>NC_056685.1:119271295-119896295 GCF_018350215.1 Panthera leo | reverse complement strand
AGAAAAAGGCATCTAATCTTCTGAATAGATATTTTAGATAAGAATTCCCTGAACATGTTATTGTTGAGACTTTCCTCAACTTGTTTTCTCTGTTTCTAACACTGAAGACCAAGCTAACATACTAGTTTTCTGTATTCTGATGATTCCTGGGGTATCAGATGATCAAGATAAAAAAATCCAGTTCAGTTCCATACGGGACTAGTTTCTGGAGCTGGAAAATGTAGAGGTGGAAAGCAGCTACTCAGTCAGAATATGTGGTTGTTGTCATGGAAAACTAAAATTTATGCTTAGAGTGAAAATGTAGATGTTTCATTAGTACAGATTTTTATGGAAAGTCAAACAAAAAAGAGCTAGAACGGAAGAGCATATTATCAGATCTTTTGTACTGTTTAATTTTGATTGGATTTTTATCAAGTGTTTTTTATTTCTTTTAGTTGTGGGGAACTTGATCTAGTATTTATATTTGTGGCTGATTTAGAGTATATTGAGCTAGCTAAGAAGAATTTTCCCCATATGTATTTGTCAAAAGCAAATAAAGCTATCAGTTTTGAACTTGACAACACAATCTTCACTGAAAAAGAGCAATCAAACACATTTAATCTATTCATACAAACTGAATTCTATCCCTTGAGTCACTTAACATAATTAGGACATTTCTGCTTAAGATTGTAAAATGCTTCCACTATTTTGTAAGGATTTAAAAAGGAAGACAAAGGAGTGGCTCAGTCAGTGAAGCGTCTGACTCCTGGTTTTGGCTCAGGTCATGATCTCAGGGTTTTGTGAGTTCAAGCCTGGTGCAGGGCTCTGTGCTGGCAGCACAGAGCCTGCTTGGGATCATCTCTCTCCTTCTCTCTCTGCCCATCCCCCACTCACACTGTCTCTGTCTCTTTCAAAATAAATAACCATAAAAAAGGGAAGACAAAAATACCTATTTATAAAAACCTAGAATTATTGATGTCTTTCATGTATTGAAAATTTGAGTTAGATGATAGAGAATTTGGTTTACTTTGAAGTTATACATTTAAAATAAATGCTATAGCATGAAGATGGGACTTTCAAGTTACTAGGGGACTTAAGATAAATTTTAGAGAAAAGAAAGAGTTTATAAGAATAACTCCCAAGATAAATGGTATTTTTTAATCTATATTTTTGTATTGAGGGGAGGGAGTAGAAAAGAAAACCCCTATACTAGGCCCTACTAAGTGGCAGCTTCTTGTTCCATAGGATTAAGCAGTCTACATATTTAATGCAATCCCTATCAAAACCCCAACAGCATTTTTCACAGAACTAGAACAAACAATCCTAAAGTGGATATGGAGCCACAAAAGACCCCGAAAAGCCAAAGCAATCTTGAAAAATAAAAGCAAAGCTGGAGAAATCACAATCCCAGATTTTAAGATATACCTCAAAGCTGTAGTGATCAAAGCAGTATGGTACTGGCACAAAAATAGACACATAGATCAGTAGAACAGAATAGAAAATCCTAAAATCATGATTAGGTGGTCAGTTAATCTTCAACAAGACAAAAATATGCAGTGGGAAAAAGTCTCTTCAACAAATTGTGCTGGGAAAACTGGACAGCTACATGCAAACTAATGAAACTGGATCATTTTCTATCACTTTCTTACACCATACAGAAAAATAAACTCAAAATGAATTCAAGACCTAAATGTGAGACATGAAACAATAAAAATTCTAGAAGAGAGCACAGGCAGTAATTTTTCTGACATTGGCCATAGCAACATATTTCTAGATATGTCTCTTGAGGCAAGGGAAACAAAAGCAAAAATAAACTATTGGGACTATATCAAAGTAAAAAGCTTCTACAGCAAAGGAAACAATCAAGAGGATTAAAACTGGGAAAAAATTTGAAACTGACATATCCAATAAAGGCTTATTTGCTCAAATATTTAAAGCACTGATACAGCCTAACACCCCCCCCCCAAATAATCTAATTAAAAATGGGCAGAAAACACAAACAGAAATTTCTCCAGAGAAATGGCCATTGAAATGGCCAACAGACACATGAAAAGATGCTCAGCATCGCTCATCATCAGGGAAATGCAGATCAAAACTACAATGTCATATCACCTCACATCTGTCAAAATGGCTAACATGAACAACACAAGAAACAACAAGTGTTGGTGAGGATGTAGAGAAAAAGTGACCTTTATGTACTGTTGTTGATGGGAATGCAAACTGGTGCAGCCACTGTGGAAAACAGTGTGGAGGTTCCTAAAAAAATTAAAAATAGAAGTATATGATCCAGTGATGCCACTACTGGTTATTTACCCAAAGAATATGAAAACACTAATTTGAAAAGATATATACACCGCTGTGTTTATTGCAGCATTACTTATAATAGCCAAATGATTAAAGCAGCTCAAATGACCATGGATAGATGAATGGATAAATGCTGCAAAAGATATCAACCATATATCATATAACCTTACCGAATCTGTAAGAAACTGTACTTGCAGTGAAACCAGTGAACCTAAATCACTGTTGATAATATGGGTGTCACTTATAACACAATTATTAAGAAATGTTTCTGAAATGTCATAAAGAGGAAATAATACTGTAGCATTAAAGTTCCACATTATTTGATCAAGACTTTAGGGTCAAAGTAAGAAGAGAAAAATGCAAATTATGCTTTGTTAAGGATGAATATAGTTATAACCTAATTCTTTTTTTTTTATTTTTTTTATTTTTTATTTTTTAATATATGAAATTTACTGTCAAATTGGTTTCCATACAACACCCAGTGCTCATCCCAAAAGGTGCCCTCCTCAATACCCATCACCCACCCTGCCCTCCCTCCCACCCCCCATCAACCCTCAGTTTATTCTCAGTTTTTAACAGTCTCTTATGCTTTGGCTCTCTCCCACTCTAACCTCTTTTTTTTTTTTTTTTTTTTTCCTTCCCCTCCCCCATGGGTTTCTGTTATGTTTCTCAGGATCCACATAAGAGTGAAACCATATGGTATCTGTCTTTCTCTGTATGGCTTATTTCACTTAGCATCACACTCTCCAGTTCCATCCATGTTGCTACAAAAGGCCATATTTCATTTTTTCTCATTGCCACGTAGTATTCCATTGTGTATATAAACCACAATTTCTTTATCCATTCATCAGTTGATGGCCATTTAGGCTCTTTCCATAATTTGGCTATTGTTGAGAGTGCTGCTATAAACATTGGGGTACAAGTGCCCCTATGCATCAGTACTCCTGTATCCCTTGGATAAATTCCTAGCAGTGCTATTGCTGGGTCATAGGGTAGGTCTATTTTTAATTTTCTGAGGAACCTCCACACTGCTTTCCAGAGCGGCTGCACCAATTTGCATTCCCACCAACAGTGCAAGAGGGTTCCCGTTTCTCCACATCCTCTCCAGCATCTATAGTCTCCTGATTTCTTCATTTTGGCCACTCTGACTGGCGTGAGGTGGTATCTGAGTGTGGTTTTGATTTGTATTTCCCTGATAAGGAGTGACGTTGAACATCTTTTCATGTGCCTGTTGGCCATCCGGATGTCTTCTTTAGAGAAGTGTCTATTCATGTTTTCTGCCCATTTCTTCACTGGGTTATTTGTTTTTCGGGTGTGGAGTTTGATGAGCTCTTTATAGATTTTGGATACTAGCCCTTTGTCCGATGTGTCATTTGCAAATATCTTTTCCCATTCTGTTGGTTGCCTTTTAGTTTTGTTGGTTGTTTCCTTTGCTGTGCAGAAGCTTTTTATCTTCATAAGGTCCCAGTAATTCACTTTTGCTTTTAATTCCCTTGTCTTTGGGGATGTGCCGAGTAAGAGATTGCTACGGCTGAGGTCAGAGAGGTCTTTTCCTGCTTTCTCCTCTAAGGTTTTGATGGTTTCCTGTCTCACATTCAGGTCCTTTATCCATTTTGAGTTTATTTTTGTGAATGGTGTGAGAAAGTGGTCTAGTTTCAACCTTCTGCATGTTGCTGTCCAGTTCTCCCAGCACCATTTGTTAAAGAGACTGTCTTTTTTCCATTGGATGTTCTTTCCTGCTTTGTCAAAGATGAGTTGGCCATACGTTTGTGGGTCTAGTTCTGGGGTTTCTATTCTATTCCATTGGTCTATGTGTTTTTATGCCAATACCATGCTGTCTTGATGATTACAGCTTTGTAGTAGAGGCTAAAGTCTGGGATTGTGATGCCTCCTGCTTTGGTCTTCTTCTTCAAAATTACTTTGGCTATTTGGGGCCTTTTGTGGTTCCATATGAATTTTAGGATTGCTTGTTCTAGTTTCGAGAAGAATGCTGGTGCAATTTTGATTGGGATTGCATTGAATGTGTAGATAGCTTTGGGTAGTATTGACATTTTGACAATATTTATTCTTCCAATCCATGAGCAGGGAATGTCTTTCCATTTCTTTATATCTTCTTCAATTACCTGCATAAGCTTTCTATAGTTTTCAGCATACAGATCTTGTACATCTTTGGTTAGATTTATTCCTAGGTATTTTATGCTTCTTGGTGCAGTTGTGAATGGGATCAGTTTCTTTATTTGTTTTTCTGTTGCTTCATTGTTAGTGTATAAGAATGCAACTGATTTCTGCACATTGATTTTGTATCCTGCAACTTTGCTGAATTCATGTATCAGTTCTAGCAGACTTTTGGTGGAGTCTATCGGATTTTCCATGTATAATATCATGTCATCTGCAAAAAGCGAAAGCTTGGCTTCATCTTTGCCAATTTTGTTGCCTTTGATTTCCTTTTGTTGTCTGATTGCTGATGCTAGAACTTCCAGCACTATATTAAACAACAGCGGTGAGAGTGGGCATCCCTGTCGTGTTCCTGATCTCAGGGAAAAAGCTCTCAGTTTTTCCCCGTTGAGGATGATGTTAGCTGTGGGCTTTTCATAAATGGCCTTTATGATCTTTAAGTATGTTCCTTCTATCCCGACTTTCTCAAGGGTTTTTATTAAGAAAGGGTGCTAGATTTTGTCAAAGGCCTTTTCTGCATCGATATAACCTAATTCTTGACATCAATAAGAAATAGAGGTTTAATGTATTTGTAAAAACAAAAGGACTAATAATAGAAATAAAATGTTAAGGAAAAGTTTTGAGAAAGGAATAAAGAAATGAAAAAAGCTTGATTACAAAAACTAAAGAAAGAGTACAAAGAACAGGAAAGGATAATAATGACTAGGTAAAATTCAGTCACAGGAATAATACCAAATGTGAACACATTAAAAGACAAAGCTTTTCAGATTTTAGACCAAAAAAAGCCAACTGCAGTTATGACTGTTTTTAAGAGATGTGGCCAAGATAAAATGACAGAAATAGAAGGAAAAAAATGGATAGTCAACACTATACCAGTTAAATGAAAAGAAAGAGAATGCTTAGGTAGCAATATTAATAGCTAACAAAATTCAAGATGAAGAGCATTATATAACATTAAACTGTAATTTTTTGGTAATAAAATATGTAATCCATAAAGATGATACATAATTCTTTTGCTTAACTGAAAAACGTAACAAAACTTATGAAGCAAATTTAGAAATACAAAGAAAATTTGGTTACAGTTCAATCACAGACTTTCTCTTCCTGTTCTCCACCATGGTGCAGGGTCAAGATGAAAAGGATAACCCCTTGCAGGAACTTTGCATCTGCAAGCTTTGCCTCAACATCTGTGTGGGGGAGAGTGGAGAGAGACTGATCCTCGTGGCTAAGGTGCTGGAGCTGTTTACAAGACAGACCGCTGTGTTTTCCAAACCTAGATGCACTGTTAGGTCCCTTGGCATCAGGAGAAATGAAAAGATTGCCATCCTTCATAGTCTGTGGGGCTAAGGCAGAAGAAATCCTGGAGAAAGGTCTAAGGGTGAGGGAGTTGGCGTTAAGAAAAAGTAACTTCTTCAGTATTGGAAACTTTGGTTTTGGGATCCAGGAGCTCATGTCTCTGGGGATCAAATATGACTCAAGAATTGGTATCTATGGCCTGGACTTCTTTGTGGTGCTGAGTAGGCCAGGTTTCAGCATCACAGACTAGAAGCTCAGGACAGGCTGTGTTGGGGCCAAACATAGAATCAGCAAAGAGGAGGCCATGCACTGGTTCCAGCAGAAGTATGATGGGATGATGGGATCATCCTTCTTGGCAAATAAATTACTATTTCTATATAAAACATCAGTAAAAACTTTTCAGTGAAATGTGGAAAAAAAAAGTTCAACCACAGTGATATACTGTGTATGGTAACATTTCTTAGATTGTGATGATGAAGTAGAAAAGCTAAGGGTATAGATGGTATGAATTATGCAATTAGTAGTTTTAAAAATATACATCTCACCTTTAAGAACAGAGAATATACTTTTTAGTGCTTATGTAACAGAAGAAAATTACATACTCGTTTTTAAAGAACATCTAAATAAATTTGAAGTTGAATAATTATTCTCTCTGACTATAATGTGGTAAAACTATAAATACATCATTAAGAGACAACAAATTTAAGCACTTATAAATTTAAAAGCAAGCACTAATTTTCAGGGTGAAAAGGAAATCAAAAGTGAATTTTATAAAGTATATATATAATAATTGAAATTAAAATATGACTTGTCAAAACCTAAGTGATATGGACAAAACCTTACTCAGTAGAAAAGTGATAGCCTGTTATGCTTTTGCTTTCAAATAGGAAAGAATAAAATAAGCATTCAACTAAAGAGCTAGAAGAAAGAATACAACAATAATTGTATGATGAATTGTTGTAGTTAAGAACAGAAGGTAATATGTTAGTAAACAAGTACATGAATAAATAACTCATCTGGTAGGTGTTTGATAAAAATCAAGTTAACTGGGGGTGCCTGGGTGGCTTAGTCGGTTAAGTGCCCAACTTCAGCTCAAGTCATGATCTCACAGCTCATGAGGTTGAGCCCCACATCAGGCTCTGTGCTGACAGCTCAAAGCCTGGAGTCTGTTTCCGATTCTGTGTCTCCCTCTCTCTCTGCCCTTCTCCTGCTCATGCTCTGTCTCTTTCTCAAAAATAAATAAACATTAAAAAAATTTAAAAAATCAAGTTAACTGTATCTTTGAATATGACAATAAAATAGACCCACCTAGGCATATGAAAGAAAAAATAATACAGAACATTAGGAATGAAAATGGTGGTAGAATTGCAAATATAGAAGATAAAAAATATAAAAATATGTAGTTCTTATTCAGTAAGAAAACATAAGTGGAAATAATTAACTTCTTAAAAAATGTCAATTATGGAATTGATGCATGTCAAGGTTGACTGTATTGATAGATCAGTAACCATTGAATACATTGGAAATTTTAAGGATTTACTCTAGAGAAGTGCTAGTACTAGATTATTTTACATGTGTGTTCTTTTAAATTTTCAGGTAACAGACAATTTAGTTTCTGTTGGTTGATTAGAAAAAGACAGAAAACTCTTCAGTTTACCTAACTCTCATATCAAATTGAAATGAGATAAGAAAACTGGAGACCAATTTTACATATGAATGAGGATGCAAAATCCTAAATTACAAATAGCAATCCAGTATCATGTTAAATATATATATATACGTATATATATATATATATATACGTATATATATATATATACGTATATATATATATATATATATATATATATATATATATATATACATACATACACACCATAGGGAGACAAATTTAATTCTAGGAGTGTAAAGATGATTCTTACCAGGAATAAATATGTTAATGTATTAAAAGGGAAAACCTATATAATCATCCTGGATTATATCCTAAATAAATTTAACAAACCATAAGAGTATTCTGGATTACTCTTTATAGAAATAATGACGATTACTCTGTGTCATGCACTGAGTAAGCACTTTACATGGACTGTCTAATGTAACCTTCCTAAAAACCCTATGAAGTAGCTAGTACTGGTATGTTCATTTTATAGATAAGGAAACTGAGGCACAGCATGGTTACATAATCTTACCAAGGTCATGCAGTTAGAGATGGAACGAGCATTTGAACTTTGACAGTTTGAATCATGAATCTGTTTTTATCCATTATGTTAAAAAAAAAATTTTTTTTTAATGTTTATTCATTTTTGAGAGAGACAGAGACAGAACGCGAGTGGGTTAGGGGCAGAGAGAGAGGGAGACAAGAATCCGTAGCTCCAGGCTCCAAGCTGTCAGCACAGAGCCTGACGCGGGGCTCGAACCCATGAGCTGTGAGATCATGACCTGAGCTGAAGTCAGATGCTCAACTGACTGAGCCACCCAGGCACCCCTACCCATTATGTTATTCATTGTCTTTTTGTTCATTACTGAAAGAACAAAAGCTTCTTTTAATGTGGCAAAAAGATATCCATGAGAATCCAACAGCAAAGGTCATACCAAATGGTGAAACCCTACCAGACAGGCCATAAAATTCATCAGTACGACAAGAATTATCCTCTCATTATTTTAGTGGTTCTTGTCAATGCTGTTTTTTTAAGGGGAAAAAAATTCAGGATAAGGTCAGCTGATTAACAGTTCCATCTGCAACCTGAAACCCTCCTTGCCATGAAACATAACATACTCACGTACTCCAGGGATTAAGGTGTAGATATCTTTGGGATACCATTGTTCTGCCTAGCACAGTATCTTTGGAAATATTGTTACCTAAGAAGAGAATGAGAATAAGAACAATTTCCACCAAAATCAGTGTTTGCATAATAGTGAAAGATTAATCTGCCTTGTGAGTTGGTTTATTTTTCAAGAATTATACTCCTAGAAGAGAAGATGAGGGTGGGAGAATAATGTTTTATACTCTGAGACCCAGTGACAAAGTTGAAACTGTGTTGAAATAGATGTTCTAGTTTTCTTCTCATATTTTCTTAACTCTGTGGTTCTCTGTATGGTTACAGATTCTTATATTCTAAAATACTGTCTTGTGGCATATACTATATATATAGTAGAGAGATCATAAATTGTGTGATTATAACTCAAGGAGTTATTTCTGCTCACAGTTGGCCAGTTCTGGTTTGCTGTGTGACTATGTTATTGCAGTTTGCATCAAGTGATTCAGGGTGCATATTATTCATTAGAAAATATTTGGTTAGTGTAATTTTAGCTATAGTGTTCCCTATATAAACTCACTTATGTAAAATGTGCATTTATGGTCTCCATTGTGACTAGGTAGTAGGTCTATTGCATAGCTTTACTTACAAGATGAGAAATTGTTACATTTTCTGTGACTGAATCAAATAGGCATTTATTTATCACAAAGTCAGTGTTTTCAGTTACTTTTAGAAAGCATTTTAAATTATCAGAGTTAATCTTAAAATTTCCACATGTGGCTATCAAGCACTTGTAATATGGCTAGTCCTAATTGCAATGTGCCATAAATATAAAATAAACACTGATGTTGAAAACATTACCAGAAGGAATTTAAAAATACCTCAATAATTTTATATTGATTATGTGTTTAAATGATAGTATTTTGGATATAGTAGATTAAATCAAATATATTAAAACTAATTTCACTCTTTTTGCTTTTTTATTGTGGCTATTAAAACCTTTAAATTTACATGTATATTCACATTATTCTAGATCCATTTGGTCCACATGAGACACTTCTAATGATAATAGAAGCTCATGATAATAAACTTACATCATCACTATAGGGATAAGAACTTAACTTACGGTACTACACTCAAAAGCATGTGTACGTCTTTGCAGTTCATCCAAAAATGGAAACAAACTATTCAGATACAAATTTCAAAGAAGAGGGACTTTGTTTTGCATTGCATGAAATTATCTGATGCAATAGAAGACTATTCCTACATACTTTGACACCCTCCCTGAGGCATTCGATGCACATTCTGTATGAGTTTCTATATCTGGAGCCCTGGAGTGATTTCAAGTGTCAGGGGTCGTATATGAAAATCAAGGAAAGCTGTAACAGTCTTATGTTGCTAGTGGATATTTCCCATAGGTTGGTAGAGGGCGTAATGATCAATTTGTGGAGTAGCTGTGCCTAAATCTTATTTACTATACTTGTGAATATATTGGCCCAAGAAATTCAGGCTTATAGTTTATTTAGGAATAATCTTCTTTAATATGTGAAAGCTCAGGGAATAAAACATTCTGACTAAACAATGTCCTGGTTATTTGAAAATTCTCTAGGAAACCTATTTTATGTTTGTTTTAAAACCTACTAATCCAATTTTTTTTTTTTTTTTTTGCATTTGTACAGATACTTAACAAAGGAAATTAAACCTTTGGTAATTAGGGATCTCAGATTGTCTCAGAACATTCATCCTGGGCAAGAATCTCCACATACAGAATTTAAAATATTGACAAGTAGATATAGGAGAAGGAATTGACTGCACATTAGACTAACACCAAAGATCTATACATTGCCCTTTTTTGGGGAATTAGACTAACACCAAAGATCTATACATTGCCCTTTTTTTTTGAAATAAGAATGTAACAAGCATTTATAATTGCTTAGAAACTCTTGCACTTTGTAAAACAGATTTATGTTAATATAGGCCCTCTTTAAATTTGAGGATTATTATTGAGAAACAAGGGGAGCACAGTGCAAAATGTTGGAATGAAGTAGAACATTAGCACAAAGCTTGAGCTTTTAAACATCAAGTTTTATTATTTAAAATATGTTTTTAGTTGGAAGCTTTGGGTCTGGCTTATTTATAGTGTTTCAAATATGTGTGCATGTGCTCTGGGTATGTGCGTATGGGCTCTGTCAATAGGTACAGTCAAATATATTTATATATATACTAAATCCCCATGCTAAACCTCCTTGCTTTAAAAAAAAAGATTGCATTCACATCCATTCTGTTTAGGAAAGCAGACATGCACTAGAGATTTTTTTTCATGCTATCATAATTTTTTTTTTCTGATAATGGGGAACTGAGGATGGTATAGGTACATGGAATCTATAGACCCTGAATCTTATTTCAGTTATAAATACCAGTATCTTCCTTATTAACCATTTATAAGGTCTCATAACATACAGGACATTTTTAGAAATAGATGGAGTTAATTTACAGTATTTTCTTATTTCTTTTCCCTACTTTGCTGGAGGTATTCCTGAGCAACATATTGTTCTAGTTAACTTTAACTGAAACTTGGGTTTCCCCAAAATACACCACTGCCCTTGCAGTTCTCTGTAATGGAAATATCTCATCATCCTGCATTTCATTCATGGTAGAAACTTCATTATTTTTCTCTTATCGTATCATACGCATACCTTCTCCCATAAGTTTTATTTTAGACATATCTATTTGAATTTCCTCCCTCTTTTCTATCCACTACTATATCTCCATTAGTTCAGATTTCTTTGCTCCTTCCCTAGACATACTAGCCTAACTCTCTGCCACTAATTTGTGTACTCTGTTCACCTTCCAAATGTCACAAGAACTCTCATTCTAAAACACTGTTCTTGTATCTTTCTGATACAAGATATCTGTCCGATAATGCTCTTAGATCCAGGTTGCCTACAGAATAAAGACTAAGCTTCTTGACATGTTGTAAGTCACTTCACAATCTGAATAAACCTGTGTTTTCTTCCCTTGTAATTTATTGTCTTTTTGTTTTTCCTTGAATACACGATAATTTTGACTCTTCAAATAATTCAGAGGTGAATGATGTATTTTTGCATGCATTTTTTTCTATGTTAATGCAAATCTTAGACAATGGGAATAATAACAACATCTGTCTTTTAGTTGTGTGGATATAAATCAGTTAATACATGTAAAACATTTAGGATATTGGCACACAATATTCTGAAGTTTGCTTTTTTCACTTAATATGTTTTAGTTAACTTTATTTATTTTTCCTTCCAAATTTTTATTTAAATTCTAGCTAGTTAACATACAGTCCAGTATTGGTTTTAGGATTAGAATTTAGTGATTCTTCAATTACATACAAATGTTTTGGTTAACTTTCAAGGTCAATACATATAGATCAAACTAACTTACTTTAGTAGTTGATATTCCGTGGTGTAGGTGGATCTTAATTAATTTTTCCCTTTTTGAAGGTCATTCATCTGCTTTTTTTACAGTACTAAAATTATACAGTAACTAGTTTTGTATCTGTAGTCTTCATATTAGTACTTTTATTTCATAGGCATCTAGAGGAATTTGAAGAAAAAAATTGTGAAACAAGAAGCACTGAGAGAATCTGTGTACCACCAATTATAAACAGTCCTAAAAAATATGATTCTGGTGCCAAAATAGAGAAATCAATGAATACAAGAAAACCCCTAGAAATAGACCAGCACTGCATATAAGAATTTACTATAAGATAAAGTTGATATTTGAAAAATGTAAGAAAAGATAAAATCATTCAAGAAATATTCCTGAAAAAATGTTTTCATGATTGAGGGTGAAAAATACTCATTTCTCTGCCTCATGCTATCTGGTATCCCTTTCCTCAACTTTGTTACCTGGTAGTCCAGAGACCATGAGTTTAATCCATTCCAGAGAATAAAATCTCTCATTATGCTTTCCAAGAAGAGCAAGGAATCTGAGAATCTAATTGATACAGATTTTCAACCAATGCTGCTAGTTATTTCAATATTCCACTCCTTTTTATTTTTGAGTAGTATTCCATTGTATGGATATATCATGATTTATTTATCCATTCACCTGTTTTTTTTTTAATTTTAATTTTTTAATGTTTATTTTTGAGAGACAGAGAGTGAGTGGTGGGGGCTGGGGGTGCAGAGAGAGAGGGAGACACAGAATCCAAAGCAGGCTCCAGTCTCCGAGCTGTCAGTGCAGAGCCCGACGCAGGCTGGAACTCATAATCTGCAAGATCATGACCTGAACTGAATTCTACCGCTTAACCCACTGAGCCACCCAGGCACCTCTATCCATTCACCTGTTAATGAACCTTTGAATTGTTTCAGTTTTGGACTATATTATAAATAAAACTTTAGGAATATTTATATATAAATTTTGGTGTGAGCATATGCTGTCATTTCTCTTGACTAAATAACTAGAGTGGAGTGACTGATTGTATTGTAGTTAAATAATTAACTTTTTAAGAAACTACCAAATTGTTTCCTAAAGTTGTACTATTTTATGTGGCTACCTGCAGTATGTGAGAGTTGTAGTTGATTTATATCCCTGTCAACATTGGTTTGCGAAGTCTTTTTAATCATGGCCATTCTAATAGATATAACTAGTATCTCATGACTTTAATTTGCATTTCTCTAAAGACAAATGATGTTGAGCACCTTTTCATGTTCATACTTGCCATCTGTATATCTTTGTTGTAGTATCTGCTTCAAATCTTTTGATTTTTTTTAAGTTGTTGATTTTCTTGTTCGTATATTTTAGGGTTTCTTATCTGGATCAAAGGCTATATCAGAAAATGTGATTTGCAAATGTTTTCTCTCAGTTCATTTCCTTTTTATTCTCTTTAACATTGTCTTTGAAGAGCAGAAATTCTTAACTGTTGAAATTTAATTTGTCAAATTTTCTTGTGTGGGTCATTTTGGTGTCATATCAAGAAATCTTTGCTTCACCTAAGGTGACAAAAATTTTCTAATATATTTTCTTATAGAAGTTCTATAGTTTTAGGTTCTGCTTTTAGATCTAGGATTCATTTTTAAGTTAATTTTTGTATATGGTGTGGTGAGGTATGGTCAAACTATTTATTTTGGCCTAAGGATATCCATTTGTTTCAGCCCAGTTTTTTGATCGGACTACCCCTTCTTTAATCAATTGCCATAGTGCTTTTGTCAAAAGTCAGTTGCATATATGTACAGGTGAAAATGTACTATGTGTCTCTCCATTCTGTTCCATTGATTTATCTTTACTTTAATATCATACTGTCTCTCATTTACTATATAATTTCATCATAGCTTGTAATCAGGTAGTATAAGTCTCCAACTTTTTTCTTTTTCAAAATTGCTTTGGCTAGTTGAGGTCCTTTGTCTTTCCACATGAATTTTAAAATCAACTAGTCAATTCCTATAAAACAAGCTTGCTGGATTTTTTTTTAAGATGAAATTTATTGTCAAATTGGTTTCCATACAACACCCAGTGCTCATCCCAATAGGTGCCCTCCTCAATGCCCGTCATCCACTTTCCCCTCCCTCCCACCCCCCCATCAACCTTCAGTTTATTCTCAGTTTTTAAGAGTCTCTTATGGTTTACCTCCGTCCCTCTCTGTAACTTTTTTTCCCCCTTTCCCCTCCCCCATGGTCTTCTGTTAAGTTTCTCAGGATCCACATAAGAGTGAAAACATATGTTATCTGTCTTTCTCTGTATGACTTATTTCACTTAGTATAACACTCTCCAGTTCCATCCATGTTGCTGTAAAAAGCCATATTTAATTCTTTCTCATTGCCAAGTAGTATTCCATTGTATATATAAACCACAACTTCTTTATCCATTCATCAGTTGATGGACATTTAGGCGCTTTCCATAATTTGGCTATTGTTGAAAGTGCTGCTATAAACATTGGGGTACAAGTACCCCTATGCATCAGCACTCTTGTATCCCTTGGGTAAATTCCTAGCAGTGCTATTGCTGGGTCATAGGGTAGGTCTATTTTTAATTTTTTGAGGAATTTCCACACTGTTTTCCAGAACTGCTGTACGAGTTTTCATTCCCACCAACAGTGCAATAGGGTTGCCATTTCTCCACATTCTCTCCAGCATTTATAGTCTCTTGATTTGTTCATTTTAGCCACTCTGACTGGTGTGAGGTGATATCTGAGTGTGGTTTTGATTTGTATTTCCCTGATGAGGAACGACGTTGAGCATCTTTTCATGTGCCTGTTGGCCATCCGGATGTCTTCTTTAGAGAAGTGTCTATTCATGTTTTTTGCCCATTTCTTCACTGGGTTATTTGTTTTTCAGGTGTGGAGTTTGGTGAGTTCTTTATAGATTTTGGATACTAGCCCTTTGTCCGATATGTTGTTTGCAAATATCTTTTCCCATTCCGTTGGTTGCCTTTTAGTTTTGTTGGTTGTTTCCTTTGCAGTGCAGAAGCTTTTTATCTTCGAAAGATATGGGATTAGAGTCATTGTGATACCTGTAGCTTTCATGCTTGTAGTGGTGTCTCTGGTACTTTGTGGTCCTTGCAACATTTCACTCACAGAGTCCCCCTTAGGATCTCTTGTAGGGCTGGTTTAGTGGTGATGAATTCCTTCAGTTTTTGTTTGTTTGGGAAAACCTTTATCTCTTTTTCTATTCTGAATGACAGACTTGCTGGATAAAGGATTCTCGGCTGCATATTTTTTTTGTTCATCATATTGAAGATTTCCTGCCATTCCTTTCTGGCCTGCCAAGTTTCAGTAGACAGGTCTGCTACTACCCGATGTGTCTACCTTTGTATGTTAGGGCCTGTTTATCCCTAGCTGCTTTCAGAATTCTTTCTTTATCCTTGTATTTTGCTATTTTCATTATGATATGTCATGCAGAAGATCGATTCAAATTATGTCTGAAGGGAGTTCTCTGTACCTCTTGGACTTCATTGCCTGTTTCCTTCCCCAGACCAGGGAAGTTCTCAGCTATGATTTGTTCAAGTACACCTTCAGCCCCTTTCTCTCTTCTTCTTCTGGAATTCCTATGATACGGATATTGTTCTGTTTGATTGCATCATTTAGTTCTTTAATTCTCCCCTCATACTCCTGGATATTTTTATCTCTCTTTTTCTCAGCTTCCTCTTTTTCCATAATTTTATCTTCTAATTCACATATTCTCTTCTCTGCCTCTTCAATCTGTGCTATGGCTGCCTCCATTTTATTTTGCACCTCATTTGTAGCATCTTTTAATTCCTCATGACTATTTTTTAGTCCCTTGATCTCTGTAGCAGTAGATTCTCTGCTGTCCTCTATTCTTTTTTCAATCCCAGTGATTAATTTTATGACTATTATTCTAAATTCTTGTTCCGTTATATTGCTTAAATCATTTTTGATCAATTCGTTAGCTGTCGCCACTTCCTGGAGTTTCTTTTGAGGAAAATTCTTCCGTTTCGTCATTTTGATTAGTCCCTGCAGTAGCTCCAAACTGGAGGGCACTTCCCCTGTAGCTGTCTGGAGTAACTTGTGTTGGTGGGCGGGGCTGCAGTCAGACCCGATGTCGGCCCCCAGTCCAGTGCTGGGGCCAGAGTCAGACTGGTGTGTACCTTATCTTCCCCTCTCCCAGGAGCAGGACTCACTATCCAGTGGTGTGGCCTGTGTCTGGGCTGCTTGTACACTGCCAGGCTTGTGGTGCTGCTTCGATGGGATCTGGCTAAGGGTGTATTAACTGGGGTGGATCCGCAAGGTGCACAGGGGCAGGAGGGTCAGGCTTAGCTCACTTTGCCATCAGTGGTCCCCTGCAGAAGGGGCCCTGCAGCACCAGGAGGGAGGCAGGCCCCTCGGAGGGATGGATCCACAGGAGCACAGCGTTGGGTATTTGCGAGGTGCAAGCAAATTGGGTGACAGGAACTGATTCCCTTTGGAATTCGGCTGGGGATGGGAGAGAGAAATGGCGCTTGCCAGCGCCTTTGTTCCCCCACCAAGTCCTGTCCTTCTGTGGCTCAACAACTCTCCCTCCTGGCATCCTCTCGCCCTCCCTGCTCTCTGAGAGCAGAGCTGTTGACTTTAAAACTTCCAGATGTTAAGTCCCACTGGCTGTCAGAACTCACATAGTCCCGCCCCTCCACTTTGGCAAGCCAGACTTCAGGGGCTCTGCCTTGCCTGTGGGCTGCCCCTCCACCACCCTGGCTCCCTCCCACCAGTCCGTGTAGCACACACCGCCTCTCTGCCCTTCCTACCCTCTTCCGTGGGCCTCTTGTCTACTCTTGGCTCTGGAGAGTCTGTTCTGCTAGTCTTCTGGCAGTTTTCTGGGTTATTTAGGCCTATGTGGGTGGAATCTAACTGATCGGCAGGACAAGGTGAGCCCAGCGTCCTCCTACGCCTCCATCTTCCCAGGTCTCCCACCTTTATTTATTTTTTAAGAGAGAGAGAGAGAGAGAGAGAGAGAGTGAGAGTGAGTTGGGGAGGGGTAGAAAGAGGTAGACAGAGGATTCAAAGCAGCCTCTGTGCAGTGAATGCAGAGCCCTATGCAGGGCTTGAACTCACGAACTGTGAGATCATGACCTGAGCTGAAATCAAGAGTTACCCGCTTAACCACCTGAGCCACCCAGGCCCCCACACCCCCGCCCCATTGTGATTTTTAATTGTATTTCCCGGATGACGAGTGATGTTGAGTATCTTTTCATGTCTCTTTTGGCTATCTGTATGCCTTCATTGGAGATATGTCTGTTCATGTCCTTTTTCCTTTTTTTGGTTTTTCTTTAGAGAGACAGCATGAGCAGTGGAGAAGGGCAGAGAAAGAAAGAGAATCCCAAGCAGGCCCTACACTCAGGATGGAACCTGAAATGGGGCTTGATCTTACTACCCTTGGATCACGACCTGAGCTGAAAATGAGTGGATGCTCAATTGACTGAGTCACTCATGAGCTCATTTTAATTGGATTATTTTTAATTGCATTATTTGTGTTTTCTTGGTGTTGACTTGTATCAGTTCTTTAAATATTTCAGCTAGTAAGTCTATATCATTTGCAAATATCTTCTCCCACTCAGTATATTGTCTTTTAGTTTTGTTGATTGTTTTCTGCGCAGAAGCATTTTATTTTGATGTAGTCCCAATAGTTTATTTTGCTTTTGTTTCCCTTGCTTCAGGAGACCTATTTAGAAAAATATTGCTATGGCCAATGTCAGAGAAATTACTTGCTGCCCTCTCTTCTAGGATTTTTATGGTTGCAGGTTTCACATTTAGGTCCTTAATCTATTTTTAGCTTATTTTTGCAGTGTAAGAAAGTGGTCCAGCTTTATTCTTTTGCATATAGGTGTCTAGTTTTCCCAGCAACATGTGTTGAAGAGACTTTTTCCCATTGCATATTTCTGCCTTCTTTATAGAACTTTAATCAGCCATGTTATTATGTGTTTATTTCTGGGTTTTGTATTCTGTTCCATTGATCTATATGTGGTTTTGTGCCAGTACCATACTGTTTTAATTGCTATAGTTTTGTAATAAAAGTTTAAGTCTGGAATTGTGCTTCCTCCAATTTTCTTCTTTTTCAAGATTGCTTTGGCTACTCAGGGTCTTTTGTGGTTCCATACAAATTTTAGTATTACTTGTTTTAGTTCTGTGAAAAATGCTGTTGGGATTTTGATAGGGATTGCATTAAATGTGTAGATTGCTTTCAGTAGTATAGACAATGTTAACAATATTTGTTCTTCCAATCCATGAACATGGAATATCTTTCCATCTCTTTCTGTTATCTTCAGTTTCTTTAATCAGTGTTTTTTTTTTGTTTTTTTATTTTTTTCAATATTTGAAATTTATTGTCAGATTGGTTTCCATACAATACCCAGTGCTCATCCCAAAAGGTGCCCTCCTCAATACCCATCACCCACCCTCCTCTCCCTCCCACCCCCCATCAACCCTCAGTTTGTTCTCAGTTTTTAAGAGTCTCTTATGCTTTGGCTCTCTCCCACTCTAACCTCTTTTTTTTTTTCCTTCCCCTCCCCAATGGGTTTCTGTTAAGTTTCTCAGAATCCACATAAGAATGAAACCATATGGTATCTGTCTTTCTCTGTATGGCTTATTTCACTTAGCATCACACTCTCCAGTTCCATCCACATTGCTACGAAGAGCCATATTTCATTCTTTCTCATTGCCACGTAGTACTCCATTGTGTATATAAACCACAATTTCTTTATCCATTCATCAGTTGATGGCCATTTAGGCTCTTTCCATAATTTGGCTATTGTTGAGAGTGCTGCTATAAACATTGGGGTACAAGTACCCCTATGCATCAGTACTCCTGTATCCCTTGGGTAAATTCCTAGCAGTGCTATTGCTGGGTCATAGGGTAGGTCTATTTTTAATTTTTTGAGGAACCTCCACACTGTTTTCCAGAGTGGCTGCACCAGTTTGCATTCCCACCAACAGTGCAAGAGGGTTCCTGTTTCTCCACATCCTCTCCAGCATCTATAGTCTCCTGATTTGTTCATTTTGGCCACTCTGACTGACGTGAGGTGATATCTGAGTGTGGTTTTGATTTGTATTTCCCTGGTGAGAAGCGACGTTGAGCATCTTTTCATGTGCCTGTTGGCCATCCGGACGTCTTCTTTAGAGAAGTGTCTATTCATGTTTTCTGCCCATTTCTTCACTGGGTTATTTGTTTTTCGGGTGTGGAGTTTGGTGAGCTCTTTACAGATTCTGGATACTAGCCCTTTGTCTGAAATGTCGTTTGCAAATATTTTTTCCCATTCCGTTGGTTGCCTTTTAGTTCTGTTGGTTGTTTCCTTTGCTGTGCAGAAACTTTTTATCTTCATAAGGTCCCAGTAGTTCATTTTTGCTTTTAGTTCCCTTGCTTTGGGGATGTGTCAAGTAAGAGATTGCTACGGCTGAGGTCAGAGAGGTCTTTTCCTGCTTTCTCCTCTAGGGTTTTGATGGTTTCCTGTCTCACATTCAGGTCCTTTATCCATTTTGAGTTTATTTTTGTGAATGGTGTGAGAAAGTGGTCTAGTTTCAATCTTCTGCATGTTGCTGTCCAGTTCTCCCAGCACCATTTGTTAAAGAGACTGTCTTTTTTCCATTGGATGTTCTTTCCTGCTTTGTCAAAGATGAGTTGGCCATACGTTTGTGGGTCTAGTTCTGGGGTTTCTATTCTATTCCATTGGTCTATGTGTCTGTTTTTGTGCCAATACCATGCTGTCTTGATGATTACAGCTTTGTAGTAGAGGCTAAAGTCTAGGATTGTGATGCCTCCTGCTTTGGTCTTCTTCAAAATTACTTTGGCTATTCGGGGCCTTTTGTGGTTCCAT
Organism: Panthera leo; assembly: GCF_018350215.1. NCBI lineage: Eukaryota > Metazoa > Chordata > Mammalia > Carnivora > Felidae > Panthera > Panthera leo. Next base: position 119,876,502 of record NC_056685.1, on the reverse strand, counting down.
ATGAATTTTAGGATTGCTTGTTCTAGCTTTGAGAAGAATGCTGGTGCAATTTTGATTGGGATTGCATTGAATGTGTAGATAGCTTTGGGTAGTATTGACATTTTGACAATATTTATTCTTCCAATCCATGAGCACGGAATGTTTTTCCATTTCTTTATATCTTCATCAATTTCCTTCATAAGCTTTCTATAGTTTTCAGCATACAGATCTTGTACATCTTTGGTTAGATTTATCCCTAGGTATTTTATGCTTCTTGGTGCAATTGTGAATGGGATCAGTTTCTTTATTTGTCTTTCTGTTGCTTCATTATTAGTGTATAAGAATGCAACTGATTTCTGTACATTGATTTTGTATCCTGCGACTTTGCTGAATTCATGTATCAGTTCTAGCAGACTTTTGGTGGAGTCTATCGGATTTTCCATGTATAATATCATGTTATCTGCAAAAAGTGAAAGCTTGACTTCATCTTTGCCAATTTTGATGCCTTTGATTTCCTTTTGTTGTCTGATTGCTGATGCTAGAACTTCCAACACTATGTTAAACAACAGCGGTGAGAGTGTACATCCCTGTCGTGTTCCTGATCTCAGGGAAAAAGTTCTCAGTTTTTCCCCATTGAGGATGATGTTAGCTGTGGGCTTTTCATAAATGGCCTTTATGATCTTTACGTATGTTCCTTCTATCCCGACTTTTTCAAGGGTTTTTATTAAGAAAGGGTGCTGGATTTTGTCAAAGGCCTTTTCTGCATCGATTGACAGGATCATATGGTTCTTATCTTTTCTTTTATTAATGTGATGTATCACGTTGATTGATTTGCAAATGTTGAACCAGCCCTGCATCCCAGGAATGAATCCCACTTGATCATGGTGAATAATTCTTTTTACATGCTGTTGAATTCGATTTGCTAGTGTCTTATTGAGAATTTTTGCATCCATATTCATCAGGGATATTGGCCTGTAGTTCTCTTTTTTTTACTGGGTTTCTGTCTGGTTTAGGAATCAAAGTAATACTGGCTTCATAGAATGAGTCTGGAAGTTTTCCTTCGCTTTCTATTTTTTGGAATAGCTTGAGAAGGACAGGTATTATCTCTGCTTTAAACATCTGGTAAAACTCCCCTGGGAAGCCATCTGGTCCTGGACTCTTACTGGGAGATTTTTGATAACTGATTCAATTTCTTTGCTGGTTATGGGTCTATTCAAGCTTTCTATTTCCTCCTGATTGAATTTTGGAAGTGTGTGGGTGTTTAGGAATTTGTCCATTTCTTCCAGGTTGTCCAGTTTGTTGGCATATAATTTTTCATAGTATTCCCTGATAATTGGTTGTATCTCTGAGGGATTGGTTGTAATAATTCCACTTTCATTCATGATTTTATCTATTTGGGTCATCTCCCTTTTCTTTTTGAGAAGCCTGGCTAGAGGTTTGTCAATTTTGTTTATTTTTTCAAAAAACCAACTCTTGGTTTCGTTGATCTGCTCTACAGTTTTTTTAGATTCTATATTGTTTATTTCTGCTCTGATCTTTATTATTTCTCTTCTGCTGGGTTTTGGCTGTCTTTGCTGTTCTGCTTCTATTTCCTTTAGGTGTGCTGTTAGATTTTGTGTTTGGGATTTCCCTTGTTTTTTGAGATAGGCCTGGATTGCAATGTATTTTCCTCTCAGGACTGCCTTCGCTGCATCCCAAAGCGTTTGGATTGTTGTATTTTCATTTTCGTTTGTTTCCATATATTTTTTAATGTCTTCTCTAATTGCCTGGTTGATCCATTCATTCTTTAGTAGGGTGTCCCTTAACCTCCATGCTTTTGGAGGTTTTCCAGACTTTTTCCTGTGGTTGATTTCAAGCTTCATAGCATTGTGGTCTGAAAGTATGCATGGTATGATTTCAATTCTTGTAAACTTATGAAGGGCTGTTTTGTGACCCAGTATGTGATCTATCTTGGAGAATGTTCCATGTGCACTCGAGAAGAAAGTATATGCTGTTGCTTTGGGATGCAGAGTTCTAAATATATCTGTCAAGTCCATCTGATCCAATGTATCATTCAGGGCCCTTGTTTCTTAATTGACCGTGTGTCTAGATGATCTATCCATTTCTGTAAGTGGAGTGTTAAAGTCCCCTGCAATTACCACATTCTTATCAATAAGGTTGCTTATGTTTATGAGTAATCGTTTTATATATATGGGGGCTCCCGTATTCGGCGCATAGACATTTATAATTGTTAGCTCTTCCTGATGGATAGACCCTGTGATTATTATAGAATGCCCTTCTTCATCTCTTGTTACAGCCTTTAATTTAAAGTCTAGTTTGTCTGATATAAGTATGGCTACTCCAGCTTTCTTTTGACATCCAGTGGCATGATAAATAGTTCTCCATCCCCTCGCTCTCAATATGAAGGTGTCCTCAGGTCTACAATGAGTCTCTTGTAGACAGCAAATAGATGGGTCTTGTTTTTGTATTCATTCTGATACCCTATGTCTTTTGGTTGGCGCATTTAGTCCATTTACATTCAGTGTTATTATAGAAAGATACGGGTTTAGAGTCATTGTGATGTCCGTAGTTTTCATGCTTGTAGTGATGTCTCTGGTACTTTGTCTCACAGGATCCCCCTTAGGATCTCTTGTAGGGCTGGTTTAGTGGTGACGAATTCCTTCAGTTGTTGTTTGTTTGGGAAGACCTTTATCTCTCCTTCTATTCTAAATGACAGACTTGCTGGATAAAGGATTCTCGGCTGCATATTTTTTCTGTTCATCACATTGAAGATATCCTGCCATTCCTTTCTAGCATGCCAAGTTTCAGAAGAGAGATCAGTCACAAGTCTTATAGGTCTCCCTGAATATGTTAGGGCACGTTTATCTCTAGCTGCTTTCAGAATTTTCTCTTTATCCTTGTATTTTGCAAGTTTCACTGTGATATGTCATGCAGAAGATCGATTCAAGTTACGTCTGAAGGGAGTTCTCTGTGCCTCTTGGATTTCAATGCCTTTTTCCTTCCCCAGTTCAGGGAAGTTCTCAGCTATTATTTCTTCAAGTACACCTTCAGCACCTTTCCCTCTCTCTTCCTCCTCTGGGATACCTATTATGTGTAGATTGTTTCTCTTTAGTGCATCACTTAGTTCTCTAATTTTCCCCTTATACTCCTGGATTTTTTTATCTCTCTTTTTCTCAGCTTCCTCTTTTTCTAGTTCGCCTATTCTCTCCTCTGCCTCTTCAATTCGAGCCGTGGTCATTTCCATTTTATTTTGCAGCTCGTTTATAGAATTTTTTAGCTCCTCGTGACTGTTCCTTAGTCCCTTGATCTCTGTAGCAAGAGATTCTCTTCTGTCCTCTATACTGTTTTCAAGCCCAGCGATTAATTTTATGACCATTATTCTAAATTCACTTTCTGGTATATTATTTAAATCCTTTTTGATCAGTTCATTAGCTGTTGTTATTTCCTGGAGATTCTTCTGAGGGGAATTCTTCCATTTGGTCATTTTGGATAGTCCCTGGAGTGGTGGGGACCTGCAGGGCACTTCCCCTGTGCTGTGGTGTATAACTGGAGTTGGTGGGCGGGCCGCATTCAGCCCTGATGTCTGCCCCCAGCCCACCGCTGGGGCCATAGTCAGACTGGTGTGTGTCTTCTCTTCCTCTCTCCTAGGGGCGGGATTCACTGTGGGGTAGCGTGGCCTGTCTGGGCTACTTGCACACTGCCAGACTTGTGGTGCCGGGGATCTGGCATATTAGCTGGGGTGGATAGGAAAGGTGCATGGGGGTGGCAGGGGCAGGCTTAGCTCGCTTCTCCTTTGGAGATCCACTTCAGGAGGGGCCCGGTGGCAGCGGGAGGGAGTCAGACCTGCTGCCGGAGGTGCGGATCCGCAGAAGCACAGCGTTGGGTGTTTGCGCGGTGCCAGCAAGTTCCCTGGCAGGAACTGGTTCCTTTTAGGATTTTGGCTGGGGGATGGGCGAGGGAGATGGCGCTGGCGAGCGCCTTTGTTCTCCGCCAAACTGCGCTCAGTCGTCCCGGGGCTCAGCAACTCTCCTTCCCGTTGTCCTCCAGCCTTCCCGCTCTTCGAGCAGAGCTGTTAACATATAACCTTCCAGATGTCAAGACCCGCTTGCTGTCGGAACACACTCTGTCCGGCCCCTCCGCTTTTGCCAGCCAGACTCGGGGGCTCTGCTTGGCTGGCGGGCTGCCCCTCCGCCCTGGCTCCCTCCCGCCAGTCCGTGGAGCGCGCACCGCCTCGCCGCCCTTCCTACCCTCTTCCGTGGGCCTCTCGTCTGCGCTTGGCTCCGGAGACTCCATTCTGCTAGTCTTCTGGCGGTTTTCTGGATTATTTAGGCAGGTGTAGGTGGAATCTAAGTGACCAGCAGGACGCGGTGAGCCCAGCGTCCTCCTACGCTGCCATCTTCCCTCTGATCCTTCTTTAATCAGTGTTGTATTGTTTTCAGAGTAGAGGTCATTCACCTCTTTGGTTAATTTTATTTTTAGGCATTGTATTATTTTTGGTGCAGTCATTAATAGCTATTGTAAATAGGTCTTTCTGCTGCTTCATATTTAGTGTATAGAATTGAAGCAGCTTTCTGTATATTATTTTGTATCCTTTGACTTCATGGAATTCATTTCAATTCTAGGTTTTGGTGGAGTATTTCAGGTCTTGTATATATAGTATCATGTCATCTGCAAATAGTGAAAGTTTTACTTCTTCTTTATTAACTCAGATGCCTTTTACTTCTTTGTGTTGTCTGATTGCTGTGGGTAAGACTTCCAATAGTATGTTGAATAAAAGCGAGAGTGGATATCCTTGTCTTCTTCCTGACTGTAGGGGAAAAGTTCTCAGTTTTTCACCATTGAGTATGATGTTCATTGTGGGTTTTGCATACGTTGAGGTATTTTTCCTCTAAACCTACTTTGTTGAGGGTTTTTATCACAAAGTATTCTGTACTTTGTCCGATGCTTTTTCTGATCCTTTTGAAATGATCATATGGTTTTTTATCCTTTCCTTTTTAAAAAATATTTATTTATTTTTGAGAGAGAGAGAGAAAGAGACAGAGCATGAGCGGGGGGTGGGGAGTGGGGCAGAGAGAAAGGGAGACACAGAAGCTGAAGGAGGCTCCATACTCTATCAGCACAGAGCCCAACGTGGGGCTCAAACTCATGAACTTTGAGATTATGACCTGAGCTGAGGTCAGATGCTTACCCACTGAGCCACCCAGGTGAACCCTTCATATTTGGTATTAACCGTATTATGTATTTGGTTTCTCCCATGTTGGGTGCAAAAATGCTTAAATGATTTTTATATCTTTTTGTTGAATTGTTCCCTTTAAGATTATATAGAACGCTTCTTTGTTTATTTTTACAGTTTTTATTTTAAATTCTGTTTTGTCTGATAGAAGTATTGCTACCCCAGCATTGTTTTGCATGATAAATATTTCTCCATCCCCTCACTTTCAATATGCAGGTGTCTTTAGGCTTGAAGTGAGGCTCTTGTAGGGCACTATGTAGATTCATCTTTTTTTTTTAATCTACTCTGTCACCATATGTCTTTGCAGCATGTAGTCCATTTACATTCAAAGTAATTATCAATAGGTGTTTGTTGCCATTCTGTTACTTGTTTTATAGTTGTTTTGGTAGTTTTCTCTGAGCCTTTCTTGCTCTCTTTGATGGTTTACTGGCTTTCTTTAGTGATACTCCTTTCTCTAATTTATTCTTTACATATGTATTACTGGCTTTTGATTTTTGGTTACTGTTAGTTTTGTATATAACATTTGTATATAGTAGTCTGTATGAAGTTGATGGCTGATTAAGTTTGAACCCATTCTTTACTCCCCTCTCCAGCATATTTCACATATATGGTATTATATTTTACAACAACTTATTTTGTGAATCCTTTGGCTGAATTTTACAAATATACTTATTTATACTGCTTTTGTGTTTTTTACTTTTCACACTCTCACTTATGGTCTTTCACTTATACTCAAAGAGTCCCCTTTAATATTTATTGTAGGGCTGATTTAGTGGTAATCAATTCCTTTTTTTTTTCTTTTTGTCTTTGTCTGAGAAACTCTGTATCTCTCCTTCTATTCTGAATGATAGTCTCCCTGGATAGAGTGTTCTTGGCTGCAGATTTTTCCCTTTTAGCACTTTGATATATCTTATTAATCCCTTTTTGTCTTCAAAGTTTCTACTGAAAAATCTGTTGGTAGCCTTATGGAGTTTCCCTTGTATGTAACTGTCTTCTTTTCTCTTGCTGCTTTTAAAATTCTCTGTTTATATCACTAATTTTTGCCCTTTTAATTACTATGTGTCTTGGTATAGACCTCCTGGGGTTAGTTTTATTGGGTAACTCTCTGCCTCCTTTTCCATATTAGGGAAGTTTTCAGCTATTATTTCTTTAAATAAATTTTCTGCCCCCCCCCCCCCTTTTTTCTCTTCTCCTTCTGGTATCCCTCTAATGAGAATATTATTATGATTGTGGAGTGTCTGAATTCCTCGTCTACTCTCATTTTGCAGCTTTTTTCTCTCACCTGCTAAGCTTGATTACTGTCCATTATTTTTTCTTCCAGGTTGCTAATTCATTCCTCAACTTCTTCTAGCCTATTTATTCTAATAGAATAATTTTTTTTTATTTTCATGAAAGTGAGAGCATGTGAGCAAGGGAGAGGGCCAGAAGGAGAGAGAGAGAGAGAGAGAGAGAGAGAGAGAGAGAGAGAGAGAGAGAGAGAGAATCTTGAGAAGGCTCCATGATTAGCATGAAGCCCAATGTGAGGATTGATCCCACAACCCTGGGATCATGACCTGAGCCTAAATTAAGAGTCAGACCCTTAATGGTCTGAGCCACTCAGGTGCTCATCAAGTATATTTTTCACTTCAGTTATTATTTTCTTCATCTCTGATTGGTTGTTTTTTAACTCTGTGTTAAGAGTCTGGTCTCAATGATGTCCTTCACTCTTTTCTCAAGTCCAGTGAGTATCTTTATGATCATTACTTTAAATTTTCTTTCAGGATATTACATATACCTCTATTGCTTATGTCTCTTGCTGTGATTTTGTCTTCTTGTTTCATTTGGGACATAATCCTCTGTCTTCTCATTTTGCCTGTTTTTTTCTGTTTCCTTGTGTTAGAATTGTCAACTAGTCCCTTGCTCTTGAGAGTAGTGAGCAGGGTGTGTACTTATAATGAGGTGGCAATTGTCCTCCTCCACAGGGGACATGTAGCTGCTGCAGAGACTCAGGCTGGCAAGGGAACTCCACAGTGTGTGCAGGTGAGGGTTGCAGTTTGAAAAAGGTGCCAGGGTCCTCCACAGTAGGTTGGGGGAGGCAGTGTTGGCAAGATTTGCAATGGTCTGGGAGAGGGGACCTGCAGCACCTAAGGCAAGTGTGGCTTTAAAAGGGGGCAGGGTGCAGTGTAAGCACTAAGTAGTGAATGCATGCACCCTGCTGTTTCTGCCATTGCACAAGGCTATGTGATTATGCTGGGGAGTGGGGGGGGGGGATGGCACCTGCCAGCTCTTTTGTTCCTGGAGAAGTCCCTCAGGAACTCTGAAATTAATAACTGACTCTCCCTCCTGTGCACCCCAGATGTTTTTCAAACTGCTGCTTCTAAGTGGTGTCTTTGAGAACTATTTGTTGTGTGTTTCTTTAAGGGCAGGGACTCATTTTCCTTTCACCCTTTGTGCTTGCTCTCCCAGAGCCCAGCCACTGATTTTTAAGTTCCAGGCTTTAAGTCCTGCTTGTTACAGGAACTCATGAAATTCAATTCCTCTGATTTTCAAAGCTAAATGCTGTGGGGATTTGTCTTTCCCAGGCTTTCCACTGTGATAGTCTCTTTGTCACCTCTCTACATGCCTGTGTTGCAGCTCCCTCCCTCTGGTGACCAGACCCAAGGGGTTTAGCTCCCTACTGTATGTATGCCCTTCCTACCCTATTCGATGTGACCTTTCCTTGATATTTAGGTGTGGGGTTTGTTTGCCAGTCTTTGGATCATTTTCTACATTATTTGTGCTGATGTGAGTGTTATCTAGTTATATCTGTGGGAGGAGGTGAATTAGGGTCCTCTTCTGCCACCTTCCCTGGGGCTCTCTAGACCTTAGTTTTGAGGGCTTTAATACTGTCATGAATGCCAGATAAAGTAATTTTTTGGTCTACTTTAGGAAAAGTGGCTTTCAATTCCTTATGTTTTCAAAAGCTAAAAATAGTTTCTATAGTAATAATGTCAGGATAAAATGGGCTATTTTATGTAGTTACATTATCTCTAAAATATGTTGTTTTGTAAAATGATAACTTTAGAACTGTTAGAATCTTCTGGTTTACAGCAGTCCAAATCTTCAACTATATTTTCAAGTATGAAATACTTATTTTCTTGGTAGCGTTTAAATAGCAAGAAGAGTTTATATATTCTTCCCATAATGCAGAAATATCTTTTAACTTATATAAATCTCTGCCATCTTAAAAGGATTGTGTTAAAAGGGAGGAGGCAGGTGTTATGAATCTTTATTCTTTGGTATAAACTACAGTGGCTGAGTGTTAATTGCTTCCAATATTTAAGTAATGAAATAAAGTAATAGGGAATTTTTGTATTCAGATTTTAATACATGGCAGTAGGCCTACATTCACTAATAATTTCTCTACATCAAATAAATTATTGTTCCAAGGAGAATACACGAAAGATGGCATTCATTTTCTACATGACTAAAATTTTCATATGCAACATGCTGCTGGCTGTGGGACTATCAGGCTTCTTTGTTTTTCAAAGCACGATTCTGCTTAACTGTTAACTCTGCACTTGTGCTTTATTTGCAGCATCTGGCGAGGCCCCAATGTAAACTGCACAGACAGTTCGGGTTACACTGCTTTACACCATGCAGCCTTAAATGGACATAAGTAAGTGCTCCTTATTTGGACTAGAATCCTTGTGTATGTAGTTACATGTGATGAACTTTATTATGTTAATGAGACCTGTCTCATGTTGCCAGGAGTCCCTTGAGCTTAGGTGAATTTGAAGAGGCACCAGGGGCAACACTGACAAGTTGAACTTGGTAGGAATGTTGCTGTGGATGATTATGTGCAGAGTGTAAACTGAGAGAATTGTCGTAAAATAGTCAACTACCACACGAAGAGAATGAAAGAAGTGATAGGACATGTTAGTTATGCATAACTTACGGGAAGGAATGGGATAAAACCTGTTATTAATGCCTCCCTACCTTTTTTGGGTGTCTTTATCAAACATGGGGAGTATTCACCAAGAGTAAAATCTTGATAGATTCTTACTATGAATATGAGTCACAGGCATTTATATGAACCACTTCAAAATCTTTCACATTTACTTAAAATGCTTTTTCTTTGTTATTCAAGATAGTCTTTCTGGTTTTTAATTTCTTTCTGTGGAATTATGTTTCAGTAATGTGATAGCCTACAATATGGACAATGAAATAACGTGTAACCATAACCATCACTTCATTTCTAGTATTTGACCTACTTTACCTTATGGTTTTGTGCCAGAGTCACAGTGTGAGGAGTCCTTTGAATGATGCAGATGTCCTGTCTTCCCCCATCATAGAACAAAAGGGGTTCTTTTTATGTCAGTCTTTCTTATCTGTCTTTCCTTTGCTCTAATGGCCCAAATTAGTCTTCCCAGATATGGATCATTTCATTTCACTTCAGTTTTTTAGATGTGATAATATTGCCTTAAACATGCTAGATACAAAAAAAAAAAAATTAAAAATGCTGGTTACCTTTTGCTTTCCCACCTAACCTTTCTTTTATTCTATGAATTGAGACATAGGATCAAGTCACACTTGATCACATTTTATGGACTTAAAGTTTTTACACAAGAAACTTATCATTTTGCCATTTATCATTGTGATATTTTTATCTTCAAACTTATTGCAGAAACCTAGCATTATCATTCTGTTTAGATATCGAGATATATCTATATCTACGCATATGTGATTATGTACGTAATCATAATGTTTTGTCACTTGGATTCTTAGTATTAGAATTCCCAAAATACATTTCTATTTATCCACTCCCTAGTCTATATTGAATCATCTTATACCATGTAACTTAGCACCTTTTATTTGCTGGATATTTTTCAAACTTTATTGTTGTCCTGATGAATTCATGTGTTCAGATTGCTATCATTTGAATGTTTTAAAGGAATTACTATTTTTTCTTCTTTGTACCTGGGTCGTCAGGAATAAAAGCAAATGAAATCAGCCCAAGAAATACAATGCTGATGGCTTCTTTGGTCATCTTAATTGTCATTCCTAATTCAGAGGAAATTCCAGTTGGGAAAATAACTGGAAAGACTATCAAATCTAATGGACAGAAGATCTTAGGCCTGAGCATTGGAGCTATACTGCTTTTCTTGTTCTATCATAGCTTGTCATTATAAGTACTTCTCAAAATAATATTTCAAAATGGATTAGCATTCATATTCCTCCATGATTTTCCATGTTTAGGAAATGTTATTGTTCATACATGATGACCTATGAAGTTCTAACTTATAACCATTGAGATATGGTTCCCTATGCCCACTGCATAATTGTTTGTTTCTATTAGCAGTTTACAAAGTAAAGATAATTTAAGTGAGTTGAATATCAATCATTAAGATTGTGACCATAAAGAGATGAGTGATTTGACTAGATATCTTTTAAGATCTCTTTGATTGCAGATATTCTCTGAGAATTATATATCTCTGCTTTTATATGAAGATCCCATCTTTTTAACATTTTCTAGAAAGATTTTACTCAGTGTCATTGTACAGGCATTGGAAAAAAGCAGGAAAATTTCTGATTCCATCTTCCCATCTCTGCTGGTTATGTGACCTTTCCCCATTTAATTAACCCATCTAGTGCTGAATTCAGTGTACTGAATACATAGGCTGGATATTTGTCATTGTTCCTTTCAATGATTACATTTTGTGATACACTGCTTTGGTATTTGTGGCTCAGTTATGTACTGTGATGCTAAAATTCTGAAATTTACATTTCCATCTAGAGTGTAAGATTTACAGACTTTAAATTACCCATGGATTTTTGTAATTAGAGATGATTTGTTCAACCCAACCCCCCTCCCCTCATGGAGAAACAAGACCATTCTGGATAAATGACATAATGGTCATTTAGATATTAAGGTGGGGCTGTGTCTTGAGTTTAAGTGTTTTAGTTCTAAGTGCATGCCTTTGCCAATACTGTACATTATCTTCTCTTTGTGACTCTGCACATCAGTTTCCTAAACTCCTGCTTGCTTTCCTCTGTTCTGTTGTCTATTTCTGGACTGCCTCCCATCAACTAGTGTGTTCATACAGAATGCTAATTTTAATATTGGTTTAAGAAAATATATTTGAAGGAGAAAAAATGTCATAGAATATATCTCAGAGCCAGAGAAGAATGTTTTTTCTTTTCTTTGCTTTTGCTATTCTCACTTAGCAAGGTAATGAGCAATTGATTATTTTGTATTCTTCCCAAGCATGCGTTAGCAGTCAGCACAGAAACACATCATTTCCATGTTTGTTGCTATTGTTGTTGTAGCCATCATCTGTAAATTGTGTCTGAAAACATTATGATTTCTAGGCTAAGGTTCATGGAATCATAGAGCTAGAAGTATTATTACAGGGTTCTGTAGTTTATTCTTTTCCTTTGAACACAGGCTTTTCCCTTACCCTCAACATATGGTCTAAGCCTTCGTACTGCAAATTATGCCCATATTATATCCTCTTATTTTGTATGTTTTACTGGAAGCTCTTGTTTATCAACTCTAGTTAATCCTCAAGCAGAATAGGACTTTATACCTGAAATACATTGTTTCATAATGAACAATTCATCTCACTTAGCCAAATCAAGACACAATAGAAAATGTACTTCTGTTAGTGATTTCCTGGGTCATTTGTAATTGCAGATTAGAAAATTATTACCTTCAAATGATAGAAAAAAACCCCCACCGTCAGTAGAACAAAATCCACTAGCAATGATTATAAATTATTTCAGTAGATAGGCAAGAGACTTATTTCTGTTTTTCTTTTTTAAAATATGGAGGATTCATTTTCTCTCTCATGTATTTCTGCTACAAATTTGGTTCTCTTAATTCTCTTCCTAGTATACATTAGCCAGCCAGCTGGCCTGATTTTCTGCCTTTCTTCTTGTCTCTCACCCTCCTTCCATCACTTCTTTCTTCCCTGCCTCCTTCCCTTTTTCCTTCCTTTCTTCCTTCTATCGCTTCTTCCCTCCCTTCCTTTCTTCTTTCCTTTTCCTTCTTCTGTCCTTCCCTTTTCTCTTTTTCTCATCTTTTCTTTTTTTTAAATAATAATCTTATTGTTCACTATAAAGTTTTAGTAAACATTTGTATTCATATTTCACTTCTCCTCTTCCTGGCAAATTATTCCTTTCCTTTTTTTCTTAAGTTTCATCTCATTAAACTATATTGGGCATGTTGTGATTCTTGGATGCTGTTTTGAAAACTGTCAGCACTAAATTGTTACGTTTATATCTTTGAAATATATGTGTCTTTGATATGCGTGGGGTTTAAGTATTTTCTGTTCTTGCCTCATTCTTTGAATATTTAATGCTTGGATTCTAGACTCCATTATCTGAAATCCAAATTGTATCCCAAATTGTATCTAGAATCCAGATGGTAAGCTATGTGTACTTTTGATTCACTCTTTCTTAGGTTTTCTAATGAAAGGAGAGAACTTCCTCTAAAAATTTATATAGTCTGGTCCATGAAATTTCTCTTTGGATAACCTAGAAATAACTTGGATATAATTGCTTCTTTCCTGGATAAGGATATTAACTAGTTAAAATTTGCTCTTATTCAGTTTCTCTGGAAATCTATGAGAGTGAATTCAGTATAAAAAGAAGCTCCAGCTAGAAAATGGAGTGTATGTCCTAGAGTCTTTTGACCACGTTGAATACATTTGCAACTCTGTTTCTGTTAAGGAGAAGTAAAATCTTCAAGAAAGTCTGAAATAAAAAAGGCCTTAATTAATTTGAGAATTTCATTAGTTTGTTACTACTGTATCCATATAAAAATGACTTGTGTTTACTTCAGAGTTATTTAGACTACTAACAAGTAAGGGAGGATGGAACAAAATAAATGTCTTTGGTTATGATTCAATTATAGGGAAATTTGCTTTTGAGGTAAAGAAATTTGAATGTTGAACCTTCCCAATGAACTTAATTTTGCTCAGAACATATCCTGAAACTTCTTAAAAGACATTTCATATTAATTAGAAGTGTATTTATATCTGTCAGAAAATGAAGCAAATTAAATACATTAGCAAAAATCAATACTTTTAGAATTCCTATTTTTACCTGAACTTCTGTATTAGCTTCAGGCTGCAAAATGTTGCAATGATTTAAATTACGTTGTTATTAAATTTAATTTACTCCTGGGAAATGGAGTTATTTTTTTCTGTGATCTCATCAACCACATTAACTTTAGGATTTTAGAGCAATTCTTATTTATCAAATGCTGTATATAAGAAAGAATGGCACTTTATGGTTAAGATATAGAGGTTATTTCTCTGCTATTTTATAAACTTTTTTCATCAATATTACTTAATATTTCATGCCTACTAACCTAGCACAGTCAACATGTTCATTTGTTGATACCACGGGAAGATATAAGGTACAACTTAAATAAAAATGAAAATTAATAATACTAATTTGGGGGGATCCTAATGTTAAATAAATCCTTTCAGCTTAGATACTATAGATAGTACCCCAAATTTAGTTTATTCTTAATGCGTCTGGATGAAAAGGGCCTGTTTAATACATATTACTTGTAATATACATGGATACATCATAAGAAAGATTAATGGCAATTTGTTGATTAATATCTTATTTATGATTCAGTAAGACTGACAGACACAGTTTTGATCAGAAATATAACTTTAGGGATGCCTCGCTGGTTCAGTCAGTATAGCATGGGACTCTTGATCTTGGGGTTGTATGTTCGAGCCCCATGTTGGGTGTACAGATTACTTAAAAATAAAATCTTTTAAAAAAAAGAAATATAGCTTTATATTTCACAAATATGTTTTCACATTAGAAACCTGAGCCATGCCAGTTCATTAGCTGATATCTTTGAATAAGGTGAAAGGTACAACTTAAATAAAAATTTAAACACACATTTAAATTTACAAATAAACAAATTTAATAAAATGAATAAGTTTTTTAAAAACTTAAATATAATAGTGTTTAGTTAGGCTCTTAGTGTTCACCAAAGGCAATTTCATAGGCATACAGATTAGTTTTTTCAGATTTAGATATTAGGTACTGGTAATATCACATAATACAAATGTCAGTAAGTTAAAATTTTCACCATCTCATCAATCTTCCTGATAAATAAAGAATAAATGTATATTACATACATTATTAGAAAATGTCAACAGGACTTGAGCCAAGGAACAAATGAAACTCTGAATGGATTTTGTGGAGTAAGAGAAAATAGGATTGATGAACCCCTTAAACGATCTTCTTTACCCTTTGAAAGGAAATGCTTTTAGAAGTTTCAGAATATTTTTTTTTATTTGGTTAGGCATTGAGGAATAAAGTTAAAATTCTTCACATAAGTATCTTTCTCTGATAAATGAATTTGGAGAAGGCTATTTTGTGGTAGTGTAAATTCCACTTTTTAGTTCCATATATTTAACTGTATCTTCTTTTGGTATCATTTTACCTTTTATTTAAATACTGAAATCTTTCATTAAAAAAATTGCTGGGATTGGTAAACGTTGCTGTAGCTTGCCTTGAGAATATGTGTGATTGCATACAAATTTACAGTCATACCTGGTTTTCATTTGATTCACACCACAACCCATTCAGATTGTCAGGAAGACGTAGTCTTTAAATTCTATTTTAATAATACCTTAAAGACTGACAGAGGTTATTTGATTTGCTCAAGATAACCAAATTAGTAAATAGTAGAGTTGGTACCTTAAACCAGATATTCTGATTTTTAGCTGCTTTTGTTATTCATAGGTCTTGAATCCTTTTTACCCCATTGTAGCTATTTATCTCAGAATGGAAGACCCTATATAGTAACTCTTGCATGGCAGAGAGGTGAGGAGAAATATATGAACTGGACAAGCTTCAAGTGTCATTTGGATTTTCAGATTTCATTTTTACAAAGGTGATTTGCTGGAAGCATTTCTATTTTGAAAGGATTTTATTTTTACTTGGGGCAAGAACTAATATTTTCGTATAGTGCTTTACTGTTTATTGGAGTGGCTTCTTTTCTGTGATCTCAATTAAAGCTCCTACCAATATTGACCAGTAGGCATTATTATTATTATTATATCCCCTACAGAAAAGAAAAAGAAAACTGAGCCTAAATAATTTCTCTAGGGTCACATCATTAGGCAGTTTTGTGTAGCTGGGACTCAAATCCAAAATTTCTAAATTCAGATTTTATAATACTGGTTCTTAAAAAGAATATTAAAATGAGATTTATTCTTATTTTCACTGAAATCTTATCATTAGAAAATCTAGGACTCCTTGGAACTTAATATTTGTACAACATTTTTTTGGTTCTTTTTCATCATGATTTCATGCATTTATCTGTTAAATCTAGTGTTTCATGTGTGGGGAATGAAGAATAGTTTTCCCTTTACCATTCAAGATTCTTGGTTGAGGAACTTTTCCCTCTCCCCATAATAACAAGATAGATTAGCAGGAGAAAAACAAGAAGTTTAGTTACATGTATACCTCTTGTATACATGGGAGATAACCCAGAAAAACGGAATTAAACTGAATTAATCCCCTGAAATGGCCCTTGCCACCACCTTAAATACCATTGCCTGCTAAAGATGAAAAGATGTTTGTCAAAGAGAACCAGTTATGGGAGGTTAGGAGGAAAAGCACAGTAAACAAGGTATGGGGTTGTTGTACAGATAGAAGTTGCTACCTTCCTCCTTGATAATTCTAGAGATATAGAGTCCTTTTTCATTTTCTGGTACAAAAAAAAAGGGAGAGAGACTTCCTTACAAATGGGGATTTCTGTTATAAATTTAAATGTCTATTACAAAAGGGTAACTTTTAGTCCATTTTCAGAGCTTTTCCAACATCTACTCTTTCTTGAAAGTAATCAGCCTAAAATCATCCTTATGCCAAAGAGACATATTTTGGGGTGGTATATTCTGCTCCCCTTCACAAGTTTAGATCACATTCTGGGCATTATATTTTACTTTTCACTGTAATGTTTGTGTTGTATCATGTCTATTTTGTATGTTTGTGGGGGGTAGCTATTATAGTTCTAAACTATTCAGACTTCCTCCAATTTTTCTCATTTGTTACTTACATTTAAAGTCTGGCTTCATGAAATACTTAAATTTAGCTCTTTGTGTTACATTTGTTCTTACTACCAGTGATTTGTTATATATGAGAAACAACTTTAGAATTTATTGTAATTGCATATGTATATATGCATGTGTTTGTATATCTGTCTAGGATTTCATTAAGTGAATTTAATAGATTTATTTGCTTCAATTTAATTGCTTCATAAATGCTTCCAGGTAAAAGTGCATTTTTTTGTTTAGAGTTACTGTTTTTGATTGTTTGATACAAAATTCAATATAATGTGTACCAAAAATTGTTAATTGTTCCTGAAGTTGGATATTACAGTTCAGAATTTTTGCTTTGAAAATTTGTTGGGGATTGGGTACAAAATACTATAGGTAGGGTATGTTGAGTATGAATTGATATTGAATCAGTAGTGGAACTTGTCTCATGAATGAATTTCCTTCTTGAAACCATTTTTAAAGAAAAAAAATTTATCGATTGATTTTGTGAGAGAATGCATGTATATACGTGTGTGGGAGGGGCAGAGAGAGGGAGAGAGAGTACCAAGTAGGCTCTGTGCTGTCGGTACAAGTTCAGTGCAGGGCTCAATTCCATGAACTGTGAGATCATGACCTGAGCCAAAATCAAGAGTTGGTTGTTTAACCAACTGAGCCCCCCAGGCACCTTTTGAAATCATTTTTTTAAGCTTGGAAGGGAGAGATGAAGGAGTGCAGAAGTATGAATAACACATATTCATAATATGTTGTATCAATGGCTGAAAAATTATTAAACTTTCCCCCCCTTTCCTGCTGTCTGCTTTGTCTTTTACATGCATTTTCAATTTATTATTTCCACTCTTTGCAGGAATGATGTATAAATTCTCTAAAAGTCTGTTGGTAGCATGATTTTTTTTTTTTGTAAATAAGGAGTTTGCTTATCCTCAGCTTTTCCTTCATACTAACTCTCAGGTATGGGCTATTTGGGAAAAAACCCTTTTAAAAAAAATAGGAAGAGGTGTTTTTATTTTTACTTTATTTTTTTATTATTACTTTTATTTATTTATTTTTTTTTGAGAGAGAGAGAGAGATAGAGAGTGAGCAGGGGAGGGGCAGAGAGAGGGAGACACAGAATCGGAAGCAGGCTCCAGACTCTGAGTGCTCAGCACAGAGCCCGACGCGGGGCCTGAACCCACGAACCATGAGATCATGACCTGAGCCGAAACCAAGAGTTGGATGCTTAACCAACTAAGCCACCCAGGTGCCCCGGAAGAGGTATTTTTAAAAAAGTGTTTTACTTGTTTCATTCAGTTATGAAATTAGATAAATGTTTCCTAAATGAATTCTATTAAGGACGTTCATTGGTTAGTTAGCGCTCTGTTTGTGTATGTGGTGTTGGTGGTTTTCCAGGTAAGTAAAATTGCCAAATGTTGAATAGGCTAACACTTAAACCCAATTTTATGTCTCTTACTCTCAATTGCCAACCAGCAACTGGTATACTTTCATCGTTACCTGTTTAATGAAATCTGTGTGGTTAGCATATTTTCTTTTCTGTTTTTTTTTTTCTTCTAGGGACATAGTTCTCAAACTACTTCAGTATGAGGCATCAACAAATGTAGCAGACAACAAAGGCTATTTTCCCATTCACCTGGCTGCCTGGAAAGGAGATGTAGAAATTGTGAAGATTCTTATTCATCACGGACCATCACATTCTAGAGTCAATGAACAGGTGCACTTGTCAAATGTTTGTTCATGCTATTGTTTTTTTAGTTTTGCAAAGTAAGGTAACAATGAAGAATTGATAATTTTTGTCTTTACTCTGCCAAAGATCTTTTCACTGCTAAATTTCCTAAAGGAGAAATTGTAAAGTTCCTTTGCACTTGTATTAGTTACATTGGCACTAAGTTGGGCATTTATAAAGATATTTGTTAATAAGAGAATCCCACATAAAGGAAATAATTGTCATATTTTTGATTGCCTTATATAAGCATTCATTTTGTAGTTTTTGAATAAGATAGAACAGAATTCACATTTGTAATATGAATTAGAGCTTTTCTTTTTCTTTTTCTTTTTCTTTTCTTTTTTGAGAGAGAGAGAGAGAGTGTGTGTGCACCATCAGGGGGGTGGGCAGAGGGAGAGGGAGAGAGAGAATCTTAGGTAGGCTCCACACCCAGCATAGAGTCCAACAGGGGGCTCCATCTTGTGACCGTGAGATCATGACCAGAGCTGAAATCCAGAGTCAGTACTTAACCGGCTGAGCCACCTAAGCACTCCGAATTAGAGATTTTCTTAATAAAATTTTAAATGCTAAAACATTGATGATGGATTCATTGCAAATGCTTCCCGTGTATGTAGCACTTTCACAGTAAATAGAATTTTGTGAATCAAAATGCAAAATACAGTATATACAGTTGGTAGTCATAACCGTAAATATTAAAAAAAATTTTTAATGTTTTAATTTATTTTTGAGATAGAGACAGAGCATGAGCAGGGGAGGGGCAGAGAGAGAGGGAGACACAGAATCTGAAGCAGGCTCCAGGCTCTGAGCTGTCAGCACAGAGCCTGATGCGGGGCTCGAACTCACGGACTGTGTGAGATCATGACCTGAGCTGAAGTCGGACACTTAACCAACTGAGCCACCCAGGGGCCCCACAACTGTAAATATTTTTAAGTTAAAAATTTCCTTTGTGTATGCTCAGAGTGAGTTGAATAAAACCCAGCAGCAATATAATGACAGAGAAAGTAAAAATATTTGCAAGTGCATAATATCCATATTACACATAACTGACATATTAAGAAAGGAATGCCGGTCTCTCTATTCTAAATAAATAAGACCCACAGATTCCAGAAAGTAAAATATGGTCCCCTAATACAGTATGATAACAAACATCTTGAGCTCTGCATGCCCCCTACTGTTCCCATTTTGTAAAACTATATTTGAAAACCAGCATGCAGTCCAACAATTGAATTACAACCATGGCATTAAGCTGCAGGTTGGCAGTTGTCCAACATCAATGCAAGTAGGTTACTCTAGGGCAAGCACATCTAATAAAGTGCAATTAGCATACTGTTCAAATGCATACAGACTTTGCAAGCCTTTGACTGAAATTCAGACTAAAGAATGAAAAGTAACCATAGCTCTAACTATAAACACCAAAGGGAAGAAAAATACATTTTTCCCCCAGAAAAATGCACTTGTAGAAAGTTCCTGTAGGTAGGGAAGATGTTTTATTAATTGGAAAAGTGTATTACTAATATTCATCACAAAATTTCTATGCTTATAGGTTATAGAATGCAGAATATTTTTATGCAAATATACTCATAAATTCAATATTTAAAAAATGAGAGATATGTCTATCTTTATCAGCATATCATGCTGAAGGGAAATTTTTGGGAATGCTGTTATGTTTGTCAGAAAATCAAAAGTGAAAAGATCATTTGTGGGATGAGCCATCTGGTGGTTATTCTTAAAACTGTCTGAATGCCCCAAAGTGAACCTGAAATAATAAGATGCAAAAACCATCCAAGGTTAAAAAAGAGGATGCTAGTTTTTACAAGCAAAATATTTTTTAAATGACATGAAAATAAAAAATACACTTAGAATTAATTTATATTTGAAAGTTGTTTTGTCTTGTGTTTTCTAAGGGAAACAAATTGAAAATTTCTTGTGATTTTTAATACCTTGTTTTAATATTTGTTTGTTTTTTATATGGTACTCCTTTAGCACTGGTCTATTTCTATCATTCAGTGTCATTTCTCCTAAAAGTTTCTGATGTGGGAATTCTATTTTCATAGCAACTTTTCATTTTAGGTTTATTTATTTTCCCCCTCTGAATAGGACAGAAATATACTAGTTACTTATAAACCTTTATGTATTTAAGCAATAGAGGGAAAGAATAAAAATGGTAATTAACATATACTGAGACATAAGATAGCCAGGTTATGCTAAGCACTTTCACCTATAATATGTTATTTAGTTAATTCTCACAACCTCTGAAGTGATATTATTACTCCCATTTTATAGGTGAGAAATCAGGCTCAGTAAAGTTACATAACTCATCTAAGGGCACACATTACTGAATTACTAACAGTCAGACTTGGACTCTAATTCCAGAGCCCTCCACAATAGCACATTGGTATTGTCATTGTAAATCCGTTGCTTATGGAGTATTTACTATATGCCAGGTGATGTGCAAAGTACTTCTCTATGTTATCTTACTAAGCTCTACTGTAGCCTGATGAAGTAGGGATTAAATATTGTTCTTATTTTATATGTGGGAAGCTACCTTGGAGAGATTAAATAACTTGCCCATGATATCACATCTACTAAGAAATGCAGTTGTCATTAGTTGTTTTTTTTTTTTTTTGATAATTTTTTAAATGTTTATTTATTTTAGAGAGAGAGAGAATGGGGGGGGGGAAAGGGGGTGAGAGAGAGAGAGAGCGAGCATGAGCAGGGGAGGGACAGAGAGAGATGGGGACACAGAATCTGAAGAGGCTCTAGGCTCTGAGCTGTCAGCATAGAGCCCAATGCGGGCTCAGACTCAAGAGCTGTGAGATCATGACTTGAACTGAAGTCGGAGCTTGACCGACAGAGCCACCTAAGCACCCCAAGAAATGCAGTTAATATTTGAAGGCAGGTTTTTCCGATGCAAAGCTCAAGCTCTTAACCAATAATACTCCGTATTATTATAGTAAATTATGTGTAATTGTCAGGGCTTCATTCTGATTTCTGAAAGTAGTCTTTGGTTTCTAATACACCTTTCTTTAAAAATAACTCTGTCTTATATATTGATATTTAAAGTTTACAAAGCATTTTCCTAAGGTTTATAGAGAGGATAATATTCTAATTTTACAGATAAGATAGGTTCAGAGAGATTGAGTGGTTTACTATTGCTTGTAAGTGTGGGTTATTAGCACTTCAACCTAGGTCACCATTTTATACTGCTCTTAAAATTAGTGGTCAGTTTAGGGCAACATAATTTTGAAAACAAAGTAGACCTTGCCCCGATTATCATTTTGATAATTGATACATCCTTCCCATCTTTTGTCAGCTGATTTATTATTTCCTTTTTTCTGATGTCATGCATGTTTACAATTTATATCTCTCTGTATATTCATCTCTTCCCCCCCTTTTACCTCTTTCCTCCTTTTTTCCTTTAACATTAGGGCAAAAACACGAAGAGCCTAGCTCATAAGTATATTCTCTTGCCATTTACCAAAATTCAAACCTAACTAGTGTTAGTTTCCATTGGTTTTACTTTCCAAAGCAAGATGTTTTGGAAAATAGCTTTTGTTAGCTGTTTTTTTCCTACCACCCATTGTCTAGAAGTGTCCTATAGTTTTGGAGAACACCCATTTGGTTAAAAAAAAAAAAAAAAAAGAAGAAGAAGAAGAAGTAGGGATTAACTGTTCAAGAATGTTCGTTGTAGATCTACTAGCAGTTATCAATCAGTTCTTCTTCAGAGTCTGTTTATTTGAAATTAGATTCTTTTAGATCACTTGTTAGTATGGATACAAGTATACAATCATGCCTCTTATAAAGATAACACAGTTGTGGTCTTTCTCATGTGACAATACAAGTATGTATTGATCATGGATGAATTCTATGAGTATTTTCTTCTGAGTAAGTCTGGCATGGTTGAAATAATTTTTTTTGACTTCTGAACAATGATAATTGGTGTTAATAGACAAAGTTTCAATTTTGCACTTATAATATCCTATGCTAAGGCCTCTGCAAAAGTAGAGAGGTCTTTGAGGAATGATTATTTCATAATTGCCATTTCTTTTTCTCAAAGAGGTGCTGTTTTGAAAATTGAATTTCTTTCCAACCAAGCGCAAATTTTATTTGGTCAGAAGGCATATTTCTAGATCATATTTTTATGGTGTAGAGTAGTAAAATTGATTTTCTTATCAGGCTTCTACAACTTAGCCAGATAAACAGGGAATGTAGACCTGTATCTGGTCAGTCTCTATGAGGAAGTAGACTGTAGCAATACATTCAAACTAAGAACGGGAATGACTGCCTCCAAAATGATGGAAGAAATAATGCCTCCAGCTGGATTCCCCATCCATCAGATCTTAACTTTTTGGTGACTGCCTCCAGGGAGTAGGTTTTTTTCTGGGCCTTATTCTTTGGTCTTCAAATGCCCTCTTCTGATACTTTTATTTGGAAGGTAAGTAGTAAGAAGCCTTTTGTAGTGCTCATTTAAAAATTTTTTTGCTACTCTGTCTTTAAGTTTTCAAATCCTTCCTCTGCTTTCAACTCTTTATTCTCAGCTTATCTGCATTCATCGGCCAGAGCAAGTCTGAGTTACTTTTAGGGACATTAAGATTTGTTCCGGTTTGAACCCTACTTACTCTTTTATTCATATGGTCAGAGCATATATCTAAGTATTTATTTCCTATTACAACTCAGGGTTCTTTTCAGCAAAATCTATAGAAATTCTGCTTTCAGATCACTAATTTCCTTTCTTCTTTGACAATATAACAATACTTGGCAGGCAGTGTGGTGTAGGAGAAATGAACCAATGTATATACGCATTCAGCAAATGACAGTAGTAATAGTTGTTATTGTGGAAGATGGTTTTAAGAGCACTGACTTTGGGTCTAGGTTACCTATGTTCAGATCCTGGCCCCAACACTAAAAGGCTGTATATTTGAGGGCAAGTTATTTAACTACTCAGTGCCTCAGTTCCTCATATATAAAATGGCAATAATGATAATATTCGTATCTATCTCACAGTGAGGTAAACGTAAATGTAACTTGTAAATGAGTAAACATCTATGGAATGCAACTGTGCCTGGTACATAGTGTTAGTTATGATGATGACTCTGATGATGGCAGCCCCTTTCTCAAACCTTCATTCAGGATCATTGCATTTTTGCTATTAAAATTTCTTGTTTACATTTTTCCTGACTAACGCTTCTACCTCCTGACATAGTCATATACCATCTATCTACACCATTTGCCTAAATGTACTAAAACATCCATCTACCTTATGAGTCGTTTAGTAAATTTTAATTCCAGCATAGTTAATATACTGTGTTATATTTGTTTCAGGTGTACATTATAGTGATTCAGTAACTCAATTTATTACTCAGTGCTCATCTAGATAAGTGTACTTTTTTTTTTAAATAGTTTTTTTAAGTTTATTTTTGAGAGAGGCAGAGACAGCATGAATGGGGGAAGGGCAGAGAGAGAGGGAGAGAGAGAATCCTAAGCAGGCTCTGCACTGCCAGCACAGAACCCAATGCTGGGCTTGAACCCACGAAGCCTTGAAATCATGACCTGAGCCAAAACCAAAGGTTGGACACTTAACCCACTGAGCCACCCAGGCACCCCAAGATAAGTGTACTCTTAATCCCCTTCACCTATTTCACCCATCCCTCTACCCCGCTCCCCTCTCGTAACCATCTGTTTGTTCTCTATAGTTAAGAGTCTGTTTTTTGGTTTGCTTCTTTTTTTTTCTCCTTTGTTCATTTGTTTCTTAAATTCCACATATGAGTAAAATCACATGGTGTTTGTCTTTCTTTGTCTTATTTCACTTAGCATTATATGCTCTAGATCTATCCAGGTACACTTTTTATCTTGCTAAACTTCTAGGAAAATCTTCTTGATTTTCCATTGGAACCTTATTAGGTGTATATGTAATACTATGATACTTCTTGTAGATTGTCTGGCAATGGGTCTCAGTCTGTCTCTCAATCCATAATTACATTTCAGAATGATGCTGTTTAATCTGAGGGCCAGTATGTCTTCATTCTCTTTGCTAAAGGAGCAATAATTTGTACTTACATGGAAAATGAAATGAAACTTAATTTGGGAAATCATTCCGTAACTCTTTCGTTATCAAGAATTTACCATTTCAAGTGCCTTTTGGAAAGCCAGTCTGTTAAAAGTATGTTATAATTCTTATTACTCTCTCTCATTAACAAATGTCATGGAAGTATGATGCATAGTACAGATAACACTGACCATCTGGGCCCAGCAGGGCCACTGACTAACATGGCTAAATCATTTATCGCTCTTGAAAATTGAAATATATAATATAGGGAAAAATTTGACTTTTCCTCTTAAAATGATTAAAATTGTGATTTTTAAAAAAAATTTTTTTTTAACATTTTATTTATTTTTGAGACAGAGAGAGACAGAGCATGAACAGGGGAGGGGCAGAGAGAGAGGGAGACACAGAATCGGAAGCAGGCTCCAGGCTCTGAGCCATCAGCCCAGAGCCCTACGTGGGGCTCGAACTCACAGACCACTAGATCGTGACCTGAGCCGAAGTCGGACGCTTAACTGACTGAGCCACCCAGGCGCCCCAAAATTGTGATTTTTTAATGCAATAAATGATAGATCCTTTTTATCAGATATTCTATTAGGCATACTTATTAAAATAGATAAGTCATAAATTTACATTTTCAAAGTATCTTTGGTTTTAAATTACTGTTTAGATTTTGATAACTGAATTTCTGAAAATCCTAATCTTACATCTTTGTCTTAACAGAACAATGAAAATGAAACTGCGCTACACTGTGCAGCTCAATATGGACACTCAGAAGTAGTTGCTGTTCTCCTAGAAGAGCTCACCGATCCTACCATCAGGAACAGTAAGCTAGAAACACCTTTGGACCTGGCAGCACTCTATGGACGACTTAGGGTGGTCAAAATGATCATCAGTGCACACCCTAACTTAATGAGCTGCAACACTAGAAAGCACACGCCACTACACCTTGCTGCTCGGAATGGTCACAAAGCAGTTGTTCAGGTGCTTTTGGAAGCAGGGATGGATGTGAGCTGTCAAGTGAGTCTCCTTTTAGCTTTGCATTGAAAGTAATGATGCTCTTGCTTTGCTTTGAGATGCAGATGTTAAAAGTTGTATGTACAAATCTTATCATTTTTAAAAATTAAATTGTCCAGAAATATTTTTGTAACTACTACATTCAGTACACTGTGCCACATACTGTTTGGAAATATGAAGAGATATAAGGAGTAATTTCTAACCTCATTCTAATTTTAGGGCTATAGGAGTGAAAAATTATTACTAGAAGGCAGTTGTATGTGGTATCATTAGTAATTGTTTCCTTTTTTCCCCAGTGTCTAGCACATAGCCCGACACACACTAGGAATACAGTCAAAGTTGAGTGAATGAATGAATGAATCACTCAAAATTCAATTTAACATTTTTGAGTATGTATGTTGTGTTTAATATGTTGACACATTTAGAATCCCTTTTTTCACAGCCCCCCTGTGGGATTGAGAACTATTAAGTAACAGTTAAGAGATGAGGAGTCAGATTCAAAGACTTAAGAAGCTTGCCTAAGGATGTATAGCTGATAAACCTAGAATATGAATTTATATTTACTGATTAAATTCCAGGCCTCAGTAGTGTGCTGTCTATACATGATTAATGAAGGAGTGATCACTCTGCCTAGGGCAATCAGAAAGAATTTTATTGGAGAGTTGTGATTTGAGCTTTGAAGCGTGGGTAACATTTGGATAGGTTTTATTTCTCCACAAGGAAAGAGCAACCTACTTTTTTTTTTTTAAGGGCAACCTACTTTTATTATCTGTTTCAAGTTAACTCCAATTCCAAGGTTAGCTTCTTTTTTCTTTAGCCATTTTTTCATTTTACTACTGGTTTTTTTTTTTTTTTTTTTTTTTTTTGTCTCCCAAGCCAGTGGCAGCATTTTTATCTTCCAGAGACCCTTTTGGTTCCTGTCAGATTGTGTCTTCTTCCCCTGTGTATTAGTATGCTATTGCTGTATAACAAAGTCTCTTGAAACTTAATGGCTTAACATAATAACTACTCATTTAGCTCATAATTCTGTGGTTGGTGATTTAGTCTGAGCCTTGATAGGTAGCTCTGTTTTGGCTGGGTTCTCTCATGTGTCTGGGGTCAATTATAGGTCATTTGAGTAGCTCTGTTATAGGATGTTGCCTGGGGTAATAGTGAGGCTGCCTTGTGTCTTTCATGATCCAGCAGGCTGCCTTGAGCTTGTTCATGACAGGGAACATAACAGTAATATGGTTCTATGTGCATGCATGTGTACATATGAGAGAAGGAAGGAGGGAGGGAACAGGAGTATACAAGGTCTCTTGAGGTCTAGACTGGGAGCAAGCATACTTACTGTCTTTTCTGCAGTGTTTGATTGGCCAACAGTTCACAAAGGCAGCTGAGATTCAAGGGTTGGGAAAAGAGATTGTACCTCTCAATTACAAGGGGGTGTGAATTGTAAAAGGGGTGTGAATACCCAGAGGGAACAAATGCAGCCAGTTTTGTAACATTCCAAGTGGAATTAGTGTTCACAACTGTGGGGTTACTTTTCCTAGGAATTGTTTAGAGGTTGAATCTTGTGTCTCTGGGGGATTTTTCATTGAAGTTTTAAAAATCATAGGCCTTCCAATCCTACATTTAAGGCTGGCACCCTAAAACAGACTTTTAATGAGAGGTTTACCTGTATTATTTAGTTATTTAGATATTTATAAAACCTTTTTTAAAAGATGTTTATTTTTGAGAATGGGGGTAGGGGCAGAGAGAGAGGGGGCCAGGGGATCTGAAGCAGCCTCCATGCTGACATTAGAGAGCCCAATGCAGGACTCGATCTCATGAACTGTGAGATCATGACCTGAGCCAAAGTCAGATACTTAACTGACTGAGCCACTCAGGTGCCCTTATAAAATGTTTTCTTAATTTTTTAATTTATTCTACTTTAGCAGTCTTGAAAATCAGCACAAGAATTTTTGTAGCCTTCATATTAAAAAAAGCAACAACTTTCCCCTCAAAAGGGTATTGAAATGAGATACATATTTACTATTGTAAACATACTTTCTCTAGAAGTATGTAAACATACTTTCTCTAGAAGTATGTTTAATGATAAGCTAGATATTTATTTTCTTTATGTTGAATTTCTTTAATCTAGAATTACTGCTTTGATAACACTTCTGGAATACTTTTAAATTTGGTGGCTCAGAGTACTTTATTAAATTTTTTTTTTAACGTTTATTTTTATTTTTGAGACAGAGAGAGACAGAGCA
The DNA here is from genome assembly GCF_018350215.1 of Panthera leo. Taxonomy (NCBI): domain Eukaryota; kingdom Metazoa; phylum Chordata; class Mammalia; order Carnivora; family Felidae; genus Panthera; species Panthera leo. Next base: position 119,849,219 of record NC_056685.1, on the reverse strand, counting down.
TGAACAGGGGAGGGGCAGAGAGAGAGGGAGACACAGAATCGGAAACAGGCTCCAGGCTCTGAGCTGTCAGCACAGAGCCCGACGTGGGGCTCGAACTCACGGACCGTGAGATCATGACCTGAGCCGAAGTCGGACGCTCAACCAACCGAGCCACCCAGGCGCCCCTAGTACTTTATAACCAAGGACTTTACGATGACTGAGATCAGTAACACACTTCATGTCCATGGCCAAAATGTTTTCATATTTTGTACTAGATGACATGGCCAGAAGAGAAAGAGTCTGGATTCAATTTTATATGTATATGGTACATCTTTTCTTATGCAAAATACTACTTACTGTATTTTGTGCTTTTGGAGAATTAAAGATAAGTAAGATCTCTGCCCAAAACTTAGTGGAGGACACAAAAACTTGCAAGAATAACTCCTATACATGACATATTAAAATAAATAGTAGGGCAAAGTGCTAAGGACATAGCAGTGAAAAACTATGGATTGTAATATGGAGGACTTGAAGAGACACTGATAGAGTGATATTTGAAGAGGACCTTGAAGGTCTTTAGGATTTTGAATTTAGATATAACAGCTTGCAGATGTGCATTTTATGTGGTCAAAAGAGTGTTTTAAGATATTGAATTTGAATGCTTTTAGATGGGCTGTATACCTTCTAAGGTCCCAACCTTTCTCTACCATCATTGCCAGATTCGTTCCTTTAGATTTTCTACTTTGCTCATATAGCATTTGGGTTTGTTACTACACATATCAGGTGAAAGGGGCACAGTATGTTTAGACCACTATGAACTTAATCAGAAGCATCAAGGCTGATACCTGATGCTCACTCTATGATTTCATCTTGAAGGTTTTCTAGAAGTAGAGCTGACAGCATATTCTAAAATACATTTCGATGAATTGAATCTTTCAGCATTTAGTTAGCCTTAGTTGATGTTTTTTTGTTATTATTGCTTTGTTCATAGAAAATATGTTTTCTGTTTGTTTTATTGCCTTTTTTTGGGTCAGTGTTTAATTTTATTATGTGATTCAAATGAATTATCACCAAGTTTGCCCATAAGATTCACTGCAAAATGTTTTAATACCAAATTTGAAGTTGGTATTTTTTGATATCTCACTGTCTGAGAGTGAAGAATACCAGACAGTAACCTTGAACTGTTTGAATGACTTTAATATTCATTAAATTGCTCTAGCTAACAAGTTGGAAGTTACCAGTATTAAAAATAATCCCATTTGGTAAATTACAGCAATACACTATTAGACTTTAATTACATTCAAGTCATTATGAATAATTCTTTAAAATTTAGAGATGGCTCTGGAAGATCTTGTCTTTTCCTTGTAATTACAAATGTTTTAAGATGCATAATTTGTGTTAGTATTTTCTGTAGAAGTTTTGGTTTCTGCTTCATTTATCTCTGAGCAGTTTTGAATTATAACACATATTTGAACTAGTGAGAAAAACAATTTAATTCCAGCTTAGGTGAATTTCAAATTATATTTATGTATAAACCCTTTAATCCTAAAGGATTTCTTAATAAAGAGAATCTGTCATATTAAGATATTAAGAAAATGAGTTTTAACTGGCAAGAGTCTCTTGAAATTAGTAATCATTTTTATGGATTTCAAACCTGATTTGAGTAAGTGGGTAGTAACTCCAAAGACTATGGACTCTTTTTATGCTAGTTCTTTAACTGTATTTCTTGTAAGCTTCTCTTATTAAAATTTAAAAAGTTAAGGACTAGCAAAATACTAAGTCAACTGGATTTTATTTTAATATTAAATGAAATGGAAGTAAAATTATAGAAAATTAATAACAGTACAAGTTCCCGTACTAGTAGCTGTTAAGATATAAAGCTGAGTAAGGTACCATTTTTGTTCTCTAAGTGCTTATAGTGGCAGGAGAAATGTGTGCCTAAATGGATAGATTACATTTTAATAATCCATTCACTCTCCTTCTTTCCTAGATAATTATTGAAAATTTTTCCTTTCTTCCCCAAACTTTAACTCTTTCCTCCCTGTTATTTCTCTGTGATCTTGACTTTGCTTTTACTTAACTGAGAAAATAGAAGCTATTACATATTTGAACCACCACATTTGCCAGTGGATGTGTATCTGCCTTCCTTCCTGGTGCTTTAAATGAACTTTTTAGGTTTATCCCTAAGGCTGAGTCCTCTACTTGTGCACTGGATCCTCCCCTTAAAATACTATGCATTTCCCCCCCTCTCAATTGCATCATCTTTATAGGGACACAAAGATGTTACATTTCCCATCTTAAAAAAAAACAACAACTCTTTCTTGAACCCACATTTCCCTCTAGTTCTTGTTCCCTTTTTCTGATCCCCTTCATAACATATTTAGAAAGAGTTGATTTTACTCATTATATCAAATTTCTTTCCCCCATTCTCTCTTGAAGCTACTACTCCATCTCTCTCACTCTTTAAATGTTTTTCCCTTTGGTGAAGGTGACTAATGACTGCCATATTGTTAGATCCAACAGCCAATTCTTTGTCATCATTTTACTTGATTTATCATTGGCATTGACAGATCTCCCTCCTCTTTGAAAGGCTTTTTTCTTTTGACATCTGAGTCACCATTCTCTCTTGCTTCTCTGCTCCTTCTTGGTCTTACTTTAAGTAGAGCCTAAGACCTTGAATGCCTTTCATTTAGCCTTGCAGCTAGATAAATCTGTCAGGCCTCACACACCTGTTATCCAGAGGAGTTGGTAAAGGATTAAACCTTTCTGTTTTCTGTCCTCTTTTGTAAAGTCACACCTCTCTGTCTTCAGCCAGGCTTTGTTTAATTTCTTCCCAGTAGATCTTTACCCTGTAACTCTGTAAACCCCTGTAATAGTTAGCTATTGACATTGCCACAATATTCTGTTCAATAAACACAGAAATCTCAGTAGTATATAATAGTAAGCAATGGCCTTTTTTTTCTCATTCACAGGTTTGCAGGTAATCTGGGGAAACTCTGCTTCAGGCTGTAAGTTAGCTTGCTCTGGTCTATGTATATATTCCCTTTTTCCTGGGACTAGCCAGGACATGGCCTAAGTAAGCTCAACCAACAAGGCACATTTTAGTATCTACTTGTATCATGTAGATGCCATACATTGGCTAAAGCAAGTCACAAAGCTAAGTGCCAAATCAAGGGGTGGGGAAATATACTTCAGCCATGTAAGTGGATGGTGCTGCAGTCATATGACAAAGGGCATATGAAACAAGGAGCGAAGAGTGTAATCTACTCCATCCCTATTCCATGGTTAACTGCTCTCATCTTCCTGATCTCTAAGTATCAGAGTGTCCCAGGGCTTAGTACTTAGACCTCTTTTCTTCTCTGTCTGTACTTACTTTCTAGTTGACCTCATCCAATCCCTTGACTTCGACTGACATCTTTGTCTGACAGTAACCAAATTTATTCATCTTGCACCTTACCCTGAGTTCTAAATTAGGTACATAATTGCCTGCTAAACATATCTATTGGATGACTAGTGGGCATCCAAGCAACATTTCCAAAACTGAGCATCTAGCTTCCATAATTCCTTTTCCCCAGATTTGCCCATCTTCCAGTCTTTCCCATTTCAGCAAATGGCATTACCATCCTGCTAGTTGTTTGGCCCCCAGACAGAATTTCTTTCATATTTTACACGCAGTTCCTCAAAACATCCTATTGGCTTTGTGCTCAAAATATATCTAGAATTTCACTACTTTTCATGCCCTCTACTATCACCACTATAGCTTGTCTTGTACATCTCCTGCCTCCTGCCTGGTTTCCCTGCTTTTTTCTTTGCCTCCATATTAGTCTGCTCAGGCAACCATAACAAAATCCCAAAACAGGGCAACTTAAACAACACATATTTATTTTCTCAGTTCTGGAGGCTGGAAAGTCTAAAATTCTGGCCAATTCTGTTTCTGGTGAGAGCTCTCTTCCTGGCTTGTAGATGACTGCCTTCTTGTTGTGTCCTCAAATGGCCTTTTGTGCAGAAAGAGAGCGAGCGAGAGAGAGCTCTGGTGTGTCCAACTCTTATAAGGACACAAATCCCGTGAGAAAGGTTCCTACCCTTATGACCTCATTTAATGTTAATTACTTCCAGAAATGCCCTGTTTTCAAATACAGTTGCACTGTGGGTTAAAGGTTCAACATATGAATTTGGGGGTAAGGGGTGGACACAAACATTCAGCCCGTAACAGATTCTTTTCAATCTGTTTTTAACAAAGCAGACATTAAACTAAACCAGATTATATCACTTTACTGCTCAAAAAACTTCCAGTGGCTTTCCATCTCACTCGGAGCAGAAGCCAAATTCCTCACAGTGGCTGACAGGTGTCTTATACAACTTAGTTCCACTGCCTTTTTGAAGCCACCTCTAACTATCCTTTGCCATTTTTTCACTTAGCTTAGCCCTAGTGGTATTGTTGCTCTTGCTGGAACATACCAGATAAGCTTCTGCCTCAAGGCCTTTGCTTTACTAACCCACATGACTTCTACCTGTGCTTTCTTCAGGTGTCTGGTCAAATGTTACCTTACCAGGGAAGCCTTCCCTGACCTATCTGACTCACCACTCAAGCAGCTTCTTTTCCTTGCCTTTAACTGAAAATCCATCTTCCCTATTGGGATACCATATTCCCACCAGCAATCTCAGGCCAGGCTACTAGGCACTATGCTACATAAATAAGACGATTTGTTCCCTGTCCTCATGGAGTTGAAGGATTAGTAGAGAAAACAGGAACTAAAACTATAAATGAAAATTACCAATTGTATTAGTGCCATAAAGGAAATACACTGGTTGCTATGGTTTTGAATGAAGGCATGGGGATGTCTCTCTTAGGATGTGCCACTTAATTGGTCCTAGCCCAAGATGGTTTATAAGAAAGAGAATATACATAGAAGTTGAATGAATACTCAGAGAATTTCTGGAAAAAGGAAGCATTATAAGAGGGGTGCAAGATAGTACAGTTACATATAATCAGTCATTTACCATGTATTTATGGGGTGCCTGCTTTGTGCCAGGCATTGCCTACTATGTGCCAGAGAATATAGTAGTAACAGAATAGAAATTGTGCCTACAGAAGGGAAGATGACTCTATAAAGGTATGGAGTAAAGAACAGTGAGATATGGGAGAGGAACTCAAAGTTATAGCAGTTCACAGGAAATTTCTTTGGTTAGCTGTTTTATTGCCAGGTTGTGGAAGAGTGTGTATTTTTATGTAGAGTGCAAGGATCCAAAGAAGAGACTGAAATTGAAGATGCAAGAGAAAGGGTGAAGATACTTCATGAAATTCAAGAAGTGGCAGGGCGTGATAGATAAGAGCAAAGTAGAGGATTAGCTGTAAGGAGGATAACAGAAGAAAGGACAGGTAAAGACAGAGGCTGGAATTACCTTACGTTAAATAGGAAAAGTCTGCCTTTGAATAGGAGGAACATTATTTCTGAATTATTTGAAGACACATTTCTCTTATGCCACCCCCCTCCTCAATCTGAACTTTCTTATAACCTTCAGCTATTCTTCACATGATGTTTTTCTGTCTTTTGTCATTTGGGACCCTCTTCTCTGGGTAAATTTCAATCTGTCAACGTTCCTGTAAAAGTTTATTACCTACAGTTGAACACTGTATTCTAGCTATAGTCTAGCTAATGCAGGATACAAAAGAACAGTTTCTTCCCAGCTTCCTCTGAAATCATGTGCAGTAAAACCTTGGCTTGTGAGGATAATTTGTTCTGGAAATGTGCTTGTAATCCAAAGCACTTGTATATCAAAGCAAATTTTCCTATAAGAAATAATGGAAACTCAGATGATTTGTTCCACAACCCAGAAATATTCATATGAAAATGATTAGTTCTGTAACATGTTACAAAATAATAAAGAAAATACAAAATATAAAGAAAAATAACCAAATTAACCTGCATTTACCTTTGAAAACTTTTATGGCTGGTGTGAGGGAGACAAGACAGGAGGGTTATTGGGTAGGACGACTTTCACTGTCACTAGTGGAATCACTTCTATCTGTTGGCTCAGTGAAATAAGCCATGCAACTTTAGTTTCATGCAACTTTAACAGGGAACTTATCCAGTGACACTTGCTTTTGCTTCCTTTTGAGGATTTCGCAGAAATGTGAATTGCACTGTTGTGAAATAGATTCATCACTCTCATTGCTACAGCCTTATTTGGGTGGTGCTTTCCTACAAAATTTTGCATTGTTTCCCACGTTTCACACATGTCCCTAATCTCATTTGAAGTGTGGGATTGCTCCACCTTTTTTTCCTCCTGCTCTGCAGATGAGATGCAGATGTAGACTTATAAAATCTTGCAATTTCAGCCATTCACATACCTCATTTATACTTCTCGATGACTTCCATCTTCACTTCCACTGTAATCATCTCCTTCTTACTGCCTGTCTTTTCAACCTTTTTCTGCATGGCCATTGTATATGCTCCCTTGGATGGTGACTACAGTACAGTATTAATAAACTTGTCATACACTGTATTTAATGTAACTGGCAATAAGGCAACAGAGGAAAGGGTCTATGTCTGTAGGCAGCCTGACCTAGAGTGAAGCAGAGCATTCTTAAACTTATTCTTGTATGGAAAAGTGAAGGACTGTCCGTCAGTGCTTTGAAGTGACAAAAAATACACTAGTGCTAGTTGTGGGCATCTTCCAACGTTCTGAAAAATCATTGATTTCTGCCAAACATCATGGCCTGAGACCAAGCATCTGAGCTTGGGAGATGATCACCCAGAGTCTGCAGCAAGACAGAGAGAAGAACTTTTGGCTCAGTTGTGATCATATGCCGTTTGGCATCACTTATTACTTGTATTACAAGACATCGTTTGTTAAAAATTATTAGAAATGGTTGCTTGTCTTGTGGAACATTCACAGAACAAGTTACTTGCAATCCAAGGTTTTACTGTATTTATAAAGGCTAGGATGTTCTTATCTTTTAAATTCTTTTATCCTAAGAGATGCCCATAGGGCTAATTGGTACTAGCCAGGGTGCCTGTGGTTGTTACTGCCGAGTTAAATGCCATTCTAGTTGGCTTTTCGTTATCTCCGTTGAAGTTATCTTTATTCACAGGTTCTTATTTCTTACAATAGTTATGGGTCTTGCTTCTCATAGTTTTCATCTCCACTGGTACCTGTGCTATTTTATCTGCTGATCATCACACGGTCTTTATAACTTGTCATCTTTTTCTGTTTTCTCCTTTAATAAAGAACTGGTCTTCCTTTATCTGGTCACTCTCTTTTGTAAGCTCAGGAGGGCTATGTTAGAGTGTTGAATTCAGAAGGGGGAACCAGTGCAGACAAGCTCTGACATCTCTACATCTCTTTTCTATCTGCTGTTTTGGCAGTCTGGTGGAATACATAACCCAAGAAACCATTTTAAAACACCTTGAAATTCTGTATAAAATATAACAAAGATTTCTTTATATGTGTGATTGAACTTCCCACAGAAGCCACAGGAATACATAGGGCTAAAAACAAAAAGGAAAGAAAAACTCTGGACTTAAAACATGGTTTCACCCTTTCCTATCCCTTATCTTGTTTTTTCAGCTTTGGTGCTACTGAGATTTGGCCTTAATAGACATTTCAAATCAATAAGCTAATTTCTTTTGCCTTCATCAGCAATTCAACTATTGACATTACTATGTATATCATTTTATTTTCTGTCTTAGCTGTTTTCATTATAACTTGTGTTCAGAGGGATTTTTCTTTAGCAGTGCTGAGATATGAGTGCTTCATAGCTCATTACTGGATAAATTTTTAAGTGTTACTGTATTATCAACCACATAACTATCTGTTTTATCTATCTTGAAAATTATATTTTATTTTATTTCGCTTTATTTAATTTCATTATCTTATTTTATTTTTTGAGAGAGAAAGAGAATGCATGCAAGGAGGGGAGAGGCTCAGTCGAAGAGAGAGAGAGAATCTCAAGCAGGCTCCACACTTAGCGCAGAGCCGACGTGGGGTTAATCTCACAACCCTGGGACCATGACCCAACCTGAAGTCAAGAGTCAGACGCTCAATCAACCGAGCCACCCAAGAGCCCTGGAAATTATGCTTATTTTAAATGATTAATTCAAAAAATGGAGAAATATAATCCATGAGAAAAGCAGTACCAAAATCCTGGGGTTGAGAGGATTTGGGTTCACCTATTTCGGTGCTATTTCTTTGTTATTTCTTTGTATTCCACTTGCTTAGCACATGTTTTGGACTAAATATTATTTCATGAAAATACAGTTTTTCAAGATTTGGCGAGTTATGGATTATAGATTTGGAATAGAGCACTGAGAATGGTACTAATTTGAATGAGGGTGATAGACGCAGACTCAAGGTAGGGTGTGGTAAACTGGAGAATATTCTGTAATTAACCTGTATTTTGATAAGGAAAAGTTCATAGATGTGACATATTTAAATTTCATACTGTTTATGATTAAATGTGATACCAGGAAATGGTTCCTGATATCACTGTTTACCTTAAATTTGTGAGGACAACCCATTCCATTTTGACAGTTCTCATGTTCTCTTACTAATTACAAAGAAGCTAATAACCTTGGATTTGGAAAAATTGATTAATTTTTTTTCATGCTAAAAATATGTTTATCATCTGCTAACCTTTTCTAGTTTTATTCAAGGAGTCAGGGTCTCCTTATCCATTGTATAAAAATACTAGTTCTATTTAACATAACCTTTTTTTCTTGGAATAATGTAAAGGAGATTATCTATGCACACATACACACACTATATATATATATATATATATATATATATATATATATATATATTTATGTATAATTTTAAAATATTAAAATCATTGAGACTTTTAAAAAGTTTTCTAGTTGCATTTTTAACAACAATAATACTCATTATTTTATAAGTAAATAAAATGCTTTTTAAGTCTTATTTGTTGTTTATCTTGTTTAGCATTCCCAATAACCCTATCTAGTTTTTAATACTTTCTTTATTTACAAGCTATATGAATTTTCAGAGATATTAAGTGATTTTCCTAAAGTTATATAGCAACTGAAAGCTAAACTGTCACTGGAACCCAGGTCTTTTACATCTGCTTCCTCCTGAAGAATTGTTTATTTATAGTGAAGTTTACATAATTTCATTTCCTAGAATAGTCCATTTCAGTGCCTACAGTGCCCACTCTACTGTATCAGAGTATCTAGGAAACCAAATTAGTACAAAAAAAGTAGACATTATTGTTATATTTTTATTTTCTTAAAATTTTTTTTTAACATTTTATTTTTGAAAAACAGAGAGAGACATGGTGTGAGTTGGGGAGGGCAGAGAGAGAGGGAGACACAGAATCTGAAGCAGGCTCCAGGCTCTGAGCTGTCAGCACAGAACCTGAAGTGGGGCTTGAACCCACAAGTGGTGAGATTGTGACCTGAGCCAGAGTCAGCCACTTAACTGACTGAGCCACCCAGGTGCTCCTAGTGTTATATTTTTAAATATTAGACTTAGCCTTCTCTTAATCATTCTCTATTCAACATTACTTCTTGGACCTCTAGTCCTTCTGAATTAAATTCATGGAAATTCTCTTTTTAAGGATCTGTAGTAATCACTGTTTGAAAATGTCTTTATTTTGCTCTCATTCTTTGAAGATAGTTTGGCTGGCTATAGAATGCTAGATTGGTAGTTATTTTCTCTTGACACATGAAGATATTATACTTTCTTCTGGTTTTATTGTTTTTGTGGAGAAGCCAGCTGTTGATCTCATTTTTATTTTTAGACAGTTTTTTCTCTTAGGATGTTTTTAAGGTATTCTCATTATCTTAGGTGTTCTGTAGTTTGCTGTAATATATTCACAATGTATTCTTATCACTTAACCTTGTTTGGTATTCCCAGAATTGAATATTAGTATCTCATTAATTCTGGAAAGTCATTAGTCTTTGAATTACTTATTCCTGTCCTCTTCTTCTAGAACTGAGTCGTACTGTATTCAGTGTTTTACATTTTCCATCTCATGTTTCTTTGAATTGCATTATGTACTTAAAAAAGAAATCCACCATCCAGTTCAGTACTTTTTTTCCCAGCTGTATCTTATCTGTTATTAAACCTTTCTATTTAAAATATTATGTTTTCCATTTTTAGAAGTGCTATTTAGTTCATTTCAGATCTGGCCAGTTTTAATACTCCTCTTGTTCTTTAGTTATATTTAATATCTTCTTTTCATGGATCATATATATTTTTTATATTCTGTAGCTGACCATCACATAACATGTGAAGTTTTTATAGGTTTTATTCTTTTATTCTTGCTCATGGCTTGTTTTCTTTAATGTTCAGTGATTTCTGATTTTGAATTTGTGTTTCTTAGACTTGATCTGTTGGAACTCTCAGAGGCCTGAGTTTAAAGTGTATTATTTTCACAATGGATTTGTATCTGTTTCTGCTAATAAGCATTTATATTTGCCTTGGTACTACAAACCAAGGATCACTTAATTCTACATTTTTCACTCAGGATTGGAGGGTTAGGGGAGCACAGAGATTGTGTAATTTTGATCCCAAGACCATGTGAGGGCAGAACTATGGTTAGAAATTCTTAGGGGGAGGGTGTTATTTTTGCTACTACTGTACTCCACTTAGAACTATGATCTAGATAGGAATTTTTAATTTCTCCCTCTGTGCAACACATTTATTATTTTTTTTAACTAAGGATGTTGTCCTTTACAGATTTTAGGTTTTATTTTTTTAAAGTAATCTGTGCCCAACATGAGGCTGGAACTCATGACCTCAAGATAAAGAGTTGCATGCTCTACCATTGAACCAGCAATGTGCCCTCCAGAGGTTTTAGATTTTTGCAGGAGCCCTTGATCTATCTCTCAGCTTTCTTGGGCTTCTTTGTCTCCTGCCCTCTCGCACCTTGAGTAGCTGGTTAAAGCCCAGGCACTAGTCTGCCATGGATTGGCAGTTTCCCAGGAACGGTTTCCTGCTCCAGTACTAAAGCCCTGGGTTCATAGTTTCTGTCCCCACTTCCCTTCCCCAGGCTGTGAGGAATTCCGTTATTTTTCCTTTTCTTCCCTGTATTTAAAATGTAGTTTAGTTTTTCAGAATATTTAAGGTATGCTATTCCAGGAAGAGTTTTTCTAACATAAAGTCCAAATTTTTTTAAGAGTGGAAGGAAATAAAATTAGTAATCAGAAAATTGCTTGGGAAACACAATAAGAGTGAAAAGAATTAGATTATTTCAAAGGGTGTTTTTCAGAGAATCAAAAAATAATGTATTTGTATCCCATATTGAGATTATTTCTTAAGGAGCTGAATACATTTCCATAGTTTATTTTTCCTTTTGTACAGTTTTAGAAAATATTTATAAATTATTTTTATTTCCATTTTTTATTATTGTCTGTACATATCATGACAGTCAAACTATAATTCAGATACATTGCAGTCATGCTTTTTTTTGAAGATAAATTTAGATCACATTGATTCTCAGTCTCCTTAGTAATGCATTTGTAAATCATTTTAGAGTGGGTTAATTATGCAATAGGATTTTATTGATTAACAAAGCTTTTACATTATATATTATTTTATAATGATATTTTTACTTTGAACTGAGATTAGAATCCCACAGTAGAGATCAGTTTTAGTACAAGGAGACAGAATTGCCATAATGACATTATTCAATTTAACACACATACATGTATGCAGGAGGACCTGCATTGGATTTTGTTCTTAGAATTTCTTCTTTTATTCCATAGTACCTTTCTGTCAGGGTGTGCTTAGATTACAGAGAATATGTACAAATACATAAAGTCACAGGATTTTTTTTAACTTGTAAGCATTCCTAATGCAACTGTGCTTCTTTCTCTTTTTCCTTTTTCTTTTTACTTTTCTTCTTCTTCTTCTTCTTCTTCTTCTTCTTCTTCTTCTTCTTCTTTTTTTTTTTCCAGACAGAAAAGGGGAGTGCACTTCATGAAGCAGCTTTATTTGGAAAGGTGGATGTTGTGAGAGTTCTGTTAGAAACAGGTAACTATTGTGATTCTCCATGGAGCTTTTTCTGCCAAATACAATTTCTATTTCAGGAGTAGACAAAGGGAAATGGCACAGTTCTTTCATAATCACCCTTACTTTTTACCTTTACTCCACATTGCAAGTGCATATTCATATCACATAGAATTGAGCCTCAATGTTTAGATAAAATTGATATAAATGTGCACCTCCCTTTACTCAATAGACTTGTCAGTAAAAAGCTTTTAGAAATTACAATTGTATACATTGAAATCACATTGAAATATACTAGAGAAATTACCAAAAGGAAAAAGAATTCTCTGCCTTCCACAAGAGAGAGGAACTGATCCTTATGAAATCATGACAATTGCTCGGTTTATCGAAAACATAATATTTCCCTAGATTATTATATTGGGAACTGTGATTAATAGTGTTCCCTATCTTTAAGGCATATTTACCTTGTTATTTCATCAACTGAGTAGCTATTGTTTGTAAGCTGCAATGATTTAAAGGGAATGTTTTAGAGGGAATGCTTTGAAGGAATAACAAAGAGGCTTATTTGTCTTCATATGTATATTATGAATAAAATGAAATAAAATTGGAACTGAGGTTGGATTTTTTTAGGATCAAAAAGCATGGGTACAAATTCATACTTGGAAACTATTGATGTGAGTTTTTTGTGCTACAGACTACATTTAATGTATTTATTTTCTGCTGTAAAAAAATGGAAAACATTAGCTGACTGTGGCATTTTGGTTGTAGTTATACTGAGTGAAAATTTCATGTACATTTAATTTGGACATGTAACACGGTGATATAATAAATGTGTTATAAGCAACCAATTACATATGTGCTGGTCACACGTTTCTACACAAATTTAAGCAAATACTTAATAATCTTATTATGATGACCTAACATTTGAGGCCGGATTCTGAAAACTGGCTTTGTTTGCAGTTAGATGTTTAGAAAGTTTATAAACTTTTTTGGGGATCAGTGAAAGTTATTTGTTACATGAAAATAAGTTCTTCAGTACAATAAATATTTTTAGAATTAAAATAATTCCGAAGGTGTTTTAATTACAAAACAAGAAGTTTGCTCACCAGGTAGATGATTGAATGTTGTTTGCATTGAGTATAAACTTACATAAATAAATATGAGATATTTGACTTTGTAGCTGGACAAATAGTATTTGGACAATAGTTCAAAATAATCATGCTTTTTCAACTTTTGTGAATACTTAAGTATTCTAAGACTGTTGTTATATTATGCACATGATACTTCATTATTTAAAATGTTTTTACCAAGTTACACAGAATATATATATCACAGGACCATTATACTTTAGGAATTCATGTTCTAAATCAATAATATTTTTCAGCTTGATAGTGTATCATTTAAATAGCTATAATCCAAACTGGTTATAATTCTAAAAAACAGTCTGGGGCGCCTGGGTGTGTCATTTGGTTAAGTGTCTGACACTTGATTTAAGCTCAGGTCGTCATGATTTCATGGTTTGTGAGCCCCGTGTCGGGCTCTGTGCTGACAGTATAGTGCGGGAGCCTGCCTGGGTTCTCTCTCTCTCTTTCTCTCTGCCCCTCCCCTGCTTGCATGTGTACTTTCTCTGTCTCTCAAAATAATTAAAAAACAAACACACACCAATCTTAATGATTGGGTCAGTGCCCTTTAAGACTTAATTCATTGTCAAGAGTGTTCCTTCTCTTTGGTAGCATTAGATCTCCACCTTATTTGTTTCTTTTTTTTTTTAATTTTTTTACCATTTATCTATTTTTGAGAGACAGAGAGCGACAGAAAATGAGCAGGGGAGGGGCAGAGAGAGAGGGAGACAGAATCCAGCAGGCTCTAGGCTCTGAACTGTCAGCACAGCCTGACGCAGGGCTCGAACCCACGATCTGTGACATCATGACTTGAGCCAAAGTCAGACGCTTAACGGACTGAGCCACCCAGGCGCCCCTCCACCTTCTTTCTTACTAAAATCGTGTGTGTGTGTGTGTGTGTGTCTAGGGTTTTAATTTTTTCTAAAAATCACTTTCAGTGCTTGATCTGTATATGTTTGATACTAGAACAGTTGTATGTTGACAGTATCTTCTGATGACACTTCAGTGGTGTACATCTAGTGGATTTTTCTTTTTCTTTCAGGAATTGATGCCAACATAAAGGATAGCTTAGGTAGAACTGTCTTAGACATTCTGAAAGAACATCCATCTCAGAAATCTCTCCAGATTGCAACACTCTTACAAGGTAAACAGTATTGAATGATGGATGAGTTTGCCTTAAAGTTAAGATTAAATTAAATCTACCATATTTTTCTCTTGAGTTTTTGAGTTAATGTTTACCTTTGAGTGAACTTATTTACATTTTTTTCTGGTAACCGTTAAACTAAATAATAATACTTCTTAATGTTTTATTTCTGTTTTAAACTAATCAGTATTTTAAGAAAAGCTAAAGTGGTTTTTCACTCATTTGCTATTAAAAGGGTTTTTTTAATCCATATAGCAAATATGTAGTTATGAACTTGAAGATAATAAGCCTATAGAGTGATGATGATTAAGTATTATCTTACACTTGAATAATGCTTTAAGAATTTGCAGTTATTTTTTTTATTATTTTGCCTGTTTTCTATAACTTTGTGAGATAGGTAAGTCTGATATCGTTATTCTCCTTTTTGCACATGAGGGGAACTAAAGCCCCAAGAGGCTGATATATAACCTATTCTAGGTGGTAGAACTAGTACATAAATATTGGGTTAACAACAAAAATTGTACTTAACTGGAAGAATACAGATTGTTTCCTCCCTAATCCAGGAGTACAAGATGATTTGGTCTTGCCAGGCTTTGTTTTTGATAAAGGTCATTAAGTAACTGTATAGTTAGTGCAGCATTAGGTGTCCTGAAGGTTTGACAACCATGTAGGTACTACTTTTTCATTGTAGGATTATATACTTCCTTACTTGATCTAAGACTTTTAATGGGATTTAGATTTAAATACTTTCCCTTTTGGGACATTTGGGCTCAACAAATGAGTGGATAAAGAAGATATGATTATATACATATACACACACACACACACCCAATGGAGCGTTACTTGGCAATCAAAAAGAAAGAAATCTTGCCATTTGCAACATGGATGGAACTAGAGTGTATTAAGCTAAGCGAAATTAGAGAAAGACAAATATCATATGACTTCGCACATATGTTGAATTTAAGATATAAAACAGATGAACATAGGGAAGGGAAGCAAAAATAATATAAAACAGGGAGGGGGACAAACCATAAGAGATTCTTCAATATAGAGAACAAACTGAGGGTTGCTGAAGGGGTTTTGGGTGGGGGGATGGGCTAAATGGGCAAGGGGCATTAAGAAGGACACTTGTTGAGATGAGCACTGGGTATTCTATGTAGGGGATGAATCACTGGATTCTACTCCTGAAGTCATTGTTGCACTATATGCTAACTAACTTGATGTAAATTAACAAAAATAATAAATAAATACATAAATGCGTAAATAAATACTTTCCCTTTTTGCTTTATGATTAGGCCTGACATGTCGTATGTTCCCTTAAAAACCCAGACATTGGGGCACCTGAGTGGCTCAATCCGTTAAGCATCTGACTCTTGATCTCAGCTTAGGTCTTGAGCTTAGGGTTGTCAGTTGGGCTGTGTCAGTTGGAGCCCTGCGTTGGGCTCTATGCCTAGCGCTAAGCCTACTTAAAAAATACAACAACAAAATAACAAAACAAACAAAAACCAAAAAAACAAAAAACAGACATTTGTTCTACCCTTTCCAGTTAGCTTCTACACTGCTCAGTGGTGATTATCCCCTGATTGTTACAGATTGGTGGCAAGTGTTAATAGGGGAGGAAGCTGGGATTGTTTCCTTGGATGTCAGTTGGGAAGCTGAAGAACAGCTTTATCCTATGAGAGATAAATGAATTAAAACCAAGTCAGGCAGGTGATACATAGATACAGGAGTCAACAAAAGCCAAGAGGGGTAAAAAAAAATGTGCTACAGGAGGTCATTCATGCTGTCTTCTCTATCTTCAAAACCTGTCAGGGAAAGGAAGTCCCCTGCAATTTTCTCGTTAATAAATAACTTAATTACAAGTCAAGTGCTTATAGAGATAAATCAAAATACATGAGTAGCTCTTCATATTAATTCAAATCAGATTGAATGAAAGCTAAAAAAAAGAAAAAAATGGTACATAACATTTTTTCTTCCCCTTCTAGGTGCTTTATATTTCATATTGAACTTTTGTATCTAAATTTAAAAAAAAAACTGAGGCTTGTGAATATTATGTCTTTTGGGAAAAGCAAAATAAATGTCCACTAAAAAGAGGGTATGACATAATTCTAGACATTTACTGCATTGATTTAACTTAAATGAAAGTGTTATTACATAGGAGTTAACTATCTGTGTTCTCTTAAGTGGCCAAGATTCATTACGTATGCCAACTTGTGATAGGGTATATGGGACATCTTTGAATTTTTAAAATTACTGGTGGGTTTTAGAATGTAAATGTATTATCTATATTCTTTGCATTCCTGGGTCACACCAGTGGTACATTTTAAGTTTTATGAAAAATTCTTATTTCACTAAAGCCAATTTAGAGTACATAAAATTACTATTTGTGTCCTGGAGGAGGAATTCACTTTACATAATTACTGCATTTGGTCAAAAAATTTAAGGATGGAATTCCATACGTTTCTTTCTTTTCCTAGTAGAATTTTCCTAGTAGAAATGCCCTTAGGTAGAAACTGTTTGGATAGTATGAAGACACAATTGTTTGGAATGAGATCAAACTTTTTTTTTTCTTTTGTCTTTTTTTTAACTTTATTTTTTATTTTTTAAAATTTACATCCAAATTAGTTAGCATGTAGTGAAGCAATGATTTCAGGAGTAGATTCCTTAATGCCCCTTACCCATTTAGCCCATCCCCCCTCCCACAACCCCTTCAGCAACTCTCAGTTTGTTCTCCATATTTATGAGTCTCTTCTGTTTTGTCCCCCTCCCTGTTTTTATATTATTTTTGTTTCCCTTCCCTTATGTTCATCTGTTTTGTCTCTTAAAGTCCTCATATGAGTGAAGTGATATGATTTTTGTCTTTCTCTGAGTGACTAATTTCACTTAGCATAATACCCTCCAGTTCCATCCATGTAGTTGCAAATGGCAAGATTTCATTCTTTTTGATTGCTGAGTAATACTGCATTGTATATATATACCACATTTTCTTTATCCGTTCATCCATCGATGGACATTTGGGATCTTTCCATACTTTGGCTATTGTTGATAGTGCTGCTAAGAACAAACTTTCTTAACTAGTTTTTAAGAAAAAGATTCCTTCTGAGTACAGTGTAAGTAAAAGATTCCTATGGGGAGAGATCAGTTGATTTAATCCTTTAGATGGAGACTACAAACTAGCCACTGTGAGCTGAATGCTTTTGGCAGATAGCAGATTGATTTTGTTTAGATTAAATATTTTTGGCCACCCTGTGTTTCCATAAAAATTGAATTGGCTTTCAACATTTACAAATGTAGGGTTTCAGCTAAAACTTCAGAGTTTTGTTGGTTTCTCAAAAAATGCAGGCTTTTATTTTACTTTACTGTCGAACTTTGGATGGGGCACCTACTTTCTGGTTAATCCTGCTCCACATGCTTTCTGTTTTCTCCATGATATTGGGGCTGAATATTCATTGACATTTATCCCTGCATTCAGATGCTTAGAGTGAGATGTTTTCTTGTCCCATGTTTATCTGGCTGTGCCTCTTATTAGCTGTATGAACATGGCCAAATTAAAATCCTTCTCCTTGATCCCCCACTTATTCTCTGTCTCTCTCTCAAAAATAAATAAACATTAAAAAAAGTGGGGGGAGGGCCTCCTGGGTGGCTCAGTCGGTTAAGCGTCCGACTTTGGCTCAGGTCATGGTCTCACAGCTCATGGGTTCAAGCCCTGCATTGGACTCTGTGCTGACAGCTCAGAGCCTTGAGCCTGCTTTGGATTCTGTATCTCCCTCTCTCGCTCTGTCCCTTCCCTGCTCATGTTCTGTCTCTCTCTCTGTCTCTCAAAAATAAATAAACATTAAAAAAATTTAAAAAAATAAAATCTGATCCTTGAGTTGTCATCTTTAAAACAGATTGTAAGAGTGTGTGTCATTGTTTTGTGAGGATCAAGTGAGTTAATTTATATTACTTAGAATACTGCTGGGTGACATATTTAAATTTTGGCTGCTCTAATATTATTATGTCTTCATCAAAGTTACAAAAATGAGAGATAGGCTGAGTGTGAAATATTACTTTAGGAATAATGGGAGAGAATGTTATTTCTTTGTGGAAGTAAAGCTTAATGTGCAATTATGCTTGTCTTACAAGAGTAAACACCATTATAAACTTCATTCATGTTACCTAACTGGTTGTGGTGTCCCTTGAATTTGATGTTCCTGTTTAGATATCAAGTCTATTCAAAGCATCTTTAAGATGGTTTTAAATCCTCATGTAGAATACACTTAAGGAAACTAAGGGTGTTATTTTATCTTTAACAGGTGAATTTATTTATAACAGGTGAAAGAATGTGTCAAATTTAGTTTCCACAAAGTTTATGAGTCTCTTCCAAAATATCTTTTAAATTTTAATTAAAAAGATTTAAATTAATAGCTCATCATCAAGTTCTTTCAGTTTTTTTTGTTTTTTGGTTTTTTTTAAAAAACTTAGGATATATTTAGGATATGAGGAAATAAATGAAAAGCTGATCACCAGAAGTAAAACATAAAGTTTAGTTATTTTAAAATAAATGAATTCGACTATGTAATTTCAAAAACTTGTGTACACAGAATATTTAGAAGGTGTGGGAAGATCAGCAGCCCTTGAAGAACATGTACATGAAGATACAACACAAGAAATACATATTTCATCTCCTGTTGAATCTCCTTCCCAAAAGACTAAGAGTGAGTAGTTAATTATAAAGCCCTTGAAATAACACTAGACCTTTATGTCCAAATTTGTTCTATACGTACAAAAAGGCTAACACTTGAAAATTTGAGGCCTAATAACTTATATCTTATACTTTGTATTTTATCCATTTTTCAGTTTATTGAACTCTTCTATTTGTCAGGCCCTATTCTTGGCCGTGACACAGTAGCTAGCAAAATTAGCAATCTCTGCTGTCATGATATATACATGGACTAGATATTTCACACTAGATTTGTTTTCCAAAATGTATTTTTAATGTAGAATAAAAATATTGATATCTGGATTATAACAGCTGGAGTTTTATTTTTTCCTAGAAGAAATTAGAATTATAAAGTACCTTTCTGAGAATGATTAGAAAAACGCATATTTGCATGTAACCTACAAAATATTCATGTTTTGACAGATGATGCATATTATTTATGTTACTTCTGTGTTTTTCCTTTATGTCACATAACATAATTTTAGTTTATTACTTATATAATTATTTATCTAAATACGTTCTATTTCTTTTTATTGAACCTAGGATGTAGGCTCCCAGCACCATTTAAAATTTGTTAATGAATTCTGTCATATGAAAGATTATTAAAGATTAAATGTTATAATGAATGAAACCTTAGGAATTGTAATTCCAGATGTTTTTATGCAATATGTATAAATGAACCTTCAATACTTATTTCTATTTTGAAAAAGAATAATAATAGGCAAAATTGGGATTTCTCCTTGTCTTTTAATTTAGTCTTTTCATTCTTGTGTTAATTATGGTTCAGTACCTTGTTTTCAACATATTTTCTGATTTACTTAATGTTGTTTGTCATGAGTTCTGTCACTATACTAGTCATATTTTTATTAATTAATAGGAAATTTTAGCAATAGCCTTTCTTAAAACTTTGAAAAAAATTACTGCCTTCTTATAGGTGAAACTGTGACTGGAGAATTATCAAAACTCTTGGATGAAATAAAACTCTGTCAAGAAAAGGATTATTCTTTTGAAGATTTGTGCCACACAATATCAGACCACTACTTAGATAATTTGAGCAAGATTTCAGAGGAAGAACTTGGGAAAAATGGAAGCCAGAGTGTAGTAAGTAAGGGGGGAAGGAAGACAATGTGTCTGTCTTTGCCAATTCAATGTGTATCTAAAAGGCAGGGATTTGTGCATTATCCTATCTTCAGATTCTGCCAGTGTCAAATGTCAAATTCCCTATTGCTCTTTTCCTGATGTTCATTGGTATTTTACTCTCACTGCATGTGTAGGGGAAGGACTGCTTTGATAAATCACTGATAGTTTGTGATGATCTTGCTACTGTTGACTTGCTTAATACATGAAATCATAGTTTCTTTGATTATGTTCTTTAAGTCTCACTGAGCATGATGATAATTGATTTCCAAAGAAAGAAAAAAAATCTTCCTTTTGTCTTTCTTCCCCAAGTTCTCTATGAATTTAGTCTACCCCATCTTGATTAAAGACAGAGCTGGGCTATGTGTGTATGTTCCCCAGTCACTCTGTATGTTATGGTAGGAGAGAGACATTTTGGAAAATTTGACCTCCGTAGTTTTATAATCTTATTCAAATCCCTTATGCAACCTACAAGCTCAGAATCTAAATCATGAGTTAGAGGTTACTGATCATTTGGATTTCTATATTAACACAACAGCAAGAAAAACTATAGAGCATCAATCAGTTTAAAATTAAGATTTGTATACCTATTTTGTGTCATATAGAGGTAGGATTTATAGGGTGTACTGGTATTAAAGGAAATGCATTATTATAACATGAAATCTTTACCCACTTTTAGAACTTAATTTGTTATAGAAACATTATGCTTTCTTCAAAAGCTAATAAGAGTGTATTGTGTTAAGTATGTCATATTATTTATGAAAACTAAAAACATTGCCAAGTATAGTGACCATAAAGAGAATGTTTACTTCATTTAACTACTTACTGTGTGCTGACCCTTGTTTCCCAGCATAGTCTAGCTCCATGGCTAGTCTTACTCCTTTTGTTTTGTTTTTTGTTTTTTTGTTTTTGTTTTTGTTGCACTGTCTTCTTTAAAGCATTGTATTATTGGCTCCAGTAAAACTCCTTATGAATAATTATGATTAATTACATATATACTGAAGTAAATACATGCAAGTTTTACCAAATGAAAATTTTATATTAATGAAATATTTACTGTAGTGTCAGTGTACTTTAATGTCAGGACAAAATTTCCTGTTTAAAAGTCTAAAACTTATATATTATCTCCAAATTACAAACCAATTACATTTCAACATTTCCTTGAAGGTTGGTTACAAGTTTTTCTTTTTTTTTTTTAATTATTTTTTTGAAGGTTGCTTACAAATTAAAACATATTTATCCTGTATAAATATAATGTGTGGTGTTTAGGTTTTTAGGTTTGTTCCTAAAGATTTCTCTAAATTGACTATACTTCTGGTCCTCTACTTCTAAACCCACAAATTTCTGAAAGCCCTAGTTTTCTCAACCAGTGGTCTCTAAACTTTTTTTTTCTTGGTTGTACATACCATAGTAAACAAATTTTAAGTAAATCTCCCAATTGCATGTATTCATAAATGATGTATATCTATTACTATTTTAAGAATTTGTGCTATAAATTAGGTATATACTGCAAGAGAAATTCAAGTAAAAAGGATACAGAATAAGTGTAAATAGAAGCTCTATTTTTTTCCCTTTTAACTCATTGAGTATCTAGTGCACCCTGGGGTCTGCACTGCACACTTTACTTGGAGACCAGGCTTACAGATTTCATGTAGTGATAGCAGGGATTTTAGTATTATGAGGGTAACATAGTTTAGGGGAATGTGGTCAAATATTTTTTTTGTAAGTCTAAGACTCTATTGTGATAGTAGCAAGAGAGAAATTAATGCTCGTAAATTGAACGGAGTATCTTACAATTCAAGCATCCTTTCATACAAGAAATCACTCTTTGTTCCTGTGACAAACCTTATATTGTGTTCCTTGAAACTATTGTCATATTAAATAATAAATGTTACATGAGGCAGAAAAGCAGAGGGTACATATGAGTAAGGCAAGTAGTTTGATTTATCTGAAATTATTGATAGAGTTTATAAAGGGAGAATATGGGAGATAAAATTAGAAGGATAGGTTGAGGTCAGGCCATGGATGATTTTGAATGTCAGGATAAGAATTTTGGTATTTATTTTTTAGAAATCGAGAAAAATCTAAAGGATTTGGGGCAGATAAAAGACATCATTGGAAGTGTCCTTTCAGAAGATAAATCCAATAAAAACTTGTTATCAATGTTTAAAAAGTAATCCGATTACTTTGACCCTTCTCAATAGTCTGTGTTTCTTTTGGGTTCATTTGCATTTGTTGAATATTTCTGTTCATCAAAAATGTTTTTTCAGAGTTTGTCATGAATTGTACTCTCAAATTATGCAAAAAATTAAGTACTTATAGATCACCTAATATAGATGTTTGTTACCATGTTGTAAGTTATAGGATTTACTTATTTATTTATTTATTTATTTACGTATTTATTTATTTATTTATTTAGAGAGTGTGCATGCACTCACACGTCCACAGTAGGGGGAGGGGCAAAGGGAGAGAGAGAGAACATTTTCAGCAGGTTCTACACCCAGCACGGAGCACAGTGTGGGGCTTGATCTTGACCTGAGCTGAAATCAAGAGTTGGACTTAACCTATTGAGTCACAAAGGCGCCTTACGTTATAGGATTTATGATAGCAGTAATGAAACATGATTCCTGACTTAAAGGAGTTCAGAATTCCTATTCTAAGAAGGCTTTAGTCACAGTGTACAGTAATAAGATTAAGATGCAAAACACCAAATATATATTATGAGTGCTGACATTTATTAGGTGCTTGCTATTCAAATGCTTTATATGAATTAAGCCACTTAATCCTCATAGTAAAGCTAACTGTGGATTTATAGACTGGAGAAATGACTCAGCTGGCAAGTGGCAGATCTAGGATTCAAACTCAGAGCTAATATCTTTAATTTCCAGCTACATTTCTCATGATAAATTACCTGGTGGTCAAAGGAAATTTTTTTTAAAGGGAGAGACTAGTGAAGACTTACTGGTAGTCACTGAAGGCTTCATGGAGGTAGGGAGAGACCAAACTGGGCTCTAGTGGAAGAGGAGATATGTCTTGTACTTATTTTGGAATGAATGAATGAGTGAAAGGGAAGATTCCAGCTTGCAGAAACAATGTATGCAAAAGCAGAGGTGAGACATAGCATATGATTTGAAAAGAATGGTTTATTGTAAGAGTTGATTTTGGAAAGTAGTGGGAAACAAATTTGGGTAAGTAATGATAGTCCCTAACACTTATGGAGCACTTTATTTCTATTAACTGATCTAATCTTCACAATAACCCTATGAGATAGGTAGTATTATTCCTCCCATTTTACAGATGAGAAAATGGAGGCACAGAGGACTTTTATGATTTTTCCACATTTACACAGTAATTGCCAGACCCAGGATCTGAAAACCGGCAGTCTGAGGTTGGTGCTGTATCTGTTACTGCTCAACGGCTTTGTTTGGGGAAGATACTTAGATTTGGGAAGCTAGTCAGAAGTTTAATATTGTTGCTGAGGAGAATATACTCTCTCTGTCTTATAGGTGACATTTTGGGAATATAAAAATGGTAACTATAGTCAGATGTTCTGGGAAGAGACTTGGAGATTCTCAGCAATGGATATATGTTAGACTTATTTGGAGAGGCTTCAACATATACTGATACCGTCAGGTACCATGTCCTGACCAAGTAGACCAATGAAATCAGAATTGTTTGAGGTGGCTCTGAGCCTTGTTTATTTAAAAAACTATCATGCATACTGTTGGTCTACAGGACTAAAAATCTGCAGGGTCTTACTGAAGTAATTGAGGTAATTGAGACCTGAGATACTGAGTCAGAACTGAGATCTTGATAACACTGCAAAATTATAGAATTTTAGAGCTAGAATAAGTCTCATCATAGGTATCCAGCCCAATTCTCCCACTCCCCAGTGTAAGAGCTTCTAAAAAATCTCTTGAATTTGAAACATTTTCAGTTTATCATCAAGGAAAATTCCCAGTATGGTCCAGCCATAGTCTTAAATTAAAATTATTTCTGTGTTATATTGGAATGTTAAATGTGGAATAAGATTTTTGCTTATCATTCACATTATTGGCTGAAAGATGGACATTTGGGTTCAGTTAAAATTTAATTTTAGGTGATAAGAAATACCCAACTTGTTCATTGTATTATGACAATTCCAAAAGTAATTTAAAAGAAATTAAAATGTAAGTAAAATATGTTTGTAGCATTTATATTATTAATAAATGTATTTTACACATTAATGATGTATCTGAATTTTGGGGATATTTTAACTGTTAGTTCAGTTTAGTTTTCATTGCCTTTTTTTCTTCCAATAGAGGGCACTCTAATTCAGTAATTTAAAATACAAAATCAGCTGTCTTATGTAAGAACTTTTACTTTTGAATAAGAGGTTTCTGGTTTTATTAAAATATTAGCCTTAGGTAGTAGCTTGAACAATTTTACTAATACAAGTGAATTAAAAGTTAAATTCTTATTATGATTGAATGTATTTGATTGAAGGTTTTACATTTAACGTGGAGGCCAGCTCCAGTTAAAATCACATTTTCTCTTGCATAAATTTTAATTCAAAAGTCAGTCTGTTTTAAATGCTTTTATAATATGCATATGGAGCCATTTTCTAAGTTGAATTAGAACATTATATAATCTAGAATGTAAATTTTGAAGAAATATAAATATCTTCACATTCTTTAGCAACCCATGAAATGCAGAATTTTAAAAGAATATAAAATAATCCGGAAAAATGTTCTATTCCCTTCATTTATTTTCCCAAGTCATATATTCATTGCTTCCTCCATGTGTGTGCACAATGTGCACAACTCTTAAATGTGAATACACTATGCCACAAAATTTGATTGTAGCATACAGGTCATTAGAGCAGACTTCAGAATCTACATTTCAGGAAAACTTTTTTTAAGATTTAAAATAGAAGAAGCATTATTGCCTCATTAGCTTATGTTTCTAAGAAGTAAATAGGAAGCTTATGGGATGAAATGCTTTATATGGTTTTTCTCCTAAGGGAAACTTGGATACAAACAGCATGTAAAACTTACTGTTTGAAAGGGATTGTATTGGCAGGTTATGTGCATTATAAATCAACCAGTACACTTCTTTTCTGTTCTTTCACATTTTTTTTCCAATGTAAAATCTTTAATTACAGGTGAACCTTCTGAAGCAAGATGGTTTACTTTAGTATATCAAGATTTTAAGATTCAGCATTTCATTATTTTATACTAAGCTTCTATAATCTGCTTGAGAAAACTCTCAGGGGAGTTGTTGGGGGTTATCTACAGAAAAATATACTTAATTTGGTGCAAGAATTCATCAGGTCTTAAAGGTTAGTAGAATCAAACTAGGTTGCCTAGAATACAAATGGTGTTTCTAAAATTAAGTTTACTTTCAAAAATATAATTTCTAGAGCTTAATATCAGGAATGTACTGATTTCAGAATTGTGAGAGACTTTGGTGGTTGTGTCATCCAGTTATATTCAGAGCACTTTGGGAAATGAATTTTCTGAAACGTAAGATAGAGCGTTCTTGCAGGATTATAATTGACTCTTCAGCACATGAGTTTTTTTTTTTTTTATAGTGGAACTTAATCTTAAGAAGCAGTAACTATTAATCTTACAGGGAGTATTCAGAATATTTCTAATTTAAATAATTCATACCTTTTATAGTTGAACAAATTTTTTTGGCAGCAGTGACTCAGGCTGCTCTGTACTAAACCTAGGCTTGGATTGTCCTAACAGATTTTTCAGGATTTAGGGAATGCATAGGTTTTGTTGACTTACATTAATATTTTGAAGTTAATAGTGTTAACTGTATATGTGTACCATATGTACATACAAGGAGAACTTCATAATCAGAATGGTAAGTCTTTTATCCCTCCTCTCATCCCAGGAAGAACTTGTACCTGTAGTGAATCTAGGAAGGTCATTGAGATATCCTTGGCTTCTAGAAGAGAAGAGTCATTTTTATGAACTTCCAACACAATTGCTTCTACCTTTCATGACACATCTCTTTGTTCTGCTTTGTGTTGTGTATGTACACATTTTTATATTGCTTCTTACAGACTTCTTGATTGTTGGGTCTATATTTGATTGATATCTATAATCACATCCTGCCTAGCACAGTACCTTGCATGTAGTGATCTATCAGTGAAATTTTATTGAATGAATAATTGCATGAAAAGGCAAACACTGCATGAAAGAGTACATATAAACCCATGTAAATAAACCATTTTTATTGAGAAACATGTTTAATTATTTGGACATGAATTACAGAGTCCAAGGACAGGTTTTTGCTGTTCTGCCACTTACTAGGAGGGTGATATTTGAAAGTTGTGGATCTTTCCAAGTTTTAGTTTCCTCCTCAGTTAAAATAAAAAAAGTTTAACACGACTTTCTGTCAGTCATAGAAGAAGAGCTACTCTTTTTGTGCTGCTAAAGACATGCTCTTTTTATTTTTGTTTCATAGATTTTGTCCCAACTTTGTCCACACTTTCAAATAACTACTCAATATCAACATAAAGGGGATTTCTCTACTGAAATGCCAAATGTTCTATTCTTGGATTGGTCTTCGTCAATATTTTGCCATGAAAAAAAAGTCATCTATCATACTTAGGTCTGCACATGTTAGAGAGGAATAGCAAACATGACAAATAATTGAATTTATATGAAAAATTACTTCAATAAACAGATTCTTGCTTCAAAGTAAAAACAGAATTCAGTGGGAGTTATAATAAAATAAAATCCTATATTTAGATTCCTAAAAATTCTATGGTTTAATTGTAAGATTAGAGAGATTTAATTGGGGAAGAAATGCACACAGAAAGTTCTGGAGTATTTAAATGACCACAGCTACAATGTGAACAGTGAGAAGTGGCTGCTAAAAATTAATAAACACTTGCCCAACTATCATCTCTGCAAATATAATACTAGAAGCTAACATTTATATTGTACTAAGTTTTAACTATGTTTTAGACGTTGTGTTAAGCATGCTAAAATCATTGTCTTTTTTTATTCCTCACAAAAGTGCCATGGGTAGGTTTTGTTATCCTCAATGTGGAAATCGAGAGTAAAATAACTTGTCTAGGGTTATAGAGCTACCAAAAGGTAAAACTGGGATCTGAATTTAGGTCTGATGTCTTACAAGGTCTTGATCCTAACCCAGTGGTTAGTCATGAAAGTCATGTCATCAATGGTTATTAGTGACAGTCCTTAAGTCATTAATATCTTCCAGATTGACCTACCCTCACCTTTTCATCATGCTTGCCATTTTGCAGATGCATACTCTTATTACTGCTCACTGAGTTACTTTGAGTCTTTTATTCTGTCCACACGCCTTTAGTGTCTCCTCTTCATTTGCTGCAGCTTTTTCTTAACACTACTGCCAAGTCAGTATGCCTTAAGTGCAGTTCTGATCATGCCAGTCTCCTTCTCAAAGCTAGACCTGGTCCTCAGTGTAAAAATTAAATATAGACTTTTAACTCTGGCATTCAAGGCTCCATCTTCTAGCTTCATTATATGTTTCCAGCTTTCTCCCATTAATGTCTTCGAGAAATAGAATGTTTTGATAAAATGGGTGACTCTCCAGCACATCTGTCTTTACTTATCTCTGCCTGTGTTCACAATATTTCATTCATATATGATTCTTTTCTCTAGCTTCTACATATTGAAAACCATCCCTCACAAAACCTTTTATTAAAAATATTACAAGACCTGTTTTGATCCTCCTATTGAAAGCCAACTATTTGGATTGGATAACATTAACATTTTATTTACAAATGAGTTATGTAAATTTCATCATCTGTTATGTATTATTTATGCACGAATCTGTTTTGGCTTTGCTTATAAACCTCTTGATGACAGGAGAAATACTTATCCCTGTATTTGTGAGCAATTAAGCATAATTCTTCACCCGCACACTTAATAAATATTTGTTGAATTGATTTGATAGGCCATGGACATCAGAAACCGTTTGATAACTGAATGTAGATACAGACCTATGGATAAAGCTCTAAGGTGGAGTCTTTCTAATCTCCGAAGAACTCTCTCTATTGGTTATTTCAAATAATGAATGCCTCACCATTTATTTTGAAGATTACACGAAATACCTGGTCAAACTATATTATAAACTTCCTCACTTGGGGCACCTGGGTGGCTCAGTCGGTTGGGCGTCCAACTTCGGCTCAGGTCATGATCTCGCGGTCCGTGAGTTCGAGCCCTGCATCGGGCTCTGGGCTGACAGCTCAGAGCCTGGAGCCTGTTTCGGATTCTGTGTCTCCCTCTCTCTCTGACCCTCCCCTGCTCATGCTCTGTCTCTCTCTGTCTCAAAAATAAATAAATGTTAAATAAAATAAAAAAATAAAATAAAATAAACTTCCTCACAACATAAAAACACCAACATTTTAGACCAAGTCGTGTCTTCCTTTTGTAGTAATACATTTCTTTCACTGACAATAAGGAAATCTTACATTATAAATACCACATTTGGTTCCTGATAACATATATAATGAAAAATCTATAAGAATATAGGAACATATGTATCATTTATATTTTAATTTTAAAATTCTTTAGTATTCTTTTTTATTTTTTTTAAACATATTTACTTATTTATTTATTTATTTTTTTTGAGAGCATAAGAAAGCATATGCGCACGGCGGTAAAGCAGAGGGAGAGGGAAAGAGACAATCTTAAGCAGGCTCCATGCCTAGCACAGAGCCTGATTTAGGGCTCAATCTCAAGACTGTGAGATCATGACCTGAGCTGAATTTGAGTCAGTCACTTGACCAGCTAAGCCACCCAGGCACCCCAAATTCCTCAGTATTCTGTGATAAACATTTTTAAAATTCATCCCTGTTATTCTTTCTGTATGAGTTGAGATAGTCTATTTTTGAAGCAGTTTTTTTCCATTAATCATAAAGAAAAGTGCCTAAGCAAACACCTTGTTTTTTCCTAATTGTTAATGATTCTTGCTGATTATGATGCACCCAACCAATGCAAAGCACTATTGTGTGCATCTACTTAAGATGTATTTGACACTAAAATATCTCTCAATATTATAAGCATTCTATTAAGGTATCCAAAGGCTGTAAAGTGCCTTCCTAAAGAATTCCTAAAGAAAAATATATTTAGAATATTTGAAATTTATGAAGCTTGTGATATTATCATTGTATTTACTTTGCAGCTGCAACATGTCAGTTTTTATTTCACTAGTTACATTTTCTCTGATCTCTCTCTAAACCAACTGGAATTTAATCTTACTAATAGAAGGGCCTAATTATTATGATTTCCCTAAGAATCTATACTTTACACTCAGGAGATTATTGTCATATTTTCTTGAAAGTTTAATAGTAACTTGACTTTCTTCTAATCTCACTTTCTGGATAATGATGGTGTTAACTTCTGACAACTTTCAGCCACATGCTACAGTTACCTTGTGCATTTATCATAATGGAACTAATTTGTAATTCTATTTCAAGGTATGCTTTTGAGAATTCTTGATTCTCTTTTGGAGTAAAGGCCTTGGACAGCCTGCCATTATCAAAGAATCCCATTTTGCTTCCTAATGCCATAGGAAATCAGTCTGGAGCCTGAGCTTAAAGAGACATGTCAGTGATGATAATCACTTCAGTGTTCAGGGAAATGTTTTTCACCTTGAAGAGCAAAGTAATTCTAATGGAATTGTGGACTGGTAACCACACCCGTCCCCCCAAATTACTGAAAGCACTCATGCTTTTAACGTGTTTTTTCATGTGACCATTTGAGATGTGATTACTGAATATTGGAATTCATTCACCCTCTAACAGTTGAAGAATTAAGATTCTCCATTATGCAATCAAAGTCAATAAAAGTAGATAGAAGAGATACTGTGTGGTCTGCTTTAATCTCAGGTCTACATATTTAAAATTTCTCATGTTATTTTCACTTACCTTTGTCAGAATTTTTGTTTCAACCTTCTATGCTTTTTAAAGTTCAAATGTTTCAGTTGCTTACAGTTTCACAATGGTTCTATGTAGTTGATAGCTGCCAGTTTATGCTATCAGATAACTAACAGTGAGAAACAAAGTTTGAATTTGGAGAAAGAACAAGGTAGTCAAGAAGATGAATTTGCCAGGAAATGAAAAGCTCTAAAATGAACAAAGGTAATGAACCCAGTAAGAATTATGTATTAGTAAAGTGGACATTGCTTGCCCCCAAAATCAATGAGACAAACACTGACATGTTATATCATTTCCTATATTCATCCAATCTGTGTTGCTCAAATAAATCTATTCTTGAAGGCTTTAGAATATTTTCTTTTAGCCTTTACTCCTAGTTTTGTGCCAGTTTCCTGAACATTGGAAGTATCTTTATTGTCATAGTTATTATTATCATCCTCACTAACTTACTGAGACTCTGCCGTAAAGCATTATGCTAATTTATTCAATAACATGTATTCATACCTTGTATTGGCATTATAGTATGGAGAACAAGAGTTTTGAACTCAAACAGACTTGTGTTTGAATCTCAATTCTACTTTTTAGATAAATATTACCCTGATCTTTATATTTGTCACTTGAATAATAATGTTTCTATAGTCTTTCTCATCTTGGCCTACTGAATCAGAATGTCTGGAAGTGGGTTATTTTTAATAAACTTCCTCGGTGGTTCTTACATTCAATAGTTTGTGCACTCTTCACTAGAATATTTTTTTAGAAAATTTAAAAAATGTTGACATCTTAGATAATCAACTACTCACAGTCATTTTCTTCTTGCCCTCACAAATCTGTGGATCTCAGATTACAGTGATATGACCCTAATTTGTCCTT
Source organism: Panthera leo (assembly GCF_018350215.1). NCBI lineage: Eukaryota > Metazoa > Chordata > Mammalia > Carnivora > Felidae > Panthera > Panthera leo. The sequence goes on along the minus strand of NC_056685.1, from coordinate 119,818,365 downwards.
GCCTTCTTTTTCTGGTCCTATGCATACAAATTTGATTGGTCATCAAGACAAAATAACTTACCTTTTAAGGGTTGTTTCTTCTATTTCTATGAAAATTGCCATTGAAATTTTGAAAGAGATTACTTTGTGTAATATGGAACGTTTAATAATATTAATTCTTCCAGTCCATTAGCACAGATTATCTTCCCATTGCTTTGTGTCTTCTTTAATTTTTTCATCAAAGTCTTGTAGTTTTCGGTGTGCAGATCTTTCCCTCCTTGATTAAATTTATCCCTAAGTTTTTTATTTTTTTTTAAAGCTATTGTGAATAGGGTCGTTTCCTTTATTTTTCAAATATTTTATTATTTGTGTATAGAAATGGAACTTATTTCTGCATGTTGGTTTTGCATACTGCAATTTTACTGAATTTGTTGATTAGTTCTAGTTTTTTGGTAGTCTTTAGGATTTTCTATATATAAAATCATATCCTTTGCAAACAAACAATTTTACCTTTTCCTTTTTTGATTTGGGTGACTTTTATTTCTTTTTCTTGCCTCATTGCTCTGGCTAGGACTTCCAGTACTGTGTTGAATAGGAGTGGTTAAGGTAGGCATCCTTGTCTTGTCCCTGCTCTTAGAGGAAAAATTTTCACCCTTTCACCACTGAGTATGATGTTAGCTGTGGACTGGTCATATATGGCCTTTATTCTGTTGAGGTATGTTTCTTCTATACCCAAGTTGTTGAGTGTTTTTATCATGAAAAAGGATATTTTGTCAGATCTTTCTTAGCATCTGTTGAGATGATCATATGATTTTTACCTTACATTCTATATAACTTAACTTTTAATTAATTCTTTTATACTTTAAATTAAATGACAATGTTGTTAAAGTACCAAATAAAGTATGAAAGTAGTATTTAAAGGGTTATCATTCTTACTCTCATTTTCAGTTCTTCAAACCTATATTCACTGTTGCTCACTTGTTCCTTAAAGTTCTGTCTTCTCCCTCACAACCTGCCCCCAATACCTACTTCTCCCTTCCATCTTCATTTAAGTAAAATTCGCTAAGAATGAAATTGTAGACCGAAGAGCAGTGTTTTATTTATTTTTTTATTGTCCATCCCAAGTTCCTGTTATCATTCCTAGCATATAGTAAGTGCTTAATAATTGTTTTTTGGTCATTGGACTGCTTTTTAAAAATTTGATAGTACCAGTGTCTTTCATCTCACTTATTTTATTATATCTAACCAGAACTCATTTTATCCTCTCATAGCTATGACTTCCAAAGCTCTGGACTATGTAAATTAAGATGAGGTTATTTTACCAACGTAATTAAAAAAAATTTTAATGTTTACTTATGTTTAAGAGAGAGAGAGAAAGAGCATGACCGAAGGAGGGGCGGAGAGAGGGAGACACAGAATCTGAAGCAGGCTCCAGGCTTCAAGCTGTCAGCACAGAGCCCATCACGGGGCTCAAACTCATGAACCGCGAGATCATGACCTGAGCCGAAGTCGGATGCTTAACTGACTAAGCCACTCAGGCACCCCTTTACCAACATAATTTTAAAAGATTGTATTGGCTCAGTGGCATCCTTCATAAGAGTTAAGCAAAGTGCCAGATGAGGCCTCAGTCAAATATTCTCAGAGATTGTGTTTCACATTTATAATAACTTATTGTCTTTGTACTGGTGTTATCCCCCTTCTGATAGAATATATAACCAGCACACCATACAGGACAGAAGTGTGTGTGTGTGTGTGTGTGTGTGTGTGTGTGTGTGTGTGAAGAAGGAGATAGAAAACAGAAGGGAAAATGGAAGAAAAGGAGAAGGGATCATATTATCATTAGGGGCTTGTATCTTTGCCCTTTGATTTACAAGTTCGCTAATTTTATCTTATCCTTTGGAGCAAGTGGCATTTTATGGTTTTGGGAATCCAGCCATAAACACTGAAGAAAGTGATCTTTTCTAGACGTAGTAATGTCACAGTCTAAAGCATAAAAATTCTAGATCGTATACGAGAAGGTATACTTCAAATTTTTTTCTTGATGCTTTGATTGTTCATAAACCTGAAAGCATATTTAGTTAAACCAAGATATTCTGATTTATGCTTAGTAATGAGATCAAGTAACTGAGAGTAGGGTGTGGTTGCTTACATATAGTGGATAAAGGAGGCCTCTCTGAGGAGTGTAGTATAAACTGTAATCTGAAGGAAGAGAAGGATCCAGTCACATAGATACCAAGAAAAGAAAATTTGGAATGAAAGGAAATTCTGTTTTCTGAGGTGAGAATGAGCTTGCTATGTTAAGTACCAGAAAAAAGGCCAGAGGCCATTGGTATAGAATGGAGTATACTGAACTGGGTAGAGAATAAAATGGAATGAAGTTGGAATCCAGATTAGATAAGGTCTTGTAGGTCATGGAAAGTGGTTTGGTTTTTTTTAAGCAGGAAAGTGATATCATTTGATTTATGGGAGCAAAGTTGGAAAGTCTGTCTCTTCTAAATTCACAGATAATTCTATTTTAATATCATATATCTGTATGGTATTTATAGCATAATACATTTTATAATATGGTCAGTGGTTATTTATCATATATTGGCTGTGTGCCACATTCTGTGCTAGGCCTTGAGATATACGTAGCAGTCAGGAAGAGTGATAGGGCCCCTATTATCACTGAACTTGTAGTTCAGCAGTGGACATAGACATGGACATAGGCTATTATGAAAGAGTGTAGTAAGTAACGGGAAATACAAGGTAGTATTAAACACATGGGAAACATATTGGACTCAGATTTGGGTGATTAGGACAGAGTTTCCAAATATGCTCATTTTCTCCTTTTTTTAAAAATTTAATTTATTTTTTAAATTTACATCCAAGTTAGTTAGCATATAGTGCAGCAATGATTTCCTGAGTAGATTCCTTAATGCCCCTTACCCATTTAGCCCATCCCCCCTCCTACAGCCCCTCCAGTAACCCTCTGTTTGTTCTCCATATTTAAGAGTCTCTTATGTTTTGACCCCCCTCCCTGTTTGCTCCTTGAGTCTTCTGTCAACCATGCAACCACTATCCTAATTGTTTATGTTCTCCTTAGCTGTCTCCTTTCTTCTCACATTCCCTTGGTTTTCTGTTCTTTCTTGGGCATTCTCTTCCACAGAGAGGGAACTGCTTTTTGAGTTCAGGTAGTAATAACTAAGTGCTATTTATTTCCAAATCTATAATTCTACTTTCAACTTCTCACTGCTCTCCAGTTCTGTATTACAATTGCTGATAAGGCCTCTTTTCCTAAACATCCCTCTGTCATTTCAAACTCAAACTGTGAAAATACACATTAATCATCTTCCCATCCAAATCTATACGTGTGCCCATGTTCCATCTTTATTTCATTCTTCCAGGACAAATAATTTCATATTATGTTTGATTCATTCCTGTTTCTTTCATTTTCCTGGTCTACCAGAGAGTTCCCGTTTGTTTATTCTCATCATCCCTACTTGACCCCACTTCACCTTCCTGGAAATGCCACATTTCTTTATTCATTTTTACAATAAAACTCTAGAAGAATGTTTTTCTTTTTCCCGTGTCCCTCCTCTGTTTTCTCTTAAAACCAATTCAATCAGGCTTTCTCCTTCACCAGGTCCCAGAACTGCCTTGCTGAGGTCGACACTGACTTCCACATTGATAATTCCAGTAAACGTTTCTTACCCCTTTTCATACTTGATCTGTGAGGAACATTTGCCAATGCTGACCATGCTCTCCTCCTTCACGTGCATACTTTCTTCACTGGACTTCCTAGATACCACACTCTCCTGATTTTCTTCCTTCTTGGCTGGCTACCCCTTTTTAGTCTCCTTTGCTGGTTCTTCCTCAGCTCCCTGACCACTTAACACTTAAGGGCTCTAAGGCTCATTCCCTGAACATCTCTTTATCTGTACTGACTCTTTTGGCTGAGCATGCTGAATAGTCTCACAGCTTTAAATACCTACCTTGGACTAACATATCCCATGTTTACAGCTACAGCTTAGATGATCTTCTGAACTCCAAACTCTTATACTTAATTTCCTATTTGACTTCCCCATTCATGTCAAATATCTTTTTCAAACTTAACATGGATAAAAATGAACTTCTGCATTTCATCTTCAAACCATCTGGACCTTCATTTTTCCCATTTCAGTAAATAGTGACTCTGTCCATCCAACTCCTGTCCTCCAAAAGGAACACTCGCACACTCCTCTTTTTTTCATGCCTCACAAGCACTTGGTTTTGAAATCCTACTCACTCTTCCTTCGTAATATATCTAGAATGCAACCACTTCTTACCAGCCCTACTACTGCCACCGTGTTCTAAGCCACTATCATCCTTTGCCTGGATTATTAAACTGGCATTCCTGTTACCACCATTGCCCCTCCCTACAGTGTATTCTTAAAAAAGTTGCCAAAGAGATCCTATTGGAATGTAGGTTAAATTACGTCACATCTCTACTCAAAACCCTTCTGTGGTTTCTGATCTTGCTCTGAGGAAAAGACAAAGTCCTTATACTGGCTCAAAAGGCCCTTCATGACCTGCATACCCACCCTTGCCCCATCCTTACCTCTCACACCTAATTTTCACTACTCTGTTCCCTACCCACGCTGTTCTAGCCACATTTGGTTCATTGCCATTGCTGGAAAACACCAGGCACACTGCTGCTTCAATATTCTTGTACTTGCTGGTCTTTCTTTCTGTAGTTATCTTTCCCAGGTATCTTTATGGCGTGTTTTCTCAGGTTTTTAATCAAACATCAACTTCTCAGTGTGGTCTTCCTTGGTCACCCTATTCAAAATTAGCCACCTTGGCAATTCCTACCCCTCTTTTCTACTTTTTTTTCTACACATTACTATCATCATACCATGCATTTTACTTACTGTATTTGTTTGGGTCCTTTGGTTAAAATGTAGGCTTTACTGTGAGCAGAAGTTATTTTTTATTTTTGTTGTTGTTGACTATCCAGGGCTTAAAATGATATCTGGAACATAGTATTCAGATAATAAATTTTATTGAATTAGATAATAAACTCACTCTACTATATGCCCTTAACTTTCCACATTTGGATTATAGTGTCTTGACCTGGTCATCTATAGAGCATAAAAAGCATATATTTTAGAGTTGTACAAATCAGGATATGTATTTTGATGTTTCCTTTTACTACCTATATGTCTGGTTAGTTGCTTTCTTTGAGCTTCAGTTTCCTCTTCTGTAAAATGAACATAGTAATCCCTGACTTAAAGAGTTGTCATGAAGACTAATATGTGAGAATGTGTCAAAGTGTTATGACCGATGCCTGTGTAACACTGCCAGATGAGCCTTCCTGAAATGTTTTTATTCTATGGTCTCTGTGGTCAAGAAATAGATGAGGATGTATTTTGACTACTATATAGTGTTGAATTCTTCTTCTTGGATTTCAAGAATGTCAAGATCTTCCCATTCTGTTCCTGTACCTCTTTATGACATTTTTTTTTCTTTTCTTCCTCCTCCCACCAACATACCTTATTCTTTTGTCATTTACCTAAATATATCACAGGCATTTCTTTCTCAGTGTCTCTGCTCATTCTCTTTCATTCTTCTATCTTTCCTGTTTTTTTAAATGCTGTTCATTTTCCAAGTCTTTCTTTCTCTATGTAGTAACCTCCTCACTTATTCCAGCTCAGAACAATTTTTGTTTGAACAGGTAGAACATCTCAGAAGAAAAATGGGAACTATTAAAAATTAAACAGAAATTCCAGAATTGAAAAGTATAAATATGTTACATTAAAAAACCCCAATGAACTTCAAATAAATTTGTAATCTGTATACTATGCAATTGCAAAACTTAGTAGCTAATCAGTCATCATTTTAAAGTATATTATGAAATAGGATGTTGAGTGAAATTGTTCTTTTGCCACAGGATCTGGCTAGAGCTTAAAATTAAAAACAAAGAGAAGTTAATACAGTGTGGAAGGAGAACATTAAAAGGTGGGATGGCAATGATCATTTGACTATGAAATAAGGAAACTGAGGGGCATGTCATGAACTGACTTCTGTACAGTTGTGTCTTCTCACTTATTATTTTCCCCACTGACTAGTACTTCTATGAGTTTTCCATGCTCTTTTTTTACCTGTCTTTACATAGTTGAAGTTCTCACTAATTTTGCCATTTTTAATTCTCATCCATCAAACCTAGACCCTTAAAATCCTAGCTTATCCTTAAAACCTCTGCTTGGTCTGAATTAGGGGCTCCCCCAGTGCTTCATACGCTCTGTAAATAATACTTACTGTGATTGTAATTTTAGTAAGTAATTGTGAATTTTGTTGGTTTCTTGTTCTTGAAAATACTAGACAATGAACTCCTAAAAGTGTATCATCTGCACCTTTCATCTTTATATTAGCAGATTCTAATACTATGCCTATCAGAAAAGGAGACTAATATACATTTATTGAATCAGTGAACCAAAGAAAATAGATGGATGGATGGATGGATGGATGGATGGATGGATGGATGAGCAGATGAATGGATGGGTAAATGTTAGAATACAAAATTGAGAAAATTGAGAAAAACTACTACCTCAAGATCTTGTCTAGGAATGGTTTCATTTTATTTTCATCTGTTTTTTTTCTGAATGCATGTTAATTCTTATCAAATGAAAGCTATGCTGATGAGAACATTTTTACTTCTTTTAAAGTTATTCTGGAGTTATTTTCTGGCAGTTTTCTTGAAACATTTTGTTACTTTTGAGATGCTTTATAGGAATGTGATAAAATTGATGACTAGTTTTTATTTTTATTTTTTAATTTAGTAAAAGAGGCTACATTATTCTTATTAAAACATACATATATATGCCAAAAATTCAGTTGATCACTAAAGCCATTAATAAGGTTAATGTTAATTCAAACGTTAAAAATTAGGATCTGTTAGGATTAAGCAAAATATAAACTTAAAAAAAATTTTATTTAAAATGTAGACTACTTATGAACATTAAAATATTTCACAATTTGAGGGCACTTGAGTGGCTCAGTCAGTTAAGCCACCGACTTCAGCTCAGGTCATGATCTCACAGTCTAAGTTCGAGCCCTATGTCGGGCTCTGTGCAGACAGCTTAGTGCCTGGAGCCTGCTTCAGATTCTGTGTCTCCGTCTCTCTCTGCTCCTCCCCCACTCATGCTCTGTCTCTCTCACTCTCAAAAATAAATAAATATAAAAAAAATTTTAAAAATATTTCTCAGTGTGAATTAAGTATTTGTGCTGAGTTTGGGGGGATATTAAAATGTTTTAATTAGAGTAACAAAGCAAGTCATGAATATTTGTAGTCATATATTAATGATATAATAATAAGCTGTGTTAAGGTAATCTAGCTGTTCAAAAAATTTGACAAATCATATAATAGCTCAAATATAATGAAGGTTTATTTATCACTCATTTATAATCCATAATAAGTGTTTTTGATCAGGAAGTGGCTCTCCAGATGTGAAGTCAGGAACCAAGACTCCATCTTTCTAGTGGTTCTGCCATCTTGAGCATAGGCTTCAAAAGGTCACTTGACTCATCTGTAAAAGGTGGCCAAGGGTAAACAAGATAGGGGATACAGATAGGAAGTTTTAGGGGATGGGTCTGAAAACAATAACTTCTCATATTCCATTGACCAGTACTCAGTCGTATAGTCACATGGACATTCCAGTCTGCAAGGGAAGCTAAGAAATTAATCTAGCTACATGCCCAAGAAGTAGAGAAAACAGGTTGGTAGTCACTTAACTGGAATTGGCTTCATAATATTTTTTATATTTTAAATAATTTTTATCCATATACATACTGATTTTTATAGTTCTCTGTCATAGAAAATTTCCATATAATTATACGTAGTTTCACATTTAAGCATGCATTTATTGATTAAAATAATCCCCATTAAAATTGTGGAGTATCTTTTAAAATATATTTTTTAATGTTTGTTTATTTACTTATTTATTGAGAGTGAGCGTGAGTGACAGGAGGGGAAGAGAGAGAGAATAGAGAGAATACCAGGCAGGCTCTGCACTGACAGTGCAGAGCCCAATGCTGGGCTCCATTCCAAGAACGGTGAGATCATGATCTGTGCCTAGATCAAAAATCAGAAGTTTAGCCGAATGAGCCACCCAGGTGCCCTTGGAGTATCTTTTATATAACAAAAATTAGGTCTTTATGTAAGAAAATTTCAAGTTCTAATTAATTCCGAAAGGATATTATAGTTATTTCTGAGCATTGGCTTATTATATAGATAATAGGTCCTTTATAATTTAGAGGGATTATTATGAACGCTTATACATAATTTTTGATGCATTTATTTACATATAAAGTTATAAATATGTGCTTCATTCACCAATCTACACATTTAAATAAATAAAATCAGCAATTTTAATGTGCTTGAGTGAGAAAGAATCTGAGGTCTTGTTTTCCAAAAAATTAGTGAAAATGACTTGTTTCTTTTTGACACTAATAAATCCCACTATGAAATAAAATGTTAATGATATTTGGTCTGGTAGAAAAGTCAATAATTACTTTAAACAATCATAATTAAAAGTTGGATTATACACTTGTGCATGTGATAGTATTACCTTGATATGCTATTTTTGGATTCCTTCCCTATAGTGAACTATTTTTGCTTTCATTTGATCTGCTTTAGAATTCCTCTTATTCTTTATACTGATTCCTCTCCCAAAGTGATATTTTTCATCTATCTGTCAAGATCTTTAAATCCTGAGAAACAGTTTCTGCAACACCAGCTTCTAATGGTCACAAATATAGCCTTGGGCCTCATTTTGTTTACATTGACTTCCTTAAGGAGGATTAGATTATATTACTTTGAAATGGTTCTGTGGTTACACTGTAGATTCATGGAGAAGTTTTCTCTGCTTCCATTGAAGAGAAGTGTCAAGCAGAAGACTGTGCACCCATTCCCAATGCCAGGGGAGGACTCTACATGGAGGATAGCAGAGATTATCACTATGCTAGCCATCAGGAGTAGAAGTCAAACATTTCTGCCCATTACATCTTGATATTGGAGTGGCCAGGGAAGACACAATGTAGTCAAGCAGTGGATTGAACACTTTTACTTACATGGAGAAGAGACAGAGCAAGATCACTTCCAATAGTATGTCAGTCCCTATGGCCAGCAAGTCTCCCACCTGGCAGCCAGTGTAGAACACGAGGCCTACACACATCCCTCTTGTGCAACAGAAGGACCTTGCCACCTCTGTGGAGTCTGAAATACTGGAAGCCGGGGTGTGCCCAAGGGCTATTGATACACACACTTAGTAGAACAAGGGAAAACTCTCTGAGCCTGAAACAAGGGAAGATACTGCCTCACAAGGCCATAACTTGGCAGTGTTCCAGGCCCAGGGACCATTCTTATATGAACAAATAGGGGAAGACTGCATATCACTGTGCCTTTCCCAACAAAGTGACACCCATATATACAGATTATACCAGGTCAGTATTGGAAATAGGCGAACAAAATTTTCTAATTTCTGCAATATTTTATTTCTAATTTTCCATGTACCTCTTCAAAACCAATTGAAATTGGCTTAAGCAAAAAAGGAATATATTAGCACATATAAATGAAAAATCAGGCTTTTATGTTGGCTGGATGAAGTACTCAAAACAGCGTAATCTGTTATCTGTCCCTTTCCATCTCTCAAATCAGTTTTCCCCTTTTTAAACAGAGTAGCATCGTAAGCAAGCTTTCCCCACAGAGTGGCAAAGAATGTAATTAGCCCTTGGTTTATTATTTTTTTTTCTATTTCATTTATTTTTATTTATTTTTTAAAATTTACATCCAAGTTAGCTAGCATATAGTGCAATAATGATTTCAGGAGTAGAATCCAGTGATTCATACCCTGCATGTAACACCCAGTGCTCATCCCAACATGTTTCGTCCTTAATATCCCTTGCCCATTTACCCCATCCTCCCCACCCACAACCCTTCCAACAACCCTCAGTTTGTTCTCTTTATAAAGAGTCCCTTATGTTTTGCCCCCCTCCCTGTTTTTGTATTATTTTTGCTTTCCTTCCCTTATGTTCATCTGTTTTGTACCTTAAACTCCACATATGAATGAAGTCATATGATATTTGTCTTTCTCTAATTTCGCTAAGCATAATACCCTCTAGTTCCATCCATGTTGTTGCAAATGGCAAGATTTCATTCTTTTTGATTGCCGAGTAATACTCCATTATATGTATGTATGTGTGTGTATGTATGTATGTATGTGTGGTATGTATGTATATATACATACATACATACCACATCTTTATCCATTCATCCGTCGATGGACATTTGGGCTCTTTCCATACTTCGGCTATTGTCGATAGCACTGCCATAAACATTGGGGTGCATGTGCCCCTTCGAATCAGCACACCCGTATCCTTTGGATGAATGCCTAGTAGTGCAATTGCTGGGTTGTAGGGTAGTTCTATTTTTAACTTTTTGAGGAATCTCCACACTGGTTTCCAGAGTGGCTGCATCAGTTTGCATTCCCACCAGCAGTGCAAAAGTGTTCCTCTTTTCGCATCCTCATTACTATCTGTTGTTGCCTGCTGTTGTTACTTTTAGCCATTCTGAGAGGTGTGAGATGGTATCTCATTGTGGTTTTGATTTGTATTTCCCTGATGATGAGTAATGTTGAGCATTTTTTCGTGTGTCTATTAGCCATCTGGTTGTCTTTGGAAAAGTGTCTATTCATGTCTTTTGCCCAATAATCTTCACTGGATTATTTTTTTGCGAGGGTGTTGAGTTTGATAAGTTATTTATAGATTTTGGATGCTAACCCTTTATCTGAAATGTCTTTGGCAAATATCTTCTCCCATTCTGTTGGTTGCCTTTTAGTTTTGCTGATTGTTTCCTATTCAGGGTAGAAGCTTTTTTATCTTGAGGCGGTCCCAACAGTTCACTCTTCTGTTGTTTCCCTTACCTCCAGAGACATTGTGAGTGAGAAGTTGCTGTGGCTGAGGTCAAAGAGGTTGTTGCCTGTTTTCTCCTCTAGGATTTTGATGGCTTTCTGTCTTACATTTAGATCTTTCATCCATTGAGTTTATTTTTATGTACAGCATAAGAAAGTGGTCCAGTTTTCTAAACACCATTGCTGAAAAGACTGTTTTTTTCCATTGGATATTCTTTTCTGCTTTGTCAAAGATTGGTTGGCCATATGTTTGGTGGGTCTATTTCTGGGTTCTCTATTCTGTTCCATTGATCTGTGTGTCTGTTTTTGTGCCAGTACCATACTGTCATGATGATTACAGCTTTGTAATACAGATCGAAGTTCAGAATTGTGATGCCTCCAGCTTTGGTTTTCTTTTTCAGGATAGCTTTGGCTATTTGGGGACCTTTCTGGTTCCATACAAATTTTAGGATTGTTTTTTCTATTTCTGTGAATAATTCTGGTGTTATTTTGATAGGGATTGCCTTGAATGTATATATTTCTTTGGGTAGTGTCAACATTTTAACAATATTTGTTCTTCCAATCCATGAGAATGGAACATTTTTCCATTGTTTTGTGTCTTCTTCAGTTTCTTTCATGAGCTTTCTGTAGTTGTCAGTGTATAGATTTTTTACCTCTTTGGTTATTTATTCCTACAGTTTTTGGTGCAATTATAAATGAGATCAGTTCCTTGATTTCTCTTTCTGTTGCTTCATTATTGGTATATAGGAATGCAACCAATTTCTCTGCATTGATTTTATATCCTGCGACTTTGCTGAAATCATGGATCAGTTCTAGCAGTTTTTTTGTAGAATCTTTTGTGTGTTTCATATAGAGTATCATGTCATCTGTGAAGAGTAAAGTTTGACTTCCTCCTGCTGATTTGGATGCCTTTTATTTCTTTGTCTTGTCTGATTGCTGAGGCTAGGACTTTCAATAATATGTTGAGTAAACAGTGGTGAGAGTGGACATCACTGTCTTATTGTTGACTTTAGGGGGAAAGCTCTCAGTTTTTCCCCATTGAGGATGTTATTATTGGTGGGTATTTGTATATGGCTTTTATGATCTTGAGGTATGATCTTTCTTTTTTTTAATTTTTATTTAATTTGTATTTTTAATTTACATCCAAGTTAGTTAGCATATAGTGCAACAATGATTTCGGGAGTAGATTCCTTAATGCCCTGTATCCATTTAGTCCATCCTACCTCCCACAACCCTTCCAGTAACCCTCTGTTCTCCATATTTAAGAATCTCTTACGTTTTTGTCCCCCTCCCTTTTTTATATTATTTTTGCTTCCCTTCCTTTATGTTCATCTAGTTTGTGTCTTAAATTCCTCATATGAGTGAAGTCATATGATATTTGTCTTTCTCTGACTACTTTTGTTTAGCATATTACCCTCTAGTTCCATCCATGTAGTTGCAAATGGAAAGATTTCATTCTTTTTGGTTGCTGAGTAATACTCTGTTGTATATATATACACCACATCTTCTTTATCTATTAATCCATTGATGGACATTTGTGCTCTTTCCATACTTTGGCTATTGTTGATAGTGCTGCCATAAACATTAGGGTGCATATGCCCCTTCAAAACAGCATACTTGTATCCCTTGGATAAATACCTAGTAGTGCAATTGCTGCATCATAAGGTAGTTCTATTTTTAGTTTTTTGTGGTATTGAGTTATGGTCTTTCTATCCATCTTTTCTTGAAGGTTTTTATCAAGAAAGGATGCTGTATTTTGTCACATGCCTTCTCTGCATCTATTGGGAGGATCATGTGGTTCTTGTCCTTTCTTTTTTTTAAAAAATAAATTATTTTTTTAATGTTTATTTATATTTGAGAAAGAGAGAGACAGAGTGTAAGTGGGGCAGGGGCAGAGAGAGTGGGAGACACAGAATCTGAAGCAGGCTCCAGGCTCTGAGTTGTCAGCACAGAGCCTGAAGTGGGGCTCAAACTCACCGACTGCAAGATCACGACCCAAGCCAAAGTTGGACACCCAACCAACTGAGCCACCCAGGCACCCCTCTTTTTCTTTCTTTTATTAATGTATTGTCACATTGATTGATTTGCAGATATTGAACCAGCCCTGCATCGTAGGTATAAATCACACTTGGTGGTGAATGATTCTTTTAATGTATTGTTGGATGTGGTTGGCTACTATCTTGTTAAGAAATTTTGCATCCATGTTCATCAGGGAAATTGGTCTGTAGTTCTCTTTTTTTTAGTGGGGTCTTTGGTTTTGGAATCAAGGTGATGCTGGCCTCATAGAATGAATTTGCAAGTTTTCCTTCCATTTCTATTTTTCTGGAACAGCTTCAAAAGAATATGTGTTAACTCATCTTTAAATGTTTGATAGAATTTGGGGTGCTTAGGTGGATTAGTTGGTTAAGTGTCCAACTTCAGCTCAGGTCATGATCTCCTGGTTCATGAGCTTGAGCCCCACATTGGACTCGGTGCTGACAGCTTAGAGCCTGGAGCCTGCTTTGGATTCTGTGTCTCCCTCTCTCTGCCCCCAACCCCCTTGCCTTCTCTCTGTTTCTGAAAAATAAATAAGCATTAAAAAAATTTAAATGCTTGATAGAATTCCCCTGGAAAGCCATCTGGTCCTGGACTCTTGTTTTTTGGGAGATTTTTAATTACTAATTCAATTTCTTTACTGGTTATGGGTCTGTTCAGATTTTCTGTTTCTTCCCGTTTCAGTTTTGGTAGTTTGTATGTTTCTGGGAATTTGTCCATTTCTTCCAGATTGCCCAATTTATTGGCATATAATTGCTCATAATATTCTCTTATTTTTTGTATTTGTGCACTGTTGGTTGTGATCTCTCCTCTTTCATTCTTCATTTATTTATTTGGGTCCTTTCCTTTTTCTTTTTGATCAAACTGGCTAGGGGTTCTCAATTTTGTTAATTCTTTCAAAGAACCAGCTCCTGGTTTCTTTGGTCTGTTCTATTGGTTTTTTGTTTGTTTGTTTTTGTTTTTGTTTTTGTTTTTGTTTTTGTTTTTGATAGCATTGATTTCTGCTCTAATCTTTCTTATTTCCTGTCTTCTGCTGGTTTTGGGTTTTATTTGTATTTTGATTTTCTAGATCTTTAAGGTGTAAGGTTAGGTTGTATATCTGAGACCTTTCTTCTTTTTAGGAAGTCCTGGATTGCTATATACTTCTCTCTTATGACAGCTTTTGCTGCATTCCAAAGGTTTTGGGCTGTGGTGTTATCATTTTCATTGGCTTCCATGTACTTTTTAATTTCCTCTTTAACTTCTAGGTTAACCCATTCATTCTTTAGTAGGATATTCTTTAATCTCTAAGTATTTGTTGTCTTTCCAAATTTTTTCTTGTGCTTGATTTTGAGTTTCATAGCATTGTGGCCTGAATATATGCATGGTATATCTCAATATTTTTGTACTTGTTGAGGGCTGATTTATGTCCCAGTATGTGATCTATTTTGGAGAATGTTCCATGGGCACTCGAGAAGAATGTATATTCCGCTGCTTTAGGATGAATGTCCTGAATATATCTGTTAAGTACATCCGGTCCAGTGTGTCATTCAAAGCCATTATTTCCTTGTTGATTTTCTGTTTTGATGATCTGTCCATTGTTGTAGTTGGGGTGTTGAAGTCCCCTACTCTTATGGTGTTATTATCAGTGAGTTTCTTTATGTTTGTGATTAATTGATTTATATTATTTGGGTGCTTTCACATTTGGAGCATAAATGTTTATAATTGTTAGGTATTCTTGGTGGATAGACCCCTTACTTATGATATGATGCCCTTCTTCATCTCTTGTTACAGTCTTTATTGTAAAATATAGATTGATATAAGTATGGCTACTCCAGCTTTCTTTTGGTTCTCCAAAAGATGGTTCTCCATCCCATTACTTTCAATCTGAAGGTGTTGTTAGGCCTAAAATGGGTCTCTTGAAAACATCATATAGATGGATCTTGTTTTCTTATCCATTCTGTTACCCTGTGTCTTTTGATTGGAGCATTTAGTCCATTGACATTTAGAGTGAGTACTGAAAGATATGAATTTATTACCATTGTGTTGCTTGCAGAGTTGGAGTTTCTGGTGGTGTTCTCTGGTCCTTTCTTTTGTTGCTTTTGGTCTTTTTTGTTTTGTTTCATCTTTTCTCCCCTCAGAGGGTCCCCCTCAAAATCTCTTGCAGGGCTGTTTTAGTGGTCACAAACTCCTTTAATTTTTGTTTGGGAAATTCTTTATCTCTCCTCCTATTTTGGATGACAGCCTTACTGGATAAAGAATTCTTGGCTGCATATTTTTCTGATTCAGCACGTTGAATATATCTTGCCACTCCTCTCTGACCTTACAAGTTTCTGTGTATATGTCTGCTGTGAACCTGATCTCTTTTCCCTCATAGGTTAAGGACTTTTTTTTTTTTACTTCGCTGCTTTTATGATTCTTTCCTTGTCTGAGTATTTTGTGAATTTTACTATGATATGCCATGTTGATGGTCAGTTTTTGTTAAATCTAATGGGAGTCCTCTGTGCTTCCTGGATTTTGATGTCTGTGTCTTTCCCCAGTTTGGGAAAGTTTTCCACTATGATTTGCTCACATAACCCTTCTACCCCTTTTTCTTTCTCTTCATCTTCTGGAACCCCTATGATTCTGATGTTGTTCCTTTATAATGAGTTAATGAGTTATTTAATTCTTATATCGTGCTCTTTTGCCTTAGTTTCCCTCTATTTTTCTGCTTCATTCTCCATAATTTTGTCTTCTCTATTGCTAATTCGCTGCTCTGCTTCATCCATCCTTACTGCCATTGCATGCGTTTGAGATTGCATTTCAGTTATAGCATTAAAAAAAAATTTTTTTAATGTTTATTTATTATTATTGAGAGAGAGACACAGAGAGTGAGCAGGGGAGGGGTAAAGATAGGGGGAGAACAGAATCTGAAGTAGCCTCCAGGCTCTGAGCTGTCAGCACAGAGCCCGATGTGGGGCTCAAACCCACAAACTGTGAGATCATGACCTAGCCGAAGTTGGTTTCCTAGCCAACTGAGCCACCCAGGCGCCCCTTCAGTTATAGCATTTTAAATTTCGTCCTGACTAGATTTTACTTCTTTTATTTCCACAGAAAGCGTTCTATGTGTTTTTCAGCCCCAGCTAGTATTTTATCATGATTCTAAATTCTAGTTCAAACATCTTGTTTATATCTGTTGATTAAGTCCCTGGTTGTCATTTCTTCCTGTTCTTTCTTTTGGGGTGAATTCCTTATTTTTGTCATTTTTAAGGAAGAAAAAAATTATTTTCAAAACAAAAAGTTAAAATTAAGAAATTAAAAACAACACAAAAAATCAAATAAAGGAAGCTAGATCCTAGGTGTATTTTGGCCTGGTTGCTGAAATAAGCTTGATAGATTAGAGAAAAAAGGGAAAGAAAAGAAAAGAGAAAAAAAAGAAACGTAAGAATATTATTAAAAATAAAAAAATATGTATACAATAAAATAGAATAAAATTAAATGAAAGTAAAATAAAATTAAAAATTTTTCAAAAAGAAAGTAAAATAATTAAAAACTTTTTCATGAAAACAGAAAATAAAAATTGCTTTTCTTTATCTAAGAATAAGTAAAGTAAAAGAAAAAAATGGTTAGATCAGTGAAAGGAATGAAATATGAATGAAATTACATCCAGTTTTCCCTAGAAGTAAAACTATGAACCACTTTATAGTCCGTACACTATGCAGGTGGAGAGACTGTGGTCATTGTCTAGGGCTTGGTTGGAGCAGTTGGATGGGCTTGGTGTAATGGCTCTGTTCTCCACTAGGTGGCGCTTCCTAGCTTATTGGCATGGATCTGTGTGATGCCTGCACGTGTATGCACAGGCACTGGAGAGGTGAAAATGACATCACCCAGCTTCCCATTCTTTTGCCTCAGAACTCTGTGCTCATCGACCCTACATCAGGCAGTCCTCCTTTGTCTCCAGCTTCTTTCCAATCCCCACTTCTACACTGCAACCAAGTTGTCAGTTTGCCTGGCAGCGCCTCTCCCAAATTTTATTTCAGATGGGGCTGTGTTTCCAAACCCCTCACTTATGAGGGCCCTGTTGCTTGGGCCTGTTCTGACCCTCTGGGGAGGGTCTCACCAAGCAATGGCTGGTGCCTGCTTTTCCACAGGAACTCGTGTGAATGTGCCACAGCAGAGGCCCAGAGACTACATCTGGGTGCTAGCCTGCCCTGGAAAAAGTTCATGTGATCATGTGGCACTAGAGGTTCAGAGATTATGGAAAATCACAACACACAACTGGTGCCAGACTCCACCACACCCTAGTGTCCTTGCTCCAACCCAGCAAACATGGATGTTCTCTGGGGTCCTCTGGGACCTTTTCCTGTGGGGAGGCTGCATGGCCTCTACCAAATGTCCTCCCAAGCAGGGGAACTGCCTCTCCCCATGTGGCCGGAGGACTCCTCAGACCTTGCTGTCTGCTCCTGGGGATTCACCCTTCCCATCAGAGCCACCAGTTACCGAGCTGTGGAATTTCTGACTCTGCACTCCCCTGTTTATAGAGTCCCAGTAGTATTGACACCTTTCTCCCTTTCCTGTTCAGATCCTTATCAGTGTTTCCACTCTTTCTCTCCAGCTGCTTATGGGAGGAGTGCTTTTCCTGTACTCTCCCCACCCCCACCACTCCCGTCTCTGTCTTCTCTCTGCAAACAAAAACAGCTCCCTACCCTCTGCGACTTCTCTCTTTCCCAGTTCACCTCTCCGTATCACGTACCTCCTGAGTTCTGTGGCTCAAATTATGCAGATTGTTGTGTTAATCCTCAGATCAATTTTCTAGGTGTGTAAAATGGTTTTTTTGCTAATCTAGTTGTATTTCAGGGATGAGAGAAGCAGAGAACTTCCATGCTTGCCCATGGTTTATTTTTTAAGGGTTTTTTTTTGCTCAAAACTCCAGCCAAAAGAAAAAAAGTCTTTCCCTAAATTTCAGCAAAATTTCTAACTTTGGTCACACTTTGACCATGACTCAATTCCAGTGTCCAAAGAGATGGATACAGGATTAGTCAGGTCTGGATTATGTGCCCACATCAGAGCTTGGGTGATGAGGTAATCCTTCCTTGATCAGAAATGTTCAGTTACATATCAATGGTTCCTTTTGAACTATATCCAGCAGAGTTGAAAATGGGCTTGTGTTGCACATGGTCAAAACAGACCAGCTTTGAGTATGAATCTGTTGCTGCTGAAGAGAGTTTGGAAAGATACAATTCTTGTATCAAGTTACTGAGAGTGACTGCATTTGCTTCTTACTCCTAGGTTTTCATGTTGCTTATTTCAGTAGGACAGAAAATGTTAATGAAATTACTAAGAATCATTAGAGTATCACATCTGTCTTGCTCAAATTTCAACTGTGCTAATGTTCCATATTTTATGAGTAGTTGAAGTCATTAAAATCTCTACTCATATCTCGCATTATTGGTGAAGCCTGCCTCGCTTCTCTCCCAAGAACTCTAATTTCTACTACACTGCTTTATCTTTCTTCATAGGACTTAGCACCGTTTGATATATTACATATTTGCTTACTTATTTTCTACCTCCTTCCACTAAAATGTAAACTTTTTAAGGACAGCAGCTTCAGCTACTTAGTTTATTGCTCTATTCCTAATATCTGGAAAAAGTCTGGTATATAGCATATACTCACTGTGTATTTGCTAAACGAATGAATAAATGAAGACTGAAAAGTTAGTTTGACAGTAAATGGAATCCAAATGGATGATTTCTAATTTATTAATGCTGAAAAATTAGAAAAGTATTTATTTTCATGGATAATATTTATTCCAAAGTCTAAAGAAAAATCACAGTATTAGAAGAAAGATTTACTTTGTGTTTTTTATAAAATAGTAATATTTAAAGTCACTGATAGTAAAATATTTTATTTCAAACCCAGCTAAATGAAAGCAGATCAGTGGAGCATTCACTTCAGGCTGTTTTTACTTTCACCTGATCATACACATTATCCTTGGTATTCATACTAAGATTTCTGGGAAGGATCAGAGTTGCATCTGATGGCACCCAAATAAAATGAAGTTATCTAGTCCATATGGACATTGAAACTTAACCTTAATACAATAATGCCTTTTCTACTAAGATGAAGTAGCTAGTCACAATAATAGGAAATGCATTGTCAACCTTAAGGGTTGTAGAGAAAATAGAATTAAGTTTCTACCTCTAATAATAGAAAGTGAACACATGGGGCAAAAGTGCTTTGAGTACAGAAGGAAAAATAAATGTGCATTTATACATCATTATTCTTTGAGACTCTTGGTGTACCCATGTGTATCTTTTTGATGGATTGTTTAAGAGTTTAGCTATTGTTTCTTGGCAAGCAACATGTGTAAATTTTTACACATGTGTAAAATGAGAGACACTTGAGATAGCAATGCAGTCTTAAAAGACCGGGCTTGGTTAAATGCAGAAGAGGAGAAAGCATTCATTCTAGGCCAAGGGAACTTCTTGAGCAAATCATATAAATGGGCTGCAAATATGTTTGCAGCAATATGACTGAGTTGGATGGCTGATGTACAGAGAGGGAAAGGGTTATAGAGACAGGAATCTGATGAGATTTTGAATACTTGGGTAAGAAGTGTGAAAGATATTTTTAAAATAACGGGGAGCCATTAAAGATTTTTTGAACAGGAGTTTAAGTATGAAATAGTTTGAGGAGAGGGAGATACAGTTTGCACAGAAACCAGTTAAGTGACAATTGCACTTCTTTGGGAAAGAAGATCCAGCTGAGAGTGGGGAGTTGTCAGGAAAGAAATTTATGACTGTATTTGCCTGGTGGCTCTAGGATGTAGGAGAGAGGTGGAAGAGAGGAATCAGGGATCACTACCCTCTGCAGCTCAGAAAACCACTGATCTTAGTTTTTTGTAGTTTTCTTAGGCGAACCTTTATATTTTTTTGTTCTTGGGATGAGAGTCTTTTCCCATATCTGTAGGCTTACAGTAATAGAAGTCCATTTTGTAGAGATTCTGATAAGCATTACTTAATATAATTAAGTGCCTATTGAGAGAGGTTACTTAAATCAGACACTGTCTGAATAATTAAGGCAAAGTTTCTGCCAGCTAGGTTATGCATTAGGGAAAGCACTTAGGGGAAGCTGATACAGTGTCATGAAGTCAGAGGATTTTGTTATCAAGGCTTCTTGGCCAGTTTAGCGAAAAGAAGACATTGCTAGTCATTGCCTGGAAAAATACAAGAATATGAAGATATGCTTGAAAATAGCTTCTAATATCCATGGTTGAAAAAAAATCAATTCAGAGAGTAAGAACTTAAACACTGGTGTGCATTTCATTGTATATTTTCCTAGTTTGTTTTTTACCGATTTAGTAAACAACAAGATACTTAGATTCAGCCTTCATACCACAGCCCTTGTCATATTGTTTCCTAAGTTGAATTACAAAATGTAGTTCTTAATGAACTCAGCCTCTTTTGGCACTTTTTTTTCTCTAAATCTGAATGCAGATCAATGGTTAATCTTCTAAATTATCAAATCTATAATAAAATGCATATAAATCCTCATAACAGTTTGTAGAGCCTTGGCTTTCTGATATTTAACAATCAGTTTTTAAGTGTGCTGAAGTATCTACTTAGAAAATACATACTTTGGCACGATATCTACAGTGTGCTAAACAGGAAAAATATGCAGCCGAGAATCCTTTATCCAGCAAGTCTGTCATTTAGAATAGAAGGAGAGATAAAGGTCTTCCCAAACAAACAAAAACTGAAGGAATTCGTCACCACTAAACCAGCCCTACAAGAGATCCTAAGGGGGATCCTGTGAGACAAAGTACCAGAGACATCACTACAAGCATAAAACATACAGACATCACAATGACTCTAAACCCGTATCTTTCTATAATAACACTGAATGTAAATGGATTAAATGCGCCAACTAAAAGACATAGGGTATCAGAATGGATAAAAAAACAAGACCCATCTATTTGCTGTCTACAAGAGACTCATTTTAGATCTGAGGACACCTTTAGATTGAGAGTGAGGGGATGGAGAACTATTTATCATGCTCCTGGAAGCCAAAAGAAAGCTGGAGTAGCCATACTTATATCAGACAAACTAGACTTTAAATTAAAGGCTGTAACAAGAGATGAAGAAGGGCATTATATAATAATCACAGGGTCTATCCACCAGGAAGAGCTAACTATTATAAATGTCTATGCGCCAAATACCCGAGCCCCCAGATATATAAAACAATTACTCAGAAACATAAGCAACCTTATTGATAAGAATGTGGTCATTGCAGGGGACTTTAACACCCCACTTACAGAAATGGATAGATCATCTAGACACACAGTCAATAAAGAAACAAGGGACCTGAATGATACATTGGATCAGATGGACTTGACAGATATATTTAGAACTCTGCATCCCAAAGCAACAGAATATACTTTCTTCTCGAGTGCACATGGAACATTCTCCAAGATAGATCATATACTGGGTCACAAAACAGCCCTACATAAGTTTACAAGAATTGAAATTATACCATGCATACTTTCAGACCACAATGCTATGAAGCTTGAAATCAACCACAGGAAAAAGTCTGGAAAACCTCCAAAAGCATGGAGGTTAAAGAACACCCTACTAACGAATGAGTGGGTCAACCAGGCAATTAGAGAAGAAATTAAAACATATATGGAAACAAACGAAAATGAAAATACAACAATCCAAACGCTTTGGGATGCAGCGAAGGCAGTCCTGAGAGGAAAATACATTGCAATCCAGGCCTATCTCAAGAAACAAGAAAAATCCCAAATACAAAATCTAACAGCACACCTAAAGGAAATAGAAGCAGAACAGCAAAGGCAGCCTAAACCCAGCAGAAGAAGAGAAATAATAAAGATCAGGGCAGAAATAAACAATATAGAATCTAAAAAAACTGTAGAGCAGATCAACGAAACCAAGAGTTGGTTTTTTGAAAAAATAAACAAAATTGACAAACCTCTAGCCAGGCTTCTCAAAAAGAAAAGGGAGATGACCCAAATAGATAAAATCATGAATGAAAATGGAATGATTACAACCAATCCCTCAGAGATACAAACAATTATCAGGGAATACTATGAAAAATTATATGCCAGCAAATTGGACAACCTGGAAGAAATGGACAAATTTCTAAACACCCACACTCTTCCAAAACTCAATCAGGAGGAAATAGAAAGCTTGAACAGACCCATAACCAGCGAAGAAATTGAATCGGTTATCAAAAATCTCCCAACAAATAAGAGTCCAGGACCAGATGGCTTCCCAGGGGAGTTCTACCAGACATTTAAAGCAGAGATAATACCTATCCTTCTCAAGCTATTCCAAGAAATAGAAAGGGAAGGAAAACTTCCAGACTCATTCTATGAAGCCAGTATTACTTTGATTCCTAAACCAGACAGAGACCCAGTAAAAAAAGAGAACTACAGGCCAATATCCCTGATGAATATGGATGCAAAAATTCTTAATAAGATACTAGCAAATCGAATTCAACAGCATATAAAAAGAATTATTCACCATGATCAAGTGGGATTCATTCCTGGGATGCAGGGCTGGTTCAACATTCGCAAATCGATCAACGTGATACATCACATTAACAAAAAAAAAGAGAAGAACCATATGATCCTGTCAATCGATGCAGAAAAGGCCTTTGACAAAATCCAGCACCCTTTCTTAATAAAAACCCTTGAGAAAGTCGGGATAGAAGGAACATACTTAAAGATCATAAAGGCCATTTATGAAAAGCCCACAGCTAACATCATCCTCAACGGGGAAAAACTGAGAGCTTTTTCCCTGAGATCAGGAACACGACAGGGATGCCCACTGTCACCGCTGCTATTTAATATAGTGCTGGAAGTTCTAGCATCAGCAATCAGACAACAAAAGGAAATCAAAGGCATCAAAATTGGCAAAGATGAAGTCAAGCTTTCGCTTTTTGCAGATGACATGATATTATACATGGAAAATCCGATAGACTCCACCAAAAGTCTGCTAGAACTGATACATGAATTCAGCAAAGTTGCAGGATACAAAATCAATGTGCAGAAATCAGTTGCATTCTTATACACTAACAATGAAGCAACAGAAAGACAAATGAAGAAACTGATCCCATTCACAATTGCACCAAGAAGCATAAAATACCTAGGAATAAATCTAACCAAAGATGTAAAAGATCTGTATGCTGAAAACTATAGAAAGCTTATGCAGGTAATTGAAGAAGATATAAAGAAATGGAAAGACATTCCCTGCTCATGGATTGGAAGAATAAATATTGTCAAAATGTCAATACTACCCAAAGCTATCTACACATTCAATGCAATCCCAATCAAAATTGCACCAGCATTCTTCTCGAAACTAGAACAAGCAATCCTAAAATTCATATGGAACCACAAAAGGCCCCGAATAGCCAAAGTAATTTTGAAGAAGAAGACCAAAGCAGGAGGCATCACAATCCCAGACTTTAGCCTCTACTACAAAGCTGTCATCATCAAGACAGCATGGTATTGGCATAAAAACAGACACATAGACCAATGGAATAGAATAGAAACCCCAGAACTAGACCCACAAACGTATGGCCAACTCATCTTTGACAAAGCAGGAAAGAACATCCAATGGAACAAAGACAGTCTCTTTAACAAATGGTGCTGGGAGAACTGGACAGCAACATGCAGAAGGTTGAAACTAGACCACTTTCTCACACCATTCACAAAAATAAACTCAAAATGGATAAAGGACCTGAATGTGAGACAGGAAACCATCAAAACCTTAGAGGAGAAAGCAGGAAAAGACCTCTCTGACCTCAGCCGTAGCAATCTCTTACTCGGCACATCCCCAAAGGCAAGGGAATTAAAAGCAAAAGTGAATTACTGGGACCTTATGAAGATAAAAAGCTTCTGCACAGCAAAGGAAACAACCAACAAAACTAAAAGGCAACCAACGGAATGGGAAAAGATATTTGCAAATGACACATCGGACAAAGGGCTAGTATCCAAAATCTATAAAGAGCTCATCAAACTCCACACCCGAAAAACAAATAACCCAGTGAAGAAATGGGCAGAAAACATGAATAGACACTTCTCTAAAGAAGACATCCGGATGGCCAACAGGCACATGAAAAGATGTTCAACGTCGCTCCTTATCAGGGAAATACAAATCAAAACCACACTCAGATACCACCTCACGCCAGTCAGAGTGGCCAAAATGAAGAAATCAGGAGACTATAGATGCTGGAGAGGATGTGGAGAAACAGGAACCCTCTTGCACTGTTGGTGGGAATGCAAATTGGTGCAGCCGCTCTGGAAAGCAGTGTGGAGGTTCCTCAGAAAATTAAAAATAGACCTACCCTATGACCCAGCAATAGCACTGCTAGGAATTTATCCAAGGGATACAGGAGTACTGATGCATAGGGGCACCTGTACCCCAATGTTTATAGCGGCACTCTCAACAATAGCCAAATTATGGAAAGAGCCTAAATGTCCATCAACTGATGAATGGATAAAGAAATTGTGGTTTATATACACAATGGAATACTACGTGGCAATGAGAAAAAATGAAATATGGCCTTTTGTAGCAACATGGATGGAACTGGAGAGTGTGATGCTAAGTGAAATAAGCCATACAGAGAAAGACAGATACCATATGGTTTCACTCTTATGTGGATCCTGAGAAACATAACAGAAACCCATGGGGGAGGGGAAGGAAAAAAAAAAAAAAAAAAAAGAGGTTAGAGTGGGAGAGAGCCAAAGCATAAGAGACTGTTAAAAACTGAGAACAAACTGAGGGTTGATGGGGGGTGGGAGGGAGGGCAGGGTGGGTGATGGGTATTGAGGAGGGCACCTTTTGGGATGAGCACTGGGTGTTGTATGGAAACCAATTTGACAGTAAATTTCATATATTAAAAAAAAAAATAAAATAAAATAAAAAAAAAAATAAATAAATAAATAAATAAAAAAAAAAAAAAAAAAAGAAAATACATACTTTGCTCAATATTTAAAACTTCAAATTGATCATTTTTTCCAAATAGAACACAGGGAAGGAATAGGTTCAAAAGTAAATAGATTCTAAAAATATTTTGTTTTTTACTTGCCATTTAATTTCTGGATTCTCTAACTTTGAGATGAAAACTTAAGAAATTCACCATTTTTGTGACTTTTTAACTTCACGAAATAAACATTTTTTCTCTGCAAAGATATGAGTACACATTAGACACTTTGGGGATGCAAGCATTTGTAAGATATACTTTCTGAGAACTTGAATTCTCAGCATTGTGTAATGACGTACATTCAAATAAATATTTGTGGCCGTACTTCTTAGTTACAGAATCTATTTCCAAGTAGCTGTAATCTTTTGGGGATCACCAGGTTATAAGAGAGACTGGGATGTTTAATGGTTCATTAAATATTTCTGTAAATATTTTTATAAAAAAACTTTCAACAGTGGCTTCCTCTGACAAGGGAGCACGTTTCATTGCATGTAGTTTTTAAAATTCACAATCTTTAAAGAAAAATTGGTTTAAAGAAAAAAAGCATTAGTTGCCGTTTGAATAAACATGTTGAAAATACTGTGCTGGTGGCACATGATATATCCTCAGTTCCTCAGCTTTCACATAAGCATGGCACATGCTCATTCTAACTCACTAGCTGCCCATGCCCAGCCTTTTATCTGTAGCTCCCACTATATTCTACAGTATGTTAACAAAAAAAATCTTTACCACTCGTGTTTAGATGTTCTGTAATATTTTTGTGATTCTCTCTAAACTTCAAGGAAAATTTAGATATACTATTGATCGTTACCTTTAGTTTATTCTTCCTTCTTTATATTGAAACTGAGATTTTAGAGGTAAGGATACATCATCCTTGAGACACTCTATCTACATGGAACAAAACTACCCCTAGAAAAGTGGAGCCAAGAAATGTGGTGTATTGGAGGAAGGTATTTGAACTGGGTCTTGAAAAATGGACACAAATAACTGGAGAATATTGAAAGAGATGGGTTGGAGTAGTACATTTAGAAGGAATGACAAAAGAAAATGAATAAGTTGTATCTGGAGGATGATGAGTGGTTTTTCTGGAACAGAGAATAAATGTAGGGAAATGTAGACGATAGGACTTCTCTCTAGTTCTTATCTAATTGGACTAATTTTTGTTGTTTATTTTTGAAGGTATTTCCTTTAGAAACTTTTGCTTCCTTGTTATCTGTGACACCACAGTTTCTTCTCTTTTTCAAACTACTACTTTTTGAATTATTCTCTAAACTTAGATCCTCTATTTAGACTCCTGATCCCACTACTCTCATGGCTTGGACTATCACTTAAATAGCAAGAACCTCCAGTTCTACATCATCAGCCGTAGCCTTCTCTTGAACTTCATATGTACACTTTCGAATTCATCCTGGACATGCTTACCTGAATGTTTTTCAGGCTTTCAGAGTTCAACATTTCTAAAACCTAACTCAGCCTGTCCTGCTTTTCCTTATCTTTTAATTCAAGTAATGTTATCACCATGTACACAATTATACAAGCCAGAAATCTTACAGTAATCCTGTATTTTCCCTTTTCCCCTGTGTAATCATTTTGCTAAGTCTTATTGATTTTAAAATAGTATTCTCCTTCACTTTTCTTTGGCAAAAAGCCTGATTTTTGTTCTTTATCTGTGATTTGTATGTGATAATTATCCTTTTGTCAAAATTCAGTCTTTCATTGTTCCCATTCATTATTGCTTATCTTTGTTTAACTCAGTTTTCTCTTTAAATTGGTTTAGAGCACATTATGTGTTCAAATGTTTTCTCCTGTTTCTTGAATTGCCTTTATGGGGCAATATTTATCTGACCCTCACATTGTTCCTCTTCTTATGAATTTTAGTATGCTTCCACATTAGCTAATGATTTGCTTGTCTAACACACCCTTATGTCTGGTGTGCTGTGTGCAAGCCAGGAACAGTGCTGTGCTGCTGCTGGATATGATTCCCGGAATATTTTACAGAGGTCCTACAGTATAGTATTATAATAATAGCTAATATTTCTTGATAATGTTCTTCATGGAACGTACTTTTAAATGGGAGGAGAGAGAAAATGAAAATAAAAATGTGAAAATAGTATGAGAGAAGATGGTAAGTGCTATGGGGAAAAAATAAAGTATAGAAGGGGTTGAGGTAGAATGAGGGGTTAAAGTTAAACTGGATGCCCAGAGAAGGTCTCATTTCTCAATGAAAGTAATATTTAAGCAAAGACCTGTAAGAGATGGAGTCAGCTGTCCAAGGGATGAGTAGTCCAGGTGGAAGGAAAAGCAACAGCATACATCTTGGGATGGAACAGGGCCTGGCTTGATGAGAGAGACAGTAGTAGGAAAGGACAAGGTCTAAGAGATGTGGAAGAGGAAGTTATTTTAGGGCTTTTGTGGTTGGCTGTAAGTATTTTCAGTTTTTATTTAATCATCTCAGTTACCATAACCCAATGAAGACCTATCATTATTCTCATATCTAATCCCTAATCTCACGTAGAGATTAGAAAACTGAGGCCGAAAGTGCTTAAATTACTTCCAAAACCCACACAGCTGTAATTATGAGTCAGGATTTGAATTATCCAGTATAACTTTTGGTGGTGTTTAAAGTTAAAAGGATTTTAGAGAGTTTTTAATCTTACCTTCGTGTAATGAGTGACTTTTATTTTGTTTTTGGTTGTTCTGGGGGGCCAAAAACAAAAACAAATGAAAACATTACCCAGAGTATTAAAGTGATGATATTAAAATGTAAGTTTCCTTTGAAACTCCAAGATAATGGATGCCATACTCCAAAGTGAAGTTGAAGGCCACAATGATTGAAAATTTATAAAGAAATTATAAATTATAAATTTATAAAACTTATAAAGAAGTTAGTGTAGAATTGGTTAGACAGTACTTATTACACTCCTAAAACACATGAAGGGTGTAAATGTCCAGGAGATTGGGGGAGAAATTTTAGGGAGAGATATTGGAGTATGTGAATACTCTCTCCAAATTGGAGGAGGGGAATAGTTGTTATCCTTTGCCTGAAGTCTAGGAAATAGTGGCCTTAGACCACCCAGAGAACTTAATATCTTCACTTATGGTTTAGAGGACACAGGAATTAGTATGTGATATCTACCTTGGGTTTTCAGTCATGATACTGCCTAGTTTCTGTTCACCCTTTTACCCCCAGCCTCACAGCCAAATTTGAGCATGTTTGAGGGAATCTGCTAGCTGTCTTTACTTGCCTTCCAGATGAGTTATTAACAACCAGTGAGTTTTGGCTTGGGCCAATCCTTCCTTCAATTAAGTCCCATAGCTTCCAAAAATTCTATAATTTTTTGATGTGAAATTCCATTCTTTGTAGTTTTTAGTACTAGTTTTACCCTATTAAAAATAGTTTCACTGATCATTTTAATAGAAATCTTAGGAAGTAGAGAAGGGAATTAATGGGTCTTATTTACTCTAATAGCCATCTTATTCAGAGGTCAGTCAGATGAATTTAGAAAAGAAACTCTGAAAGAAATGGAATATAAGTTGCAGGGGACAGAACTATGGGAAACAATAAGATGGCTATGGTAATACTGCACCAGAGACACAGTTGTGATTCAAGAGATTTTTCAGACACTGACTGTGGCAAGTTAGAGGAGTTAAAGGTGGCTTGGAAGACATCTGTATTGTTGCTGATAATAGTAGTGCCATGGATGGAGACTGGAATCATACAAGCAGGAATGATTTGGGTTTAGAAATAATAAAATGAGTGTTGAACTTGTTGATTTGGAGGAGTCTGGTAAGGAGTAGTAAATATTTTAGTGAAATGGTGCTTTCAGTGACCTGGACTTAAATCCCAGCTTCAGTGCCTCCTAACTATATGACTTTGAGCAAATTATGTACATTCTGAAAGGAAATAATTATCTTTACTATATTGTTGTGATGACTGAGAATACGTATTAATGGATATGTATTCTGTTATGCATCTGGTACAGTTGCTGGCATGTAGCAGTTTTTCAAAAAATGAGTTATAATTATTGAGAGCAATAAAATGTGGAACTGTATCTTAGATTGGGGTTTGTAGATTATGGAAATTATTGGTCAGTAACTGTTAATTGGAGGTAGTGAAGTGAAAGGATGAGATTGTTCAGGATAGAACTGGTAGAGCTAGAAAAAGAAAAAGCAATGACTTGGGAAGCTGAAAACACTTGAGAAGAAATGCTGAAAGAGATTATCATACAGATAGCGAGAAAATAGTAAACGGTGATGATATTAGAGGAACCAAATGTCATGTAAAACTAAAGAGGGCCTTGATTAGGATGACAACTGAGAGGATACCATTGATTTGGGCAATTAGGAAACTATCTTTTATTTTTATTTTTATTAGAGAGAGAGAGAGGGTGACCAGGGGAGAGGGACAAAGAGAGAGAAAGAGAGAGAGAGAGGGAGAGAGAATCTTAAGCAGGCTCCATGCTCAGTGAGGAGCCCAAGGCAGGATTTGATCTCACGACTGCCAGATCATGACCTGAGCCAAAATCAAGAGTTGGAAGCTTTACTGACTGAGCCACCCAGGCACCCCTTGGGAAATATCTTACAATAAAAAGTACCTTGAGAGAATGATTTTTATAAAGTTTATAGAAGGGGAAGCCAAATCCGAGTATTTCATTAAAGAATGAATTGGAGATGAAAGAGTGAATATAGCTGATACCGACAGCTTTGTCAAGCAGTTTGGTGGTGAAAGCAAGGGGGAAATATGTGTCGTTTGTTTGTGAGGGAATCAGGTTTGTGGAGAGAAAGGGTGGTTTAACATGTGGGAGGAATGAGTATTTAGGTTTTCCAGTAGAGAGAAAAAAGGAAGATGTTAAATAGATACAGTAAGGTAGAAGTAGGAAGAAAGAGTAACAAGAATATGGGGAAGGATTAGTCATCTGAAACATGAGAGTGAGGGGTAATGAGAGGTAAAGATGGGTATAAGTCTGAGGGGAGAAAGGTTGATAAATATAATGCCTCATGAAAGATTCTTTATGAAATTGGAAGCGGGTCCTCTGCAAGTGAGAGGTGATACTGAAGTTAGGGCTTACATCGGTGATTAAAGTTAGAAAGCGGTATTGTGGGGAGTGAAGAAAAAGGAATGGACATGAATAAGTAACACAAGTGCAAAATAATATGGAAGGCCTCATTAACATTTTGAATCACACTGTAATGAAATCAAGGCAGTGTCATTTTCTCAGCCATAGACAACCTAGAAGCAGGGCTAGAATAAGTAGATGGTTGTTCAGATGCAGCTGTAAAGATTGGCAGATTAGGTAGAGGAGAAGGAAAGAATATGTTGGAATTAATGAGTATTATTAACCATTAAGGGGAAGGATAGAATTATTTATTTATTTATTTTTAAATTTAATCCAGGTTAGCATATAGTGCAACAATGATTTCAGGAGTAGATTCCTTAATGTCCCTGACTCATTTAGCCCATCCCCACTCCCACAACCCCTCCAATAAACCCTCTGTTTGTTTTCCATGTTTAAGAGTCTCTTATGTTTTGTCCCCCTCCCTGTTTTTACATTATTTTTGCTTCCCTTCCCTTATGTTCATCTGTTTTGTATCTTAAAGTCCTCATATGAGTGAAGTCATATATTTGTCTTTCTCTGACTAATTTCATTTAGCATAATACTCTCTAGTTCCATCCATGTAGTTGCAAATGGCAAGATTTGATTCTTTTTGATTGCTGAGTAATACTCCATTGTAACTCCATTGTATATATATACCACATCTTCTTTATACATTCATCCATCAATGGACATTTGGACTCTTTACATACTTTGGCTATTGTCGATAGTGCTGCTATAAACATTGGGGTGCATGTACCCCTTCGAAACAGCACACTCACATCCCTTGGATAAATACCTAGTAGTGCAATTGCTGGGTCGTAGGGTAGTTCTATTTTTAATTTTTTGAGGGACCTCCATACTGTTTTCCAGAGTAACTCTACCAGTTTGCATTTCCACCAGCAGTGCAAAAGAGATCCTCTTTCTCTGCATCCTTGCCAACGTCTGTTGTTGCTTGAGTTGTTAATGTTAGCCATTCTGACAAGTGTAAGATGATATCTCATTGTGGTTTTGATTTGTATTTCCCTGATGATGAGTGATGTTGAGCATTTTTTCATGTGTCTGTTAACCATCTGATGTCTTCTTTGGAAAAGTGTCTATTCATGTCTTTGCCCATTTCTTCACTGGATTATTTGTTTTTTGGGTGTTGAGTTTGATAAGTTCTTTATAGATTTTGGATACTAACCCTTTATCTGATATGTCATTTGCAGATATCTTCTCCCATTCTGTCGGTTGCCTTTTAGTTTGCAGAAGCTTTTTACTGATGAGGTCCCATTAGTTCGTTTTTGCTTTTATTTCCCTTGCCTCTAGAGACGTGTTGAGTAAGAAGTTGCTGTGGCGGAGGTCAAAGAGGCCTGCTTTCTCCTCTAGGATTTTGATGGCTTCCTGTCTTACATTTAGGTCTTTCACCCATTTTGAGTTTATTTTTGTGTATGGTGTGAGAAAGTCTGCATGTCACTGTCCAGTTTTCCCAGAACCACTTGCTGAAGAGACTGTCTTTATTCCATTGGATATTCTTTCCTGCTTTGTCAAAGATTAGTTGACCATACATTTGTGGGTCCATTTCTGGGTTCTCTATTTTGTCCATTGATCTGAGTGTCCTTTTTTGTGCCAGTACTATTCTGTCTTGATGATTATAGTTTTGTAATACATCTTGAAGTGCAGGATTGTGATGCCTCTAGCTTTGGTTTTCTTTTTCAAGATTTTTTTGGCTATTTGGGGTTTTTCTGGTTCCGTACAAATTTTAGGATTGTTTGTTCTAGCTCTGTGAAGAATGCTGGTGTTATTTTGATAGGGATTGCAGGATACAATTTTTAAAACCAACCGGGTCTTGATAGTGCATTCACTGTGGTCTGATAGCATAATTTTCTTTTCAAATTACTGATAACACTCACTCTGCTGCTACTTTTTGGGCACTGATTAAATGCTCCATCTAACTAATTGAGCACAATGAATAAGAGTGTGTACTAGAGTTATAACATCCTGGGTTTAAATCCTGCTTGGTTGCTTATGAGCTCTAAGACTTTGGATAATGCAATTATCTTCTTTGTGCTATGGTTTTATCATGTGTTTAAAAAAAGACAATTAAAAATACTCTCTCTTACAGAGTCATTGTGATGATTAAATGGGTAGTACATGTGAAGTTTTTAGCTCAGTGCTGAGAACACTAAATTTTCCACAAGTGTTAGCTATTGCATTAGTCAACTATTGCCACAGTAATATTGTGTAACAAACTTCTGCCAAACTCATTATCATTCCAAAGCAAACTTTTAATTTTCTCACTCATAAGTGACTCTTCTTTAGGCTGTGGTTTGTTTCTAGGCTTTGAGACAAGTTTAACTTTGTTCCTTATCCCACATTGTGAGGTCCAGTTCAAAGGGGCATGGGGTACTTGGATTGTATTCATATGTTGATGTATGAGTTCAAGAGTAAGCCCAACTCTGCAAGCTTATATAAAACTCTTCAAATATCCTGCCTGCTTGTATTCCAGCGGCCAAGCAAATCATGTGGCCGAAGATAAAGGCAATGGGGGTGGGAAGTATACTCTGTTCCAAGGAAGAGAAGTGAATATCTACTTGATAAAAGTCCAGCTTAGCTATGACATTTCAATGCTTTTTAAAACAAATTTTATTTACTTATTTTGAAAGAGAGAGAGAGAGAGAGAGAGGGGTGGGGTAGTAGAGAGAGTAGGGAGGGGCACGGAGAGAGAGAGATCCCAAACAGGCTTCATGATCAGCACAGAGCCTGACAGGGGGCTCAATTCCATGACCATGAGACCATGACCTGAGGTGAAAACAAGAGTTGGATGCTTAACTGATTGGGCCACCCAGGTGCCCTATATACCACTCCTCCCCCCCTTTTTTAATTAGCAGGCAAAAATAACACCCAGTTGAGATAATAGATTATTTTTGATGAATTTATTTTATTATTATTTTTTACTTGAAGTATAATTGACATACAATGTTATATTAGTTTTAGGCGTACAACATAGTGATTCATTAATAGATGGTTATTTTTAAACCTAATTTTCGCAAATCTGATTTAAGAGAAATGTTGGTTTTATAGTGAAAGAAAATGAGTAACAAAAGAAAATTTCACTTGATATCTGCTACTATAATTTTAAAATCTTTGATGTTCAGTATATCATCTTATTCAGTATGAGGACTGAATGTTTCAGTCTCTCTGATCTTTTCTAACTATTAAGCTATTTAATATTTTCATCCTATCGCTCCTTAAAGAAAACTTTATTGAGATATAATTTGCATATAATAAAATTCATCCACTTTAAGGATATAGTTAGATGAGTTTGACAGATATATAATGATGTAACTAGAACTGCAGTAGTGATCTAGAATATTTCCATCATCCCTCCAAAGATGTCTCATTTCCCTCTGCAGTCAGTTTTTACTCAACAAGCTCACCCCTGGGTGGCCAGCAATTTGCTTCTTATCACTATGATTTTGTCTTCTCTAGAATTTCATAAAAATAGAATTGTATAGTCCTTAATGCTTGGCTTTTTTCACTTATATATTCATTCTTTTTTATTGCTGAGTAGTATTCCATTGTATAGATATACCATAATATGTTTATTCATATTCCTGTTGATGGACATTTGGCTATAATGGCTATAATGAATAAAGCTGTGAACATTTGCATGCAAGTCTTCGTGTTTTTATTTCTCTTGTAGGAGTGGTAAACCTGTAAGACTGGGATTATTGCATTGTATATTAGATGTTTAACATTTAAAGAATTTCCCAAATAGCTTTCCAAAATGGCTGTGCCTTATTAACTTCTTACCAGTAATGTATAAATATTCCAGTTTCTCCCACTCCCGTGCCATGAATAGTATCATCAATCTTTCTAATTTTAGCCATTCTAATAGTGTATAGTAGTATCTTATTGTTGTTTGAATGGGCATTTCTCTGATGACTAATAATATTGAACATCACTTCATTTGCTTATTTGCCATTCATATATCTTCTTTGGTAAAATATCAATTCAAACTTTTCCCCATTTTTAAATTGTTTATGTTCTTAATATTAAGTTGAAATTGTTCTTTATATATTTTGAAAACAAGTCCCTTATCACATTTATATTTTGCAAAGTTATTTTCACAGTCTTTGGCTTGTCTTTCCATTTTTCTAATAGTGTCTTTTGAAGGACAAGCTTTAATAAATTTTGATGAAGTCTAATTTTACATTTTTTATGTGTATGATTCATGCTTTTTATATTCTAGTTAAGAAACTGCTTTTCCAAAGTCACAGTCACAAGGAGTTTCTATGTTTTATTCTAAGTGTTTTATAGTTTTACATTTTGAGATATGATTTATTTCAAATTATTTTATATCTAGTATAAGGAAGGGGTTAAGTTTAAATTTTTCCATATCCATTATCCACCACCATTTTTTGAAAAGGACTCTAGTTTCCTTCCTCATTGAACTACCACCTTGCCACTCTTGTTAATCAGTGGACCAGAGGGACTTCTGGTAGGACTGCATGAGGAGCGCAGTGGACTCAGTGCCCAGCATAACTGGTGAAAAAAAGAAAAAAACCACTTAACATCTCTGGAAATGGTCCTAAGGATATACAGTAAATGAAGAAATGTTTATCCAAGGAAATATCTATTTTGATAAGAAGAGTGAGGCTCTATGGTATCTGAACTGAGACCCACTCCCTCCCTCTTTCATCCCAACTCAGCAAGCTGGAAATTCCACTCTAGTTTGGTGCAAACCAAAACATAGGGCTCCCTTTTCCCACAGTTCCCAGTAATAGGGCTATCTTCTGGCAGGGGCAGAACATCAGCATTTTTCATCCTTCCTCAGCTACCTGTTGCTGAGGCTAAATTCTGAGTGAGTTTAGCCACAAAATAGGGCCCCCTTCTTCTTAGTCATGGGATGAAGTGTATCTCGGGTGTGTGGCACTGCTGAGAATACTGGGGTCCTGATCAATCTTGACCTGACCTGTAAGATATATAGCTTTATTCTGGGTGGGGTAACTCAAGAAGATTGGAGGCTACTGTCCACCCTTTCCTCTCCTTGTCCCCCAGTGAGTACTCAGCTCTTAAGTGCCACTTAGGAAGAAGTGTGCCATTGTCTTTACTCCTACATCCAGAGCCTAGGGTCAGAGATTTTGCCTGGGAGGAGAAGCAGAGAACCTGGGAAAAAGTTAGTTTGGAGGAGCCTGCAGATGTCAGAACAAATCTTAAAAACTGGCTTTGGGAATTACTCCTTCAAAGGAGCCTGTATTTGATTGGAGTAGTCTACAGAGCAATTCGGGTACCGGGGCATTGTTAAAAACAGCTCGATGTTTTCAGAGAAAAGACGAAGTCCTGCCAAAACCACTGCCATACCAAAGAGACTGTGGGCGTATATATGTGCAGCTGCACCTCCTTGAGGGGCAGCATCAGAGTTCTGCTGCAGGGGCGAAATAGACTTCACAAAAATAGTCCAGCCAATCACTAACAACCATGAAAATAACAATAAAAAGGCCCAGGGTGGGGGTGGTGGTGGTGGTGGTGGTGGAGGAGTACCTAGTTTCTACAGTATATTGCCTAACATGTTCAGTTTCCTATTAGAAATTGCAAGACATACAAAGAAGCAGGAAAACATGACTCATACTGGGAATGAAGTGGGCAAAATAAACTGCCTGCAAGGGGGATTGTATGACATATTAATAGATAAAGCCTTCAAAATACACATTATAAATATATTCAAATAACTAAAGGAAACTATTATTAAACGCTTAAAGGAAGGTCTGATGACAGTTTCACATCAAATAGAGAGTATCATTAGTGATAGAAATGGTAAACAACCAATTGGAAATTCATGAGTTGAGAAGTTCAAATGCTGAAATTAAAAAAAATCACTAGAAAAATTTACTAGAGGGGTTAGAAAGTAGATTTGAACTATCAGACGAAAGAACTAGCAAACTTGAAGATAGATTGATACAGATTATGCAATCTGAAGAGCAGAGAGAAAAGGATGAAGAAAAATGAATGGATCCTCAGAGAAATGTGGGATAACACACAACGTACATGTAAGGGGAATACCGAAATAGAGGAAAGAAAAGAGCAGAAAAGTATTTGAAGACTTTAATGGCTGAAGTTCTCAGATGTATTGAAAAATAATCTACACACCCAGAAAGCTCAACAACTTCAAGTAGTATAAATACAAAGAGATCCACAAACAGACATATCATACTAAAAATACTGAGAGCCAAAGGCAAGGAGAAAATCTTGAAAGCAGCAAGAGAAAAATGACTTGACAATTATAAGGGAAAAATTACAGCTATCTGCTAATGAAAAACATTAGAGGCTAGAAGTCAGTGGGACAATCATATTGAAAGTGTGCCTTAAAACCACAAAACAAAACCTCAGTCAAGAATCCCATCCTAAAGCTATCTTTAAAAAATGAAGGTGAAATAGAAACAATTCATGATAAACAAAGTGAAAGGATTTGTTGCTACCTAGAAGAAAAGATAAAGGAAATTCTTCAGCCTGAAAGTAAGTGATCCCAGGTATACTGAAGCCACACAAAAAACAAAGAGCACTGGTAAAGGTAATCATATAATTATAAAGGAAGTGTGATTGTAGTTTTTTTCATTTTTACTTTTGACCAATTTTAAAAAGCAATTCTGTAAAACAATATGTATATAATTTATTGTTGGGCAGATAGAAATGTAATATATTTGCAGTAACACCAGAAGAGGTAGGTGGGAGCAAAGCTATATTGGTCTAAGGAAATTACTTCAGATGTTAACTAGAATCTACAGGAACAAAGGAAAGCCAGAATTAAGCAGATTACTATGACAAATATAACAAAAAAAATATGAATACATGCTTGATCTTTTAGTTTCTTTAAAAGGTATGAAATTATATAAAGTAATAATTATAACAATGTATTGATGGATTTGTACCAACATGAATTTTAAATGGAGGGAAAGAAAAAGGAGTATCATTTTTTATACAAGTTAACATTCTTATATCTGACTGGAATTAAGTTAGTATAAATTTAAAGATGATTTTGATAAGATGTATATGGTAAGCCCTAGAGCAACCATTAAAAAGATAATTCTTAAGATATAGTAAAAGAATTATTAAAGACATTAAAATGCCACATTAGAAAATATTTGCTTAATGTAAAAGAAAACCATAAAGGCAAAATAAAGAGACAACAACAAGAAAACATAAGTTACGTAGAAAATAGAAGTAAAATGGTTGTCATAAATACACTTGCAATGAATATTTGGAAAATGAAATGAAGAAAATAATTTCATTAATGATAGCTTCCAAAGAATAAAATGTATAGGAATAGATTTTTGAAAAGATTCGTATCTACAAATTCAATCACTTTTATAGATGAAGGGTTATACATTTAATCTATTTTATTTATTGAGTGAGCTTTGGAAATTTATATTCTTCAAGGAACTTACACTTTCATCATTTTTGTTGAATTTATTGGTATAAAATTCTGTTTTATAGACATTTTATTAATATCTAGAAGATGTATATTGATGACCTTTCATCTTGATATTGCTAATTGGTGTCTTCTCTCTTCTTTGTCAGTCTGGCTTGACATTTAGCATTTTTTTTTCTATCTTTTCAAAGAAACAGTTTTTGATTTCATTGATTTCCTCTATGGGATTTCTGTTTTCTATTTTATTGTTTCATATTCCTTATTTTCTGTTTAATCTGCTTTAGTTTTACTTTGCTCTTCTTCTGGTTTCTTCATTTGAAGCTTAGAATAACAATTTAAGATGTATCTTCTTTCTAATATAAGCATATAATAATGTGAGTTCCCCATAAGCATGCCTTAGCTGCTACTCACAGATTTTATGCACTGTTTTTTATTTTCATTCAGTACCTAATGATTTTGGATGTTTTCTCTAAACTGTGGGTGATTTAAAAGCATGTTGTTTAATCTCCGTGTGTTTTATGACTTCTCAAATATTCTTATCATTTTATCTTTATCTAAAATAACCTCCTTAGGTTATTTTATATGTGGTCAGAGAGCATACTCTTTTAAATTTGAGATCTGTTTTATTGAATTACTATGTGTCTACCTTGGTGAATACTACATGAGCACTTAACAGAATACATATTCTGCATTTGTTGGCTAGAGTGCTGTGTAGGTAAATAGTATAACATACATAAAATTCATGTTCCAGTGGAATGGGAAACAAAAATAATATTTGAAGAAAAAAATGACCAAAATTTTTCCAAATTTTATAAAAATTATAAATCCATAGATTCAAGAAGCCCAGTAAACCCTAAGCAGAAGCTGCATAAAGAAAAATACCTAAAATACCTGAAGGTACATAGTATTCAATTTATTGAAAATCAGTGATATAGTGAAAAGCTTCCTTGCAAAGACAAACTCCTTAGTTACAGAGAAATGAAAATAAGAATTATAGTGGACTTCTCCACAAACTAGGCAAATCAGAAGATAGTGGACTATCTTTAAAGTGCTAAAAAAATGGCTGTTGATCTAGAATTTTATATTCAAAAAAAATCAAGTATAAAGGCAAAATAAAAACTTTTTCAAAAAAATCTGTGAGGGATTTATTTGTATTTTCTCCCCAAGGAGGTTCCATATCTTATTCCCCAGAGAATATGTTACCTTATATAGCAGAAGGGACCTCACAGATATGATTAAGTTAGGTTTTTGAAATCAGGCAATTATCCTGGATTATCTGGGTAGGTCCAATGTAATAACAAGGGCCCTTCTAAGAAGGAGGCAGGAGAGGTATTGTCAGAAAAAAGAGATATGATGATAGAAGCAGAGATGTGAGTGATGCAGCCATAGGCCATGAAATGTAGTCAGCTTTTTGAAGCAAGAAAAAGCAAGGGATGGATTCTCCCCTGCCACATCCGGAAGGAATATTTTCTGACACCTTGTAAGACTCATGGTTTTAGCCTTGTAAGACTCATGAATGTCATTATATTTTAAAAGTCATTTTGGATTTCTAACTTCTAGAACAATACACTGTTTTAGGCCAAGTTTGTTTTAGGCCAATACATTGTTTTAGGCCAAGTTTGTGGTAATTTATTATAACACAAATAGGAAGTAAATGTAGATTTTGGTATCTGGAAGTGAGATGCTGCTGTAACAAATGCCTAAAAATGTGGAAGTGATTTTGTAATTCGGTAGTGGGTAGAGCTGGAAGATTTTGAGGACCATGATAGAAGAAGCCTAGATTTCCTTGAACAGATTGTTAGTAGAAATATGGATATTAAAGACTCTGTTAGTGAAGGTTCAGAAGGAAGTGAGAATGTGATCCAATAGTAATTATAAACAAAATTATGGTAAAATTATAGGTGTTAAAAGAACTATTTGTGGGAGCTCAGAAGTAAGTGAGGGTCTCTTTGTTATTTAGTGGCAGAAAGCTTAGTGGAATCTTGTCCTATGATTATATAGGCAACAGAATTTGTAAGGTATAAATTTGGCTATTTACCTGAAATTTCAAAGCAAAGTGTTGAAGGTGTGGACTAGTTTCATCTTGCTGCTTGTAGTAAAATGTCAGAGGAAAGAGGTAGGTTGAACTGTTAAACAAAAAGCTGCCAGGACTTGATGATTTGGGAAATTCTCAGTCTATCCAACTTTTAAAAGATGCTAAAATTGGAAGATTTAATGTCAGGAGAGTGTGCTTTGGAGTCAAAGGTGTGGCTCTGCAGTCTTTTTTCTAATGCTTTGGAAAGCCTTTAGTTTAAGTCAAAGTTTTAATCACAAAGAGGGCTGTTTGAAGAGACTGACCATATGCCTAATGGATCCCTTTACAATTCTCAGCAGAAACCAGAAATAAGGATGGGATCATCCAGTAAATATTTAAGATCTTGTTTAATGGAGTGAATCCTTGTGACAAATCCTGGAGACCCACAAGTTTCATAAGAATGTTACATTCTCAGAAACACTGTCAGTGTGGACTGCAGGGACAGAGAAAGAACAAAATTAGAAAAGGGGCTGTTGGGCTTCCACAAATCTACAGGTAGGAAACAGGCTAATAAAACTACTGAGCTGCAAACACATGCTATCCTTCATGAAAAAAGGATTTCCCTGAGGTCAACGGGGGCCTATAAGGCTGAGCCATGGGCCCACAAGGTGGAGTCTCCAACCACAGAGCTTTATTCTTGAGGCTTGAAACCTAATGGAGTTTGCCTGGTTGGATTTTGAAATTGCTCGGAACCAGTAAGACCCCTTTTCATAGAGAAGACCTCTTTCCATACAGACATAGAAATGTCTGTAATGCTTATTGCCAGATCCACAGAAGGAGAAGTATTTTGCCCCAGGGTAGATTATATTCAGAGCTACACTCATAGACTGATTTAGGTGATGAAATTTGGGACTTTTGAGCTGAAAAGACTTAGATGAGATTTTACACTTGAGTTGGGCTATAATGGGTTGAGACTGTTGGGTCCCTTGCCTTCTCATCACCTTGTTTGACCCTGACCCTTCTGCCTCCCTTTTATGAGGAACCTTGTGATTGCATTAGGCCATATAATCCAGAATAATCCTCCAATCTCAAGGTCTTTACCTTAATCATATCTGAAAAGTCTCTTTTGCTATATAATGGAAACCATAGGTTCTGGTGATTAAAATGTGGACATTTCTGAGGGCTGTTACTTCAGCCTATTGTAAACTGGCAATAATTTCAAACTGGAAATAATCCCTGTGCCTTTCAACAGAAGAATGGATAAGCAAATGTGATGTTCTACTCAGCATTTAAAGAGAATGGAACATTGACATACGTAACAACATGGATGAGCCCAAAATTATTTTTTATTTTCAAAATAAGAAGTTAGATAAAATGGAGCATGTGCTATATAATTCCATTTATGTAAAATTCTAGAAAATTGAAACTAATCTATAGTGACAGCAAATCAGTGATTGTGGACTGGGAGTTGGGAGAGGAGTTGGGAGGGAGAGAAGGAGTTATTACAAGGGGGCATGAGGAAACTTTGGGGGTGATTGTTTATTATGTTGATGATAGTGATGATTTATATACATATGTATACATGTGTCAAAACATCAAATTAAACACTGCACATGTGTATTTTTTGTATGTCAATTATGACACAGTAAAAACTATTAATAATAGAGAAAGAAACATAGTCCATAAATTTATTGGCTACATTTAGAGAATTTGGCATTCTCTCATCTCTAGTTAGATAGTATACACATGGCTAAATTTCACATCCCACAGTAATATCGTATGGCAGATACCATTTAATTACCCTATTTTCTAATTTAATCTTTTAAACAAGAGCTTTTAAAAAAAAGGATTAAATACAGATACAATTGAATTTTCTATTTTATCTTTGTCTCCAAAATGTTTTATATAGAGGAAATCAATAAATACTTTTCAAGTAAATATGAAAATAATAACATAGCATTCCAGTTTATAGGATTGTTTCATTATGCCTATGTTAGCTCTTTTCTTAATTGACCCTCTTTGTCTTTACTATTGATACAAATCCAAACAGACCTGGGAAAGTAGAGTAAGGAAGTTAGATATAGATTCTGTTGGATTAGCCATTGGTTATGGGACTTGAAGGAGAGGGGCTTTGTTTGTTGATTCCTATATTTTTCAGCCTGAGTGGTTTGGCAAGTGGTAATTTCAATTCTAAGAGAAGGGTTTGGGAGGTTATAAAAATAGTAATTAACATAAAGCAAACAATTATACTTGATTGTGATGCACCCCTGAAGGGTACTGATATGAGTGACATTTGTCTCAGATTGCTTTTGGCCTGTATGGGTCTAAAAGTAAATAAACTGAAATATAAACAGGAGTTTTGGGAAACAGTTCTTATTGCATTGTATTTTCAGCTCTTATTAGATGTTGACTGAAAGGACCAGAGATGTATGCTTCCTTATGACTGTGTAGGATATAAAGGGACCATATTTATGAAGGAGGAGACTTGTGCTATTGGAGCATTATAAAGAAAGAAAACTTGGTTCTCAGTTCTTTTCATGACACGCCTTTCCTAACCCATTCCTAATGAAACACACATATATACAGATACATAGATTTGAGATCTCAGTCAAGGCTTGGCCTGGATTTATCATTCAAGTCTGTCTCTTTTATCCAGTGAAGTTTAGATTAGTTAAGCTGAATCAAAGTTCAAACAGTCATTTCTTTAAGTGTTCCTGGAGGGATGGACCCGAAAGCTTCGGTTGGAGGAATTACCTGTATCTTGATGGTTCTTTCTTCAGATTTCTTCCAAATATCCCATCATTGACAAAGAATGCTGGTCTAAAGTCAAAGGGAAGTCTGGTGAAATGACAGTTATGATAAGACCTTGTCTTTTTGATGGTACAATATCAACATCATAGTAAAATGCTTTCTCACTTTGGTAACGTCTCAGATTCCTGTCAGATCAGTTTTTAGTAGTCATCTCTGTAGTTGCCTGTGTTGGAATATTATATCTCAGTTGAATCATCTTTAATTTTTTTTTAATGTTTATTCATTTTTGAAAGACAGAGAGAGACAGAGCACAAGCAGGGGTGGGGCGGAGAGAGAGGGGGACACAGAATCTGAAGCAGGCTCCAGGCTCTGAGCTGTCAGCAGAGAGCCCGACACAGGGCTCGAAGTCACGAATCGTGAGATCATGACCTGAGACAAAGTCGGATGCTCAACCAACTGAGCCACCCAGGCGCCCCATCAGTTGAATCATCTTTAGAAAGTAGATACTATAATAGGAAAAAAAAATGCCAGAACCCACAATGGAAAATCCATGAAGTTAATCTCAATTCAATTAAAGATATAAGGCTATGTATGAGATGAAGTGAGAAACTGGGCTGGTTGTAGAATCCATTTTATGGGGAGAGATGATCCCATGAATTTTCTGTGTCTAGGCAAGAGGGGAAGGTCAGAACAGTGAAATGGAAACCTAGAAGTGTGAAACACTGTTGATTTAGTGTTATATATTGTGACATCATCAGTGCAAAGGGTCCAACACATGGTTATTAAGCCATTATGACTACTCCTATTGTCAGTTCATGATTGTGTGATAATATTTCTTAACTTTCCCTTATCTCATCCTTTTTTTGGGTGGGTGGAGGAGCACTTCTGAAAGAACCATTGTTGTTTTCTTGACTCTTGACCTCTTCTGTATCTGTTACAGTATACTGGAAGGCCCATTATGGATTTTTAGATTTCAAGTAATGTAGGATTGAATTTCAGGTATACCATTTGCTAGCTGGCAAACTTGGAGAAATTACCTCATTCTCTCTGGGTATTATTTTCCTTTTCTTTGAATACCTACATCATCTGTTGTTGTGAGCCTTAATTGAATTAACATTAAAATTTGTAAAATCTGTAGCTTTGTGCCTGAGACATAGTACCATTTAATAAAGTGAGTTACTTCTCCTCTCCACATCCCACACAATTTTAAACATAGTTACACCCTCAGGTGTCAGAGCAACTGCTTCAAAACCTGCTCGAAGTCTTTTGGATTAAACTTGCCTGATGCTTACGTATATTCTAGCACCTATAGTTGTTATTATACCATGAATCATTCCATGCATACAGTTTGCAGGTATCATTGGAATCCTTCAAGTATTCACCTCTAGTATGCTTTTATGCAGTACTCATGAGATTTCCAAGACAAAATAGATCCATTAAATTCGCTCTTGTTTTTTTTCCACA
The DNA here is from genome assembly GCF_018350215.1 of Panthera leo. Lineage (NCBI taxonomy): Eukaryota > Metazoa > Chordata > Mammalia > Carnivora > Felidae > Panthera > Panthera leo. Next base: position 119,774,723 of record NC_056685.1, on the reverse strand, counting down.
TTGCACTTAATGTGAATCAGAAATTTTTTCATTTTTGTGCACACAAATGAATCAGACATTTTTACTAAAGAGTTTGGGAGCCAAAATAATACTGATTTACAATCTCCAATCACTTCAAATTTTATTGTATTTTGGATGGTTTTGTATGTGAATAGCTGCCTTACCATGGGCAAAGAGGTTTGTATTAAGATATTTATGAGATAGAACCTGTGTGAGGCTGAACATTGGCTCTCAAAGATATCCAGGTCCTAATTCCTGGAAACTGTGAATGTTAGCTTATATGGCAAAAGGGGTTTGCGGATGTGGTTTCAATTAAGGATGTTAATATGCAGAGATAATGCTGGATTATCTGGATGGGCCTTGAATGGAATCACAACTGTCCTTATAAGAGGGAGGCAGAGAGAGAGAGCAGACTTCAGAAGACAGAAGGCCATGTAATGATGGAATTAGATACTTACACTGCTGGCTTTGAAGATGAAGGGAGGAACCATGAGCCATAGACAATAAGGAATTCCTATGGCCTCTAGAAACTGTAAGAGGCAAGGAACAGATTCTCCTCTGGAGCCTCCAGGGGAAGCAGCCCTGCCAACACTTTGACATTAGCCCAGTGAGACTGATTTTAGATTTCTGTCCTCCAGAACTGTAAGAGAATAAATTTGCATTGTTTTAAGTCACCAAGTTTGTGGTTATTTATTATAGCAGCAAAGTAAAAATAAGATCTAAATGGTATCTGCTGGGAATAATGTAAACCTATATTAGCCCTCAATATAATGTTAAATACGAAGGATATGTATTTAGGTATTTGCTCTTTAGGCTTTATTATTCATGACAAGAGGTCATGATAGAGAGACTTCCACACTCTGCATTCTGTCATTGCCAACCCCTTGTCACCAATTTTATTATGAAACTGTCTAGGTAGAAACGCTGCTGTTGTCAAATTTCAGATTTTTCTTATGAGTGCCACTCAGTTCAATCAGGCTTGCAAGCATTATTTCAGGATGGAGACAGCTTGCCCAATTGTGACAGCTGCAAGAAGCTGACAGAGTCAGACCCCTGTGTTAACCTTCACATTGCTTACAGGAGTTTTGATAAGTGACAGTCTGTCTCAGTGATTGCCCATTCAGCTCATTGTTCTTCAGGTGAATGATTCACAGCTGTATGTAGATTCTCTTTTGAAAGTTTTCCCACATACACACAACTTTTGAGTCAGTGTTGTAAGGACATCTAAACAACAAATGGCCTTAGTTTTTCTTTAACAATGTAGTTATGATGACTCTAAAGCAATGAAGTCTATGAGAGCTAGTAGGTGGAGAGTCAAATGGCTACTGCTGCTTCCCTAGTTGTCACATCATTTTTTCTGCTTCTATAATTCTAGTTCCCTGCTGCCCTTTCTTCCTGTACAATAATGTATGTTCTGTAAGCTTCACCATTTTGCCACCCACATATCACCTTTTATTCTAGATTAAAAGCAAAGGAAAATTCCTTTCCATTCACCCAGAATCCAGGTTTGGATATTAAATCAAATTTAAATATTAAATATTTAATATAGTTAGAGTGTATATACTTTTTGGAGGTTTAAGGCATTGCTTTTTAAAGAAATTTTTTTAAAATGCTCATGTATTTTGAGGGAGAGAGAGACAGAGTGTGAGCAGGGGAGGGACAGAGAGAGAGGGAGACACAGACTATGAAGCAGGCTTCAGGGCCGGAGCTGTCAGCACAGACCTAACATGGGGCTTGAACTCACCAACCGTGAGATCATGACCTGAGCTGAAGTCAGATGCTTAACTTACTGAGCCACCCAGGTGCCCCAAGACATTGCTTTTTTTTTCTTAACTGTTACATTTTATTAAATAGAAAGTTTCTGTCAGGGTTACCTCTTATGGCTTTTTCCTCTAAAATACTAAAGTGAATATTACTTTATCTTTTGAGTGACATTTGATTGACACTACTAAAAATAGTAATTTGTTTAAATTCTTCAGTATTTAGGAGATAATTTGGTGGCTTCCTGATGATATAGCCCAGAATGAAGTCAACTGTGGTTGCAGTGCTGATCCTGGTGTGTGGAAGTATCAACTTAGGAGGCTGGAGATGTAAACAAGCCAGAGGTTGGACCTTCATGATAAGGTTTCAGGAATCCAGGTATCTCAGGATAAGGTATCTCAGGAATCCAAGCATGGTTTGGGTGTTCTACTTTAGGGTCTCTCACAGGATGTAATTGAGGTGTCAGCCAGGGCTGGAGTTTTGGCTTGACTGGTGAAGGATCCACTTCCAAGCACACACATGTGTTGGCAGTTCCTTGTGGTTTGTCAGCTAAGGGTCTGCACTCCTTTCTGGCTTCCCTTAGTTCCTTGACTAAGGGGCTCGTTTGAAGGCTTCCCTTGTCTTCCAGCCACATGGACCTGTCCATATGACAGTTTACTTCATCAAAGCCAGAAAGGGAAAGAGTCAACAGAGAGAAACTGCCAGCAAAATAGAAGTTACAAACTTCTGTACTATAACTGTGGAGGTGGTTCTCACCTTTGCCATATTATGTTGGTTAGAAGCAAATCTCAAGGGGATGGGATTACACAAAGGCATGAATACCACAAGGTAGGGGTAAATGGGGGTCATTTTAGAGTCCGTCTACTACCAGTTCCCAACACAGAAGGAAGTTACAAGGGATTACTGAACATTTCGTGTTTTAGCTTACCCAAGAGTATTTATGAGTAAGAATTGACACTTCACATTTATGCAAATCATGTCAAAAGGAATAATAATCTTATAACCCTGCTCTATATGTGGTAGGCACTCAAATGTTTGAAGAATAAAACTTATGCTGTGTTTGTAAATCCATTTATACATAAAGAGCATTCGCTGACATCGTTTCATTTTTTTCCTCACAACATTTCTGTGAGGAAGTAAGACAGGCAGTCTTATGTTGGAGAAGTAGAAAATCATGGTAACAAAACCAGTAGCTGCTTAACAATGGGGTCCACATTTAGTGCCCTTTTTATCGTAATTACCTTGGGTTCTTTGGAGATGTGAGGAGGCTGCCATGCAGTTCTACCAGACCAAAGCCAGGCTGGATTTCTCAAGCCCTTTCTGCCACAGCAGTTATAGAATACTTTTGTCTTTTAGTTTTAGTCAAAATGACCACAGTGCCTTAAAGGACATGATTAAAGTGTCACATATTTCTATACAGTTTATTATTATTGAAAACAACAGTTTCCTGCCCATCTGCCTCTCATCTCCCCGTTACTGTCATCTTTCATATGATGATCCTGATAGTTCTCCTTTATTCTAACCTGTTTATTTTGCCACTTTTTATTTCTGGGTATTATCTTTTGACTTCCCACTGTGGAATATGAGGATTCATTCCCCTCCCCACACATCACACAAGCGCAAATAAGTACATACACGTGTATCCCATTACCATCTTTCCAGTATATTAATTTCATAATTTGAGTTAGATCTTCTCCTTTTACTTTATTATGTTTGTTGAAAAACAGTATAGGGGCGCCTGGGTGGCGCAGTCGGTTAAGCGTCCGACTTCAGCCAGGTCACGATCTCGCGGTCCGTGAGTTCGAGCCCCGCGTCAGGCTCTGGGCTGATGGCTCAGAGCCTGGAGCCTGTTTCCGATTCTGTGTCTCCCTCTCTCTCTGCCCCTCCCCCGTTCATGCTCTGTCTCTCTCTGTCCCAAAAATAAATAAAAAACGTTGAAAAAAAAATTTAAAAAGAAAAACAGTATAATGTTTCCATACACTAAACTCTGATTCCTTTTCCTTTCCTTTATAACTTTTTGTTTTCTCTAGAGTTAATAATTGTCTTTTTTCCTTGTGATTAGTTTTTTATGTATATATAGTCAATACAAATCCAATCTCATAGCTCCTTAAAATATTCAGATGTATTAGGTGTTCTATACATTTTATATCTCTGAAGAATGCCAACTAACTGTTTCTATTTGCTCAACTCAGGACTGGTCACCTCTTTTCCTTCTGCACAGGTATCTCCCTCAGAGTTCTCTTCATCATTCAGGGATTCCTATCACCTCTCTTGTATGTTGGATTCCTGATTTCTCTATCCCGTGCTTTTTCTTGTTTTTTATTTTTTGTTTTTGTTTTTATTTTAAGTTTACTTATTTATTTTGAGAGAGAGAGAGTACGCGCATGTGCATGAGCAAAGGAAGGGGAGAGAGAGAGAGAGAGAGAGAGGGAGAGAGAGAGAGAGAGAGAGAAAGAGAAAGAATCCCATGCAGGTGCCTTGCTCTCAGCACAGAGCCCCACACAGGGCTCGATTCTACAAACTGTGGGATCATGACCTGAGCTGAAATCAAGAGTTGGATGCTAAACTAACTGAGCCACCCAGTGCCCCTACTTTTCTTGTTTTGATAGAGCATATCTTCTAGTAATTTCCTGAAAATATCTTTATTCTATTCTTACCCCTGATTGTTGCACTGGGTATACAATTCTAGAGTTGGAATTAAATTTCCCTGAAAAATTTAAAGCAGTTATCATACTGTCTTCTAGATACCATTATCACTGTGATTTTTGCTTTAGGTTGATTTAATTGAGCTGTTTTGTTGGGGAAACTGTGATGTTAGTATCTTTAGATCTTTTCCTCTTGAGCTGGACATATATCTTAGAAGGTCACTTTCAAGCTTCTAATGGGAAGTCTTAGAGCCAATTAGGGAAAGAGGACTCAGGGATGTCAGCACTCAATATGTCTGTTTTCTTAATCAACCTATTTTCAGTACATTACCCTACCTGTAACTGTGACTGGTTTTAGACAATTCTTTTACTCTCCCCAGAGAATAAACTTTCAGTCTTTTGCAAGATTGAGGGAGAGGTAGTTATCAGGCTATAAAGAATGAGGAAGGCATATGGGAATATGACTGCTATTTAAATATACTCTCAAATAGTTCTTTAGTTTTTTGCCTTTCTCTTCACCTCTGCTTCCAGACATACCTGGTATGAAATTCATGAGACATTTTTGTATTGACAGGATGATTTTTAGTTTTTCCTATGGCCTGATTGTGTTTTTCTCAAGTCTGAGTAATCCTTTGTCTACTTTACAGCTTCCAGAATTTTGTTACTGTAATTTCCTATCCTGTTCTTGTCTTTACATTTGTCTTTGCTTTTACATTTCTGTCATTTTAATGGCACTTTGAAAGGAAAGGAAAATAGCTATCTATTTGTGTGTGTGTGTGTGTGTGTTTGCGCGCGCCCGTGCATGTGTGAGTTTAATCTGCCATTTTTCCTACTAAGTCTTGGAAACTTACTTTAATTTAAAGGTCTGTCAGAGATGTATTACCCCTCTAGAGATTTAACTGGAGAATATCAGACTGCTTATTAGCTCCCACCTTCTTGGTCTGGCTTAGAAATGCCAGTACTAATCTGGAGAGCCTCATTTCCTAATGAGGCAGAATTGAAATCTGATTTAGCTTTATTTAGAAATTGGCACAGTTTCCCTTAGAAGGTATATATATACATATATATAATATTTATAAAGTATATATTTTTTAATATATTACATATGTTTATATTTATATATTATATATTAGCCCCCACCGTTACTGTATGTAACAGGGTAATTAGTATAAAAATGTTGAAATGTCTTGTCTTGGGTAAGTTAGTTCTCCCTGGGGATACTCATCTCATTCTATTTTGTAACCTAAGCCAAATACTATACTTTTCCACATGAACCTCCCAATCATGCCTCCTCATTGCATTCTCTGAAACTATGCAGAGGAAAAATGCCTCCATCTGCCTGTGGAGAAAAGAAGCCAAATTATCCCTCCCACATTAGCCCATAGAGGACTTTCCTTACTGTTTTATGCATCCCAGCCTCCAACCCACCTGTCAGAGAATTGGGCTGATTATGTTCATACTTTCTGTTCTTATTTACACTTCTATTTTGATATTATTTAACTTCTATTTAGGAACAAGTTATAAACTTTGGGCTTACAGCAAAGTCAAGCTTGAAATTAACTTCTTTAAAGGCTAAATTGTGTTACTGATTTTAGCAATCCTGTTATTCTTCTTGATCCATTGTCTTTTGTAATTAAAATATTCATACAGTTGACCCTTGAACAACACAGAGGTTAGAGGAACAGACCCCCCTAACACACAGTTGACAGTCCATGTGTAACTTTTAACCCCCCCAAAAGTTAACTATAATAGCCTGTTGATCAGAAGCCATACTGATAGCATAAACAGTTAACTAACACATATTTTGTATGTTATATGTATTATATATTGTATTCATGTAATAAATTAAGCTATTAAAAGGAGAATGTTATTAAAGTCATAAGGAAGACAACATACATTTACAGTACTGTACTATGGAAAAATTGTAAATAAGTGTACCTGCACAGTTCAAACCCATGTTGTTCAAGGGTCAGCTGCAAAAATGTCATTTATAATGGCTATTATTCACAGACTGATCACAGAAATAATAATATAAAATACCTTATGCCAAAACCAAATTAAAAATATTCTTACTTTAGATTTCTTACTCAGTTTTATCAGACTATCATGATGCACTTATATTATGCCAGCTTTGTTAGTTACTAGGAATACAAAGGTTTGGCCTGATGGACCTCATGGGATGGTGAGGAGACACATTTGTAAAGAAATTTTTGTAGTACAGCATTGTGAAATAAATATAGAAGTGTATCCTGGGAATGGAGTACTAATAAGGAATCTCCCAGTGGGGGAGAGCGGGGTTCAGAATGACTTCACAAAAGTGGTGACTGGACTGAGTTTAAATGAAGAGGGGGATTATGACATATGAATAAGGAGGGAGGGGTAGGAATAGCATATGTGAAGACAGGCATGAACAGGATTGTGTGTTCTGGGAATAATGAAGTATAAAGGGAGATGCCCATATACATTATATATACCTATTAAAATATAGAGACATTTTGAGGAGACTCATGGAAGATATTTAGTTAATTTAATTTCTTTTTGAAAGATTCTAAGTACTCTGAACACATTAGACATGTTACATTTACCATTACAAATAATCAACTGAAATCTTCTAGGTCAAAGTGTCTGTTAGCTTTTGTTGTGCAACATACCATCCTAAACTTCATAGCTTTATACAGCAACCATTTTTAAGGTTAATACCTACAGTTTGTCTGTCTAGGCTTGGATCAGCTGGGTAGTTCTTCTGGTGTGGGCTAGCTCGGCTGGTCTTGGCTGGCTTCATTTATGTGACTGTAGCCAGCTGGTGTGTCAGCTGAGGCTGCCAAATTAATGATGGCTTCAGCTGAGTGGGAACACCTAGGGTCACTCTCATGTGGTCTTGTGCCCTCCAGCAGGCTAACCAGGGATGGCTCATAATGTGGTCTCAGGTCTTAAGAGAGTGAGGATCTGTCAAAGCTTTCAAGAGGCCTGGGCTTGGAACTAACACAGTATTGCTTTCACCACAGTTTTTGGCCAGAACATGTCCCAAGGTCAACCCACACTCAAGGGGTAGAGAAATAGACTCCAGTTCTTAATGTAGCTCCAAAGTGCTGTGGCCACTGTGTAATATATCACAGCTTATCAGTAATTTTATTAAATTAGTGGACATCTATGACTTTGTCTATATAGTTATAGGAGCTTCTTACTTCCTTGCCTCCCACTCCCTTATAAACATATATCGACCTCCATACATGACTTAGTATGGCTAACCATTCTGGTTTGCCCTGGACTATACAGGTTTTATCCCTGAAAATTCTGTGCTCAAGGAACTCCTTAGTTCCAAGTAGGCAAGAATAGTTGCTCATTATACCTTCTCAATGATAGTATATTTCAGATTGGCCTAATTCTACTCAGATAAGTCAGAATTATTTTCAGAAATTTTAAAACTGGAATTGAGAGAGTTAGTGTATCTTTCTGATGCCTGAATAAACTTTGAAATATAAAACTTATGTTTGTTGGTTATATTTTTTACCTTGTGGAGAAAAAAAATGCACAATAAGAAAGAATGAGCATAAACTGCAAGAAGAAGCAGGAACTTATCTGGTTGATTCATTTTTATTGAGGCTCATCTACATTTTATTGTTTAATCCTTTCCTGGATTCTGAGAGATAGTAAGTTTTGGTTTATGATTAAGCCAGTTCAAATTAGATTTCTGTCACTTGCAACCACAAAGTGTCTCTGTTGGTATCTGGAAGTGGGTATATAACTGACAGATTCTAAAATATGGAATAAGCAAAGTGAATCAGGAGCAGGTTCTTGAAGAACGTATTAGTTTGTCCCAGGTTGACAAACTAATAGTTCTTGATAACAAAGTTAAACTGCAGCATTATTTCTTAGGACTTTGCATGCCCACCAAAGCTCAACTTTGTAGGAAATATTCAGAAAAGTAGAGTTTGTAAGTTTCTTGCATTCCTCATTAGATATTGCAGGTGAGAGATAAGCACCTGTTCAGCAGATAGGAGGTGGAATTAAGCAAACGTTTTCTCCTTCAAGCCAATGATCTGAGACTGTTGAGGGCAGGTTTTGCTGAATGGAAGCAGATAAATTCTCTAGCATACTCTGAAGTTAGTTTCTGATTAGGAACTGTGGATCATGGCAATTAGAATGGAAATATCTCAGAAATACTAGGAATAGGGGTGCCTGGGTGACTCAGTCGGTTGAGTGGCTGACTTCAGCTCAGGTCATGATCTTGCGGTCAGTGAGTTTGAGCCCCGCATCGTGCTCTGTGCTGACAGCTCACAGCCTGGAGCCTGCTTCAGATTCTGTGTCTCCCTCTCTCTGCTCCTCCCCCACTCGTGCTCTGTCTTTTTCAAAAATAAATAAACATTAAAAAAGTAAATACCAGAATATCATGGCTTTTGGATTCCCTAAGTTCATTCCAAGCACTTTGATGAGCATGCCCTGCCTGATGGAGGGGGTGCCTTCTTTTGTGAAATGTATCTCTTGGAGGAGGAATAACACAATAGAAAAATTACAGCATTAAAAAATAAAGCATCATTAAATACTTTAACCTTTAAAATATTATCTCCTATAAAACTTTGGTAAACTTACAATACATTGAAAAATTAAACATGAGTTATTTTGTTAGAAGGTTTAACCCTCTAAGCTCAAAATAATTCTATTACATCAGTTTCTTATTTACTAAAGACTGGGAGGGGGGTCTACTTTAGTTTCATTTTAAAGCAGCTGGATTTATAGTCCCTATTAAGAAGATGCTTTCAGGGTTATAATAATCATATGCAGGAAAATGCATACAGTTTATTTTAAATATGCTTGAAGGAGAAGATTTCACTGAATTAAATCTTCAGGTTCCATTTATCAGTGCTGGCACCTGTTTGTTGAAATTAAAATGCAGTAACTTTATCAAAATTCTTTCATTTTACTGTTCTATGTTTCATTTACTTGCATTGATGAATGTACACTCTCTCCCTGAAGTGTAAAATCTTGAGCAAGTCTTACCAATTATTTAAATTTTGCATCTTTTAGCAAGTAAAGGGATTTGACCAGAAGTTATAAGATACTTAAAACTGCAACAAGAGGGCCCCCTCCTTCAGCATCTTTCAAGGATATTATTTCCTTTCTGCCAGTCAACATTTATTGTGCATCCATTGTGCATAATGCTGCAGCATTATCCATCAAATATTACTGAAAGCCTTCTCAATTACTGGGCTAAGAACTTGGGGAAAGAAAAGGCATATTTTTTACTCTCTAGGATTTTATAGCTTAAGAAAGGCAACACTGAAGAGACAGAGATGAGCAGAACTGGGTGAATACATGAATTAAATAAGTAAAATATTTCTCAAAAGAATCAGTTGTTCGGGGCACCTGGGTGGCTCAGTCTGTTAAGCATTTAACTTTGGTTCAGGTGGTAATCTCATAGTTCGTGGGTTCAAGCCCCACATTGGGCTCTGTGCTGACAGCTCAAAACCTGGAGCCTGCTTCAGATCCTGTGTCTCCCTCTCTCTCTGCTCGTCCTCCACTCGTGCTCTGTCTCTCCCTCCAAAAGATGAATAAACATTAAAAAAATTTAAAATAAAAAAAGAATCAGTTGTTTGAGAGGTAGATTCATGGGTACTGCAGTTTTAGTAAAACACACATGGGAAAGATGCTTACCTCTCTTCTGTTAATTAGAGAAGTCTTATGGAACAAGTAGAATTTGAAGACTGTATATATGTATTATGTCTATGTGTGTGCATGCATGCGTGCATCCATGGTCAAGGAGGAGCATTGATGCATTTCCAAGTATAGGATGAAACTTGAGAGAGTCATTAACACATTGCCTGTGTCGTTGAATGAATTTGAATGAATGAACAAATGAATGCATGAATAAATTTTGGGAATAAGTCTGTTTAAAATAGTAAAAAGAACAAAGGCAGTAAGGGGGAAAAAACAAGCTATATAAGATAGTCCAGCATAATCTGATAATTACCTCTGGGCAGATCATGTGTATTTGGGGATCTATTAAATAGTGGGAAACTATCATAAGGCCTTAAATAAGCAATAAATAGATAATCATTTATTACATTCTAGAGTGGTCATATGTAGATGAACCACTGACAATGAATGAGTAAGCATCAAACAGGTAAAAAGAGGGAAAAATTTTTCCCAGAAGGGAAGAATATGTTCTACCTGCAGGTGGGAGAAGGTTAGGTTCATCAAAATAAGGGCTTAACATAAAAAGGAATTTACAAAAGGGTAGGTACTGAGGAAGTGAGGAAAAATGAGCTGGAGAGATAAAGAATGACATGGAAGTCCTTGTGAAGCCATATTAAAAAACTGAGACTTAGTTTTGAAGGCATTGGGAAGGCACTGTCAGTTATACAACATGATCACATCTAATTTTAGGAACAGCACTCTGGCTGCCTTGTACAGGCTGGAATGGAGTGCGGAGACTAAAGACAAGCAGAGTATTTGGGAAGGCATTGCAGTTACCCAGATGCAAGATGCTGATGGCATCGAATGGAAAATCCCAGTGCTGAGGGAAAGAAGTGAGCACATTTAAATAATACCTTAGAGGTTAGACATAGTTTTTGGCAAGAATTCTACATAGATGGACTCTAAATCCAACCAGCTACAAATTTTATCTGGTGTTCAAACCAAAGAAATCATGATCTACTCTAACACTGGAGGAAAAATACTGAGCAGCAATGGCTCATTGACAGTGTATCTATCCCCCATGGGGCCCCTCACAAAGAATGATCTGGACTCTGACTTTAGAACGTTACCTGTAAGATTCAGAATAACTGTTTTTTAAAAAAATAAATCTCATTGTGTTTGATGTGAGTTTACTTTGTTGGTAGGAGTTCAAGGACAATTCTTATTAGCAAAATATTTTAATTTCTGATAAATCTTTAAAAAGAGGTGAGTCCCTAAATTATAAATGAAAAAACTGAGGCTTAAGGAAAAAACGGGCAAGGCTAAAATATTTTGCAAAGTAGTAAGATAAAACTAATATTTATATAACATATAATGTATAATACATTAGTATTAACAGAACATGGCCTATTCATTTATCTGAAATTTATAATTACTTATATTAATATGATTCTTTTGCAGTAACAGCAATTTATTTATCAAATCTTTTGGTATATTTCCTTCAATGAGGTATGTGAGATATATAAAAGATAAAAAATGAAATATGATCTAAATAAAAAAAAGAATTCTACATAGATTAATGTGTCCTCAAAACATCACTTCAGGTGTCTAGTCTCATCATGGTAATGCTGATGTTGATCACTTGCTGACCTTCACTTGTATCTGCCACATTTCTTCATTAAATACTACATCTATACCCTAAGTTATAATTTGTGGGAAATCCTTTGAGAAATTGTATGAATATCCTACCCCTCAAGTATTTTCTCCCAGTCTATAGCTTGTCTTTTCATTCTTTTAAGAGCATTTTTACTAGATCAGAACTTTTCAATTTTAATGAAGTCCAGTGTATTAATTTGTTTCCTTTAATGGGCCATGCTTTTGGCATTGTATCTAAAATGGCATCATTAAGCCCATGGTCACCTAGACTTAATCCTGTTGTCTTCTAGAAGTTTTATAGTTTTATGTTTTACATTTAGTTTTTTAATCCATTTGAGTTAGTTTGTGAAAGGTGTAAGGCTTGTGTCTAAATTCACTTTTTTTGCATGTGTATGTCCAGATGTTACAGCACCATTTGTTGAAAGATTATCCTTTCTCCATCGAATTGCTTTTGTGCTATTGTTCAAAGACTTGTTGACTATATTTGTGTGGGTCTATTTCTCAGCTCTCTATTCTGTTCCACAATTTATTTGTCTATTCTTTCACCAATACCACACACTGTCTTCATTATTCTAGCTTTATCATAAGTCTTAAAGGTGAGTATACATGAGATACATGAGGGTTTGTTTTTTCTTTTCACTTAACAGTATATCCTGGAAGTCACTTCATATAATTTTATGGATATCTTCCTCATGAAATTTGAAAGTTTTCTAAGAAATTTTACCATGTGATGAACAATGGACCATATATTCATTCATTCATAAATCATGAAATTTATGAAGCTTACTTTTAAATGGCATATCTTATTGAGTGTATGTAGATCTTTTTTTTTTTTTTTTTTTTTTAATATATGAAATTTACTGTCAAATTGGTTTCCATACAACACCCAGTGCTCATCCCAAAAGGTGCCCTCCTCAATACCCATCACCCACCCTGCCCTCCCTCCCACCCCCCATCAACCCTCAGTTTGTTCTCAGTTTTTAACAGTCTCTAATGCTTTGGCTCTCTCCCACTCTAACCTCTTTTTTTTTTTTTTTTTTTTCCTTCCCCTCCCCCATGGGTTTCTGTTATGTTTCTCAGGATCCACATAAGAGTGAAACCATATGGTATCTGTCTTTCTCTGTATGGCTTATTTCACTTAGCATCACACTCTCCAGTTCCATCCATGTTGCTACAAAAGGCCATATTTCATTTTTTCTCATTGCCACGTAGTATTCCATTGTGTATATAAACCACAATTTCTTTATCCATTCATCAGTTGATGGACATTTAGGCTCTTTCCATAATTTGGCTATTGTTGAGAGTGCCGCTATAAACATTGGGGTACAGGTGCCCCTATGCATCAGTACTCCTGTATCCCTTGGATAAATTCCTAGCAGTGCTATTGCTGGGTCATAGGGTAGGTCTATTTTTAATTTTCTGAGGAACCTCCACACTGCTTTCCAGAGCGGCTGCACCAATTTGCATTCCCACCAACAGTGCAAGAGGGTTCCTGTTTCTCCACATCCTCTCCAGCATCTATAGTCTCCTGATTTCTTCATTTTGGCCACTCTGACTGGCGTGAGGTGGTATCTGAGTGTGGTTTTGATTTGTATTTCCCTGATAAGGAGCGACGTTGAACATCTTTTCATGTGCCTGTTGGCCATCCGGATGTCTTCTTTAGAGAAGTGTCTATTCATGTTTTCTGCCCATTTCTTCACTGGGTTATTTGTTTTTCGGGTGTGGAGTTTGATGAGCTCTTTATAGATTTTGGATACTAGCCCTTTGTCCGATGTGTCATTTGCAAATATCTTTTCCCATTCCGTTGGTTGCCTTTTAGTTTTGTTGGTTGTTTCCTTTGCTGTGCAGAAGCTTTTTATCTTCATAAGGTCCCAGTAATTCACTTTTGCTTTTAATTCCCTTGCCTTTGGGGATGTGCCGAGTAAGAGATTGCTACGGCTGAGGTCAGAGAGGTCTTTTCCTGCTTTCTCCTCTAAGGTTTTGATGGTTTCCTGTCTCACATTCAGGTCCTTTATCCATTTTGAGTTTATTTTTGTGAATGGTGTGAGAAAGTGGTCTAGTTTCAACCTTCTGCATGTTGCTGTCCAGTTCTCCCAGCACCATTTGTTAAAGAGACTGTCTTTTTTCCATTGGATGTTCTTTCCTGCTTTGTCAAAGATGAGTTGGCCATACGTTTGTGGGTCTAGTTCTGGGGTTTCTATTCTATTCCATTGGTCTATGTGTCTGTTTTTATGCCAATACCATGCTGTCTTGATGATGACAGCTTTGTAGTAGAGGCTAAAGTCTGGGATTGTGATGCCTCCTGCTTTGGTCTTCTTCTTCAAAATGACTTTGGCTATTCGGGGCCTTTTGTGGTTCCATATGAATTTTAGGATTGCTTGTTCTAGTTTCGAGAAGAATGCTGGTGCAATTTTGATTGGGATTGCATTGAATGTGTAGATAGCTTTGGGTAGTATTGACATTTTGACAATATTTATTCTTCCAATCCATGAGCAGGGAATGTCTTTCCATTTCTTTATATCTTCTTCAATTACCTGCATAAGCTTTCTATAGTTTTCAGCATACAGATCTTTTACATCTTTGGTTAGATTTATTCCTAGGTATTTTATGCTTCTTGGTGCAATTGTGAATGGGATCAGTTTCTTCATTTGTCTTTCTGTTGCTTCATTGTTAGTGTATAAGAATGCAACTGATTTCTGCACATTGATTTTGTATCCTGCAACTTTGCTGAATTCATGTATCAGTTCTAGCAGACTTTTGGTGGAGTCTATCGGATTTTCCATGTATAATATCATGTCATCTGCAAAAAGCGAAAGCTTGACTTCATCTTTGCCAATTTTGATGCCTTTGATTTCCTTTTGTTGTCTGATTGCTGATGCTAGAACTTCCAGCACTATATTAAATAGCAGCGGTGACAGTGGGCATCCCTGTCGTGTTCCTGATCTCAGGGAAAAAGCTCTCAGTTTTTCCCCGTTGAGGATGATGTTAGCTGTGGGCTTTTCATAAATGGCCTTTATGATCTTTAAGTATGTTCCTTCTATCCCGACTTTCTCAAGGGTTTTTATTAAGAAAGGGTGCTGGATTTTGTCAAAGGCCTTTTTTGCATCGATTGACAGGATCATATGGTTCTTCTCTTTTTTTTTGTTAATGTGATGTATCACGTTGATCGATTTGCGAATGTTGAACCAGCCCTGCATCCCAGGAATGAATCCCACTTGATCATGGTGAATAATTCTTTTTATATGCTGTTGAATTCGATTTGCTAGTATCTTATTAAGAATTTTTGCATCCATATTCATCAGGGATATTGGCCTGTAGTTCTCTTTTTTTACTGGGTCTCTGTCTGGTTTAGGAATCAAAGTAATACTGGCTTCATAGAATGAGTCTGGAAGTTTTCCTTCCCTTTCTATTTCTTGGAATAGCTTGAGAAGGATAGGTATTATCTCTGCTTTAAATGTCTGGTAGAACTCCCCTGGGAAGCCATCTGGTCCTGGACTCTTATTTGTTGGGAGATTTTTGATAACCGATTCAATTTCTTCGCTGGTTATGGGTCTGTTCAAGCTTTCTATTTCCTCCTGATTGAGTTTTGGAAGAGTGTGGGTGTTTAGAAATTTGTCCATTTCTTCCAGGTTGTCCAATTTGCTGGCATATAATTTTTCATAGTATTCCCTGATAATTGTTTGTATCTCTGAGGGATTGGTTGTAATCATTCCATTTTCATTCATGATTTTATCTATTTGGGTCATCTCCCTTTTCTTTTTGAGAAGCCTGGCTAGAGGTTTGTCAATTTTGTTTATTTTTTCAAAAAACCAACTCTTGGTTTCGTTGATCTGCTCTACAGTTTTTTTAGATTCTATATTGTTTATTTCTGCCCTGATCTTTATTATTTCTCTTCTTCTGCTGGGTTTAGGCTGCCTTTGCTGTTCTGCTTCTATTTCCTTTAGGTGTGCTGTTAGATTTTGTATTTGGGATTTTTCTTGTTTCTTGAGATAGGCCTGGATTGCAATGTATTTTCCTCTCAGGACTGCCTTCGCTGCATCCCAAAGCGTTTGGATTGTTGTATTTTCATTTTCGTTTGTTTCCATATATGTTTTAATTTCTTCTCTAATTGCCTGGTTGACCCACTCATTCGTTAGTAGGGTGTTCTTTAACCTCCATGCTTTTGGAGGTTTTCCAGACTTTTTCCTGTGGTTGATTTCAAGCTTCATAGCATTGTGGTCTGAAAGTATGCATGGTATAATTTCAATTCTTGTAAACTTATGAAGGGCTGTTTTGTGACCCAGTATATGATCTATCTTGGAGAATGTTCCATGTGCACTCGAGAAGAAAGTATATTCTGTTGCTTTGGGATGCAGAGTTCTAAATATATCTGTCAAGTCCATCTGATCCAATGTATCATTCAGGGCCCTTGTTTCTTTATTGACTGTGTGTCTAGATGATCTATCCATTTCTGTAAGTGGGGTGTTAAAGTCCCCTGCAATGACCACATTCTTATCAATAAGGTTGCTTATGTTTCTGAGTAATTGTTTTATATATCTGGGGGCTCGGGTATTTGGCGCATAGACATTTATAATAGTTAGCTCTTCCTGGTGGATAGACCCTGTGATTATTATATAATGCCCTTCTTCATCTCTTGTTACAGCCTTTAATTTAAAGTCTAGTTTGTCTGATATAAGTATGGCTACTCCAGCTTTCTTTTGGCTTCCAGGAGCATGATAAATAGTTCTCCATCCCCTCACTCTCAATCTAAAGGTGTCCTCAGATCTAAAATGAGTCTCTTGTAGACAGCAAATAGATGGGTCTTGTTTTTTTATCCATTCTGATACCCTATGTCTTTTGGTTGGCGCATTTAATCCATTTACATTCAGTGTTATTATAGAAAGATATGGGTTTAGAGTCATTGTGATGTCTGTATGTTTTATGCTTGTAGTGATGTCTCTGGTACTTTGTCTCACAGGATCCCCCTTAGGATCTCTTGTAGGGCTGGTTTCGTGGTGACAAATTCCTTCAGTTTTTGTTTGTTTGGGAAGACCTTTATCTCTCCTTCTATTCTAAATGACAGACTTGCTGGATAAAGGATTCTCGGCTGCATATTTTTTCTGTTTAGCACACTGTAGATATCGTGCCAAGCCTTTCTGGCCTGCCAAGTTTCAAAGGAGAGATCAGTCACGAGTCTTATAGGTCTCCCTTTATATGTGAGGGCACGTTTATCCCTTGCTGCTTTCAGAATTTTCTCTTTATCCTTGTATTTTGCCAGTTTCACTATGATATTTCGTGCAGAAGATCGATTCAAGTTACGTCTGAAGGGAGTTCTCTGTGCCTCTTGGATCTCAATGCCTTTTTCCTTCCCCAGTTCAGGGAAGTTCTCAGCTATAATTTGTTCAAGTACCCTTTCAGCACCCTTCCCTCTCTCTTCCTCCTCTGGGATACCAATTATGCGTATATTATTTTTTTTTAGTGTATCACTTAGTTCTCTAATTTTCCCCTCATACTCCTGGATTTTTTTATCTCTCTTTCTTTCAGCTTCCTCTTTCTCCATAACTTTATCTTCTAGTTCACCTATTCTCTCCTCTGCCTCTTCAAGCCGAGCCATCGTGGATTCCATTTTGTTTTGCAATTCGTTTAAAGCGTTTTTCAACTCCTCGTGACTGTTCCTTAGTCCCTCGATCTTTGTGGCAAGAGATTCTCTGCTGTCCTGTATACTGTTTTCAAGCCCAGCGATTAATTTTATGACTATTATTCTAAATTCACTTTCTGTTATATTATTTAAATCCTTTTTGATCAGTTCATTAGCTGTTGTTATTTCCTGGAGATTCTTCTGAGGGGAATTCTTCCGTTTGGTCATTTTGGAGAGTCCCTGGCGTGGTGAGGACCTGCAGTGCACTTCCCCTTGCTGTGGTGTATAACTGGAGTTGGTGGGCGGGGCCGCAGTCCGACCCGATGTCTGCCCCCAGCCCACTGCTGGGGCCACAGTCAGACTGGTGTGTGCCTTCTCTTCCCCTGTCCTAGGGGCGGGATTCACTGTGGGGTGGCGTGTCCCGTCTGGGCTACTTGCACACTGCCAGGCTTGTGTTGCTGGGGATCTGGCGTATTAGCTGGGGTGGGTAGGCAAGGTGCACGGGGGCTGGAGGGGCAGGCTTAGCTCGCTTCTCCTTAGGTGATCCACTTCAGGAGGAGCCCTGTGGCAGCGGGAGGGAGTCAGATCCGCTGCCGGAGGTTTGGCTCCGCAGAAGCACAGAGTTGGGTGTTTGCGTGGAGCGAGCAAGTTCTCTGGCAGGAACTGGTTCCCTTTGGGATTTTGGCTGGGGGATGGGCGGGGGAGATGGCGCTGGCGCCTTTGTTCCCCGCCAAGCTGAGCTCTGCCGTCCGGGGGCTCAGCAGCTCTCCCTCCCTTTGTCCTCCAGCCTTCCCGCTTTCCGAGCAGAGCTGTTAACTTATGACCTCCCAGACGCTAAGTCGCGCTTGCTGTCGGAACACCGTCTGTCCGGCCCCTCCGCTTTTGCCAGCCAGACTCGGGGGCTCTGCTTGGCCGGCGAGCTGCCCCTCCGCCCCGGCTCCCTCCCGCCAGTCCGTGGAGCGCGCACCGCCTCGCCGCCCTTCCTACCCTCTTCCGTGGGCCTCTAGTCTGCGCTTGACTCCGGAGACTCCCTTCTGCTAATCCTCTGGCTGTTTTCTGGGTTCTTTAGGCAGGTGTAGGTGGAATCTAAGTGATCGGCAGGACGCGCTGTGAGCCCCGCGTCCTCCTACGCCGCCATCTTCCGGAACCCCTCTCTATGTAGATCTTTTAAAAAATAGCTGAATTCATAATTAAAGTGTCACAAGCCATTTGTTATCTCACAGTTTCTGTAGGTCAGGAGTTTAGGCATGGCTTAACTGAGTTTGCTGTTCATGGTCTCACAAGGCTGCAGTCAAGATGTCAGCCAGGACTGTAGTCTCATCTGAAACTCAGGTGTTCTTATCCAAGCTCATGTGTTGTTGGTAGAATTTATTTCTTTACAGTGGTAGGACTAAGATCCATGTTTTCTTACTGTCTGTTAGACTGGAATTGCTCTCAACTTCTAGAAGCTGGTCCCAGATTCTAGCCACATGGCCTGCCCACAACACGAAAGCTTACTTTTTCAAAGCAAGTAAATCCTTCTGCTCTTAGGGACACCCCATTCACTAACTTAAGTAGGTCTGGCCCAACTAAGATAGTGTCCCTTTTGGTTAATTCAGAGTCTACTGATTAGAGATCCTAGTTACATCTACAAAATCATTTTTGTTATATATCATAATCATAGGAGTGATATCTCATTATTATATGATATATAATAATTATATATTTAATATATTTATTATCATATAGTAACATAAGATAATACAATATAATATAAGGCTAACACACATTACGGAGGGTAATCTGCTTTACTCAAAGTCTACTGATTTAAGTTAGTCACATCTCAATATTATATGTGTATATATTATATATTCATATATATAGGTATTATATGTGTGTATATATGTATTATGTGTAATATATATATTATATATAATCTCAAAGTTATACTTTGAGATATATTAACCAGGGAATGGATATCTTAGGGGCTATCTTAGAATTCTGCCTACTACACACACAAAGCTTAGTTCTGTTTTCTCCTTTGCCTTATGTGTCCTTCTGCCTGTTTCTTAGTCTCTACATGGGTGACTCTATTAGGTTGGTTTCATCTTAAAAGGAACTTCTTACAGAGTTGTGTCCTAACAATATAATCTAAGGAGGCAATGCAGTCATTTTGAGTTTGGGTTCTCTGCATGAACTTTTAATTATCTGATAGTCTCTTTTACTTATTTACTGGTTTATTTGTCAATTGTTATTCGTTTATCCTCACAACTAGAGTGTAAACTACATTAAAATTAGGTGGAGCTTCTATATTATTTACTGTTTTATATTACCTGTAGTCAAAGTAGTACCTTCATTAGTATTTACTGCCTAAATGAATAAAATAAATGAATGAATAAATGAATGATGTAGTATAGAGCTTATTTTAGTGGCAGAATTTATTTATTTTAATTCCTCTGTAAATTAACTTACTTTATTTTTGTTGTTGTTTTGTTTGAGAGAGAGAGAGAGAGAGAGAGAGAGTGCAAGTGGTGGGGGTGGGAGGAACAGAGGGAGAGAGTGTAAACAGGCTCTGTGCTCAGTGTGAAGCCCAGTGCCAGGCTCCATCCTGGACCCTGGGATCATGACCTGAGCCAAAATCAAGAGTCAGATGCTAACGGACTGAGCCACCCAGGTGGCCCTGAATTACCATACTGTAAAAAAAGGTGCACTTAGAGTCCAAATAAAAACTTTCAGTTTTCAGATATGTTTTTCTTCATGCAAGGGGGAAAATGACAGATTATTTCAGTTTCAAGAATTTGTAAATTCACAAAAATTTCAGCCATATTCTTCAAAGTTAAAAGGTCTTTGTGTGTTCTCACTTTTTGTGTGTATTTATTAGTCATTCTCCATTTGCACTCATATTTTATATTGGTTCATTCATAATAATCATACGTTTTATGTCATGCTTTTTTATCTAACTTGCTGTAGGCATTTTATGTGCTGTTACATAGTTTTACTAATTATCATCAATAATATTTGAATTGGAAGAAATACCTTTCTAGAGGAGCAAGTACAATATAGTAAAAAGAACACTGAATTTTGAAATCAAACAGACTTTGACTGAGTCTCATTTTGCCATATATTTATTGTGTGGTATAGGTCAAATTATTTACTTTTTCAATGCCCAGTTCCTTTTCTGTAAAGTGACGTTAATATATCTTGCTTATGGAGTTGTTACGATAATTCAAGGAGTTATGAAAAATGCCCAGGATGTCATGGCTGCTTACTAGACATTAGTTGCTTTCCCTTTACTTGCCATTGTTTCTTTGATATATATCAAATTTTTATTCATCAATATTTGTATAAATTATGATAGATATAATTCAAGCAATAGTAACACTTATGCATTCTTGAGTGTTTGCTATATTTAGGGAACTATACTTGGTACTTTATATATCTTATTAAATCTTGTGACAACCCTATAAAAGAGGGTTGTCTTGGAGACTGAGGCTCTGAAGGCCTTCAACTGATTGGATGTGGCACACATACATTGTGTAGGAGTAATCTGCTTACTCAAAGTCTACTGATTTAAGTTAATCACATCCAAAACCAAAACAAAACAAAAACAAAAAACAAAAGAAAACAAAAAACAGAACAAAACAAAACAAAAACCTTCACAGCAACATCTAGGCTCTTTTTGACCAAACAGCTGGGTATTATAGCTTAGCCAAGTTGATACACAGAATTAACCATCACAATAAGTATAGTGTATCAGTTTTTAAAAAGCTTCATAGTCAGAAAGAACTGGTTTTAAACCTTAGCTTTCTAAAAATTGTTATACTGAATTCCACTGCCACCACCAGATTTTGCATATGTTATTACCATAATCTCACCAGTATATGTTTGTGTGTTTATACATATACATATATAATACAATGCATATATATGTATTAAAATTAGGAAGGAAAGTAGTATTATAAGAATTAAATGGTACTTCATTATTTTAATTTCTATTTATTTGACAATTAGCAACCTTAGACATATATTGATATGTATAACAGTTGTATTTTTTTGTGTGATTTTTTTTTCTGTTTTTTTTTTTTTTTTGTCTATTTATCCATTGGAGGTATTAGTATTTCCCTTATTGGGTGTGGATTTTATATAAAAATAATTGGCAGCTTATGATAGATGTCTGCTGAAACTGTTTTTCCCCAAACTAAACATAATGATTCCAGATTTGTATACATTGCAACTCTATTTATCCAGAAAACATTTATTCACCACTTACTGTGTGTCACACTGGGCCATATACTAATGACATGAAGAAAGTGGCTTAGTTTTTACAACTCATAGTAGCGCAAATGATGTACTGTATAATAATATGGAAGCATACAGAAGGACTCCCTTAATTCATCCTGGAGGAGTGAGAGATGAGAAATTTGGACTAAACAACTGGCCCAAGGTCACATAGATAAGATTTTTTTGTACATTGAATCATTAAATATTTTATATTGCTCCTAAGAAATTCATAACTTTTGTAATTTGTGTTTTCTGTAGATTGACATTTTGAAAAAAATCATTGTTTTGCCAAGAGAGATTAATTGTTCTGAAAATTACCTTCCCACGGTACAGAACTAGAAAAATGGACACAATCTATAAAACAGCTATTTTCAGTTGTTGGATGTTAGGCAGCACAAGTCTGTGATCCCTGAAACAAGAGAAACAAATGAGGTGAGCTGTACCATCTTCCTGCTTTCTGTCAGGAGGCACTTTATGGGCAATAGCAGAGGCAGGAAACCTAAACAGAGCTCAGTGATCTCCATAAGTTGAGAAGACAGAGTTTAGATTTCAGTAAGTCAAAGTTGCCAGGATTCGTAGGATAGTGTACTGTAGAGGTGGGAAGTGTGTACAGTGAGACTTGAACATCTGCAGAAGGGTTCCAAGAGTTCTGGTTGAGTACTGATTTGCACATTCAAGAATGTGGAGAAAGAACAAGAGAACAATTCTCTTGATTCTAGGAGATCACACAGAGTTGGAAATATTTGTATTTCTACTAGCCAGAAAAAATTTTCATCACTTCTAAGATACAGGGCACCTGATAGAGTACTCAGAAGAGTCTCACTTTAGTAAAGATGATAAAGCAGACTTAGAATAAAGATTGTTCTGGAACCATCCTAACAAAGCTTGAAAGGAAGACTTGAAATAATCAAGCTGATCCAGAAGTGAATTATGTGTCAGTAAAAAGGAATATAACAAAATCCAGCACATAACAATGTGAAATTCACAATGTTCATCAAACAATAAAAAATTATTTGCATGCAAAGAAGCCATAACTCAGAGAAAATTAAAAAAGAATCAGTCAGATGGAGAAATGAAAGAGACAATGGATTTACCAGCCGTGGGCTTTAAGACAGCTATTGTAAGTGTAATAAATATGCTTAAGCATGCAAAGTGTATTCATGAACATCATGAGGAGGAAAACCTCAAATGGAACTTCTTGAGATAATAAATATGATAGATGAGTTGAAAAGTACACTGGATGAGATCGATTAAGTAGGAGTGAAGCAGAAAAGATCAAGAACTTAGAGATACAGTAATAGAAACTAAAATAAAGCACACAAAGTCAAAAAAAAAAAAAAAAAAAAAAAGACTGGCAAAAACATGACCAGAGCATCGGTGAGTTGTGGGACAATCTCAGGCATCTAAGATATGTGTACTTGATGTCTAAGAAAGGGGTTGAAAGATAGAAAAATTAGCAGAGAAAAAAATGTGTGATTTTTTCAAAATTCAGTGAAAACTATAAAACTCATAGTTCCAAGAAGCCCAACAAGCCATTAGTAGAGTAAACTTAAGACATATTAAAGTCACACCAAGGCATATAAAAATATAATTTCTGAGGTACCTGGTTGGCTCAGTCAGGTAAGGGTCCATCCAACTCTTAATTTCGACTCATGAGTTCGAGCCCTGTGTTGGGCTCTGCACTGAAAATGCAGAGCCTCCTTGGGATTCTGTCTCTCTCCTTCTCTGTTCCTCCCCTGCTCATGCTCTCTGTCTCTCAAAATAAATATTAAAAATAATAAAATGAAATTACTGAAAACCAGTGATGAAAGGAAAAATCCTAAAAGCATCCAGAGAAAAAAGACCCATTAGATAAGAATGAAAGCTGACTTGTTATAAACTATATGACAAGATTGATATTTGATGAGTATCAAATGACAAAATGATAAAATGACATCTTTAAAGCACTAAAAGAAATAGCTTCCAACCTAGATTTCTACTCTCAGTGAAAATATCTGTCAGGAATGAAGGTGAAATGAAAACCTTTCAGACAAACAAATAGAAAATTCGCTGTCAACACTCCTCTAGCATGAGAGATTAAAGAAAATTTTTTAGGTAGAAGGCAAAAAGGTATCAGATGGAAATTTGATCCACCAAAAAATGAAAAGCTCCAGAATGATAAATGTGTGGGAAAACGTAGACGGCAATTGTCTAATTATTTTTTGATTTCCTTAAAATATAATTGACCATTTAAAGCAAAGATAATAATGTATTGTGAGCTTTATAACATATGTAGAATTAATCTAGTTCTTTTTTGTCAGTAACATGCCTTGTTTTTTTCTCTAGAAAGTAGTAAAATTTTCTGTTTAATTTTAGAGTTGAAACTTTCATCAAGTTACCTTTAAATATGTGTCACTTTTTAATTAATCCTTCTTGGAACTAGTAAACTCTTTTAATCTCAACATAAATTTAGACCAGAAAAATTTTTTTCTATTATTTCTTTATTATTACATCTTTGTTTTTATTCTGTTGTTTACAAAATGCTAAATTTGTGCTTGATACCTTTTAGGTTTTCTATTTCTTTTTTATTCTGCATTGTCTCCACTTGGTTTTCTAAAACACTAAATTGCTTTTCGGCAGTGCCCTTTTCTTTTTAATTTTCTTGACTGATTTTTGAAATTCAAGTACCCTTTATTTTAGTTCTAGAGTCTCTTTTCACATATTCTAATTTTATATCCTTAGGGGATCACAATAGATTTTTCTTAATTTTTCCCCCTGTCCTCCATTATTTTTCTCTTCACTGTCTTGTTGATCATCTAAATTTGCTTCTTTTTAGCTGCATTGTCACTTAAAATGGTTTATTTATCCTTCTCTGCCTATTCATATAATTCAACACCTATACTGCTCAGGCTTTCGGAATCTTTTGGAAAGTAATAATTAAAAAATAGTAGGGCAGGATTTAACACCAGAGTGCTTTTAGTGGAAAAGCTTGTTTAGCTTATAAAGGGATATCTATATTTTTCAGTGCAATCAGGGGTACAGTGAACTTTGCCTAATATGATAATTCCTCTCTAATGAAAATTAACATCTGGCCTTTTTATACAAATAAACAGGAGAAGTTTCCCTCCTAACCCAGTGATATCCACGGATCTGTGACATATGTTTTAAGTTTTATGAGAGATGGAAACCTAAAGGCTATTCTCTCTGACTCCTGGCCAGTAAATGTCAGGCCAGAACTGTATTTTCCCTCTTAGGACTTGAGATACTAGGTATTCTAGGTTCTTCTCCGGCCTCCAGAGTAGGCATCAGTTCTTTTTGAGCTTGAGTGGCCCCACCAGGGACTTAGGAAAAAGAAGGAATGGAGAATATGGACATAGGCTGTCATATTCCAAGAGTCATATTCCATAACTTTCCAGCAGAAATTAGGTTCTGTCTTATTTGGTTGTCTGGTAAGATACATCACAGAATACTTACGGAACATACCAAATATCCCTGCCTTTGGGGAAGTGTAACTTTGCCAAGAGAGAGCTGTTTTATTAGGTAGTTTTTAAGTGAACTTTTTTCTTTGGCATATCTATAAAAAAATGGAGAATTTATTCAGAGGAACAGAAGCAGAAGGAGATTTGACTGGGTCATTTTGATTCCCAGTAGGAGTTAACTGCAATTCAACAGTATTCTCAGCAGCAGACTTTCTTTTACTTCAAAGTCCTAGCAGTTTCAGAAGAGAATCTAATTATAAGGTATTTTATGGAAAGCGTTTAGAAATTATTTCCCACTGGTGCAGTTTTAAACACAGTAATCACATTCCTTCCACACCCCCACTCCCCCAAAAAGTCCCCACTAAATTATGTATTTTTTAAAGGCTATATTATTTGCTACTTTCTTGAATAACCCTAAGGGTAAAAAATATTTTGGGGGAGCAACTGATACTGCTGGTAAGACCTTACTCATACCAATTTTGTCATGATGTATGGCTCTCCTGATCACACTTCCGTTGAGCAGGGCCTGGACACAGAGATGAGAATGAAAACTAGAAATGGGGTATAGGCCAAGAAAGAGAGGAGGAAAGATTTGTGGAGCAAGGTGTTTTAGAAAAAAGCTAAAGATTCACTTTTGTAAGTCCTTTTAAGTATTTTGGAATCTTGTTAAAGAATGTGTTAACATTATTTTTGGATAGATGTTATTAATCTGGACACATGCAGCATTGAGTTTGCTTTGATTCATTTGGCATATATGTTATCAAGATTTACACCTCACTTCTTCCTGTGTCTCACAACACATTTTCCTTCTCCCTTATACTCCTTCTTTTTTAAAAATCAAATTGTGTCATTTTATAATTTACATTTATAGAACAATACTTCTTGCCAACAGTAAGGATTACATTTTCTCATTTGTTTTCCAGATTTTGCCTTCAGAGTAGCTAGATGGCACTTTGAAGTGGAAGTATATTTAGTAATCATGTTATTTTAACATTTCCAGAAGTGAAAGACCTAAAAAGAAATGAAAACCAAGAGTACATTTTATGAACTCAAGTTGGAAAGAACATTATTTGAATACTTCAAATTAACACACTTTATTTGATTTCTCTTAATAAGCCTAATGAAATTAAGTCTTGCTTATATTTATAAATTATTTGGAAAATAGAAAATGTGAAGATAAGATATGAAAATTATAAAATTTGCTTAAATTCTTATGATCACCTCTGCTTTCTAATAGACATTTAACCAACTTAGTATCATTACTGGAATCACAAAAGGAATAATATTCTCTCATTTTTCTTTTTTTAAAAAAAGATACTTATTCTTTCTCACATTTTGGAAAATAGGCAATGTATGAAAATAAAATGAAAATTCACTTGTCATACAGAGATATATTTTATTTTAATTTTTTTTCACATGTAGGTGACTAAAAATGAAACAGCAGTTTAGGTCTTCATTTATCATGAGAATTTTTCCATGCCAATAACTTTTGCAAAAACTTTATTTATAATAATATTCCAGCATATGGAGGTAGCATGATTTCACGCTACCTGTGGTTAAGCATTTAGTTTCCTTACAAATTTATTTGATCGTAAATATCCTACATAAATATCCTACCTTTTTTGTGATCAGATTGGTAGAGTTAAAATAAATTGCTAAAGCATATAGTCAGTAATATTTGCTGGCTTATAAAAGTATTTCCAGTTGATTGTAGAAAGTTTGCAAAATTCAGAAAAGTGTAAAGAAAAAAATACTTGAATTGGCCATTATTTCACTGTGTAGAGATAACTTTTATAAAAAAATATTAAAAACCAAAATAATGTGCCCAGTGTTTGTTATACTGTTTTAAAAAATGTATTAAAATGAAAATTGTCCATATTATTAATTTATGAAAATATGATGTGTAAAGAGTTAAATATTTCATCTTATGAATATAACCTAATTTATTTAACATTGTTTTTCTGTTACACATTAGGTTCTTTCAATTCTATAATCCTTTAACCTAAATATCACATTTTTCCTTTAGTATAGATACCTAGAAGTGGAATTTTTAAAAGAGATAAAAGAGAAAAAAACTGTTTTTTAGGTTCTTTATACACACTACCAACTTATTTTCAAAAGATTTAATCAATTTATACTCCTAATTCAATGCCTCTCATCAGCATTGCATGTATGCTTAAAAAAAAAAGTCCCAGTTTGATCAGCGAAAGCTAGCTCTTTGATATTTGAATTTCTGTTTCTCTGAATACTAATAAACACTTTTTATATGATCAGTGGCCAGTTTTATTACTTTTAAAATGATCTTTTCAAGCCTTTTACATGTTTTAAGATTACTATGCTATTTTACTTATTGATTTGTGGGGTCTTTGCATATTAAGGATGCTATTATTTTGTGGCATTTATTGTAAATAATTTTCCGTGCTTGTAATTTATCTTAAAATTTTATTAAGAATGTTGTTCAAATACAGGGGTTAAATTTTTTATGAAATGATGTCTCTAAATCATTTTTATGGATGTTTTACTATTTTTATTAGAAAGTCCTTTAAAAGAAAGTGCTTTTCTTTCCCCTACCAAAGACTTTAATTTATATTGTTTCATTTGCTGTGGTGTGTAAAAAAGAAGTTTAAGTTCTTTCCCCCCAGACATTTTTTTTTAAACTTTCTTTTTTTTTGTTTTTTTAAAAATGTTTATTTATTTTTGAGACAGAGAGAGACAGAGCATGAATGGGGGAGGGTCAGAGAGAGAGGGAGACACAGAATCTGAAGCATGCTCCAGGCTCTGAGCTGTCAGCACAGAGCCAGATGCGGGGCTCGAACTCACAGACCGTGAGATCATGACCTGAGCCAAAGTCGGACGTTTAACCGACTGAGCCACCCAGGCGCCCCCCACACCAGACATTTTAAATTTATTTCTGATCATAGTTTGTTGAGTAATCCACTCATTTTCTGTAGATTTTTGATGCTTCCTTTTTCATGTATTAAGTATTTACATAATAAAGATTATGTATTAAGTTCTGAACTAGTGCTATTTTTTCTATCATTCTTGCACAAGTTCTATAGTGTTTTACCTTTTATAGTACTTATCTTCTTTTTCATAATTTCCTTAGCTTTTTTCTCTTTATCCTGGTGAATTTTCAGTTCATTTTGCCACCTTTCCCCACAGACCCAACAAAGATCAATTTATTACTTTAACCACTCATCAGAAAGTATTTATTGTTCAACTATGATCTGTTATGTGCAGTTTTAGTCTCATGTAATATTATGTGATACAACTTCAGCCTTCATTTTACTTTAAATTACAGAAAGAGTCTATAGAGATTTTGATTATAATTATAACCAACATGCCTTTATTTGAGGATGATTTGTCAACTTGGGAACATTCAGTGTTCTCAGTCAAGATTATGGTATTTCTCTATTTTAACTAGTTTTCCTTTGTCTCTCAGACATGTAATAATACAATATAAAGAATAATCACGGGATATTTAACTCAAATAAAAATTCTAAGTATAATATTTTTGTTAATATGGTTATAAAATTGAAAATAAAAGCCAAAAAAAGGTTTAAAGGATTAAAATAATTTTTATATTAAAAGGACTCTAGTCTCAGATCTAATTAACAATAACGTAGGATGGCAAATAAGGCAACTTGTTAAAGGAAGCTAAATTTCAACCTAGATGTCTTTATGGAGAAGTGTTTTCTTTTTTTTTGTTTTTTGTTGTTGTTGTTGTTGTTTTTTAGTTTTATTAAGTAACTTTTTTGACATCTATTGAGGGAATTTACATTTTATTTGATCAGTTGCATTCCTGGTTTAAATCTATATTGTATTATTATTATTATTTTCATTTTATGGGTCAATATTTACTTGACACCAAAACCTGAAAAAAATGCAACAAAAAGGAATTATACATTGTATTATTATTTATATATGCTATTGGGTTTTTCATGCTAATATTTTACTTAGGATTTTTAGATGTAAAGTAATTTCACTCTATTTTTTAATAGTAAAGATGCTTGATTTAACCTAAATCTATCATTGAGCTTTTCTTTGCAGTTTATTGTAGGCTTTAACATACCAACTTCTTATTTTTAATCTTTAAACAATATTTAATTATTGTCAATTTTATCCCTCCCCTTCAGTCCAATAGTTACCACTTAGGTATTTAAAAGAGTGTTTTGAAATCTGCAGTAGGTAGGATTTTTTTCCCAAGCTTAATATGTATTAGTAATTTCCAGAGATTTTCTTTTGTTTGTTTTGCTTTGACATCATGATGAGAGGAAATAAAACTTATCCTTTTAAGGAATGGGTTTTTTTATTGAATATTCTAAGGTAAATTTTTATAAATATTTATAAATTTTTAAAATATTTTTTAAAATTTATTTATTTTGAGAGAGAGAGAGAGGGAGAGCAAGCATGGGAGAGGGGCAGAGAGAGAAGGAGAGAGAGAATCCCAAGCCGCAATGGAGAGTAGGGTGCTTAACCAACTGAGCTACCCAGTTGCTCCTTCCATAAATGTTTAGTTGAGGGTTTTGTTTGCATCTACATCTTTGTTTGCAACAACTATACATGCTGTTAGTTTTCATTGTTAATTCTGTTATTCAGTTGTCATATTTTATTTTATTTGCTTTCTCTATCTTTCCTAGATTGACAATAGGGTGGAATGCAGAATGGTCTCTCATTATAATTATTTATCTGTTATCTTTGTATTTTCACAATTTTGCTTTATATTTTGATGCTGTTATTTGATTAAAATCACAATTTGTAAAAACTGTTATTTCACTTTATTTATAATTAATAATTCCCAGTTTATTTTTGCTGTTGGTTTCTTATATACCCTCTGCATTTTATTGTTGGCTTTTTTTCCCCTTTCATTACATAGGCAACATTTTATTTATTTTATTTTCAACTTACTACATGTCTTACATATATTAATCATTCAGTAAATGGCAGTCTTTGGAACCTAATGTTTAGGATTGCTTTTTATAATTTTTAACTGTAGCATACAATAATTAGGCCCACTCTTTTAAAAACTATTTTTAAAGGGGCACCTGGGTGGCTCAGTCGGTTAAGTGTCTGACTTCAGCTCAGTTCATGATCTCACAGTCCGTTAGTTCAAGCCCTGTGTCAGGCTCTGTGCTGAAAGCTCAAGCCTGGAGCCTGCTTTGGATTCTGTGTCTCCCTCTTTCTGTCCCTCCCCTGCTTGCGCTTTCTCTCTCTCTCAAAAATAAATAAACATTACAAAAAAATAAAGAATAAAAACTTTTTTAAAACTGTTATTTCACTTTACTTATAATTAATATTTCTAATTTTTTTGTTGGTTTCTTTTATACCCTCTGCATTTTATTGTTGACTTTTTTTTTTGCCTTTCATTACATAGGCAAAGTTTTATTTATTTTGTTTTTATAGTGAACTAGAATGTAGAAATTCTTATTTTACTTTTAATAGTTATTGGCTTACAGTTTATTCAATACTCTTTTTAAAACATATATTTCCAATTATCAAATTTAAGAACAAAACTAGAAATTTCACTAGGATGAGAAATTTAGCTTCCTTTACAAGATGCCCTATTTGCCATCCTGCGTTATTGTTAATTAGATCTGAGACTAGAGTCCTTTTAACATAAAAATTCTTTCAATTCTTTAAACTTTTTTTTGGCTTTTATTTTCAATGTTATAACCATATTAACAAAAATATTATACTTAGAATTTTTATTTGAGTTAAATATTCCATGATTATCCTTATATTGTATTATTACATGTTTTTGATTCTCTAATTTGTCTCTTGTTAGGATAGGATTTATTCTCAAATAGTATAAATTTGTTGTCTCAAGAATTACTCACGAGAGGTGAATTTCATAAGCCTTGCTTTTAAGTGCAATGAGTAACTTTGTTAGGTATAAAATTCTTGAGTTACAACTCTGCACTCTGAATACTCTGTTAACATTTTCTATCATCTGATGCTTTTAGTAATGAAAATATTGCAAAAATATAAGGTCAGCATGTCCATTGGTAGATATGGTAGATATTGGGTTTTTAAATTTTCTTTGTTTTCTGGGTACTTAGGGTGTAAAAGCTTTCCTATTGGCAAAGATCTCCAAATTGCTTACTACAGTTAAAAAACAGAGTTGAGATTCCAGGGGTGTCTTCTTGTGCCTGAATTTTTATGCTTCTTATTGATTCTAAAAGCTACCTAATACATAAATGTATTTTCTGCTTCATTTAACCAGAGTCAGTTTTTGTTATTTGTATCCAAGAATTCTCACTAGTACAGTGGGCAGTCTGAATGCTCATTCTGAAAGCCTGAAAAGCTTTAAAAGAATTTTGCCAGAATATGTTCAGACACAATTCTTCTCCAGGCATCTTTAGACACTGATCTTTCTTGATTCTAGAAAGTTTTCTGATATTTTATTTTTGATGATTTCCTCTGGATCCACTGCTGAGATTTATTCATCTAGGATTAGCTGTTCTAGACTGCATTGGGGTTCTTGTTTTTTTTGATGCACCAGATTTTCTGACGTATTTTTATTCTTTTTCTGTGGATTTGGGCCAGTTTCTTCACTTTGGTGATCAAAGCACTAATGTGACATTTTGTAACATCGGTTTGGCTCTTAGAGACTTCCCGAAAAGAATATGAATTTTATAATCCATTATTTTCTGTTTTCAACCAGTTTTATTTGTATGTTTGTCTCAACACTAACCTTTTATTTTCTTGTCATTCCCTGCTTAGGTTTTTGTGTTGAAGGTCCCCAAGGTCACCTCCAGGTTTTACTAGGAGGACCTACAGGATTTAGCAAATCGTTACACTCACAGTTATGATATATTACAAAGAAATATACAAAACAAAGTCAGACAAGGGAAAACATGCATGGGAAAGTTGGGAAGAAAACAAGCACTTGCTTCTAAGGGTTCTCTTCCAGGGAGGTTAGGAAGGATGCATTTAATTTTCCCAGCAGTGAGTTGTGACAGCACTTGTGAGATGTTTGTTGCCAGCTAGGGAAGCTCATTAGAGATTCAGATCCCAGATCTCTACTGGGGGCTAGTGATGTAGACACCCTCTGCTTAGCATGGACCACGATCTCACATTCCCAAAAGGAAATCAGATGGTGAGCAGAAATCATTTTTTTCAGTTTAGGCACAGTGAGCCACTCTTGTCAGAGTGATAGGAATTTCTCAGAGATCCAAGTTCCTAGCAACCAGCCAAGGGGTGCCCTTGTAAGCAGATTTTCAAAGGATAGTCAGGTATGCTATGTTACCTCTTTTATGCACAGTTTCATATGGCTACTTTTTAAAAATGTTTTAAAAGATACTAGATCTATTTTTTTTGTTCCTTATATAAAATTAATTTCAGAGATAAAAACATATCCTGGAAAATATTTCCTTTGTATGCTGTAGCATGTTTTAATAGTCTCTTCCCATTTGAGAACCTTTTTGCCATTTGCTCATTTTTAAATGAAGTAAAGCTATATAAACCTTATATTTCCAACTGATCATTGATGTTATTAATCCCATCTTACTTTTGGGTCTAGTAGGTTCCCATTCTCACATCTAAACTTTAAGAATAGGTTGGTATGAGCACTTAATTTGTGATGTCTAGCAAGCATCCATTTAGAGAGATTATTTTCTAGAATGAAGTTAACCTCTTACTCTATCTAGCTTTTGTTAGAATTAGCTAGGGAATCAAATACAGTTTTCTGTCTTTTGAAGTGTTGTACTTTAAATCAAATATACTTTGGTGTGAAGAGCTCCATCTCTTCAGTATGCTTTTAAGTAACTGACTGAATTTTCCAGGATTCAGCACAATTCATTGCTTTCTGCTCTCAACCATGGCACATGCTTGGAGCTATCCTCACATAAAAAGTATTGTTTTAGTCTTAGTCACATTAGGAGACCGATGTCACATAGCAATTCAAACAGGTAAAGCTTAACATAAAAGATTGTAAGACTGGTAGAAGAGTAACTAAAAGATGTAGAACAAAATATAAAAGTATTCTATGGCTGAGGGAGAATACCCAAGGAAAGACAAACTTGGAAGAGAGGCCCTCTCACAAGATTATTATTCAGACCTCATTGGAGAAAGTAGAGTTGCAGCCCACTGGATGGTCCCTTAAGTCTTGGCCAACATCACAGGGAGCTTGGAAGCTGGGGTGGCCCTTCAGAGTTGTCCTAGTTGGGAGAAGATGACTGGACTTTATCGACCAATTATTAGATACAGGCTGTCCCAGGAAGAGACTTTGACTTTAGGCAATGATAGGATGGAACTCTCTGGTTATGTAAATGACAGCTTTAATGGTACTCAGGCAGATCTGTTTGGAGTAGTTCTTTTTGGCCAGAACTGTGTGTCCCTGAAAGAGTTTTTCAGATGGTGGAAGTCCATAGCTGAGGAGCAGAAAAAATTTTTTTTTTGTAGATGAAATTAGTTCGCCATTAGGGTGAGCAAGGCAGAACACTGGGGGAATGAATCCACAGTACCATCTGGTAAATCAAAAATTGCTGATGTTTTTGATTGTCATGGGTACCCCCCACTTTAATATATCAGACAGTTGACTTATCCAGCATGGGTTCAGTGCCAGCTCTAGACAGAATGTGGCTCAGGCATTCCAATTCAGGTGTCTGATCTTGGATCTGGGAGATCCATTAAATGCTACCAGATGGCAAAAATGTTGCACAGGTTGAAGGGTATTGCCATATTTTTTTAAACTTGTCCTGGTGCATCTGGAAAGTTCTCTTTTACTTAAAAAAATTACTTCAAGAAAGAGATGAGTTTTTAAAAATGCTCAAGCATTGTTTTATTTTGTTGTTTTTTGTTTTGTTTTATTTTAACTATTTGAGAGAGAGAGAGAGAGAGAGAGAGAGAGAATATGCTGGTGGAGGGAGGGGCACAGAGAGAGGAGAGAGAAAATCCTCCAGGCTCTGCTGTGCTGTAATGTGAGGCTCTATTTCACAAACTAGGAGATCCTGACCTGAGCCGAAATCGAGTCAGATGCTTAACCGACTGAGCCACTCAGGTTCCCCTTAATTAAGCCCAAGCATTGTTATTCTGATTATTAATTAAAGATAGTTTTGGTGGGGGAGAAAACATTAGTTTTGTTCTTCTTTGCTAGTATAAATTACTGAAATTTTGCAATAAAAAAATATTTATTGGGTGCTGCTGAGCATATAGAAGAAGTATATTAAATCCAGCATTCAAATATCCACTCTCTGCCATATACTACTCCAGATCCTCAAAGTAAAAACGTAAGTAAGATATAGACCTCCCCCTTTACCAGCTGTTACCCCTGGCAAAGAATTCTATTTTAGATAGTATGTTTATGCCTTTAAGTCAACCAGGTAAAAGTTGGGCCTTGAGGTGAAAAATTAACCTCAAGGGTTTGCTTCTGAAGATTTCATTCAGACCCTTTCCTTTCTCCAGTATGCACACTCTCATGTTCACTGTGTTGGGCAAAATTGATGAAAATTCTTTTAGGATTAGAAAATATCCTAAATCTGAAGTTATTTTGAGCATGAGTTTATTATAAACCAAGAACACAGACCTAGAAAATTTCTGTCAAGACAAATGGCTTTAAAACCCTAATAAATAACTTCTCTGCACTGGAAAACAAGCTCACCAGGTGTAATATATATATATATATATATATATATATATATATATATATATACATACACACACACACACACACATATATGTATATATGTATATACACATATATATATGTTGATATATATATATGTGTATATACGTATTGTGATCTAGATCCAAATTGTGATCTAGATTCCAGTTTTTTACACATCTTTCACCTTTATATGCATACTTCAGTCTATGGATTAGCACGATCTGTCTTTGTGTATAAACTGAAAAAATGGAAATAATATCTGTTGTTGAAGATGTTTTGAGATTTATTTTGCTAATATTTGCAAAACTTATGAAGATCCTGTAGGTTGTATGCTCTGATTGGCAAAGGATTATTTGGACATATAGTTGTTGTAACTCTATTATCTATAAAGAAAATTTAACTTGTTCTTTTGTAATTATTTGAATTTCAGTTTTCATAGTTCTTTATGCAAATTAACACATTAGGTCTGAAGTTGTGTAAGTAAAAGTATTTTAAGTGAAACTGTTTTACTATTAGAACCCAAAATACCCTACAATAGTAACATCAATTCATAGTAGTTAATAGCACACGTATCTCATCAGACGTATTATGATTTTATTTCATTATGTTAATAAATATTTAGTAATTGTTAATGAAATCACTTGCAAATAATAAGCATTTTAAAAACATCCTAATTGGGTGTGTTTAAAGAGTCTGTATCCGTTGTTCTTTTGATCACTTAATGTTTTCCTTTGTTCTCCATGCATTTTTTAACTTCCTAGCTTCCCCCACCCCCACAAGATTTTGTCTATTGTTGTTAAAAGAATATTTTGATCCTGCAGTTCAGTTTGCAAACACTAACATGTATAACATATATTGTGTTTTTTAATAATTTTTTTTCATGTTTTATTTATTTTGAGAAAGAGAGAGAGAGAAAGTACGTCTGTGAGAGAGCAGGGGAGGGGCAAAGAGAGAGGGAGAGAGAGTCCCAAGCAGGCTCCACGCCACCAGCCCAGAGCCTGATGTGGGGCTCAATCCCATGAACCATGAGATCATGACCTGAGCTGAAATAAAGATTCAGATGCTTAACCGACTGAGCCACCCAGGAGCCCCTAGCATCTATTGTATTTTTAAAACATTTAATATTTTCTTCTTACTTTCTGTGGCTTTCTATTTTTCATGGGCCCAAACTCATTGTATTAGTCTTTTATTTCCATTCTCCTGTGAGATGATAAAGTTAAGAAATTATATTCTCCTGCAGTTAAATCTATTTTCTCATTTTAAGAATAAATTGAAGGCCATTGCTTATTATGTAAATTCCTCCAACCAATAATGTGAATCGTGGTAGTTGCCCAATAGTATCAAGTTATTAGTCTAAACCATCTGTTACACATCTCTTAGCCGTGATGTGTCCTTAACCTACCCTTGGCTGTATTAATATTAACAGACTGTGAAAAATCCCTGATTTCTATTCCTATTTTATTTACTCTACTTTGATTTAGTGTCATTATGACCTAGAGTTAATCAGTTTTCTGCTCATCTAACAAACTTAATGTCTAATTTGTATTCATTTACTTTTCAATAATGTAAAATGTTTTATTTGTAAGTTTTGTTGCTTATGATAGTTTAATTGATATACTTTCGATCACATTCTTTGCTTTTCCAAAATTTTACTTTCATATTACTGAACAACTGCTTCCCCCCCAAAATGGATGAAAATATAGTATAATAAAGTGAACAGTATATATAACATAATTGTGAGGAATAGCAAGTAATATGCTACTACATATTGACAATGGTAAAATATTGCTATCTTATGTTTTGGTTGTGGGGTTATTAAAAGCCTTTTTGGACCTGTTTCCTGATCAAACAAACCTTTTATCTTCTGTGTATATGTCCAATGCATATACACACACATACACATGAGCATATACATATTTACATACATGACAGCACATTAGCATTTCTATTTTATAATTGTTCAAAGAAGAAATTAAAAGTGAGAAAGGACCAGAATTGTTGAGTCAAAAGTGCATACACAGAATATGCTCAGAACTGTGCTAGTCATTTTTCAGGTTACACAAATAATAGGACATATTGGCTCTATAATCATAAGGATAAGATATACTTTATGTGACATCTAGCAGATAGTTCAAAACAATAGATTGACTTGTCAGGACCGTCTGCACTGTGGAATTCAGAAAAGAGAAATAGTTACTGTATCCTTCCTACCTAGCATAGGGGCTTTCTGGTTTATCATCATCATAGCATTAGTTGTAGAAAATTGTGCCTTGGCAAATGTTGAACTTGTTTTAAACTACCCATCCCTCAATAGAACTTCAATTTATTTTTTCTGTGTCATCATCTTACTATGCACTTCCTCATACCTAATTTGCCAAACAGAGTAAGCACTTGGCACTGCTGTGATCATGCAACCCCTCCACTTCACTCTTATTCCCCCTCTTCCCCTCTTGTCAGTTTTTTATCTCATGAGGTACTACTGCTGCTTAACTGCAAGCAGTTTTTTGAATTCTTTCTTCCACAAATGACTCCTTCTTTATGTTCTGCTAGTACTTTGTTTCTTTATCTCTGTAAGGCTCATAATTTTGGCCTACTTTTACGTCTAGTTATTTATATACATATCTCTTTACACCTTGAGTTCTGAGTTGATGACATTTGCCTTTCTCTTTCCTCACCCTCAAGTTTAGTCTTATTGACAGTAGTTGTTGAACAACAGATAGCTTAACGATTTAAATGAATATATTTGAAATGGTGGATATAAGCAATGAAATTTGAATTGAATAAATAAGTAATCAACTAATAAAATTGATTGTATACTTATGTAATATAATTACATTTTATATACTTATATTAATTAAAATTTACCCACAAGAAAACCATCAGTGAACCATCAGCCTTGGATGGTTCAATGATGAAAAACCTTTTAGAAAATAAAGGATTAGCATTGTTCCCAAGTTATTATATGAAGTCAGCATTACTGCAATACTGAAGACAGGAAGAAAACTTTCTTCACAGGAAGAAAACTTTACAACAATATCACTCAGGAACACAGTACCAAAGATTCTTAACAAAACAGTAATAAGTAAGTAATATATTGAAAAGATCATGACCAAATGAGGTATATACTAGAAAGGTAGAGTTATTTTAACAATCTAAAATCAATTGATGTGATTTATCATATTAATAGAATAAAGAAGAAAAATATATGATTGTATAAACAGTGTAGAAAAAGCATCTATTCATGATACAGACTCTCAGTAAACCAGAGAATAGAAGGAGCTTCCTCAGCTTTATAAAGGGCCTCTACAAAAATGCTATAGTTAACATATTTCATAATGCTGAAAGACTGAATGCTTTTCTTTTTAATGAACAGCAGTCCAAAGTTTATTAGAGTATAAGATTAGAAAGTAAGAATAGTATGAAAGCTCTTTTTACAGAGAGAAGGCATTCAAAAGTGAATACCCCAAAAGACTGAACACTTTTAACTTAAGATTGGAGATAGGACAAAGATGTTTGCTCTTACCGTTTCTATTCAATATTGTACTGGACATTTTGGACAGTTTAATAAGGCAAAAGCAAGAAAAGCATACAGATTTTAAGGAAAGGTAACTCACAGATTTTGTGATTGTCTACTTAAAAAATTCTTTAAAAATATGCAAAAAACCAGTCAGAACTAAAATGTATCTTTAGCAGGATGCAAGGTCAATAAATAAATGAATTCTACTTTTAAATGAATAATTGATGTTGAAATTAATCTGATAATGGCATTGAAAATGTTTTCCAAAAATGTGAAATGCATGTTTATCCGTATGGATTTTAAAAGGTGTGTACAAGAGTAGTACACTGAAGACTATAAAAACACTGTAGATGGAAATTAAAGAAGACCTAATTTATGTAGAAGTATATTGTATTCATAAACCAGAAGACTAAATACTGTTTAGATATCTCTTCTCCCCAACTTGTACTGTGGATTTAGTGCAATTCCGATTAAAACCCAAGCAGGACTTTTTTTTTTTCCAGATATTGACAGGTGTATTGTAATTTTTTTTTTTTTTTGCAAAGTCAGAGGTAATATAATAGTTAAAACAATTTTGAAAGAGCACAAATTTGGAGGATTCTGATTTCAGGCTTACTATAAAGGTATAATAAGTCAATGTGGTATTGGCATGAGGAGAGAATTACAGATCAGTAGAACAGAATAGAGAAATTGCAAAAATAGACCCACACATATATGGTC
The DNA here is from genome assembly GCF_018350215.1 of Panthera leo. NCBI lineage: Eukaryota > Metazoa > Chordata > Mammalia > Carnivora > Felidae > Panthera > Panthera leo. Next base: position 119,735,848 of record NC_056685.1, on the reverse strand, counting down.
TATTGATTTTCAAAAAAGTTTTGGGGCACTTTAATGGGAAAGAGTAATCTTTTCACCGGGGCTAGAACAACTTGGTCCATATTTTAAAAAATGAATCTCAAACTTTACTTCCTACTCTACATGAATATTAACTCAAGGTGGATCAAAGACCAAAATGTAAAAATATAAACGTTAAATTTACAAAAGAAAATATAGGCGAATATCTTTATGACTTTGGGGTAAGCAAAGATTTCTTAGATATTAAGTAAATAGCACAAAGGATATATAGCGAGAATATAGAATATTAAAAAAGCTTACAACTGTGGACTTTCACATGCAAAAAAATTAAGCTAGACACAGACCTTACACTCTTCACAAAGTTTAACTCAAAATGGATCATAGACCTAAACGTAAAACACATAACTATAAAATTCCTAGGTGAAAACATAGAAAATCTAGATGACCTTGGGTATGGTGATTACTTTTTAGATTTAACACTAAAAGTAGGATCCGTGAAAGAAATAATTGATCAGCTGGAGTTTCTTAAGTTTAAAAACATTTGCTCTTAATGAGAGGATAAGCCACAGACAAGGAACAAATATTTGTAAATCATGAATCTGATAAAGGACCATTATCAAAAACATATAAAGAACTCTTAAAGTTCAATGATAAGAAAACAAACAATAGACTAAAAATGGGCCAAAGACCTTCAAAGACAATGAAGATATATAGATGGCAACTAAGCATATGCAAAGATGCTGCACATGTCATCAGGGAAATGCAAAATAAAACCACAAATCAAATCACCTACTAGAATGGTCAAAATCCAGAAGACTGACAAGGCCAGATGCTAAGTGTGTTGATCAAGAGGAACTCGCATTGTTGGTGGGAATGTGAAATGGTACAACCACTTTGGAAGGTAGTTTTGTAATTTCTTACAACATGAAATATATTCTTATTATATGATCCAGCATTCTCATGCCTTAGTATTTACCCAAAGAGTTGAAAACTTATGTCCACACAAACCTGCACACAGACGTTTATAGCAGCTTTATTAATAATTTTCCAAACTTGGAAGAAACCAAGATATTCTTTAGTAGGTGAATGGATAAATAAACTGTGGTACATCAAGATGGTGGAACATTATTCAGCACTAAAAAGAAATGAGCTGTCAAACCATGAAAAGACAGAAAATAACCTCAAATATGTGTTACTACATGAAAAAAGCCAACCTGAAAGGGCTACATACCTTATAATTCCAACTATATGACATTCTGGAAAGAGCAAAACTATGGAGACAGTAAAAAACAAAAACAGTGGTTGTAATAGAAGGATGAATAGGTGGAGCACAGAGGATCTTTAGGGCAATGAAAATACTTTGTATGATACCATAATGATGGATACATGTCATTATAAAAAATGTAATGTAAACTACAGGCTTGGGGGTGATTATGTTGTGTGAATGTAGGTTCATCAACGGTTACAAAGGTACCACTATGGTAGGAGATGTTGATAATGGCAGAAACTATGCATGTGTGAGGGTAGGGGGTATAGGAAATCTCTGTTCCTTTCTTAGTTTTGCTGTGAACCATAAACTGCTCTAAAAAAAAAGAACCTCTTAAAATTCAAAATAAGAAATCGAATTAACCCAATAAAAATAGGCAAAGAATTTGAAAGGATATTTCACCAAAAAATAAAATACAAATAAAAAACCAAAAAACTGTATGTATTGCTTCCAAGCACAGAAAAAGACACTTAACATATTAGTAATCACAGAAATGGAAACTAAAACATGTGGTAAGTGTTCCACCCCCATTTCAATGGCTAAAATTCAGTGTTGCTAATAATGTGGAGGCACTTGAACTCTCATATACACCTAATGGGAATGTAAAATGGTACAAACACTTTGGAAAACATTATGACAATTTCTTAAAAAGTTTAAGATATACCATGTGACCTGGCATTTTAGGTATTTACCCAGGGAGAAACAAAAGTTTATGTCCACACACAGACTTTTACATGAAAGTTCACACCAACTTTATACATAATGGCCCCAAACTGGAAACAACCTAAACGTCTATCAACAGACAACTGATAGACAACGTCTATCAACGGACAAGTGTAATCAACTTTAACATATCCATTAAATGGAAAACTATCCATTTAATGGAAAACTACTTTTCATTAAAAAGGAATAAACTATAGATACACGAAAAATAGAGATAAATCTCAAAAACGTTATGCTGAGTGAAAGAAGCCAGATATAAATTACATACTTATGATCCCATTTTTGTGAAGTTTTAGAAAAGATGTGTCTAATTCAGTGACAGAAAAAAGCTTTCTGAGGCTTTACTCTTAGGGATAAAGTAAGTCTCTAAGGTATTTTGGAACCAAGTTTCCAGGATTTTGAGGGGCTAGCTATCTCTAGGGAAACACCATTTCTTACCATTCAATAAAATGTCAGTCATGAGACCCTTTGGATGTACATCAGGGCTCCATAGGCTTAGAGTATGATTGCTAGCATATATCTTGGGGCAGTTGAGATAAAGGAAGTAGATACACAGGATCCTTGAGGCTGGGATAATGTTAAGCTTAAGGTTCTCTTTTTCCCCCAGCAAAGTGTCATCCTTGAGGCAGCTGAGCTCCTAGAGGGGGGGTCACTCTGCCAGTTTCGAGGACTTGTCAGTGGGCTGTAGGCAGTAAGGGAATTTAATTTTTCATTTGCCCACATTTAATTTCATTGCCCACATTACCATGGCAAGCAGTTAAACTCCTTACCTTTGTTCTTGGGTAGCCAGGAGTGTCCGAGGACTATCACACATATTCCACCTGGGGTGGGGGGGTGATGGGTATGTGCCAACCTGTATTTTGCCCTCAGCTTGCCCTAAGGTCCCTCATCAGTATACATTTATTAAAAGTTGTCAAACTGTACATTTAAAATGAGTGCATACTATGGAATACTTTAATAAATTTGATTTTTAAAAGGGAAACTCTGAGAATTAGTATTTGTTTCTATAAAATGATCTGTCCTGAAGAATAGTTTAAAAGTTATACATTTTGCTTTTTATGTTAAATCTTGCTGAAAAAAACAGAGCGTGACTAAGTTTTCTAAAGTAACCTTAACTTATTTGAACTGTGCATAAACTTGTGCATAAACTTGACGTCAGTTTAGACTTCTCTCTAATTTTGCACTAATAAACAGTATCAATTATTAAGCAAGAGATAGATAAGTAAAGTTTCAAGAGATAATAAGAACATGCAAACTGTATGAAAGTAGAATAGCAAACTAAGTGCATTCTTCTTTGAAGCTTTCCAGGTGGCTATGCAAAGGATGTCAACCCTGTAAGCCGGTAGCAGGTAGGGACAAAATTAGCTGGAACTGAGCATTTTAGAAGAATTGCAATGTCTCAAAAAAGGTTAGAGTGGGAGAGAGCCAAAGCATAAGAGACTCTTAAAAACTGAGAACAAACAGAGGGTTGATGGGGGGTGGGAGGGAGGGGAGGGTGGGTGATGGGTCTTGAGGGGGGCACCTTTTGGGATGAGCACTGGGTGTTGTTTGGAAACCAATCTGACAATAAATTCCATATATTGGAAAAAAATAAAAATAAAAAAAAAAGAATGGCAATGTCTCATGTCCTATTAAAAAGAGAACAGCTCTCCTTAATCTATTCTTCAGTATTTCTTGCAACTGAAAATAGTTGCTTTAATAGTAAGTCCATACTTCAGTAAGTGTGAAATACTTTTGATGCTGGCAAATCTCCAAGTTTAAAATACATTTATTGTACAGAAAAACATCATTTTGGTGTGTGGATAGTAGGTGGACTCAGTGTGCTCGTTGGCATAAAGACTTGTTTTTCTTCTTCCTTTCTTTTCCTTGAAGATATAAATGCTAGTTAGGATTCCCAGGTAACTCCATATAAATGTGAGAAAAATTTTGTTTTTCAGAGCACTTAAATATTACAGTTTTTGTGAATTTACACTAACCTGGAGTGACTGTGGTGCAAAGCTAGTGTAGGGTAACTCTGCAGAGTTATTTTCAGAAAATCAAACAGATGTTTAAGTGTTGATAAGCTAATGAGGATATTTCATTTGACACTAAGTTTTCTGGGCATTGCTATATATGAAATTGTAGCAGGTGGTCTCTTTCTCAAGACTGAATTTAAGATACGTGAGTTTGCTCCTTTTTGAGTAATATGATCATTGACCTGTATTTGTTCGATCCTTGGCACTGTCATAGTTTTGGTGTAAATAAACCAGTTTAACACTTTGCAATTTTCTTTCCTCTCTCAATATTCCAGTAGGCCCTTAGATCCCCAATTTTTAAAATTCTATAAAAAAGAAAATATTTTTGATATATCTTTTTCTCTTGTCTTTCAAATTGACAAAAAATAATATTCCCTGTATAAGGTCACTTGTGTAATGGGATTAGTTGTGTAATTTGGAGATAAAATGTATGCTAGAGTTAAGCTGCTCTGCATAATAAAAGAGAGGAATTTGAAGAACTAATGGAATAAGCTTGTGGGAGGAAATAAACATCAAAGAAGCTGGGCACTTCTTAGTGGATGCGGTGAAAAGCACCCTCCTACCAGACCATCATTACAAGGAGAAAAATACTTGTTGGGAAGGAGAGGTTAAATTGTGCAATTTAAAGCCCATTCTCTTTCTCTGCTACAAAGTTTTTGGTAAAATATAAAATGCTTGCTAATGACTGGTATGAATGTGTTCTTTAATGAAATCAAATAGGTACTGACTTCTACATTAGCTTGAATATAAGATGAACACAGTGAGAGCAAGTGAATTCAGGGGAGTCAAGATAAAGGACACTAAGATCTGGGCTATAGTTAAATTGGTGTAAATGTTCACATTAATAAAACATTTTTGAAGGCAAGCTGGCATTTATTTCCTTAACTCATTTATTCACTCAACACCTATGGAATGAAAAATTCTTCAATGTTCCAGGCACTTGTGCTAAGTGCAGTGCTTGTGGTAGCTAATCCGACAGACATCTCTGCAATCAGGCAGCTTGTAACTGAGTAGGGATAGGAGATACTGAATCAAAATCACACAAGTAACTGTAAAATTATGTTTGTAATAATTGTTATTTAAAAAAGCAGGATACTGTGAAAACATGTAAGAAAGGAAACTAATTTTGACCTACCAAAGCCTACCAAAGGAAGGGAATTAAGTTCACACCTCAAGCACAAATAAGATTAATCCTGACAAAGATGAGAAGAGAACATTCCCGCAATTTATTTATTAGGATTTGGTACAATAGCAAGTAACAGAAAATCCAAAATAACAAATGGCTTAAGAAGTTTATTTCATTCCCACTTACAAAGCTTAGAGCTAAGCCAGTCCAAGGCTGGTAGTATTCACCAGCAAGAGGAATCCAGGATTCTTCTATTTTATTTTTCCATTGTGTATGTTCTCTAGTTCCAAGGATGCCTCATGGTTCAAGATGACTGCTCCAGCTTCAGCCATTTCGTTAGCATTCCCATCAGGAGAAAAAGCAAGTGGAGGAAGGAATACGTGTATCATCACTCTACTAACACTTTTATACTGTAAGGTTCTGAGTTAATCACATGGCCACACCTAGCTGCAACAGGGGTTGGGAAATGTCTTTCTTCAAAGCAGACATACGCCCAACTAAAAGGGTTTTGTAATCATAGAAAAAGAAGCTAGATATTCTGTTACTAAAGACAAATAGGGGAGGAGAGAATGTGTTTCTGGGAGACAACAGTCTCTCCTAGAGAAATGGTATGTGAAGTTCAAGGTAGGAGGAAACTTGATACATTCCAGGAAAACAGACAGTGTAGTTTGTTTACATGTTATGAGCAAAGGGGAGGAAGAAGGTTGGTGGTAGGACAAAATTGGAGAGGCGAGTAAGGGCAAGTCATATCCAGCCTTTTGGATCATGAAGAATTTTGAATTTTACTATTGAATGTTTTTAAGGAAGATGGTAACACGATCTTGTTGTCGTAATGAAAAACTTCCCTGGTCACTGTGTGGAGAGGAAGTTATAGAGGCAACATTGGCAGTATATACAAAGTTCAACGGGTGTGCTTTTTGGCATACAATTGCATATTTATGCATTTGTCCTAGCAAAATCATCAGGCAAGTACAAAATCTGAAAAGACATGCACTGAATGTTTACAGTGGGAATGAGTTTAGGAAAGCGTCATTTCCTCCTTTATAACTTTTAATTTGGAATGGTTTGTTTTACAATAAGTATGTATTGCTTTAAATTTTATTAAAAATCCATAAATCAATTTTATTTTTTGAAAAACAAAGACAAACAGACTTGTTGATTCAGCTCCACAGTCATCCAGATTGCTGGCTTCCATTCCAAATGGTCTTCCTTTGTTTTGATCTCGTTTCTGATGGTTCCCTATGTCCTGGGGCCTGGCTTTTGCCTGGTCCCTTTGCATTGACAGTTCAATGGGATGGTTTTCCTACTTTTTTTCATTTTGTATTTCTTGTAGGATGAGTCTTGTCTATTCCATCATCCCATTTCCCCACACACATACCGCTGTCCTATATTCTGGCTAAGTCGAGCCCCTAAGGTCTCCTCCAGGAACATTTGGACAGGACATGGATATCCTTGACCTTTCCCTCCCCCTCTCACCACCATGTTTATAAAGACATGCATTAGAGAGTTGACTGATAAGGATTTAAAGGGTCTCTATGGGATCATAACTGGCCCTTAATCCTATACTTTAACTGCATAGATTTATAGAAGTTTAGAGTTAAAAAATAATTTAAAGGCCATCAATTATAAACTGTCACATAACAAAGAAATTTCTTTGTGGATATTCTGAACATCTTGAATATCTCTTGTACCTTTGAAGAGCTCTACTAATTAGGAGCTTGGTTCCATGGTGTGGAAGAAAGATTATAACACCTAGAGTCAAAGGACTTGGATTATAATCTAGCCTCATTTGTAGGATGATCTTGCAAATTGAATAACGTTGCAAGAGCATCAGCTTCTTCACTTGTAAAATAGGGATAGTCCCTACCCTACTTTATTGGACTATTCTATATCTGAAATCATTTTTTAAACTACAAAGCATCATTACAGATATTTAGTACATTATTATGCTTATGCCACAATGAAAAAATATGATATATATGTCTATAAATATATATCCTCACCAAGAAATCACATTTCTTTAATGTTAGACTGATATAATTGTTCCAGAAGTATTTTTCTTTGATTGAGTTCAAATTTGTCTTCCCATGGTATTTATGTATTGTGAGTTTGGTCCTTTGTGACAGTGTAGAACTGGTCCAATCTTTCATCGGCATAATTACTGTGTATTAAACAGGAAAGATAATAGGCTCAAACCATGACAATTTAGGTCTATATTTCATGGAAGAATTTCTGGAACTTTAGGAACACAGTTGGATCTCCAATAAAAATATTCAAAGGTATTTGAAATAAAGGAAGCTCCCAAGTTTAAGTGTGTTTATGGGTTTTTTCATAAATAATTGAAGATTATATTTAGCTTGATAAAAATCTTTTCCAGGCATATTAAATTGTAAAGCAGCAAGTGGAAAATTGTTTTACACAGTTAATTTATATACTGTCTTTAGGGGGCAGTACTAAACCACTGATAAATTTTGTTATTTCTGCTAATGCTGCTGGTAATGGTTAATATAAAATAAAACCAAAGTAACTATAATGAGATTTGTGATGCAATTACATATACCCCTTAATATTAGTAAAATTTTCTGGGTAGTTAAATGAAAATGATAGTTTGAAATTCACTGATAATTCATTCAATAAATAATTATTAAATTCTATTATGCATACCCATCGTAAGAGATACAAATGTAAGACAATGTTTGCTTTCAAATAACTTACAATTAACTAGGATAAATAAGCTGGGATTTGTGTGTGTGTGTGCGTGTGTGTGTATCTCAGGATAAAGATAATAATAAAAATAGCAATATGTATTTATTATTTTTTATTTGCTAATCACTGTCATGCAATTATTTTTATCCTCATACAACCCTATCAAGGAGGAATTACTATTTTTCCTACTTTTCAGATAAGGAAACTAAGATGAATAAGATTATATGATTTGCTTGAAGTCACACAGCTTGGAAATGGCAGAGACAGGATTTAAATATGTATCTATCTGACTTCATAGACGCTTGTTTTTGCCACTATGCCATCTATCATCTCAATGTATATGTGAAATATCATAATACTCAAACACAAAGGGCTATAGACATTTACAAAAGAACCACATCATTTCTCTTTGTGGGAAATCTGGAAAGAAGTGAAATCTGAACTGTATTTAGAGGGATCAGTGTGATTATAGGAAGATAATAGCTAAAATCATAGTTAATATTTGTTAAAACTTTATTATGTTTCAAGCACTTCGTGTTCATTACCTCATTTAATTATCAGGAAAAAAATCTGAGAGGAGTCCTGCCATATTATTTTCCATTGTGCAGATAAGGCACGTGGGGCTGACAGTGGTCATATCTGATGAAAATCACCCTAATAAGTAGGCTAATAAGTAGGCAAGTCAAAAATTCAGAACTAATTTTAGAGCCTATATTTTTAACCAGTACAATATGCTTCCTGGAGACATAAGATGGAAGGCATGAATAAATGTATTGAGCATGATTAAGGAAGGATAAGCAGTTCCACTTGGTTGGGGTCTGGGTGAGTACAGTAGAGTAAATAAAAGTGTTGAAAAATAGTTTGACCCTATAACCTTGAGGAATTTGGATATTGTTTACTGCACAGTGGGAAATAATTGGAGATGTATGAGTAGGGAAGAGACAAAAAGAGAATTTTTCTCTGGGGTAGAGGAAGTTCTCAGTAAGATTAGATCAAATAATTATAGCACCATTAACAAAAATAGAGAAGAACTGATTAATCTGTGAAATGATAATAATTCTTGCCATGTATGTAATGATTTATAGTGCCATGCCATGTCAACATTGATGGCCAAACAAACCAACAACTGATCCTGAGTTGGTGAATGAGATGCCTATTGGTTATTTTATTCTGGTTTGTACACAACATTGATCGGACATGATCAGACATTGATCTTGCTACAATAAAGTTTTAGATGCCCCAGGATTTTCTCACCAGGGTATCTGTAGGATGAAAAATCCCTGTGATAATCATCTTTTATTACTGATTTGAGAAATGTATTTTTATGAAAGTATGGGCTACTATGTATCAAATTACAGAAAGTTTGGTTGTCACAGATAGCAAATTGCTTTCAGGCATATCCTTATGTAGCAGAAATATACTAACAAATATACTTTTGAAATTTAAACTGCAGTTGCATCAGCTCAGTTATTCACTATGTTGCTTTTTACAGCAACATTGTGCTGAATGAGAAGCCACGTAACATAGTGGTGGGGGGGGGGGGGCGGTCAGCTCTAGAGTCAGGTAGTCTGGATTAGAATCCTATTCTGCCACTAACAGTTCTGTGATCTTGGTTTTACTTGACCTCTCTGTGCCTTAGTTTGTGTGAATAATATGATCTTATAATGTCACATAGTAAATGTTCAATAGATTATAGCTGTTATTATTATTGTTACCTTATAAATTGTAACTGCTTAAGGGGCTTTTTAAGTTTATGATTTCTCAGTTACTGAAAATTGATGAAGGAAAATTTAAGATGTGAATGTAGAAAAACAAAATCTTATATTTTAAAGTCATATATTTTATTGCTTAAAGGAACAACTTTTTGAGGGGCAAGTGGGCCATTTATAATTTAATATATACAGTATCTTGACTAACTTCAATAATCATGATATATCAGTGTTGTATCCAACTTTCTGAAGACTTTTACCTTTTTTTTTCTTTAATTCAGTTTGCTGAGCATTCACCAGGCTCTTTGAATATGGAATTTTCATCAGTTCTGGCAAAATTCCTTGCATTGTTTCTTTGATAATTTCCTCCCATTATCTACATGGACCTTTTGGTTTGATCCCGTAGTTTTCTTAACTTTTATTTTCTCCTCATCTTTTGTTCTATCTTCTAGGGAGTTTCTGCAGCCTTATTTTCCATCTCTTCTATTGGGTTTTATGTGTTTATTAGTTTTGTAGCATTGTTCTTATTTGATGGATGCAAAGATCTTCTACTTCTTTGTGAATACTATTTTTTAATTTTTTCTGTATATTTATTTTGGTCTCTATTAAAGGCTTCCTTCAAATGTGTGATGGTGCTTGGATTCTTGTTCATATTTACCTAAAAAATTAGAAACTGTTTATATGAGTGTAGTTTTTTTGAGAGATGGGCTTCATAGTAGGATTTAAGGCATAGACCCCTATCATTTTACTAGGTACCTATAGATCTTTTTTTCTTGGGAGGTCAATTTCTACAGAGGGGAGTACATTCTCATCTCCTACCTACTTGGGGGATATAAACCTAGCTGCCATGTTCTTTAAGGCAAATGTAGGCAGACCCTGGGGTAGGTTGGGAGTCTACAGCTACTAGATATTCAGTTAATTTATTTGTTTTTACAGACACCCCTCTGTTCACTGTGCATGGATTGTTAGAATTCATAATCCGTTGCTTCAATCTCACCAGAAAATAAACCTCCAATTTCTTGTTAGTGGTGAAGGTTTAGTTTCTTGGCCGTTTTAGAAGATGGGTCTAAGCGTCTCTTTCAAATATAGAATTCTTAAGCCCTTTTAATGGTGTCAAGTCATACCTAGACATGCTACTTATTCCTCCTCGCCAACATTTTGTTTTCAGTTTTCTCAAGTTTGCTAAATCAGGTAATACCTACCCATTTCTTTATCATTCTCTTAAAATTTTCTTGTTATTGCTCTTCTAATCTTTTTCCTGTTGTCCTTGTTCTTATGCTTTAGACCATTTTTTACAAGCCCTTTTCTGTCATTTTAATGGGATTTGGGAAATAGCAAAAGTAAATATGCAGGTTCAACATGGAAATCCCACTATTAATTTAAAAAATATTACCCTTATTACACGTATAATATAAAATTTTATGAAGTTCATTTTTTTGAAAATAAGACATTGTGGAAAAAATGGGCTTTTTAGCAATTCCTGTTTCAGTAATGTATCTTCCTGCTACTTATCTGATTGCATTTAGAAATCATAAGATTTTTCTCATTTGTTGCTATTGAGATATTTTCTTGGGTCATTTTCATGTCCTGTTCTTCATTATGAACCTTTTGTATCCTATCCTTTTTCATCCGTTTTTTTTCACTTTCAATTTTTTTAAACATTCAGGTTGAATTATGCATGGTTTTTGCTTAGTCACATGGCATAGCCACGTAACTATGGTGAATATTAAACTGATTTTGCTTGCTAACATACACTATAAGAAATTAATGTAATTTAATTGATATTAAGATATCTAAATAACATTGATATAATATATTGGTATAATATACATTTAATTTCAGAGGACTTCATCTACAATAAATCTGTCACCAGGAGAAGTGGAAGAAGATGATGATGATGAAAACACTTGTGGGCCCTCAGGACTCTGGGAAGCATTAACTCCTTGTAATGGATGTAGGAACCTTGGCTTCCCAATTCTTGCACAGGTAACAGTTTGCTTTTCTTAAGATATAATAAAACACCAAAATAGTTTATGTTTTTAGGGAAATCTTTTCTCTCTTCCTGGAAATCCAATTACTCTCTTATTCACCCTGTAATTTTTCTTCGTTTAAAGGTCAGTAAGATGTTTATCTAACTTGCTGTACATGTATGCATATGCAAATACATATTTTACATCATTTTATGTGGTGGTTTTATTTTGATCATGATGCTACTTCCAGAAAAATTGAGTTGTTTGTGAGGGTTTTCATATTTATGATCTAGAAATAGCTCATTTTAAGGAATGCTATTTTCAAATTATAAGTTTTATTAAAATAATAAAAATTATTTACAAGGAAACATATTGGGGCTCTTTAAAAGCATTGTCAGTGGTTTTTAATTTTTTAGCACAATGAAACATTGTAGAATAATGTTTACCACTGAAGATTATGTAGTACAATCCAAAATGATACCAGAACACTAAAAACATTGACTATAACTTTGAAATCATCTCATGATTCATTAAGTCAATTTTATTCTATTGTATCACCTTCAAATTCCTATTTATGTTTTGTACCACAAGTCTTTGGAGGAATTTGAGAATTAAGTAAAATTAACCAGAGTTAGGAAATTTAAAGCCACAATGAAAATACGAAAAAACACTTAATACAAAAGACAGTGTAATGGTAAAGGTATGTATGTGTAACTACTTAGTGCATAGGTGGAAAAACAGTCTAGGACATAGGACAGAAATAATTCACAGTAATTGTCCAAGATAGTGTTAAATTTCAAAAATACTATATTCTATTTTGCAATAAGTAGAAGCAATTGTGTCCAAGAAAAAAAATCATATTTTTCATGTCTTATGTCACAAATTGATCATAGCCACTCAAGTCCCATATGAATTTATTATGGAGATAATCAAATCAGCATATAGTACTTAAAGAATCTCTTCATCTTAACACGAACTATTTATAGGACTTTAAGACAGTATCCTAATCCAATCTGAATCAGAATTGTTATCAATATATACTGGACTATGAGTTCCATAATGGTAGAGACTATGTATTGCTTAATATCTGTTTCTAAGGCCATAGTCCCTGACATATTGTCAGTATTAATAATTAGTAAAACAATGAACAATGTGCATGTTCAATGCTTTCATTTCCTCACTTAAAGATCATATCTATAAAGATATAGGAGAAAGAACAGCAAGAAACATTGGTTTTATTTTATTAATATAACCTTATCTGCTTAACGTTTACCAGTAAATTGAATGCCTTTATCTCTTTTTTTTTCTGTTTCATAAAATAAAGTATTAGGGCTCTAAGCCATCAATAATATATGACTAGAATTTCCTTCTCTACCACCTTCCTAAACATTTATTTTTTTCATTTTATTAGGCTTGGTAGTAGGGTTGGTAGTAACTTGATTTTGGTTTACAATTTTTTTATTACTGGATACTTTTATTTGGCCATTTTCCTGTGAAGACTGGCAAATAATATTTAGTAGTTACATTTACTACACAATGGTTTCCCAGGCTGTGGCTTTTCCCCCCTTACATTGTGTGTGTGAGTGTATTCTGTGTACTTTTTCAAACTATCAAGTTCATTAAACTTCTTAGTCTTATTTTTTTGTTTAATTCACCTTATCTGGAGATAACTCTCATTCCTCTCATTATATCGCATCGTGTTTGGCTTGGGTGTTCTTCTGAAATCTCTTATTTCTGTTGTCCTATTTTTAAAACCACATGACTCAGTTTTGATATTTTTACATATAATGCATGGCAGGAGAAATCTTGATTGCATTATTTAGCTGACATGATTGTCTGCTGTTAAAAATTTATATTTTATAAAAGTATCCTTATTGGTATTTTGTTACTGCATCACATCTATAAATTTACTTGAAATGTAGTATCTTTTTTTTTACTGTATTTAATATAATGAATCAAAAGTAGAATTCTTTTACTAATATTCTCATCTGGGCTTCTAATGTTTTCACTTTGTTGGTGGACTCTCCTTTAACATATGTTATGTATTTACGATAAAATTTAATACATTTCTCGTGACATTGGAGACATATCAAATGTAAATTTATCCTACAACTTGCAATAGCTTTGAACTCAGGATTTTCCAGGCCAGCTTCAAAATTAAAAATCTTCATAAATTTCATGAATAACAGGATTTTATTTTGAAGCTGTTTTTTTTCAGACCTGAAATATTGTGTGTGTGTGTGTGGGGGGGGTCATTAAAATCATTTAAATATTTAAATATTTGTGATTTTATTAAATAATAAATGATTTAAAAATCATTTAAATTATTTAAATATAGTGAGGGGTCATCAAAAAATGAGGCCTCATATGCACAGTGCTTGGCTTAGTGATTTTTAAGGCCTCATGGAAAACCATTACCTTACAGTTTGGTGTAGGAGCCTTTGGGATCAGTGGAATTAGTATGCTGCTATGCAAATTTCCATATACCCAGACTTTTGGATTCGAATAATATATATTTATTTCACATTTATAACCCTTAATTTAATTGAATCCAGCACATATGTGTCAAATATCTTCTTCATTCAAAGCATGGTGCTAAGCTTCAGAAACATGAGGATTATGGAAATACAGACTTAATTAAAACTATGTGATGTATTACTTTTAGAGTCTTAAATAGATTTTTTACTTGCAAAAATTAGAACATTGGCTGATCCTGTAGATCTTACACTTCTAAGATTATCTAATCTCCAGTTTTTGTCTAGATTTTAAATTGAGCTTTTATTCAGCTCATTTTTCTGTTTTTCTAGTTTTAATACGGCATTTTATCCTTCCATTGTGACTAGATGTTATTTAGAATTCTAAGTTTTAGAATTTAAAAGGAATTGCTTCTTGTAAAAATTTCAAGAAATTTAGAATTTTAAATAACATCAAGGAATTAAAATAAAGACATAGAATATATTGGATACTTTAGTATAATTTCAAAGCAGTTAAATAATATTTAAGTTGGGCAAAGAACAAGAATAAAGAGACTGAGGAAATGAAGTTCTTTCTGTAAAGTATAATTAGTTTTCAACATGCCTGACAATAATATCATCATCATCATCATCGTCATCATCATCATCATCATCATCATCATCATCACTATCATTTGCTTTTGTTCCTGGTTATGTATTTAGTAAATTTTAGACTTTTTTTGGTGAATACATATTGATGATAAATGGAGGAGGGTCTCTGAGAGTAATCTTAAACATTTTATTCTGTCATCTGCATGTAATCACAAATATCAAGTTAAGAGGAAGTTAAAGATAGTTCAGAGCCTGATAATAAATTGCCATTTGTTTTTATTACTACCTTTCCCTATTAACAGAGCATATGTCATTAGAGCATAGAATCTGAGTCGAATTGTGTTAGGGTGGGTGATATTTCTTTCCTCCACAGTGTTGGATGAGGTGTCCATCTCTGCACCACGTGCAGTATAGGACTTTGAGGCTATTTCCGAAAGAGTCAATCCTGCTGAGTGGAGGTCTCTGACTTCCATCCTGTTCACTCATGTAGCCTTCACTCTGCAAGACTGTAATAAAGGGTCCCAATACTGAGCTGTTAGCTGCCTTTGCAATGGGCTTGCCAGTAGTTTCTGTTCTTGGAATCACCATATTTATTCTGCCCTCTGGGAAGAAGCCAGTATCTCCTACTGATGTGCTGGAAGTACCCTCTCAAGACAAGAAAGGCTTGCAGCCCTTGCTAACAATAGTATTAAGACATGTTGAATGCACCCATTGTGGCTATTCTAGCTGTGCTTCCTCCTGGATCTGTAAAGGCTGCTCCTGTCACCATCCCTGCCCTTTTATCAAATGCTATAGGCTTTGTGACTGCAGAAATATGTGAACTCTTGAATGCAGTATGTGTGGGAGGCTTGATGAATTCATTCCTCCCCAGCATAACCATGATAGGTGGTCCCAAACACTGTAGGGTTCATGTGAAGACTCTTGATGCCAACTTGATCTTGATCCCTTCCATAGACATGAATGACATTTGCCTGTGGGGGAAGACAAACAAGTGAAATAAAGAAAGTGAGGGCAGAAAGGTCTGTTTCTTTTATTCCTCTAGCTAAACAACAAGGGCTTATGATAAGAATTTTGAGGTCTCAATCCAATCTCCCATTTGTTGCAGGAATTCCCCTCTTTAGTATCTCTACAATGACCATGATGATCATTCCAGTTTTGCTCATACAATTCCAGTGCCAGTGAGAGCACTGTTATAATTCACCAGTGAATATCCTCATAGACTACTTTTTATACCCTTATGTTAGTAATTCTGCTGGCCAAGTGGTATGCACTTTAATATTCTGATAGCTACTAAACATGCACACAAACACATCCCTCTGCCACTGACATATGCAAAATCAGTACATGGCGGTAGAGGCATTACATCCCACAACATATCAGCCTACCTGGATGTAGCAGTGTATGTTCAAGAATAGATGGTCAGGATGCCACACTGGCGACACAGTATTGGATATGAAATTAAGAGTTAAGGAAGCTAAGGAAGCTCTGAAATACAGCCTTGGGGAACACTCTGGAGCACTCCCCAATGTGACATGGCCTACAAATGGAGGTTCTTGTGGCCCTGAACCATCTACATGCAATGCATTTTCTAGGTAAGCCTCAGTACCAATGGCTCTGCAGGACTTTCAGCTCTTCTCCTTCAGCACTCTGCCCCCATTTTTTAGAGTCTTTGCGCAGACTTACCCCTGGGCTCTTGTTCTTCTCTTCAAACCCAGTTATGTCCAGTGTGTTCCCAACTGGGATGGCCTGGGAACCACTGTAAGCCTCTACTGGTGGTCTCAGAATGTAAACGAGGTTTTCCCAGTGGACAAAAAGATCTCTTGTGTTGGAAGGGGGACACAGCTGAAGGTAAAAAGAGCGGCCAGTGGCAAGCTTCAGGTGGAGCTGTTGCTTTTTACCATTATGGATGGATATCGTTACAAACTTCAAGGGAAGCAGCCTGGTTAGCTCTAAGATCTGTGTAGGCTTGTAACGTGTTTCCGGGGTGGCAGGGCCATATCTGTTATAGTCATCACACATAGCAGCTGGTCGGGCCAGCAGCATGACATCAGGTAGTGTGAGGTGGGGGCTGGTGCGAACGATGCCCACAGTTACCATTCGGGCACGGTTGTGCACATCAATCACTTCTCCTTTTTTGCTGACCTGTATAAAGTCACTCTCAAACATTGGTGCATACTTGAATATACTATACTCCCCCTTGTACAGTTGTTGCTGCAGTTTCCCCATGGAGGTATTAAACATACCCATCGCAGGGCTGCTTTGGGCTGTGTAATGTGGTAACTTAAATTGGCTGTTCATGGCTATTTTTTGCCACGACAGCTCCTAGGGGTCCTCCACACCTTACCACACTTTGCAGGGTGTCCTCTTTCCCTGATTTCTCTAGCAAGTGGGCTAGCAGTTGTCTTCTGCAGGCTTTTTTGTCTCTGAGCAACTGAGAACAGGGTGGGGGTGCTAATTACCAATTGCTCAGTGCTAGAGACTATTGTATCTGCACCATAGTGCGCTCTGCCTAGAGAATGGAGATGTTGGGGTGCACAGATGCCAGGGCCCCAGTAGATGTTACCATATGCGGATGTTGAGGAGTAGAGGTCAGGGCTCCAATAGATGTCAAGGTGCACAGATGTTGGGACCCCAGTCGATGTCAGGGTGCACAGATGTGGAGGCCCACAGAGGTTAGGCCCCAGTAGATGCTACAGTGTGCAGATGTGGAGAAGCAAGAGATGCAGGCCCCAGTAGATGTCAGGGTTTGCAGATGCCAAGGCACGTAGATGTTGGGGTTCCAGTAGATGTCAGAGTGCACAGATGTTGAGGCATGCAGATGTTGGTATTCACTTGGAGTGGGGAGGGGCCTCCTCTTGAGCCTGACACACTGGTTCACAATAACCTTTGCTCTTTTGGATTCCACAACTCACCGCCAATTGTATTCGTACTGCTCCTCTCCTCCCAAACCTAAGCCTCCACCTAGGCCTAAACCACCCTGAAGGACCCCTTATGTCCTCTCCTGCCCATTGTGACCTGTGCTTACCCTACACTCCTTTGTCTCTGTCGCCCAACAGCCCCTCCCTCAGAGAAAGGACACTGTCCTCTCCACCTCACCCCACCTGTGCTCAGTACCCCACCCTGCATGCCACAGCTCAGCACACTTCCCTTCCCCAGGGATCTCCCTCCCCCATCTATGGATCTTAATACATATTGGCAAATTGCTTTCAAAAAGGTTTAGGTAAAGTTTCTGTTATACATAAAATATACACGTTCTCTTATCCAGTTTTGTAGCCAATTAGAAGTAATTGTAGACAATTTACTTCAAAGAGAGAATCAGACAAGTTGGTAAATAGGTTAGTACAGGGTGTTTATCAAGGTTTATTGTTGCAAAAAAAGATTATAAACAAGATTAATATCTTACAATAAGGGTTTAGTTAAATAAATTATGGAGCATTCTATGCTAGAATACTCTGCAGTCATAAAAATCATTATGCAGTTCCCTATTTGACATGAAAAGATTTTTTTTCTTAAAAAGAGCAAAGCAAACATTTCAAACTACATAAATTGTGGTCCAATTTATGTAAGATCATCTGTGTGCATGTTTGCATATGAGGGTATGTTCAGTGAAATGTTTAAAGTGCTTATCTCTGGGTGCTGTAATTTTTATTTTCTTTACACTTTGTATTTTTATTAGGATAATTATTATTTCTATTAGTGGGAAAAATAAAAATATTTTTATTAACAATGTCTATTTTTACAGGCACAATAAATTTTATGTTTTGATACACCCTCACATTGGTGATGAGATATTTAAACTTTTTCCTAGACATCTGTATTCTGACTTTACAGTGAAAAGAGCCTTAAAGATTACATTTATGATCTGTCCTTACCCACTATCAGATTGTATGTATGTATATATACATATATATATGTATATATATACACTCTGAGAAATTTTGCCAACTATTATAAATGTTGTCAATTGAATAAGATTAAAATCTCTCTATTGGCATGATGGTGTACATAACACACACATACACATACATATGAAAAGCCATAGTTTTTGAGACTTTAGTTTTTTCTGTAGGTCAAAACAAACATTTTTCTTCCCTTCATATTGAAATATCTGGTTATTTCTGTTAATATGAGTATTTTTACTTTAAAAAGAAGATTTTCACGTATCAATAACAATGTTTACTGGCCCGTTTAAGGTCTGTATATCTTAATTTCTACTTTATGTCCATATTACTTATCTTATAATTAGAAAAATCAATAAGCCTAATATACATTTAGTAATTGAAGTAACATTTTAAAGATATTGCACTAGTTTTGGTGTTTTTTGAAAAGAATAAGTAACACTGGGCACTATATAATTTAATTTAGGTGCTTTAAAAAAATTAAGTGAAGATACACCTGTTTTCTTAAAAGCACTTTTATGCCATGAACATGTATTAGCAAGATATTTATCTTAGGGTTCCATTAGAGCATGAGTTAATTGCTTTGTCTCCAGGGAAATAAGAAACTATAATACTTATAGGGACTATGAACTTTCAGAAAATTTTCCAAACCAGTCATTAGTCCAACAACAGTAGAACTGCTATTAATCATCCTGATGATCATGATGTGTAGCATTCTGGAAAATATCTCTAATTTTCATTAGTCTGATATAGTTTATCAGACTCCCCTAGCAATTTAGAAAAATACCTTATTAATATTTGCCTCAATATTTAAGAAGTTCAGATGGCTAAATAAAAAGCTACCAAAACCTGAGATTAAGGAATTCTTTTTATGAGAATGCATTAGCTTTCTTTTTTCTTTTTTTAATGTTTTATTTTTTTATTTTAGAGAGAGAGTGAGAGGGGAAAAGAGAGAGAGATTAGAGAGAGAGAGAGAAAGGGAGTGAGAGAGAGAAAGAATCTTAAGCAGCCTCCACAGTCAGCACAGAGCCCACTACACTGAGGGTCTTGACTCCATGACCCTGGGATCATGACCTGAGCCAAAATCAAGAGTCAGATACTCAACTGACTGAGCTGCCCAGGTGCCCCAGGAATGCAGTAGCTTTTTTTCAGGCTTGCTCTTAGAACAGATTTCCATGCAGTTCAGCATTAGATATTATTAAAATAAGTTTATTCTCACTGTCCTCTACATTAGAGTTTGTGTCATCTACTATATCATTTAACTTCCCGAGGTCTTATTTTTCTCATCCTTGAAATTGAAATGATTCGTTAGGTATCTTTCAGCTTGAGAATAGTTATGATTTTTATTATAGGGGTTTAACTTTTTCTGCCTGTAATGAAGCTTCTATGTACTTTGGAAATACTCAAAACAATAATAATTAGTCAAGGAATTATTCAGATCTCAACAGCTCTGGGAATTGTATGATTCAATATACAATCTTATTCTGTTGCTGAACTTCTTGCTGAAACTTTCAGAAGAATCAACATTCAAAATGTAAAAATGACAAAATATTGCCTCAGTAATTTGGGCAGTGAATGAGGGGAGTACTTAAAACAATGTAATTGAACATACGGGTTAAACATTTTAGATACAATTTAGTTAATGAACATTGTTTATCCACTGTGGTAGGCAGATTAGTTCCCCCGAAAGATTTCACATCTTGATCTTCACAACCTGACTCTGTGACATTACATGGTAAAGGAGCTTTGCAGATGCAGTTAAGTTCAGGATCTTGAAATGCGGAGATATCATGGATTACCCACATGGGTCCAGTGTAATCACAATGGTCTTTATAAAAAAAAAAGTCAAAAGGGTCAGAGTCAGAAGGATAAGTGATGATGGAAGCAGAGGTTGAGCGATACAACCACAAATCAGTGAATGCAGGTGGCCGAAAAGCAGGAAGTGAATTCTCCTCTGGAGCCTCCAGAAAGAACAAGCTCCGCCCAGTGAAAATCATTTTGGACTTCTAGATGGATTATACTCAGAACTTGACCCATACCTACTTAGATGATGAGATTTGGGACTTTTGAGCTGATAAGATTTAGAGGAGATTCTGAGTTTAAATTGATGCTTCAATGGGTTGAGACTTGGGAGAATGTTGAGATGGGGATGAATGGATTTTGCTGTGGATGAATGTGATCTTTGGGGGGATGAAATATAATAAATAATAATGTCCCCCTCTCTTTATAAATGTCCATGTTCTGATATCTAGAAACTGTGGATATGTTAACTTGTATGGCAAAAGGGACTTTGCAGATGTGACTAAGGATCTTAAAATGGGGAGATTATCCTGTATTGCCTGGGTGGACCCAACATAATCATAAGGGTCCTTAAAATAGGGAAGATGGTATGATGAAGAAAGAGAAAAAAAATTTAAATATTACGTTGCTAGCTTCAAAGATGGAGGAAGGAGCTATGAGTCAAGGAATGTAGGTGGCGTCTTGAAAATGAGAAAGGCTGGAACAGAATCTCTCCTAGAGCCTCCAGAAGTAATAAGCCCTGCTGACTCCTTGATTTTAGCCCTGTAAAACTCCTTTCAGACTTCTGATCTCAGTAACTGTCTGAGATTAAATTAATATTGTTTTAAGCTACTAAGTTTGTGGTTATTTGTTACAGTGGGTAATGGAGACTAATATAGTGACTGTGGAAATTAGGTCAGTAGTAGACTTTTCATCTGTTACATACTCATTCAAATAACAGAAGCATGTTTTTTTGTGTCTAGGCAGAAGGCATGAGATGTGGGCATTTACAGAGGAATGTATTTTAGCTTAAATATCAAGCATTCATTTGATCTAGGTTTTTATGATTTTATGAGTCATTTTAATGACTTAAAATAATTGGACTAAAACTTTACCATTGGAAAGTCTTCATTTTGTGTATTTTTAGGAAATTATTATCATACTGATAATGATAATAGTAATGCTAACAGTAGAAGCTAGCATGTGGGGTGCCTGGGTGACTCAGTCTGTTAAGCATCTGACCCTTGATTTCAGCTCAGGTTATGATCTCATGGTTTGTGAGATAGAGCCCCACATTGGACTCCTTGCTGACAGTGCAGAGCCTGCTTGGGATTCTCTTTCCCTCTCTCTCTGACTCTCCCCATCCCTCTCAAAACAACTAAATAAACTTAAAAAAACCCAATATCTGGCATTTATTGAATGACTAGCCCATGCCAGGTATGGTGAGAGGCACTTTACATTCCTATATCTCCTAAATTTCACAATTCTATAAAATATTTTCACTTAACCTTGAGAAAATTGAGTTTCAAGAGATTAAGTAACTTCCCCAAGTTTACATATCTATAATGCTTGATCCAAACCCATGTGAATACTTTGTCAAATTAAAAAAAAAAGTTTTAAAGGGCCCATTTTCTCACAGTAAGCTAAATCTGCATATTGTCTACTGTTCAGTATTTTTCACTGTAGCATTTCTCTGTTGAAGAGTATATCAGTAATTACTGATGTCACTCTTTCTTAGTGTGTATTCAATTGATTTATCATCTTACATTGTGTTTCCAGGGTAGTTGATCTGTTAAATATATTTATTATTTATCTTAAAGATTAAAAAATTGTTGGCTTGATAGGAATCTCCGTTCATTTAGAATCCCTCCACATTTTTCTATTCTTTTATACATTCATCCATGTATTTATTCTATAAATGTTTACTGACCATTTGTTACATGCAGGGTATAGAGCACTAAACAATATAAACATGCATCATACCCTCATGTTGTTTTAAATTTTGTGCCAGGTAACTGTGAATGATATAAAATAAGGATTACATATGATTTCTGCCCTGATTAACCTTAAGATTTAGTTCAGGTCATTATCCTGACTGCTATTTATTGGTTGTATAATCTTAGACAAGTAATTTATGCTTTGCTTCCTATAATTTAAAATGAGAAGGCTATTTTTCTGTTTATAGGATTGTTATAAAGATTTTAAAATATAAATGTAAGTTTCTGTATAAATTCCTTCCTATACAAATGCAAACTAATCTTTTTCTGTTCAGTTCTTGGTTTTTGAAAATAACAATCCAGCAATTTTAATAGGGTTTGCAGAAGACTATGTATAGTGCAAACTAACTTCATAATAAGTGCATTAAGAGAAGAATAATATTTATTTGTGTTTAGAAAGCCTGGCAATATGTATACTATGCTAATACTATGTTAATAGTTGTTATAGTTGTATCTAATAGTTAAATCTAATCCTTAATATTTCAGAGGGACTCTAACTTCCTACTTTATATACTTAAACATTGTTTGGGTTGTTTATAATAAGCAATCTAATTTTTTAATGAATGTTTTATATTTTGTGAAAAAAATCAATGCCATGAGTTGTAAAAAGTCATGCCAATTCCTTATGTCACCATGAGTCCCCATAGAATAGTTTGAAAATAATTGCTTGCACCTGTCCATCCATCTATTTATTCACCAATCCCATCCATTCACTCATTCATTAATTAATTTTTCATGTTAATCTATACTTTTCGAGACATTTTTGGTGCAGTTGTCTTTAAATTTTAAATTGCTCTTTTGAGAGGATTATGTAGAGACAGCTGGAAGACACTGTGGGATGAATTGTTTGTGGATTGTCTTTGTATAATTTTTATTAATGACATCAATGATTATTTCTCATTGTTTTAAGTCACATTTCCCTGATTATTAGTGAGAAGGAATTTTTTCCCCCAAATATTTTTTGGACATTTGTATTCTTTTTGTGTGAATTACTTGTTTATTTGGCTTTCCATTTTTAATTTTAATTTTTATTTATTTAAAACAATTATTTATTTGGAGGGAGAAAGAGGACAAGTGCATGAACGTGCGTGCTAGCAGGGGAATGGCACAGAGAGGGGGAGAGAAAGAATCTCAAGCAGGTTCTCCACTGTCAGCACAGAGCCAGACACATGGCTCAATCCCATGAACCATGAGATCATGACCTGAGCCAAAATGAAGAGTCAGAAGTTCAATGGACCGAGCTACCCAGGCACCCCTAACATTTTTTATTTTTAAAATAATTTATTTATAAATGTATTTTAATACAGCTAATCCTTGTTTTTTGTGGATTATGTACTTGTGAGTGTGCCTACTTGCTGAAATTTATTTGTAACCCTCAAGTCAATACTTGTGATGCTTTCATTCATGGACATGCAGAGAGCACTGAAAATTTTGAGTCTCTTGATGCACACATTTCCAGTTGAATAGGTAAAGCTCTGCCTTCTTGTTTCAGCTCTTAAACTGCATAAGCAGTTTTCATTTTCTCAGCCTATTTAGTGCCACTTAAACAATTTTTTGTGCTGTTTGGGGGGGGATTTCACTGTTTAAAATTACTCTCAGTATGGTGCTGAAGTTGTGCCTAGAGTTTCCCGGATCTCAAGAAGGCTGTGATTGATGTACCTTCTGAGAAAATATGTGTGTCAGATAAGCTTCATTCAGGCATAAGTTGTAGTGCTATTGGCTGTGAGTTGTGTTTATTAATCAAAAAATATATGTTGAATAAATTATCTTTAAGTAAAAACACATATCTAACAAATTATATATTGATCAGTTGATGAAAATGCTGTGACCAAAGACTTGCAGGTACCTAACCCTGTATTACTCCTAGGAGCAGTGATTCAGTATTTGCTAATTCAGTGGTCATGGTGACTTTGTGAAACAAAACTACTGTGAAAGTGAGAATTCACTGTATAGTCGGGATATCAAACTTTGTGAAAAATATTTCAAAACAATGTTTCCTCAATTCGTTGCTTGCCCTTTAACTTTGTTTATGTTTCTTTTTTTGTGGTGCAGAAGTTTTCATCTTCATGAAGCCAAGATTTTAAAATACATTTATTTAACACTTCTGCGTTTTGTGTCTTGTTTAGGCTGACCTTGACCAACTCCATAATTATAAAAATAGTTTGCCATCTTTTCTTTATGTGAAACCTTGGTTTGTGAGCATAATTCATTCTGGAAACATGTTTGTAATCCAAAGCACTTGTATATCAAAGCAAATTTCGAGAACCATTGGTTCAGTTGTAATCATGTGATGTTTGGTGTCAGGTACTACTCGTATTGCAAGACGTTGCTCGTTTATGAAGTTAAAATTTATTAGGAATGCTCATCTTGTGGAACACTCACAGAACAAGTTACTCACAATCCAAAGTTTCACTGTGTATGTGTATTATATATACATATATATATGTATGTGTATATATATATATATATATATATATATATATATATATATATGTATGTATGTATTTACATAGTAGTTTCTTTACCTGTGATTTTGCTTGCTGTGGTTTCAGGTACCCACAGTCAATCACAGTCCAAAAGCGGATGATCCTCTTTCAGATGGATTTGTTAGAAGGTCAATAGTAGCCTAGCACTTATGTCACAATGCCTGCATCATTCACCCCACTTTATTTCATCATGTAGGCATTTTATCATCTCACATCATCACAAGAAGGATGAGGACAGTACAATTAGGTATTTAGAGAGAGAGATCACATTCACATACCTTTATTATGGTATGTTGTTAAAATTGCTCAAATTTACTACTGTTGTTAATCTCTCACTGTGCCTAATTTATAAATTAAACTTTATTATAGGTATGTATGTATAGCAAAAACCATAGTTTATATAGGGTTTGGTACTATCCATGGTTTCAGGCATCCACTGGGCGTTTTGGAACATATGCCCTGTGGATAAAAGGGAACTACTATATGTGTGTGTGTGTGTGTGTGTATATATATATATACGTATATATATATATATACATATATACGTATATATATATGTATATATATGTATACATATATATATACGTACATATATATACATATATATATACGTATACATATATATATGTATATATATATGTATACGTATATATATATAATTAATTAATTTGGGGGTGAGGAGGAACCCAAGATAAATTATAGAATTAAAATACATATATATGTATAAATAAATACAATGTATAAATAATATATAAGTGTATAATTAATAACTGTATAATATAAGTGTATAATTATTAACTTTGGAGAGATATACAAACTTATCTGTATAAATAAACACACACACACATATATATATATGTGTATTTTTAATTCTATAATTTATCTTGGATTCCTCCTCACCCCCAAATTAATAATTAGTTGTACCAGCACCATTTATTAAATAGCCTAGCCTTTTGTTTTGATTTTAAATGTTATATTGCATTCATTTCCCTTTTTAAATTTTTTTTAAAACTGTGGTAAAATACCCATAACAGAGATATTGCAATATTAGCCATACAGTACAGTGATGTTAAGTTTATTAACATCATCGTTTAATCATTCTCTAGAACTTTTCAGTTGTGCAAAACTGAAATTCTGTGCCCATTAAACAATAACTCCCCATTTCTTCCTACCTGTAGCACCTGGCAACTACCATTCTGTTTTCTATATCTATGATTTTTACTACTCTACGTATCTCAAGTAAGTGGAATCATCTAGTATTTGTCTTTTTGTGACTCAATTCACTTAGCCTAATGTCCTCAAGATTATCCATGCTTTAGCATGTGTCAAAATATCCTTTTTTTTTTTTTTTAAATTTTTTTTTTTTTTTCAACGTTTTTTATTTATTTTTGGGACAGAGAGAGACAGAGCATGAACGGGGGAGGGGCAGAGAGAGAGGGAGACACAGAATCGGAAACAGGCTCCAGGCTCCGAGCCATCAGCCCAGAGCCTGACGCGGGGCTCGAACTCACGGACCGCGAGATCGTGACCTGGCTGAAGTCGGACGCTTAACCGACTGCGCCACCCAGGCGCCCTCAAAATATCCTTTTTAAAAGCTGCATAATATTCCATTGCATGTATATATCATATTATGCTTATCCATTAGTTCATCAGTGGATACTTGGGTTGCTTCCACCTTTTGGCTCTTGCAAATACTGTTGCTGTGAATACGGATGTGCAAATACCTCTTCGAGACCTTGCTTTCAATTATTTTGGACATATACCCTGAAGTGAAATTGCTGGATCATATGGTAATTTTATTTGAAATTTTTTTAGGAACTGACATGCTGTTTTCCATAATGGCTGTAGCATTTCACATTTCCACCAATAGTACCCAGTGCCCAAGGGTTCTAATTTTTTCACATCCACATCAATACTTTTATTGTATTTTATGTTCTTTTTTTTAAATAGTAGCCATCATAATAGGTGTCAGGTGACATATCATTGTGGTTTTGATTTGCATTTCTCTAATGATTAAGTGATGTTGAGCATCTTTTCATGTGCTTATTTATTGGCCCTTGTATATCTTCTTTGGAGAAATATCTAAATTCTTTATTTTAAAAATTGGACTGTTTTTTTGTTGTTAAGTTGTAGGAGTTTTTTGTATAGTCTGGATATTAATTCCTTGTCAGATATATGATTTGTGAATATTTTGTCCCATTTCATAGATTGCCTTTTTATTCTGTCAGTTGTGTCCTTTGAAACACAGAAGTTTTAAATTTTGATGTAGTCCAGTTTATCTGCTTTTGCCTTTGTTGCCTATACTTCTGGTTTCATATCCAGGAAATTATTGTCAAATCAAATGTCATGAAGATTTCACCCATTTTTTTCCTAAGAGTTTTATAGTTTTAGATCTTACTTCCTGAGTTTTTGCTAGGAAAAATGTCAAATTTAGAGATTAATTAGGAGAAAATTGGTATTTTTACAATATTGTATCTTCCCTCTCAGGAGTGTAATATAAATTTCTATGTTTTCAAGTCCTTTTTTATGTTGTTAAGTAACATCTAGTTTTTTTATATGTAGTTTTCTACATTTAATGGTGTAATTTTTATTATTTCATATTTGTTTCTATTGTGAATATTTTTCCCATTGTATTTTCTAACTGGTTTCTGCTAGTAGATAGGAAAGCTGTTAACTTTTCTACCTTTTTTTTGTCATCTTAGGAATCACACCATGGTTTATATAAATATTCAAGTTGATATTCTGATGAGGAAATTATATAACCTGCAAATAATAGCAACTATGTCTCTGAATCTTCAATCTTTATGATCTTTTGATTTTTTTCTCTTATTGAATTGATTGGACCCAGCATTACAGCATTAGGTAATGATAGTGTAGACTCATCAGTCTAGAAGCTAAACACCGCCATATATGTTTAAATAGTATCTCTGATATGACTCCTCTAAGTGTTATTCCATCTCTGTTCTTTCTCCTAGAGTTTTGGTTGTGGGGCATAAGTTTTAGGATCTCAATTTTATTTTGTATACACTATATGTTTAGTTTCTATGATAGTAAAGGCCTTTAACATTATTACTAAAATATCACTTGACATATTATGTTAATTTTCTAGTTATATAACTGAGCACTTCTATATTAATGTTTCATATTTGCCTATAAGTCTTTGATACCTATCACAATACCTGCTTCTTAGCAGGTATTCAATAACTATTGAATGTGTCACACACTAGAGTGAATCTCAAGCTTACCATATTTCTAAATAATATATCTCAATTCCTGATTGATCAGCTTTAAATGATATATCTTATTTCTCTGTGAGTAAGGATTTTAGCTCACTTATATTATCTCTGTCTACAATCCTTCTACATATGTTTGCTATTTTTTATGATAAATTTTAGGTGTGTGGTTTTTTGGTTTTTGTTTTTTTTTACTGGTTAGCTTGGTGACTTTAAATAATATTATACTTAAAGAAGTTTAAATAATACTTTTATATTTCTGTGTTATGTTTCATCAACTTTGGGCAGTATTTCTTGACTTCCTATTTTGGAAAATTAAGATATTAGCTCCTGTGCTCCTTTTTTCATGTTTCCTTCCCTTCTTCACCTGCTACCTTATAGACTTATAGACTGTCATGCTTGTTCACATTTATGTTCTATCCTGTGTCACTGGCCAAGTTTCCCATATTTTGTTCATAGGCTTACACTACAAAATTTTAGCCAGTGAATCACATTTACATATTTATGTTTACAAATAGCATGCTGAAATTAAATTTACTTTTCTATCAAGACTCAAGGTCCAGAGGAAGGAGAATATATCTAGCATTAATATTGAATGATTTATCTTTCTTCTCCATTCTATCATTTGCCATATCTTGCTATCATGTACATTTTTTTAATCTATTTGACTATGATATTGATTAGATTCACCTCATAAGCTCTATAGCTGTTCTGTTGGTCATTTTTTGATCTGCACTTTTTTCTGAAGCCTCATGGCTTGAATTTCTTATGTCATGCAGGCTGAATCATATAGCTGATATTTTAGAGAGGCTCTAGAGTCCAAAACCTTAGATCCTAGTTTATTTCAGCTGCTCTTTAGGTTGAGGTCTATATGCCATTGCTTGGTTCTGCAAATTGGTACTAGAAATGTGAGCTGAGACCAGAGTGGGTGATTACCTAGTGGTTGCTTTCAATGGGAGTTGCATAAATTGGTACCCTGAAAATCTTGGTACTCAAAATTTAAGTTTTTTTTTATTAAAAAATATTTTAGAGAGAGAGAGAGGCAGAGTGCAGAGGGAGAGAGAGAAAATCTTAAGTAGGCTCCATGCTCAGCACAGAGCCTGATGTGGGGCTCGATCCATCACTCTGGGATCATGACCTAAGCCAAAATTGAGTCAGACATTCAATCGACTGAGCCACCTAGGTGCCCCTCAAGTTTTAAGTCTTGATAATATCATTTTGTGTAGTTTTTTAAAGTCCTGAATATGATTTGTTTGATACTCACACTCAGTACCTCTTTTCAACATTTATTAACTCACCCATGCATAGTAGGTACGCAGTGAATATTCTTCTCATGCCTTTCAAACCAAAAAGACATATGGAGTCTATATGCAGATTAAGAAAGGGAATGAGTAAGAAAATAATATTTTCTTTTGAAGACCTTCTCTGAGAAAAAATGATTGTATAACTGGGAGAATTCCTTGGGTTGGATGTATTGTAAGGAGGCATACTTGATGCCCTGTACAGCATTTCACACAAGCAGCATTATAGGTGAGAAAACCAAGGTGCAGAGAAGTCAATTAACTTGTTTATGGTGAAAATTATGAAGTAGCAGGGGTAAATATTCCAACTCAGTTCATTTGGACCTAATGCTCAGAACCTCTCCTTTTTTTTTTTTTTTTATCTCTTTAGCATTTGATCATGCCTTCTAAGAAAAGAGTATTGTTCACATTTACGTCTTCAGTAGTTCCTTCAACAATAGTGTGGAAATGGGTTGAGTGGGACTCTCCTCCCTTGGAAAAAGGGATATCTGATGATGTCAGAGATATCAGCTAAATGTTAATGGGTCTTCATTTCTATTAGCAGAAGAATTAATACAAATTTCCTTTAATGAAGGTTTAGTGTGTCCATCAAATTCTATTTTGACTTATTCTGAGTTTGATCTTAGCTGCAATTAGGAATGAATTCTATATTTATATTTAGAAATATATTTCATATTTCCCTATCTTTCTCTGCTATTTTAATTATATAGGTTATTATTTCTTACTTTTCCTGCCTGATACTGCATTGTTTAACTAATGAATATCTGCTGCTTTCATTTTTAAAGGTGGTTCCTTTTCATATACGATGGAAGTACAGCTAGGGTTTTTAAAAAATGGAAATAGCTTGAGATAATCAAGAGAGTCAGGTAGAGCTAAGTTTTACTTAGCTTTACAACTTACTAGGTATATGTCTTTGGTAACCTGTCAATAGTTTTTCATTATTTTTAAGAGAGGGAACTTGTACCTACCTTGTAGGGTGATATGAAAATTGGAGAATGGGTTTAAAGCACATAGAACAATGCCAGACCCATATGGTAGTCATTATTATTTTTTTTTGCTCTCTTTAAAAAATATAAACTATTATATCTTTTAAGAAGTTATCCAGTCTCTGCTTGAATATCTACATGGATGAAAGCATGTTCTGTAAATTTCCATGTCTAACAAATATAAGCTGTGGAATTTCAGAAATAAATCACCTTGAGTATTAATTTCATCATTTGTAAAATGATGATAATAATAGTACCTACCCCCTAGGCTTGTGGTGAGGAATAAATGACATATATTGCTTCTATTAAGTGCTTACAATTGGGTCTAGCACTCAATAAATACTCAATAAATGTTAGCTCATAGTATAAGTACTAAGAGTAGAGCACTTACAAATATATTACAGCCTGAGTCACCTACTGTATTTTTTTCCACAGCAAAAGTTGTTCAAGTTCTTACTTACATGTGATGATTGACTATAATGTAATGTGAACTTTTAACTTGGTTTTATGAGGCTACAGCCTTATAGGGAGCAACCCATACTAACCACCTACTAGCTTACCTATCCTTGTGGTTCCATAATAAATATTTGCTGAATTTATTGTCTTTGGCAGGGATCTGCACACTCTCTGTAAAGGGTCAGATAATAAATATTTTAAGTTTTAATGCTATATGATCTCCATCACAATTATTCAGTTCTGCCATTGTAGCATGTTTTCACAATATGAAAATTTATGGTCATGGCTGTTTATTAATTAAACCTTATTTATGAAAATGGATAGTAAGCTAGATTTTTGCTGAAGTTTACTAATCTCAGGTCTATGGAATAAAGAAATTAGATCCTTAATACTTATAATAAAATTCATATAAAATCGTTCTATTTGGAAATATTTTCAGGTGAGAAAATGTTTTATCCTGTACAGAAAAATGGAAGTGAAGCCTAGAGAAATGGCAAAAATGAACCCCCAAAATGCATTCTCTGTGCATATGTAACAAGACTCCAAAGTTTAGCAAGCTAAACTTTTAAGCTCTACAGCACAATTTCACAGAGATTATTTTAGATATTCAGCTTAAACACATTTCTCAGCAACTGAAACCAGATTAGTGTCGGTATAGAACAACTCTGGACTTTTTTAGAAACTATTTTTTTTTATTTTTTTTGAAAGTTTATTTAGTATTTTTGAGAGACAGAAAGAGACAGAGTGCAAGTGGGGGAGAGGCAGAGAGAGAGGGAGACACAGAAGCAGAAGCAGGCTCAGGCTCTGAGCAATCAGCCCAGAGTCCAAAGCGGGGCACGAACCCATGAATGTGAGGTCATGATCTGAGCTGAAGTCGAACACTGAACCGACTGAGTCACCCAGGTGCCTCTAGAAACTAATTTTTAAATGAAATGTATACCTTCTGTGGTATATCAGATGGGTACTTCTTCCAAATGCTAGCATGCAACCCGTTGCTACAAAACTGTTAATTCTAATTAATTCTGTTAATGCCACTTCCTTCCTACAGTTTTATTTAATGCTCCCCTGCCAGAAACAATATCCTTCCTCTTAATATTCAACTAACTTATTTTTGACATCTGTGTTTTTCTTCCTTTTATTATAGTTATTTATATAGTTATCTGATATCTATTCTTTTAGATTGTGAGCTGCCTGAAGGCAGTATCTGTGTCACAAATATTTTTGTTTTCCAGCACACTGTGTTTTATGCCTTGCATGCTGTAGGCACTCAGTCTATGCTTGTTTTCTGAATTTTTCTTTCAGTGTCTGTAGGGAGATATGCTGGAATGATGTAAAAAGTATTCTCTCTGGCAGTCTGAGTTCTACTTCTGACTTGATCACTTGCTAACAATATACTCAATTTCTCTGAATCAAGGTTCTGTTTCCTCATCTATAAAATAAGGATCATTCCAACACTGCATTATTTTGTGAGGATTAAATGAGTTGACAAAAGTGCCTAAACAGCAAACCTAAGCACATAAAACATTAGCCTTTATTATATCTAATGGATGTATTACATTTCTTTTTATTTTATTTTATATTATGATATAAATGTTCTAAAAATGAGTAGTTAATACATTAATAAGTAAATGTCAATGATGTGAAAAAGGCAGATAACATCTCTTATTGAGTGTGAATTAAAGAGATGTTATTATGTTGTTTTCTGCATGTGTCAACAAATATTTTACCCAGTTCTTTTGACAGTTACCATTGTAGCAAAAATAAAGCTATATTTAATGTGAATGAATTCTTATAAGGAATTTTATTTCTTGCCTTGATTCTGTGGCCAAATTAGGACTTGTTTCTGCTTATTAGGCTCCTGCCTTCTGAAAATAGGTAAAATTAACAGCATTTATAAGAGAATTTATAGAAAAGGAAAAGTGGTGTCCATTATCTTTTTATAGCCTATTAATGACTAGTGCATATTTTATACTGAAAAGGAGAGACCGCCTTAAAGAGATGAAAAGTATCACTAACCTTATTCTTTTCTTTATTTCTGGTGTGTTTATGTGTGTAGGTATGATAATGCACCATAACCCTTCTGTGAGACCCTGTAATCCAGCACTGATCAGGCTTAAGAATTTTATTTTTATATTAGTTTCAACATGAATTTTATAATTTCCTAAGTCTAACTTGTTTTCACAGTTTTTTAAAATATTTTTTTTAACGTTTATTCACTTTTTGAGAGACAGAGATAGAGCACAAGCAGGAGAGAGACAGAGAGAGAGAGAGACATAGAATCCAAAGCAGGCTGTAGGCTCTGAGCTGTCAGCACAGAGCCCAAGGCGGGGCTCGAATCACAAACTGTGAGATCATGACCTGAGCTGAAGTTGTACGCTTAACCAACCGAGCCACCCAGGCGCCCCCACAGTTTTTTAATTTATAGTCACTTTAAAATATATTCTTATATATTTTGTTTTTACTTCATTTTTAAAATTATTTTTTTCACTAATTTTAAAAACACTTCCATAATAGCTTGATATTGGGGCACATGACAAGATTAATTCTAGGGACATTGATCATTGTCCAGTATCCCAAAGGACCTGAGTCTTGTGGACTATAAGAAATGAGCTACACCATTCTGCTTCCTTTTTCATGTGCTTCTGCTTAATAGCATTGCAGACATAGCAGAAAACAAATCATAATATAGTCTGTATAACAGTTTGATAGACCATAAAAAAAGAATCCTTTGAGGACTTTAAATGCCCTAATTTCAGCCATTCCTCTGGAGGTTTGAGTAAGAAGCTGCCTGACATGTGGCAGACCAAAGCATGGAACCAAGTATCCACCCTCTGCAAGGAGTCTTTCTGAACTAATCTCATGCTTTAGTCACCACTAGAAACCAGTTCTCTCAGGTCATCTATCATCACCCAAACTCTCACCCTTTTGTTGCTGTTATTGAACTGAGCTTCCATTCCTTCTCTACTCCCTACTGCCTGTAATAAACAAAACCCTTATGTTCCCATCATCTCCTTGTGAATGTTTCTTCATTTCTTGGCTTTATTTAGAAGTACTTACCTTTATTTTATACATATTAATTTATATC
Organism: Panthera leo; assembly: GCF_018350215.1. Taxonomy (NCBI): domain Eukaryota; kingdom Metazoa; phylum Chordata; class Mammalia; order Carnivora; family Felidae; genus Panthera; species Panthera leo. The sequence goes on along the minus strand of NC_056685.1, from coordinate 119,702,048 downwards.
AGCTACACTGTTACCATGATATTGGTTAAGACTGGAATCTGTATATGTTTGTAAAAAGGGTCCTAAACCAAAATTTGTACCATGGACAATTGCTATTCTCATCATTCCCTTTTTTTCAGTAATCATCTCTTCAACATGTATTTATTGTTTTCTTGCTATATATCAGACACTGTTTTAAGTAAGGAGGATACAGTGAGAAAATCTTGTATTCTAGTAAGGGAGTCAAATAATAGCAAGTAAAGAAAGAAGCAAGAACTTTTCAGAGTGATAAATGCTGTGTGACAAAAGTTTTAAAGGTGATGGAAATGAGTGATGGGAGTGAGAAATAGATGACAAATTAAATTGTGTAGTCAAGGAAGGGCTCCTTGAGAAGGTGACATTTGAGTTGAAACCTAATGACAGGAAGGGACCAGCCACATGAAGAACTGTGTCAGGCAGAGTGAAGCACAAGTCAAAGGGCAGAGGGCTTCCCTAGAGTGATTTAGGGATGTGTTAGAGATTGAGGTCAAGATTGGGGCCAAATTTTATTGGGCTTTGTAGATCTGGGTAAAAAGTTTTGATTTTATTCTCATTCAAGTCAGATGTCATTAAGAGGGTTTTAAGCAAGGGTTTATGTGACTTGATTTAAATTTTTTTAAAAAATCAGGTAGTATATGCCTACCTGCTTATATTAAATATGTATCTGTGTTCATATGTATTTGTAAAGGCAAACTACCCAAGCAGAACATTAAATTGTCAGGAAGTTTTGGTTGGTGTTAGGGCTAGATTCAGAGAAATCCCAGTATTTTGGGAGAAAGTGATGTTTTGTTCCCTGCCTTGTAAGTTAATAGCCTACACAGTAAATGTTCTGTTTTTTTTATACTTAAAAGTATTATGTGCTTTTTCGGAAAAATGGGAAAATGAAGAAAAGTGTAAAGAAGAAAAAAATTATTGATAGTCATACTGTTCAAACAAAACACTTTTGATGAATTTCTTGATTTTTTCTATGCAAGTGTGTGTATATGTGTATACTGTATACACACTGTCTTGACAAATACATATGAACACAGATACATATTTAATATAATCAGGTAGGCATACATATATACCCATATACATACACATATATATTTGTCATTATATTGCATATACTCTTTGGAGTTCTGCTTTTTTATTGAACAAACATTTTCCATATGTTCATAGTTTTTATAAACCATTATTTCTAATGAGAGTGTATCACTAAGAGATGGAAACATTGCTGAAGAAGTATTTTCAAGATGGAGTACAAGGATAGATAAGAATTCTTCCCTTTAATTGAACATCCTTTAGATTTTTTTATATTCATTTCCTAGTAGACTGGGGAAGACCAAACCAAAGCAACATTTTTTTTTTCTGAGAAAGAATTAATTCAGAGAACCAAAAAGTATATTTTCAGTCTGTTTTAATTATGGAAAACCTGGAAATATTACTGTTGATTTGAGATGAGGAGATAAATAATGAGACATGGGCAAAACATGATAGTAAACCATAAACATGATTATGTTTCATGTGTAAACATGTATGGTAGGGAGGTTTGATAGGAGAGAGGTTTCAGTGTAAACATACATGGTAGGGAGGTTAGACAGGAGAGAGCCCACAAAGGTGATATGTGTAAAAGAAAAATCAATTTTCAAAAAAACGATGGAGCACATGTGTAGGAATAGTTTACCTGTGAATATAAAGTGGATATTCTCCACTGAGAATGGCTTCCTTACTCAGAGGTAGAGAATTAATTTGGTTAGCTTCACTGAAAAGGAAGTGACTAAATCTATTTAGGAAAGGCAGGTGGTAATGCTACATAGAGATTTCTTCAGTTTTAAGGATGCCATGCTTTCCTGCAGACACTTCAGTTAAACAGAGGATACATACTTAATACATTGCTTTTGGCTCTGGGCTATCACTAGACAGAGCTTGTTAATCCATTCCTTGAAGTGCCTCTCTGCTTTTCCTTCTTTTGCAGCCTCACTCATTGAGTAAGCTGCATCCTGAGATATCTCTTTTTCTTATCTGTTTTCCTTCCCATAGCTACTTAATCAAAACAGGCCAGAGAAATATGAAGTGGGCAGCTTTTTCATACTTAAATATTTATGCAATACAGACAATAATGCCCCAACTTAACTTTTCAAATGGAACACAGCTGGTTTTAAATATATTAGAGATTTATTGATAAATTCAGGAATGTAGCCACATATCTTGCAAATGTATAAATGAAAGAGAAACAAGTTTACAATTGATTTTATTCTAAAAATAAAGTTAAATCAGCATATCAAAATAAAGTAAGGCAAAGAAGGTAGCATAGTGCTTGGCATATAGTAAGTGCTCAAACATTACAGACTCTGGAGCTAGACCTCTAGGATTCAGGTTCCATCTATATTTGTTTCTTTTCTTTTTTTTTTTTTTTTTTTTTTTTTTTTTTAGCATTTTGACCATTTTTTAAAAATATGAAATTTATTGTCAAATTGGTTTCCATACAACACCCAGTGCTCATCCCAACAGGTGCCCTCCTCAATACCCATCACCCACCCTCCCCTCCCTCCCACCCCCATCAACATCTATATTTGTTTCTTACTGGCTGTATAACTTTGGGCAAGTTACTAAAACTCCCTATGCCTCAGTTTCAATATCTGTAAAGTGGAGATAATCACAGTACTATCTCATAGGGTTGTTCTGAGAATTAAGTGAGTGACTGTATAGAAGGTATTTAGAATTGCACCTGGTACACAATGAGTCTTAGATGTGTTAGCTATTGTGTTGTAGCAGTAGGTGATATTCAAGAAGTCATAGATCATTTTTGTGACAATGATCTAAAATAAAAAGTGAAATACTGTGAAATAGTATTAAAGTGAAAACTATGTCAAATAGAAATATATCAGAAATCTTTTACCTTCATTAAAATGAAAGTTATTCCAAGGTAGAGCATGCGACTCTTGATCTCAAGTTGATGAGTTCAAGCCCAAGTTGGATGTAGAGCTTTAACAAATAAATAAAATGAAAGGTATTCTTATTTGGAATAAGAATTTTTCTCTATGAATTCTGTATTTCTTTCTCTTTTTTTTGAATGCATACATTTTATGACTTTACATTCTTTTTAGGCTTGAGAAAAGGAGGTGTTGGACTTCAGATCATGTTCCCCCAATCCGGCTAAATACCACTGGCAGTTTTTTCAGACTGAAAAATTTGTTCTAATCATCTTGTTTAAATGAATATCATGAATACTAAATATATAGAATATTTTTCACACTACTGAAGTACAATTGGTTTAGACATTCAGAACATTTAAATGAGAACTCATGTGTGAAAAATTAAGTTACTGATGATAGGAATATCAGTTAAGTTATAAAATGAATTTCTTGTAGAATTTCACAGATTGATACTTCACTAGTCTTGCTTTAAATAATAAATTCCTGGGACATACATTACGTATGATGCATGGCTTCTCCAATCACAGAAACCTTCCTTCTGAATTCATGTTTTCTTGTATATTGCCAAATTAAGGATTCTGCTTCTAATGCCTTCATTAAATCTCTATCATTGTTTTAAAATCTCAAATTGGAATTAAACATAATTTTATAAGTACTTTGTTATATTAAAATTCATCTGAGATTTTATCTGGATGGACACATCTTAAACCTAGTCTCAGGGGCTCCTGGTGCTGTCCCACCTATCACAAATGTCTCAGGTTATTTGCTATCAGATTCAACCTTTTTAATTTTAAAAACAAAACGAGAAATTTAGGCAAAGTGATAGACAAGCTCTGGGTATGCTTGAAATACATATTAGTGTATGCTTTTTAAAAACTTGCATTTTAGCAGTGATGGAGAGACTTTGAATTGCAAAGTGATGGTTATATTAAATGTGTTTTGTATATATAACAAATGAGGCATGGAGGAAGGGTGGGATTAGGAGACCTGAGTTTGGGTTGACTCTGCTGCTCTCCATAGTGTCTCACCTTGACAGCTATTTAACTGCTATGACTCTCATTTTAAAAAACCTATAAAATAAAAGTCTTATACTAGATCAGCATTTTCTAAATAGTATGATGACTAGTTCTGATTTCTAGTCTGTTAGCAGGCATTACTGGTATAAATGTTCCATGATCAAATATATTTCTGAAATTGAAGAGGTTTCTTTGCTGCTGAACTTCTCGGTGTTGTGTATATGCATCTCTAAAAGGGAGAAAAGAACAAGCAGAGTTTCCTAAACTTAGGTAACTACAGTGTCACTTTTTGTAGTGACACTATTTTTGGAATACCATTTGTGAACTCCTGAGCTAGATTATCTTATACATACCTCCTGATTCTGATTCTGTTGCATTCGCTAATATAACTTTAGTTAAGTTGTGGAATATATAAAGGCATAATCATTAATATTCTTGACTTCCTTGAAAAGAGTTCTATAATAAAAATCTCTGTTTTCTGTTTTCATTCATTGTCACAAGCCTGTGCCCAGCTGGCATCTCTGATATAAAAAGATTGAATCTTATAAATTAACTTTTCAAATTAGGATGCATTATTTTTTGTGTAAAGCAAATTGTACTTGTAAAGTGCCACGAAAAGCAATCTCTTAGTTACTTTTATGCTTTTCCTAAATGCATTAACATAATGGGATACTGTGAACATTAAGCTAAAGATACAATCTTACTCTGAAAAATGATCTTTCTTTTTTAAGGCAGTGTTAAAATTTGAGAGATAGAGTAGTTATTAAAGGAAATATAGCAAGGAAGTCTCATTTATGAAAATAAAACTTTATTGGTAGGAAAGAAGTGGAAATTTTAATTGGAAAAGTTTACACAGAATACAAAGTTTGATTAAAAAGATCATCTTCATAGGCTAGAATAAAGGGCTGAAATATATTTTGGAATCTGCTTATAGATGATCTTTATCATCCTCATTATTGAGACCTATTGGACACTGGTACTACAGTAAGATATTATATGCTGACTCTATCCAAAAGGGCTTTTAATATAGTTAGAGGCATAGAACAGATACATAAAATCATTTGCTGAGTTCTAAATTTTATGGTTATAGTAGCAATACTAAAGAGGCATTATGACTGATAGCTGACATGTTCCGAGAAAATTTCCAGGAATTAAGTAGAACCTAAGCTGAAGACTGAACTTTGAATGTAAAGACAAGGGAAGACATTTCAGATAGAAGGAGGGATGTGAGAAGGTAGGAAGGCATTCTTATATCCTAAAGGAAGCAATTCATAAACCACTTTACATTGAGACAAAAGACTTTGTACTTGAAAAATAGAAGTAATAAAAATAGGGCTGAAGATGTAGGTAGGGAATTTAGAGGGAGTCAGAATTCCTTTGATTTTCTTAAACTTTAAATTAGATTAAGAAAACATACTTAGAAGCACTTTTTAACCCAGTTAAGTTTTACGAGTTGTGTGTTGACATGAGTGACTGATGTCCCCTGGGGGAATGGCTGAGGCATTTTTCTCAGAACAGGAATCTCTGGCCCAGAACAACACATCTATGAATAGTGATTTGATGACCACAGAACCACCTGCTTGTCAAATCCTCATGATCCACAGTCTTCCTGTAGCTTTTTTGTTGTCTGTCTGTGCCTGGTGCTCTTTTTCAACATTTATTGAGTGTACCCTGTGCTCTCATAAAAATGATAATCTCTTTCTTTCCTTCCCAGAAGCACAAAAATACTGCAGTTATGTGATTTGGTTTAAGAGAGAAAAGATGTAGGGATTGGGAAGTCATGGGATAGAAAAATTGTAAGGACCACTGGGCTAAGGTAATTTTTCATCAGTTCCCTAGAGGATTTATGCAAGTGGTAAGTTTTCATTTCCAAAGCCTTTTAGGATTGGTAATTCTCCTCAGCATTTATGAGGTCTCTAGCACCTGGACCGAAAGTACATATCATCAGACATAAATAGAACAATAAATGTTTTGTTTTCTCTGATGTAGACTTTAAGAATAATTTTCCAGAATGGTAGTCAGTATCTAAAGAAAGTTAGCTAATTGGATACAGTCTAGGTGGCCAAAACTCATAGCATAAAAATTATGGAGGAATTGCCTTGAAACACATTGGTACTAGCAATCAAATTCTACTAAAATTGATTATTTACCATTTAATAATTTAACAATACTCATGGCCAATGATTCCTAAATTGAAGTTTCTAATTTCCAAATACATATGTACACAACTAAAAGTTGAAATCCTTCTCTTGTAATTATTCTAAATTACCCCCTTTTCTCTGCATTCAGTCAGTGATAGTCATATTTATATCTTATCCACCCCTTCCTTTTATCCCTGAATAATTAAGAATCTTTTTTATTCTTTATCCAAATTTTTATTTAAATTCCAGCTGGTTAACATACATAACTAGTAATATTAGTTTTGGATGTAGAATTTAGTGATTCATCACTTACATACGACACCCAGTGCTCATCACAAGTGCCACCCTTAATACCCATTACCTATTTGACCCATATACCCTACCTCCCCTCCAGTAGCTCTCAGTTTCAGTTTGTTGTCTATAGTTAGAAGTCTGTTTCTTGATTTGTCTCTCCCCTCCTCTGGTCATTTGTTTTGTTTCTTAAATTCTATATATGAGTGAGATCATATGGTATTTGTCTTTCTCTGACTGACTTATTTCTCTTAGCATAATACACTGTAGTTCCATCCACATCATCGCAAATGGCAAAATTTCATTCTTTTTGATGGCTGAGTAATATTCCATTATATATAGATCTTCTTTATCCATTCATCAGTCACTGGACATTTGGGCTATTTCCATAATTTTCTATTGTTGATAATGGTGCTATAAGCATCAGGGTGCATATATCCCTTTGAATCAGTATTTTTGTGTCCTTTGGATAAATACCTAGTAGGGCAATTGCTGGGCCATAGGGTAGTTCTATTTTTAACTTTCTGAGGAACTTCCATACTGTTTTCCAGAGTGGCTGCACCAGTCTGCATTCTCACCAGTAGCGTAAGAGTGTTTGCCTTTCTCCACATCCTTGCCAACGCTTGTTTCCTGAGTTGTTAATTTTAGCCATTCTGACGCTGTATTTCCCTGGTGATTAGTGATGTTGATTGTTTTTTGGATGTTGAGTTTTATGCTTTTTATATATTTTGGCTACTAACACTTTATCATATATGTCATTTGCAAATATCTTCTCCCATTCCATAGGTTACTTTTAGTTTATTTATTGTTTCCATGGCTGCGCAAAAGCTTTTTATTTTGATGTATTACCAATAGTTTATTTTTGCTTTTTTTCCTTTGCATCAGGAGACATATCTAGAAGGATGTTACTTTGGCCAATGTCAGAGAAAGTACTTCCTGTGCTCTCTTCTAAGATTTTTATGGCTTCAGATCTCACATTTAGGTCTTTCATCCATTTTGAACTTATTTTTGTGCATAGTATAATAAAGTGGTCCAGTTTCATTCTTTTGCATGTAGCTGTCCAATTTTCCCAACATCATTTGTTGAAAAGACTTTTTCCCATTGCATATTCTTGTCTTCTGTGTCAAAGATTAGTTGACCATGTAATTGGGGTTTATTTCTGGTATGTCTATTCTGTTCTTTTGACCTATGTGGCGGTTTTTGTGCCAGTACTATAGTGTTTTGATTACTACAACTTTGCAGTATGTCTTGAAATCTGGGATTGTGATTCCTTCAGTTTTTTTCTTCTTTTTCAAGATTGCTTTGGCTGTTTGGAGTCTTTTGTGGTTCCATACAAATTTTAGGATTGTTTGTTCTAGCTCTGTGAAGAGTGCTGGTGTTATTTTGATAAGGATTGCATTGAATGTGTAGATTGGTTTGGGTAGTATAGACATTTTAACATTTGTCTGCTAATCCATGAGCATGGAATGCCTTTCCATTTTTTGATGCCGTCTTCAGTTTCTTTCATCAGTGTTTTATAGTTTTCAAAGTACCGGTCTTTCAACTCCTTGGTTAAATTTATTGCAGGTATTTTATTATTTTTGGTGCAGTTGTAAATGGGATTTTCTTAATTTCTCTTTCTGCTACTTTATTATTAGTGTATAGAAATGCAACAGATATTTGTGTATTAATTTTGAGTCATGGAGCCTTACTGATTTCATTTACTTGTGCCAGTAGTTCTTTTGATGGAATCCAGGGTTTTCTATATATGGTATCATGTCATCTGTAAACATTGACAGTTTTACTTCTTTACCAATTTGGATGCCTTTTACTTCTTTTTCTTGTCTGATTGCTGTAGCCGGGAACTTCCAGTACTATGTTGAATAAATAAAAGTAGTGAGAGTAGACATCCTTGTTTTGTTCCTGATATGAGGGGAAAAGCTCTCAGATTTTACCATTGAGGATGATGTTAGCCGTGGGTTTTTTATATATGACCTTTATTATGGTAAGGTATATTCCCTCTACTTGTTGTGGGTTTTTATCATGAATGAATGTTGTACAATGTCACCTGCTTTTTCTGCTTCTATTCCAATGATTGTATGCTTTTTATCCTTCTTGATGTGATGTATCATGTTGATTGATTTCCAAATATTGAAGCATGCTTACATCCTAGGAATGAATTGCAGTTGGTCATGGTGAATGATTTTTTAAATGTATTGTTAGGTTTGGATTGCTAATATTTTGTTCAGGATTTTTGCATCTATGTTCATCAAAGATATTGGCCTGTAGTTCTTGTTTTGTGTAGTATCTTTAATTGATTTTGGAATAAGGGTAATGCTGGCTTCATATAATAAATTCAGAAGTTTTCTTCTATTTTTTTGGAATAATTTGAGAATAGATATTAACTCTTCTTTAAATGTTTAGTAGAATTCATCTGTGAAGTCTTCTGACCCTAGACTTGCTTGTTTCTTGAGGGTCTTTTGATTACTGATTCAATTTCATTGCTGGTAATCAATCTGTTCAAATTTTCTATTCCTTCCTGATTCAGTTTTGGGAGGTTATATATTTCTAGAAATTTATTCATTTCCTGTAGGTTGTCCATTCTGTTGGCATATAATTTTTTAATATTCTCTTATAATCATTTAGATTTCTGTGGCATTGGTTGTTATTTCTTCTCTTTCATTTCTGATCCTGAGTCCTCTCCTTTTTTTCATCAGTCTGGCTAAAGTTTTATCAATTTTGTTGATCTTTTCAAAGATCCAACTCCTGTTTTTATTGATATGTTGGGTTTTTTTAGTTTCTGTGTTGTTAATTTATGTTTTAATCTTTGTTAAAACATAACATTGCTTTGGAGTTTTAGTCTTTCTTTTTTTTTTTTTTTTTTTTTTTTTTTTAGCTTTTTTGGGTATAAGTTTAAGCTGTTTATTTGAGATTTTTCTTGCTTCATGAGGTAGGCCTGTGTTGCTATAACCTTCCCTCTTAGTACTGCTTTTGCTCTATCCCAAAGATTTTGGACCATTGTGTTTTCATTTTTATTTGTCTCCATGTATTTTTTTTATTTCTTTATTGATTTCTTGTTGACCCATTCACTATTTAGTAGCATGTTATATCACCTCCATGTGTCGGTGTTCTTTCCAGATTTTCCCTTGTGGGTGATTTCTAGTTTCATAGCATTGTGGTCAGAAAACATGCATGGAATGGCTTTGATCTTTTTGGACTTCTTGAGACTGTTTTGTGGACTAACATGATTTATTCTGGAGAATGTTCTATGTGCACTTGAAAAGAATGTGTATTCTGCTGTTTTAGGATGGAATGTTCTGAATATATCTGTTATATTCATCTGTTGCAATGTGCCATTCAAAGCCACTCTTTCCTTGTTGATTCTCATTTTGGATGATCTATCCATTGATGTAAGTGAGGTGTTAAAGTCCCCTACTATTATTGTATTACTATTGATTACTTCCTTTATGTTTGTTATTGGGTGCTTTAGGTATTAGGGTGCCTCCATGTTGGGTGAATAAAATTTACAAATGTTATATCTTCTGGTTGGATTATTCCCATGATAATTAGAGAGTGTTATTTGTCTCTTACTAAAGTCATTGTTTTATTATATTTTTTAATATTTATTTATTTTGAGAGAGAAACAGAGAGAGATTAAGAGAGAGCAAGGGAGGGACAGAGAGAATGGGAGAGAGAGAATCCTAAGCAGGCTCCACATTGTAAGTGTAGAGCCTGACATGGGGCTTGAACTGACAAACCACAAGATCATGACCTGAACCAAAATCAACAGTTGGACACTTAACCAACTGAGCCACCGAGGTGCTACTTAAAGTCCTTGTTTTAAAGTCCATTTTGTCCAAAATAAGTACTTCTACCCTGACTTCCTTTTCATTTCCATTTGTGAGATAAGTGCTTTCTCCATCTCTTAAGTTTCAATCTGCATGTTTTTAGTTCTGAAATGAGTTTTCTGTAGGCAGCACATACATGGGTGTTGCTTTTTTATCTTTTCCACCATTCTTTGTCTTTTCACTGGAGTGTTTAGTTTATTTACAGTTAAAAGTAATTATTGATAGATATGCATTTATTGCCATTTTGTTACTAGTTGTATGGTTGTTTTGTAGTTCTCTATTCATTTCTTCTTTTGCTCTCTTCTCTCATCATTTGCCTTTTTTAGTGGTGTACTTGGATTCCTTGTTCTTTATTTTTTGCATATCTATTACTAGTTTTTGAGTTGTGGTTGCCATTAGGCTTATATATAACATCTTATGAATATAGCAGTCTATATTAGGTTGATGGTTGCTTAAATTTAAACCTATTCTAAAAGCACTAAATTTATTCCTCCAACCCTCCCCACCATTTTAGTATATGGTATCATACTTTAAATTCTTTTATTTTGTGAGTCCCTTGACTGAATTTTATAGATATACTTAATTTTACTGCTTTGTGCTTCCTACTTAATCCTGCTTATGGTCTTTCCTTTCCATTCAAAGAGTTCCCTTTAACATTTCTTGTAGGGCTGGTTTCATCATCATGAATTCCTTTAACTTTTGTTTCTCTGGGAAAATTTTTTTTTAATTTAAGTGCAAGTTATTTAACATATAGTATAATGTTTTCAGGAGTAGAATTTAGTGATTCATTACTTACATATAACACCCAGTGTTCCTCCCAACAAGTGCCCTCCTTAATGCTCATCACCAGTTTAGCCCATCCTCCACTCAACCCTCCTTCAGCAACCCTGAGTTTGTTGTCTGGTATTTAAGAGTCTCTTATGGTTTGCCTCCTTCTCTGTTTTTATCTTATTTTTCTTTCCCTTCCCCTATGTTCATCTGTTTTGTTATATATATATATATATATATATATATATATATAGTCACATCTTTTTTATCCATTCATCAGTCCAAATGGACATTTGAGCTATTTTCATAATTTGGCTATCGGCTATTGTTTTTTTTTAATTTTTTTAATGTTTATTTATTTTTGAGAGAGAGAGAGACAGAGTACAAGCAGGAGAGGTGCAGAGACACAGAGAGAAAGAGAGAGAAAGAGACAGAGAGAGAGAGAGATGCACAAAATCAGAAGCAGGATCCAGGCTCTGAGCTGTCAGCACCTAGCCCAATGAGGGGCTCGAACCCATGAACCATGAGATCATGACCTGAGCCGAAGTCAGATGCTTATCCAACTGAGCCACCCAGGCGCCCCTGGCTATTGTCTATTGTTGACAGCACTCCTATAAATTTGAATCAGAAAGTTCAAATGCAGCCCCTTTGAATCAGCATTTTTATATCTTTTGTGTCCTTTAGATATCCTAGTAGTACTATTGCTGGGTCTTAGGGTAGCTCTATTTTTAATTTTTTTAGGAGCCTCCATACTGTTTTCCAGAGTGGCTGCACCAGTTTGCATTCCCACCGGCAGTACAAAAGGGTTCTCCTTTTTCCACATCCTTGCCAACATCTGTTGTTCCTGAGTTGTTAATTTTAGCCATTCTGACAGGTGTGAGGTGGTATCTCATTGTGGTTTTGTATTTCCCTGATGATGTATGATGTTGAGCATCTTTTCATGTGTCTGTTACTTTCTGGATGTCTTCTTTTGAAAAGTGTCTGTTCATGTCTTTTGCACATTTCTTCACTGGATTATTTGGTTTTTGGGTGTTGAGTTTGATAAGTTATTATAGATTTTGGATACTAACCCTTTATCTGATATATCATTTACAAATATCTTCTCCAATTCCATTGGTTGCCTTTTAGTTTTATTGATTGTTTCCTTCACTGTACAGATTTTTATCTTGATGTGATCCCAATAGATCATTTTTGTTTTTGTTTCCTTTACCTCCGAGACATGTCTATTAGGAAGTTGCTGCGGCCGAATTCAAAGAGGTTGCTGCTTATTTTCTCCTCTAAGATTTTGATGGCTTCCTATCTTCTATTTAGGTCTTTCATGCATTTTGAGTTTGTTTTTATGTATGGGGTAAGAAAGTGGTCTGGGTTCATTCTTCTGCATGTTGCTGTCCAGTTTTCCCAACACCTTTTGCTGAAGAGACTGTCTTTTTTCCACTGCATATTCTTTCCTACTTTGCCAAAGATGAGTTGTTTATGTCTTTGTGGGTCCATTTCTGGGTTCTCTATTCTGTTCCACTGATCTGTGTGTTTGTTTTTGTGCCAGTACCATACTGTCTTGATGATTATAGCTTTATAATACAGCTTGAAGTCGGCAATTGTGATGCCGCCAGCTTTGATTTTCTTCTTCAATATTACTTTGTCTATTTGGGGTCTTTTCTGGTTCCATACAGATTTTAGAATTGTTTGTTGTAGCTCTGTGAAGAATGCTGGTGTTATTTTGATAGGGATTGCATTGAATGTGTAGATTGCTTTTAGGTAGTAAAGACATTTTAACAATATTTTTTCTTCCAATCCAGGAGCATCAATGTTTTTCCATTTCTTTGTGTCTTCTTTAATTTCTTTCAAAAGCATTCTATAGTTTTTAGTGTATAGATATTTTACCTTTTTTGTTAGGTTTATTCCTAGGTATTTTATGGTTTTTGGTACAATTGTAAATGATATTGATTCCTTCACTTTTCTTTCTGCTGCTTCATTATTGATGTATAGAAATGCAACTGATTTCTATACATTGATTTTATATCCTAGAACTTTGCTTAATTCATGTATCAGTTCTAGCAATATTTTGGTGGAGCCTTTCAGGTTTTCCACGTAGAGTATCATGTCATCTGCAAAGAGTAAAAGTTTGACTTCTTCCTGGCTGACATGGATGCCTTTTATTTCTTTTTGTTGTCTGATTGCAGAGGCTAGGACTTCCAGTACTACGTTGAACAGCAGTGATGAGAATGGACATCTGTCTGGAAAACTCTATATGTCTCATATTCTGAATGATAACTTTGCTGGATAGAGTATTCTTGGTTTCTGGGTTTTTCCTTTCAGCACTTTGAATATATCATGAACTCCCTTCTGGCCTGGAAAGTTTCTGCTGAAAAATCAGCTGATAGCCTTATGGGGTTTCCCATGTATATATCTACTTCCTTTGCTTTTGATGCTTTTAAAATTCTTTATCATTTTTTTTTTTTTGCCATTTTAATTACTCTGTCTTCATGTGGAGCTTCTTGGGTTGATTTTTTTGGGGTGTTCTCTTTGTCTCCTGGATCTGGATTCTGTTTCTTTCCCTAGTTTCAGGAAGTTTTCAGCTATTATTTCTTCAGATACATACTATGTCCCCCTTTCCTCTCTCTTCTCTTTCTGGGATCTCTATAATGTGAATGTTATTACACTTGATTATGTTGCTGAGTTCCCTTTTTTCATTTTTCATTATTTATCATTTTTTCTCACTTTTGTTCATATTGATTGTTTTCCATTATTCTTTCTTACGGGTCACTGATTAATTTTTCTGCCTTTTCTAGTCTACTAATTATTCCATCCATTGTATCTTAATTTCAGTTATTGACTTCTTCCTCTTTGGTTGGTTTTGGTTCTTTTTTATATCTCTTTGTTAGGGTCTCAATAACATTGTCCACTGTTTTCTCGAGTCCAGTGAGTATCTTTATGACTATTACTTTAAATTCTCTATCAAGCACCTTACTTATATCTGTTTTGTTTAGCACTCCTGCTGTGATTTTTTCATTCTTTCATTTGAGACATATTCCTCTGTCTCCTCATTTTGGCTAACTTCCTATTTCTGTGTGTTAGGAAAGTCAACTATGTCTCCTACTTTTGAAAATAGTAGCCTCATGAAGAAAAGATCCTGTAGTGCCCTGTGGTGCAGTGTCCTCTGTTCATCAGAACCTCATACTTTAAGGGAGTCTCCTATGTGTATTGCATGCACCTTCGTGTTGTGCTGAGCCACTCTTGCCTTCAGTCTAGTTTTCTGTAATGGCTCTTGTTGTCTGTTGTGGGAAGGGTTTGGTCCCTGTGTTATTAGTGGGCCTGTCTGGGGTTGCCTTGGACTTGAGTTGAGTCAGTCCAGGCATATGCCAGAGATGCAGTAGCATGGAATTTCAAAGCACTTTCCCTGTGTTGTCCCTGAGAAGCTTTAATTGGTGAGCAGGGGTTACAGTCAGACCCAATGTCTGCCCCCTGCCCACTGCTGGGGCCATAGGGAAGTATGATTATCTTTCCCTCTCCTCTGAGCAGGAGTCACTGTGGAGTGGTGATGGCTCCCATTTTGTGGCACCACTTTGGTGGTCTCTAACCAAGGAATTTTTGATAGGGACAGGTCCACAGGAGAATACGGGGTTGGAGTGTGGTGGTAGCAAGGTTTCCGCAGGTCTGGAGCCAGTGTAGCTCCACAGAGGTGTGCCTGGGTAGCTTAGTAGGTTGAGCGTCTGACTTCAGCTCAGGTTATGATCTCGTGGTTTTGGAGTTTCAGCCCTGCATTGGGCTCTGTGCTGACAGCTCAGAGCCTAGAGCCTGCTTCAGATTCTGTGTCTCCCTCTCTTTCTGCCCCTCCCCTACTTGCTGTCTCTCTCTCTTTATCAAAAATAAATAAACATTAAAAAAAAAAGAAAAAGAAAACTGCCACAGAGCTAGAGGGGACGGATCGGCAGAAGTGAGTCCTTAGGAAGGTGGGTAGGAGAATTTTTACACTGTCCCAGTTATCTGTGTATTTGAGCTGGCTGGCAAGCTAAAAAAATGGTCCCTGCCAACTCTTTTTCCTGGGGATGTCTCCCAATGATTTCAGTTCCTCCATCACCAGCTGTGAAGTTAGTAAGCAGTTTCTCTCCCCATACCCCAGACATATTTTCAAACTGCTGCTTCTATGCTGTATCTCCACAGGTGCTGTTTCTTGTGCTCTTTAAGGGTGGGGAATCAGTTCCTCTCACCCTTTAACTCTTCTAGAGTTGAACCCACTGATTCTTAAAGTTCCAGGTATTAAGCCCTGCTCATTGTAGGAACTCAAGAAATTAGGCCCCTCTGGTTTTCAAAGCCAAATGTTATGGGGATTCGTCTTCCGTGTTTGGGTTCCCTATGCCTGGTGTGTGTTGTTAGGGTCTGTTTCCTTCTCCTCTCTGAGCCTGTAGCATCCTTCTCCTGTGGTTGGTCCTATGTGTCCCTTTAGCTTCTGACCACGTGTCCACCTTCTGTACCCTCAAATGTGGCCTTTTTCTGTACATTTACCTGTGGAGAGTCTGTTCCATTAGTCTTCACATTGTTTTCTGGATTATTTACACTGATGTGGATATTATCTAGGTGTATTCATGGGACAGGTGACCTTAGAATCCTCCTACTCTGCCATCTTCCCTGGCTTCCAGAATGGAGAATTATTTTTATGCCACATGCCTGTCTAATACTTTGATTAGTACTTAATGGATAAATGAATAAAATGTGTCTTTTACCATAAGTCTTGCTGTTAAATCATTATTCTCTTACTTGGAACTCTCCACAAGCCTACTTTTGTTTTCTTCATTCTACAAAGATGTGATATTGTATTTTATATATACAGAATGTGGCAGTATATTAACTTTCATTTCTAATGGAGTTCTTATGGGTATAAGACTCAGATTATAATTCTTATTTCTTGGTAGGGACATTAAGTATATTTTTCAACTTTGTATATAATTCAAGAGATCCACATTTCCTTGCCTCTATTTCATTTATATTGGGTTCAGAGGTAGGCCATCTGAGGAAATTAAAACAAAAAGTAATTTAACATTTTGTTAAAATTATTCATGTGTACAACTCATTTGTATGGCTTTAAAATCAGAGTATAGAATTATTCAGTTTTATTTAACAGAAGTGTTCTATCATCTGCCTCAATCTCCATTTTATAGGACCCATCTGACTTTTTTAAAGGTCTAGCCAAAATGATTAATACCATTCACTAGAGAAACCTACTATTGTAGAGATCATCTTTCTGGAAATTCTCTTAAAATAATAATGGTCATTTTCCCCTAAGGAAACTTAAATGCAGTATTACTTTGTACTCCATACTATTGCATATGCCTTTCAAAGAAAATGAAGTAGTTGATAGAATGTCTTACATGATTGCTTTAAAGATCAGAAGTATATAGAAAAAAATACTTGACAGGCTGATGACTTTAATATAATCTTAGGCTTTGTTTAGTTGAGTCTCCAGAATATTTTTAAGGGAGTATGTTCAAGTTTCCTAAAACTATTTAGTAAAAAATATGATGTAATGGCATGTGTTCATTTAATGTGCTATGTTATTATCTCTTCACTTCTCTCTCTTTTTCTCTCTGACATTAAATAATGCTTTAAGGTCAGGGATTATGTGTTACTTACTTTTTTATACCTACTACCTAGCAGACTATCTGGCACATCATTATTCACTGGGGGATGCAATAAAAAAGGCAACACTATGTGTTAGCAATATTGTGGAGAAATTGGAACACTCATGCATTGTTGGTAGGAATATAAAATTGTATAGAGAGTTCTCTAAAATAGTTTGGTGGTTTCTTAAAAAGTTAAACATAAATTTACCATATGACCCAGAAACTCTATTCCTGGGAATCTGCCCAAGAGGAATGATCCCATTCTTTGCTGTACAGTATCTTCTCTTGGTTTGTCTTTTGTCCTCCACTTTAATCCCAACAATATAGACACTTTCTTACTTCTACTTTTTGTCCTGTCCTGAGGTCAAAGTAATCTAGCTAAAAGATGTACATGAGTAAAGTCTAAAAGCATGAGCAGGTAGTGACATTTTTATATATAAAAACAATTGATTTGCTAATACACATTTTATGAAAAAAATTTGAGAAAATCTCCAATGTACATTTTTGTGCTAGACATAGTTTAGTTTGTTTGGTCTCACAATCTCACAGCTGAATCATACTTTAAAGACTAAAATTACATGAAATAAATGTAAAGCTACTATACTGGGTTGAATAGCATTCCCCCCAAGTTTATGTCTGCTGTAATCTCCAAAATGTGACTTTATTTGGAAATAGGGTCTTTGTAGATGTAATTAGTGGATGTGAAATCATAGTGGAGTAGGATGGACTCTAAAGTCAATATGACTTGTGTTTTTGTAACCAGAGGAGAGGACGTAGAGACACACATACAGGAAAGAGGTCCATGTGATTATAGAGGCAGAGATTGGGGTAATGCAGGTATAAGCCAAGGAGCACCAAGGATTGCTGGTATCATGAGAAGTTAGGAAGGAGCAAGGAAGAACCTTTCTGTAAAGCATCTAGAAGAAGCATGGTTCTGCTGACATCTTGACTTCAGATCTGTGAGAGGATAAATTTCTATTGTGTCAAGCTACCCAATTTGTGGTACTTTGTTACGGCATTGCTAAGAAACAAATATACATTTATTGAAAATAACAATATACATGTGTATTTATATCAAAGAATCTATTAAATGACTTGCTTTAGCAATCAAGTTTCTGGCTTTGAAATTATTTCATAGCTAGCTTTGGAGCCTAGGAACTCATATTACAGAGATGCTGTACATCTATTTAAATTTATGTCATAAATATTTACCAATGAATGAAGCTGGGTTGATCATTGACACTTACAAAAATTTATGCTGTAATTTAGAAATTGAAGAGAAAGTTTTCTAAGATTAATTTATTGGTAGAATTGAAGAATTACATGTTTATGACTTTCAACACAGTAGAATATGTATGCACAAAGCATATGTGTTTTATCTTAAAAGTATTAAAAGATGTCATATAGGGATACTTGCCTATCCCAGTAGATTTATTTAAAACATTCCTTTAATGAGTTAATATATGGGATCATATGGTGTAGGGAAGAAAATCTTTTATTTTACCTTTTTAAAGTTTCTTCTAGCTAGTGTAAGAATTAAATTGACATGACACAGATTAACAAGAGAAAATGAAATTTAATTTAATATGCATGAGAACCCCATATACATGAAGGTTTCACAAACAGAAAGGTAAAATGTGGTATGTATACCATCCTGAGCTAAGGAATGAGATAGGAGCTTGGGGCTTCAAAGGGGAGGATAACAATTCAGAGTACACTAAGAAGAGCAGACGTTTCTGGTAATTAGATGTTTGGCCTGCCATACAGATGTGTCATTCAGATAAATTATCTCTGATAATAACTCTAATTCTGGGAAAGACCCCCAATTTGGATCCTTCTAAGGAGTTAAGGGAGAGGCAAAAATTTCTCTTGAGTCTGCAGGGTCTCAAATGCCTTTAGCTCAAAATAATCCCCCTGCCAAAGTTGTACATTTTGGGGAGACTTGCTTTGAACCCGTCAGTAATTAAAGGAACAGTCTTGGAATGCTTAGCTAGACTATGGCAGTGCTAATTTGTTAAATTGAACATAATTAGATTTGTATTTTCTAAAATGATTTGATATGTAATAATATTGATAGGCTTTCTCATTTTCTGAAAAATACATATTGCATATTTCAACATTTAAAATGAGATACTTATCTCATTTTTTTTTCTAGGAAAAGAATTTTTAAAATACACCAGCAATGATACTGTTTATCACACAATTTTATTTTTTTAATGTTTATTTATTTTTGAGAGAGGGAGAGAGAAAGCGCAAGCCAGGGAGGGCCAGAGAGAGAAGGGGACTGAGGATAGGAAGCAGACTCTGCTGTCAATGTGGAGCCCGATGTGGAGCTTGAACTCACAAACCATGAGATCATGACCTGAGCCAAAGTCAGATGCTTAACCAACTGATCCACCCAGGTGCCCCCTCACACAATTTTCTAATAAAACCAGAGTAGATACTCATTAGAGTCCACTCATTAGAGTTTCTCAAAAACAGTTTTATCTATTGCAATAGGTAACAAATCTGTTAAAATCCTTCTAATTATATGTCCTATGTTGTGCTGGCAACTGTAACATCATAGGTTTTGGGAACTCTTAATTTAAAATATTTACAACAAAGCCAAATATTTCAAAGAATCAATTTTCAGTTTATAATGTCCTTCCATTTTGATTTTAGGAAGTTGTCTCATTTAATCCTGAATTAGGTATTAATGTCTCTATTTCACAGATAGGTAAAACCAAGGCTAATTGTTATGTGACTTGCCCAAGTAGTTGGAGATATTATTTGAGCCCAAATTTGCACCAAAATCTATGCTCTTTCAAGAATAACATAACCTCATTTGGATTGGGTTAAAGCTTGCTTAAAATCAGGACTTTATGTGAAAGATTACAATTTGAATCCTGACTCTTCTGTTCATTTACTGGGTAGGATTAGGCCAGATCTCTTAACCTCAATTTTATCTGTAGTAATCATAGTAACTTCATTACTTACCACTTATTGTTCTAAGCATTTCACAGTTATTGACTCATTTAATCTTTATAACAACCCTATCAGGCAGATAAAACCCCATTTTACACATGAGGAAAATGAGATTAAGAGAGTTTAAATAAATTGCTCAGTCACAAACTACTCAGTGACAGAGCATCAAAGCCTGTGTTCTGTGCTGCCTCCCTGTGAAGATAGAGATAAATAATACCCATCATGCAGGCGGTGGTTAGCATAAATGGTATGTATGTAGGCACTTTGTAAATGGGAAAGGAGTAAAAAAAATATTAGATATTATGTATAAGAATGCTTTTTATTTTTTTTAGCTGGGGAAATGTCAGGGTAGACAGTTTCCTCATAATAAGTTTTATGGAATTTAAATGTTATCATCACATCCTAATTCTAGTGATATATTTCTTGAAATATCCTTTGAAGCAAGTTATGCATTTTGCTTCATTTAACAAATAAAAGTAAATGTAAAAGTTGTCTGCTACTAGGTTAGCAATTCATGTTTTATAATTCTTGATTATTCTACCTGCTTTAACTAAGGATCATTTGTTGAAGTCAATTAGGGTTTTTTTTTTAATTAGTATGCTACTAGTATTTGCATAAGAAGAATTCTTAAGTACTTTAAGAGTAAATTATTGCAGAGAACGTCTGTTTCTTTTTGATATATTTAATTAATGAGATGATTTTAGGTATTCTTCATGAAGTATCTTATTGGACTTCTGAATTTCAAACATTTTTCAGTAAGACACTAAAATTCTGAATTGTAAAATTCTCACTGCTGTTATCTGTATTCAGTCTCTGAGTTAATGTTTTAATTGACTATTATAATGGCACTTTACTTTCTGAGGACTTTCATAGTCTGGTGTCCTTTTTCTTCTTACAATATCATCTTCATCTGTATCTTCTTTTTTCCCTTCTCTTCCTCCAAGCCCCTTCAATGTTTTCTTCTTTGGTTCAAACTTTTGTTAACCTATATTACAAAAGCTCTTTTCTAATTTCTGGCCAAGGATAAAAAAATATTTTTTTCACTTTTTTTTCACTTCTGATCTCTGTTCAGACACAAGTCAAATACCCTCTTTGAGGGATAGACAGCAGAATGAAATTCCCTCACCACTTAGTAGTGAGTTAATAGTTTCCCTCCATTTGGCACTTTGTCATGACAGGATCATTCACTTCAAATTGTAATGCTTTTAGAAATCATATTCACCTGTTTCTAGTTGTCATTGTAAAGGACATTTTCTTTGCTTTATATCATTTACTAAGATAGTTCTAATCATAGTTTCACTAAAATGAACAGAGCTAAGATCTCCTAGGTAGGGGAAGTCTTGCTCGTAGTAACAAAGTCACCATTATATTAGTATGAACAGAGGGCAGTCTTAAAGTATAATAACATGCTCTACTTATCCACAGAGGGTTTTTTTGGAAATGTGAACCCATTTTCAATCTATTAGAGTATTGGTTTAAATAACTATACACATAATTTGCTCTATTTATGAAAGGTCATCCTAAATAAGATCTGTATTCCATTTGTGTGGAGGAGCAAGGCTCATTGGCTTTGACTAGGACTGCACTATGCCTCCTCCCTGATAATTCCTGTTAAATTTGTGCTTCCGTTCATAACTGGGTGTGGAATGGTAATGCTGAAAATTATTACTTACCCTTGAGAGTGGAAAGAACAAGGTTAAAAACGATTTATGATTTTAATATGACTTAATATTGACTTTAAATATTTAGCAATCCTAAATGTTTTGGAGGCAGGATACTTTTACTCCCTTAAGAGTTCTATACACTATGGAAAAATAATTACTCCTAGAAGGTACTTGTTGTTGGATTGATGAATAATTTTAAGCATTTTGTTGCAGTATAAAAGGAAGATTCACCAAAAAATATTTTATTTCTAAGAATAGATTATTATTTTAACCAACATAAAGTATATGAAAGTGACAGTTATGTGTCTTAAAACTGTAGTCATGGTTACTTTCCATCAGAGTATTTTCTTTTCCTCCACTTTATCCTGGAAAGAAATCAAAACATCTATTTCTGACATTTTAGGATAATAAATAACATTAAGTTTTGTTCCAATGCGAGAATAAAGTATTGTTGATATTGAAAAAACCCCAAAATCCAGCTATTTTAGCAGCAAAAAGTTTATTAAAGAATAGTAGAGGAATTATAATTCAGGGCACGCAAACTGTGGCAAACTATAGGCACGTTCAGAGAACAGAGAGGGGCTTGCTTTTATGGAGGAAAGGAGGAAGTTGGGAGGGACTCTTTAGAAGAGTTCAGGGTGGTGATAGCTTCTCATTGGCTTAAGAGTGTAGTGGTTTCTCATTGGATGGGCTACTCCTGAGCAAGGAGAAATTTTTTCTTTCTCTTACTGGGGTATGTAAAGTAAGCTTATTCCTGTTGGGGAATGTCAGATATGCTTTTTACAAGGAGTGGTAGTGTACGAGAGCCTCTTCAGGGCTTCCTGACTCCATTTTAAATAAGGTTTTCCTTATTTTTTTTCACAGTATTGATATCAAATGAGATTTCCTCAACAAAAATATCTAAAGGGAAATTTAGTAGTTCTCTTTGATTCCTCTGGGACTAGTTCTGCAAAGTCATTGGAAAAGTAACTAACTAGTCATTAGATAATAAGATCAGAATTATGGGTTTTGTGTGTTCTCTTACTGTTTATATCTGTATATATGTTTTTTAACCAGCTTTTAAATACACATTGGGTACACAATATGGTACCAGTGCTACAGAAGATATAAAAGAAAAGAAAAAAATTATAATTCACCTAAAAGGAGTAGATTCTAGGAGGAAATATAAGATACTCCTAGAAGAGAACATTGAATTTGCAATAATTTGTTCAGTATTGTCTGTTAAGTGCAGAGACTATTGAAAGTAAGAAAATAAATATGTAGAGTCAAGGTGATTTCCAAGAAGTCAGAGATTTTAAATCTCTTTTGTTCAGAATATTGTTTCTCTGATTACCACAAAAATACATGTTTAGTGAAGAAAATTTGAAAAATAAGTTGACTATAAACGTTCACCCAAAATAACTAGTTTGCCTCTATGAATTCAGCTAACACTTTTCCTTTTATCTGTAGCCATTTTCTACCTGGACCAAGTTTCCCAACTCTCTTTACATGACTAATTCTTACTCATCCTTTAGGCTTTAGGCTTTAGGATTTATGTATGTATGTATGTTTGTATGTATGTATGTATGTATGTATGTATGTATGTATGTATGTATATATGTATTTCTTTATAGTTTATTTATTTATATATTTATTTGAGAGAGAAAGTGTGAGTGAGAAAGGGGCAGAGAGAGAGAGAGAGGGAAAGAGAGAGAATACCAAGCAGGCTTTACACTTAGTGTGGAGTTCAGCCCACAAACCTTGAGATCATGACCTTAGTCTAAGTCGAATGCTTAACCGAGTAAGCCACCCAGATGTCCCTAGACTTTATTCTAAATGGCACTTGCCTTTAAAAAAGTTTTCAAACCTCCTAAATTATTTTAGGTTCTCCTACTAATGTTATCTTATTTAGTCTTTGGGCTTCCTCTACCTTCATGAAATATTTATGCTCTTGGATTCTGTGGTAGATGCTGGGAATACAGTGATAAACATGGTAAACAGAATGTCTATTACCATGGAGTTGGCAATTATGATGGAGACAGACAAGAAACAAATAAACAAATAAATCAATCTACATAACATTTTGTTCCAATTACTAGTAAATGTACTTTTCTCACTAGACCATCAACTCCATAGGATAAGTACTATGTTTTTTTAAAGAAGTTATCTAAACTAACTAAACACACTGTGTTTGTTTGAAATGAATGATTACTGAAACAATGAATGAATAAGTTGACACTTTTGTGCATTTTTCTCATAAATCACATACATAAACATACACTTTTCGTATCTGGTCAAAATTGAAATATTGTTATAAATACATACTATACATTTTTGACTTAACATATCTTGAACATATTCCTATGTGAGTAAATGTTTTAATGGTCACATAATATTCCATTATAAGAATGTACCAGGATGATTAGTTAAGCACCCCCCCATTGAGATTCTTATTTTCACTCTTTTCCTGACTCAGAACCATACATGTAGATTTTTTCCAGTAGTTTACTATTACAGATTATGTTCTGATGAACATCTTTATGCATAAATCATTATATGTTTTTTTTGTTGTTGTTGTTTTAAATCATTATATGTTTGATTATATTTACTCAGACATATTTGAATCACTGGACAGAGGTTATTATCTTTTTTAAGGTTTTTGTATGGATTGTCAAGTTGTATTACAGAAAGGTGAGGGACAATTTATATAATTTCCTTAGGTTTTGAAACTAGCAATGGATATGACCTAATCAAAAGGATGCTGGCTGGCAGGAGCAAGGACACAGAAGTGAGAAGTAGACAATTAAAAAAGAGAGAAGAATCACATGTGTTATGTTGTGTAGTAAAGAGGGATGGGGTTGGAAATCTTGGGACAGGTAAACACTAAATGAAAACTTTCAACTTTTAAAAACAGATAGTTGGAGCTACTGTAGGATCTTGAAAAGGAGTGGGATAAAACTGTCTGTGGAGTCAAACATATCATAAGTCAAATTAATAACTTGGTGACTTTAAGCACTTGATTCATTAACTCTTAAATTTCAGCTGTATTTCATTCACCTTTCAAAGGGCTTTGGGAGTCTGGATACCTTTCTGGTTCTTCAAGCTGTCCCACTACAACTGTGGGAGATTTGTGAGGGGCTATTCTATGTTTTCTCTACTCAGACCCCTCTCTGAACTGTTTTGTATATAGCTTTTCTTTTCTTTTCTTGGTTAAATTTATATTTATTAACAGCATGCATGATTCTGTGAAAAACAAGCTTGACCCCTCCCTGGTCATTCTGGCTCTCAAGGGCAATGTGTTCTGAGGACAACTGCCTGAAGTTCTGTCTCTTAAACTCCATTTGTGTCTTCACCTGGTTATACCTAGTATCTGGCTCAGGGGGTTGGTAGTTGGACACTGGTGGCATGTAATCTGACCCTTCCCTCTCAAAGGGGAACAGACTGGGGTTAACAGAATGAGATTTGGCTTGATGGCCTTCACATGGAGATCCTAGGACATGAGTCACAGCTCTTACAAAGCTTCCTGCTAGGCCTCAAACATGGACCTGATAGCATCCTTCTCTATCTTGTGCTCTTGCTGCTTGTACCAGTACTTCTTTTTCAGAAGCAGAGTTCTCCTCTGGCCCTTCTCAAAAAGGAGCTCTACCTGGAGATACTCTCTTTAGCCAAGAACCTTACAGGGATAATATCTTCAGTGGAAATTAGCTCTTAGCCAGCCTTTTCCAGCCAAGACCTACAGATCCTCTTATTCAGATGGCCTTTTGGTGCTTAGTCTTTTTTAGGATTTACCTTCTTCTTTTGTAGAGGTTCTGATCTCATGAGAATGAGATCCCAGAAGGTCAACAATGAAGCTCACTGGTGGGTGTTCCTAATCTGTGCCTGCCAAGTTCCCAGAGCAGCTATGGCCCCTCTGGCAGCCATCTGGTGAAGAATGCCTTATCTAGCATTTTGTTGAGGAGAGTTTGAAATGTTTCTAGTTTGTGCCAGGGAAAATGAGGAATCAGCTTCACTGTCCAGAGATTTGTCTAATCTTATCTGATAGACTATGTGATAAAATAGGGAAATTCAAGGCATCATAATTCAGGGGAAATGGAAACATGTACATTGGTTTAATATTTCCAAAATATTATCTCTGTTACATTATTATTAGATACAGCATTTAAAAAGTTTATCATTTCTTACAGTTCATGGATTCAAGCCCCATGTTGGGCTTCCCACTGACAGTGCAGAGCCTGCTTAGCATTCTCTTGTTTTTCCCTCTCTCTCTGCCCCATCCCTGCTCACTCTTGCTCTCTCTCTCTCAAAATAAATTAATAAAAACTTAAGAAAAAGTTTATCATGGCACTAAACTCAAGGTGAGAAGAAAGTGTAAAAAGCCTGGAAGCAGGTTACCTGTGCTTACCTCCAGGTAAACATTTAATTAGAGTACGAAATGCTTCATGTAGGAAGGTTCTTAAAAATTCAATATAACTTGTAATTTCTCTAGCAAAAAACAACTCAAAATATATTTTTTATTGATAGTTGGCCTGAAGTATCATCTTTATATATAAAAGATTACATTTTTTTCTCTGAACACAAATTTCTAGAGCCCTCTATTATCATCATAAACTTTCTTCTGGAGTTCAAAAACCCTTTTAGAAAGAAGAGAAAAAAATGGCTATCTTCCCTCTATAAAATATGGATGAATATTTGGTATAAATTATGTGAACTTATATTGAATAACTAGATAGTTTATTAATTTTAAGTGTGTTTAGCTCAAAGCATTTTTATGTGCACTATAATTTATCTTGAAGACTTAGTGGTAGCATTCTACTGTTCTTTTTCCATTTCCAGAGCTGAAACCTTCAGATAGTTATTCTTTTGTATGAACCTTGATTGTTTCATTATATTTACCCTTAATATTTCAAGACTTTCTCCACAACAGATAGGCTAGGCAACACACTATAGTATCTGACCCAGTGTACCTTGGACACATAGGCTGAAGATTTAGTTAATTCCAGTCATTCTCTCTCCTCTTTTGGCTCCTTTAATACTTGTCTATTTTGGTTTTTTACTTAACTGCTGGACTGAATGCCCACTCTTTATCCTTTTAGTCCCTAAATGTTAGTAATTCACTTCAATTCTATCCCGTGTTTTCAACTGTTTTCTACCTAGATCTTTTTCCTGAGCTACAGATACTATTTAAAACTACTTATGCTATCTGCATCTTGGTCTGGATTCTCCAGAAGTGCCTCATATTGCAACATATCCAAATGTGAAACTTCTGTTTCCCCCTAAATTGCCCTAAATGTTCATCATCCACCATTACGAAGCTAGCGCACAGCATTTTCTGTGATCTGCCATTTTCATTGCTATTGCTACTGTCCTAATTTTAGGATCCATTTTATCTTTACCGAGGTCATAAATAAATTTAGAAGAGACTTTATTTAATATACAAGTTTGATTTACTAAAATATAATAATAACGACTGAACACTATATAAAGGATTAGAGATGACATATTGTACATTTTAATAATCATTAAGGAGCATGGTAAAATCATTCCATTTGTAATCAGTTGATCAATTAGAAACTTCTTCGCCTTTCTGTTTCACTCAGTTTCAGTGCCATGACTGTACATTTATTTTACTTTTTTGTAGGTAATATTTATGTTTTTTCTGTATATGACCCTTTGTCAAATTATGATGCTATGACTAGTGATTATTGACTTCCACTCTTCTACCACGTCGCTGTCACTGTGACCCTTGTAAAATGATCTTTAAGTATATTGGAAGCATCTTCATGTGTTAGCTACCTCTCTTCTCATAAAACAAAAGTAGTAACATTCAATGCAAAAACTTCTTTACCTGCTGTGCCATTTGCTTTACCCCCTTTTTGTATTTCTGTTTCTAGCTCTCACTTTTTCTAATTATTCTTAACAGTAACAGCTTAGAGTGCAATTAAAATAATTTTTATCAAAAAGAAAAATAGTAATATGTTTTAATTTTAATAACTAGAATTTCAGATAAAAGGAGTTTGAATTTGGAATGCAATACTGTATTTCTCAGGGCTTTGTGTTGTTAACCCAGTTTTCATATATTATGCCTATGACATTATAAAATTAAGGTGGTAGTATTCTATAACAGCCATGTAGATTTAAGGGAGCTAATTTATGTGCCAGTGTTGTCCTCAAAAATGGTGTTAGTAAGATATACCTGACTCTATGTCTGTGCTTTGTTCCCTCAACTAAAGTTAAAGTCCTTGGGATCCCACAATATTTTTGTCTATCCTCCCACATGGAATACAGTGTTATTGAATATAGGAGTTTTATAATCATTTATAAATGATGACTCGTAATTTGTCAGGGAGTTTTAGAAAATGCTGCATTTCCACAAGAAACAATTTGGCATTAATTGGGGAGAAAAAGAACCCTGAATTTATCTGTTACTTATCTATGATTTACATAGTTTTATAAGTTACTTCACAGTTATTTAATCTAAAAAGTCATTCATTAATGGAGTAATTCTTGTGAGGGAGAAAATTAGAACTGATCATAAAATAGTGTTATTCATTTATTGGAAGTCTAAAGAAGCTAGGTGTAATGGGTTTTAAATCAGCCACATTCATATAGCCACTGTATCATTTATTACCTAGCCCACTGAGAATCTTAAATGCTTATAATTAATTATAGTAATTCTCCTTCCCTATTCAAGACCTACTTTGAAGAAAAGAAATGACAGTTTATATATTTCCATTTATATTATGTTTGTTAGATTTTTTTTATTACTTAGCTCATACACCAAGAATATTCAGTTGTATTTTATTTCTTGCATTGAGAAAAAAAAGCCCTCATAGTTTGGTTGCAATGATTAACTTTGGTGATCCCAAAGTAATGTGGTATACATGTAACAAAAAATTAGTGGTATAATTAATGGTTATACCCATATGTGCCTTAAATCTTAGAGCCCTTGGTTCCTGACAAAGCACTATTTTTGGTCATGATATAATAAGCATTTCTCATTTGTGAAATTAAATGTGTCCCTGCAGAGGCTACATGTAAATAAAATCGTACTTAAATACACTAAAGGGGGCCAGATATTTCAGGAAAATGTAGAGTGACATATTTTGTGAAATATATCCTTGTCACCTTTCTGAAAATAAATACTAAACATTAATTTTGGTGCTTGATGCTTTCTTTCTGGTTTTTGTATTGACATGTAACTTAGTTACAATGAAATTAATATATTGTAATATATAATTTGATGAGTTTTCACAAGTATGTACTATATTACTACCAACACAATCAAGATATAGAATATTCCTATCATTTGAATTAGTTTCCTTATGCATATTTGCAGTCAATCCCCTTTGTGCCAAGACTTTAAACGTTCTTTGAGGTTTGCTTTCATTATAGCTAAACATTTTCTAGATTTTCATATGAATAGAATCATATAGTGTGCATTTCTTTGGATCTTGGCTTTATTTAGCATATTGTTTTTGAAATTCACCCATTTGATAGTTGTCCATTCTTTTTGTTACTTGGTAGTGTTGTTTTTTATGGGTATATCACAATTTGGTTTTGTGTGGACCATAAGTTTTTAACTCCCTTAGGTAAATACCAAGGAGCACTATTGCTGGATCACATGGTAAGAATATGTTTACTTCTATAAGAAACTGCCAAACTGCCTTCCAAAGTGGCTGTACCATTTTGCATTTCCACCAGGAATTAATGCGTGTTCCTATTTGTTCCACATCCTTCTCAGCATTTGGTGTTGTCAGTCTTTTGGATTTTGGCCATTCTAGTAGGTATGTAGTGGTATCTCATTTTTTTACTTTAATGAAATCAGCTTATTAATTCTTTTTTCATGGATTATGCCTCTGGTGTTTATTTGTTTGTTTGAAGTCATGACTGAACCCTAAGTCATTTAGATTTTCTCCTATTTTATCTTCTAGGAGGTTTTTAGTTTTCTGTTTTATATTTAGGTTTATGATCCATCTTGATTTAATTTTTGGAAAGGGTACAAAGTTTGTGTTAGGATTCATTTTTTTGTATGTTGATGTCCATTTGTTCTGGCACAATCTGTTGAAGTGACTACCTTTGCTCCACTCTGTTGCATTTGCTTCTATGTCAAGGATCAGTTGATTATATTTATATGGTTGTATTTCTGGACTTTCTATTCTACTCCATTCTATTTGTCTTGTTTTCATGGATACCATACGGTCTTCTTCGACTTCTTTACTCTATTAACTTTATAACTTAAAAAATTTTTTTAATGTTTTATTTATTTTTGAGAGACAGAGAGACAGACAGACAGAATCTGAAGCAGGCTCCAGGTTCTGAGCTGTCA
Source organism: Panthera leo (assembly GCF_018350215.1). NCBI lineage: Eukaryota > Metazoa > Chordata > Mammalia > Carnivora > Felidae > Panthera > Panthera leo. The sequence continues at coordinate 119,672,515 of NC_056685.1, read as the reverse complement.
GTGCAGAGCCTGATGTGGGGCTCTAGCTTATGGACCGCGAGATCATGACCTGAGCCAAAGTCGGACACTTAACCGACTGAGCCATGCAGGTGCCCCTAACTTTACAGTAAAGCTGTATAATATCAGCCCTCCAATTTTGTTCTCCTCTTTCAATATTGGGTTGACTATTCTGGGTCTTTTGCCCCTTCAATTAAACTTTGGAATCAGTTTATTGATACTCACAAGATAGTTTGATGAAATTTTGATTTGGATTATGTTAAATCTATGGATCAAGCTAGGAAGAACTGATATCTTGTTAATGTTGAGTCTTCCTATCCATGAACATAGAATATTTCTCCATTTCTTTAGTTTTTCTTTGATTTTTTCATCAGAGTTTTGTATTTTTTTCTCATACAGATCTTATACATATTAGGTTTATACCTCAGTATTTCATTTTGGAGAATGCTAATGTAAATGGTTTTATGTATTTACTTTCAAATTCCACTGTTTATTGCTGCTATATAGGAAAGCAGTTAACTTTTATATATTAACCTTGTATCCTGCAACCTTGCTATAATTATTTATTAGTTCCAGGAGTTTTTTGTCAGTTCTTTTGGATTTTCCACATAGATAATCATGTCATTTGCAAACAAAAATAGTTTTGTTTTTTTTTTTTTTTAACTCAGAACCTGAACTCATGACCTTGAGACCAAGATCTGAGCTGAGATCAAGAGTCGGACACTTAACCAAATGAGCTACCAAGATGCCCACAAAGACAGTTTTAATTCTTCCTTCTAAATCTATATAACTTTATTTTTATTTTCTTGCCTAATTACATTGACAAGGGCTTCTAGTACGATGTTGAAAAACAGTGATGTGAAGGTCTTTCTTGCCTTGTTTGTTACCTTAGTGGGCAAGTTTTGAGTTTTTCATTAAGTGTATTAGCTGTAGGTTTTTTGTAACTATTCATTATAAAGTTAAGGAAGTTTTCTTCCATTTCTACTTTATTGAGAGTTTTTATTAAAAGTGGATGTTGGATTTTATTAAATGCTTTTTCTATATCTATTGATATAATCATCTGATTTTTCTTCCTTAGCCTGTTAATATGATGGATGACATTAATTGCCTTTTGAATGTTGAACTGGCCTTGCCTGGGATAAATCCCACTTGGTTATGGTGTATAATTCATTTTATACATTTTTGCATTTGATTTACTAATATTTTATTGAGGAATTTTGCAACTGTGTTCATGACATTATTGTTCTTTAGCTTTTGTTGTTCTGTTTCTGCCTATTTTTGGTATTAGAACAATGCTAGTCTCATAGAATGAGTTAGATGTATTATCTCTCCTTATGTCTTCTAAAAGAAATTATAGAGAATTGGTTTGATTTCTTCCTAAATATTTGGGAGAATTCACCAATGAACCCATTCTGGGCCTAGTCCTTTAGTTTTGGGATATTATTAATTAGTAATTCAATTTCTTTAATACATGCAAGTCTATTCTGATTGTCTATTTCTTCTTTTGTGAGTTTTGGCCAGTTGTGTCTTTCAAAGAGCTGGTCCATTTTATCTAGGTTATCAAATTTGTGGGCATAGTGTAATTCATAGTATTCCTTGTTTATACTTTTGATGTTCCATCTGTAGTGATGTCATCTCTTTCATATATTATTTTAGTAATTTTTGTTCTTTTTAAAAAAAATTGTTAACCAAGCTACAAGCCATCTATTTTATTGATTTTTTTTTAGAGAACCAGCTTTTGATTTTGTTGATTTTCTCTATTGATTTCCTATTTTAATATCCATTGATTTCTGCTCCAGTCTTTATTATATCTTTTCTTTTGCTTACTTTGGCTTTAACTTGCTATTCTTTTTCTAGTTTCCTAAGGTGGAATCTTAGATGATTGATTTTATATCTTTTTTCTAATGTATGCATTCAATAGTATAAATTTCCCTTTACCTATTGCTTTCACTGAATCCTACAAATTTTGATAAGTTGTATTTTCATTTACATATAGTTCAAAGTATTTTGAAATGTCTCAAGATTTCTTCTTTGATCTATATGTTATTTAAAAGTGTGTTGTATAATTTCCAAATATTTGGAGGATTTTCCAGCTATTTTTCTTTTATAGATTTCTAGTTTGAGCCATTGTAATCTTAGAGCAGATATTGTGTGATTTTTATTCTTACAAATTTTTTAAAGTATGTTTTATGGCTTAAAATGTAGTCTGTTTTGATGGAAGTCCATGTGAGCTTGAGAAAAATGTGTATTCTATTGTTGCATGAAGTTGTTTATAGATGTCTGGTATATACAGTTGGTTGATAGTACTATTGAGTTCATCCACTCCTTACTGATTTTCTCCTGCTGACTCTGTCCATTTCTGTTAGAGAGTGTTGTGAAGTCTCCATATATAATAGTTAGTGCATTTATTTCTCCTTGTATTTCTATCAGTTTTTACCTCATATATTTTGATACTCTATTTTTTAAAGTGCATACACAATAAAAAATTGTTAGGCCTTTTTGGAGAATTGACCCCTTTATCATTATGTAATGTTCCTCTTTATCCCTGATAATTTTCCTTGCTCTAAAGAGGTTTTATTTTGATTTTATTTTTTTCAACGAAATAATAACATGACCATTTATTGAGACTGATGTGGGAAATGGTGTGCTGGAGGAAAAAGAAGATGCTATGAAAGAGTCACCTTGAGGAGTGGAAAATAATTTTTCTCCAAACCATGTTAAGTTGCTCTGTTTTGTTTTAGTCAGAGAGTTAGATTTAGCCAGGATAGGGATTTGCCAGGTAAGTACAATAAAGAAAAAAGAGAATGATTGTGACAAGTGAACATCACTATATTATAAATTCTAAATTATTCCTGGATATAGAAAAATATAGTTTTATTGTATGAAACGAGTTTAATACTGACATCTAAACCCAATTAATATAGTGCCAAAATTTTAAACAATGAACTTTTTCACATATCTACACATGTTTAGGTACAATATTACATAAGAGAGTATAGCAGTTTAATCAAAGGATAATGCCTATGACCTAAGTAGAATTTATTCTAGGAATAGAAGGCTAGTTATACACCAGAAAATCAATCAGTATAATCTACTGCATCAATAAATTAAGGATAAGCAAAGCTATATTAGGTAATGAAAATGTATTTGGGCCTAAATATCATTTCAATATCTATTATGATTTATTGGCTAAGATTTCACTCTTTAAAAAAATTTCTTTTATTTGAGTATAGTTCATATAAAGGTGTTACATGCATTTTGGGTATACAACATACTGATTTAACATCTCTCTATATACATTATGGTAAGTTCACCACAAATGTAGCTATTGTCTGTCATCACACACTGTCACCATACCATTGACTCTATTCCCCATGCTGAGGCTTTTATTCCAATGACTTTTATTCCATAACTGGAACCAAAGTCTTCTACTCACCTTCACCCATTTTGCCCATCTACCCACCTCTCTTCCTTCTGGCAACCATCAGTTTGGTCTTGCATTTACAGGTCTGATTCTGCTTTCTGTTTGTTTGTTTGTTTGTTTATTCATTGTTTTGTTTTTTAGATTCCACATATAAGTGAAACCATATGGTGTTTGTCTTTCTCAGTCTGACTTATTTCACTTAGCATAATACCCTCTAGGTCCCTCCATGTTGTTGCAGGTAGCAAGATCTTATCCTTTTTTATGGCTGAGTAATATTGTGTGTGTGTGTGTGTGTGTGTGTGTGTGTGTGTGTGTATGTACTTCACATTACATCTTTATTCATTCATCTATCAATTGACCTTCAAGTTGCTTCCATATCTTGGGTATTGTTAATAATTCTGTAATAAACATAAGGGTGCATATATTTTTTGAATTAGTGTTTTCATTTTCTTTGGGTAAATACCCAGTAGTAGAATTACTAGATCATATGGTATTTCTATTTTTAATTTTTGAGGAACATTCACATTATTTTCCACAGTGGCTGTACCAATTTACATACCCACCAACAGTGCACAAGGATTCCTTTTTCTCCATATCCTCACCAATACTTGTTATTTCTTGTCTTTTTTGTTCTAGCCATTCTAACAGGTGTGAGATATCTCACTGTGGTTTTGATTTGCATTTCCCTGATGATGATTGATGTTGAGCATCTTTTCATGTCTCTGTTTGCCAGCTATATGTCTTTGAAATATCCATTCAGGTTCTCTGCCCATTTTTTAAAGTTGGATTATTTGGTTTTTGGTGTTGAGTTGTATAAGTTCTTTATATCTTTTGGTATTAACTCTAATTGATAGATCATTTATAAATAACTTTTCCCCTTCAGTAGGTTATTTTTTCATTTTGCTGATAGTTTCCTTTGCTGTGCAAAGGGTTTTTATTTAGATTTAGTCCCAATAGTTTATTTTTGCTTTTGTTTCCCTTACCTCAGGAGAGCTATCTAGAAAATGTTGCTATGGCTGATGTCAAAGAAATCATCTACATTCTCTTCTAGGATTTTTATGGTTTCAGGTTCAACATTTATGTCTTTAATCCATTTTGAGATTATTTTTGTGTATGATGTAAGAAAGTGGCCCAGTTTCATTCTTTTGCATGTAGCTGTCCAGTTTTCCTAGCACCATTTAATGAAGATACTGTCTTTTCCCCATTATATATTCTTGCCTCCCTTTTCATGGATTAACTGACCATATAAGTGTGGGTTTATATTTAACATTTTTATTGTGTCATTTATCTCTGTGTCTGTGCCAGTACCATACTGTTTTGATTACTACAGCTGTGCAGTATATTCTGAAATCTGGAATTGTGATACCTTCAACCTTGTTAAATTTTTTTCAAGATTTCTTTGGCTATTTGGGGTCTTTTGTGGTTCCATACAAATTTTGTTATTTGTTCTAGTTCTGTGAAAAAAAATGCTGTTGGTATTTTGATAGAGATTGCATTGAATCTGTAGATTGTTTTGGGTAATATGGACATTTTAATAATATTAATTCTTCTAATCCATGAGCATAGACTATCTTTCCATTTATTTGTGTCATCTTCGGTTTCTTTCATCAGTGTTTTATAGTTTTCAGAGTATAGAGCTTTCACCTCCTTGGTTAAGTTTATTCCTAAGTATTTTATTCTTTTTGGTGTAAGTGTAAATGGAATTGTTTTCTTAATTTCTCTTCCTGTTGTTTTGTTCTTAGTTTATAACACACTACTGTTTTCTGGGTGTTAATTTAATATCCTGCAACTTTACTGAGTCCAGTTACTACTATTAATAGTTTTTGGTGGAATCTTTAGGGTTTTCTGTGTATATTGTCATGTCATCTGAAAATAGAAACAGTTTAACTTCTTTACAAGTATGGATGCCTCTTATTTCTTTTTCTGGTCTTATGGCTGTGGCTAGGATTTCCATTACTTTATTGAATAAAAGTGAGAAGAATGGACATACCTGGGGCACCTGGGTGGCTCAATCAGTTAAGCATCTGACTCTTAGTTTTGGCTCAGCTCGTGATCTCATGATTCTTGGGTTCAAGCCCCTAATTGGGCTCTGTGTTGGCAGTAACAGGACTACTTGGGATTCTCTCTCCCTCTCCCTCTTCTCTCTGCACTCCCCCTGCTGTCTTGCTCTCTCTGTCTCAAAATAAATAAATCTTTTTTTTAAAGTCAGGAGAGTGGACATTCTTGTCTTGTTCCTGATTTTAGAGGAAAAGCTCTTCAGTTTTTCACCATTGAGTATGATGTTAGTTGTGGGTTTGTCATATATGAACTTTATTATATTGAAGTATGTTCCCTCTAAATCTACTTTGTTGAGAGTTTTTATCATGAATGGTTGTTTAATTTTGTAAGGCTTCTCTCATGGGAATTTTAGTAAGTATGCTTGATTTGCTTAGCACCATGTTCTCTCTGTCTGGTTAAGGCAACCTATTTACTGTCTTAAAAGTTTTATATGATCAATTTTCTTATCCATAAATGGAGATTATAATAATGGATGGAGGTAATATACCTAACTTCTGTTGTTATGACTTAAATGATATAGCATGTTCAAAATATGCTGTAAGAATTAGAGCCTGACACATATTATATATTTGATATATTGGAATGTAATAATTTGTATAAGTTAAAGCTTTACATGTCTATAATTCCTATTATCACAGATATAGGACTTTTTATAATGTATAACAATAATTACATGTATCTACAGTTATCTTGGATAACTTATCACCTGAATTTTACCATTTTAATGTTACCTCAAAATTATATTACAGTGTAAAATTTTATATTTATTTTACTAGCCTGCAGTAGTTTCCTTGTTGAGTAAGCCCACAAGTATCTAGAATGCAGCACTTCAAATTTTGTACACTGTGGTTAAAACTGACATTTCTAAGCATTGGAGACTCTGTTAAGTTTGACTAATTATACTTTAGAATTATAAAATTGATTTAAATTATAAACTTCTGTGACATATTTGAGTTATCAAGTTTCTTTAGAGTCAGATTTGCAGAGCACCCATTGAATTGCATGGCATAAGGTCAATATCATGTTCCTTCAGAAAATTTTAGGAAAATGTAGTATGGAAAACAGAACATATATGTTTGGAAACTTAAACTAATATAATGAGTAACATTTATTTTCACATTTTGGAACAATTCCATTGACATTTTTATTTAATTTTAATTGAAGATTATTTTAATCCAATTGCTGAGAAAACATTTTTTAATTTTTATTTGAGAGAGAGAGAGAGAGTTGGGGGGGAAGGAGCAGAGGGAGAGAGAGAAAGAATCTTAAGGAAGCTCCACGCTCAGCACTGAGCCGACACAGGGCTTGATCCCATCACCCTGGGATCATGAGCTGAGCCAAAATTAAATTGGATGCTCAACCTACTGAGCCACTCAGGTGCCCCCAATTGCTGAAAATTTTTATGATTGCTTATTAACATTGTAAGTATAATACTTGAGGGGCACCTGGGTGGTGCAGTCATTTGGGCATGGGAGTCTTTATCTTGGGTCCGGTCATGATCTCGCAGTTGCTGAGTTCAAGCCCTGCATCAGGCTCTGTGCTGATGGTATGGAGCCTGCTTGGGATTCTGTCTCTATGTTTTCTCTGCCCCTCCTCTGCTTGTGGTCTCTCACTCTGTCCCTCAAAATGAATAAACTTAATTTTTTTAAAAGTATAATACTTGATTCCTAAATCTTAGAATATAGTAACTATAAGGAGCCTTCAGTTGGAGGCTGTTGGAGAAACAGAGAGGTAAAAGTGCTCAAGTCATAGAGCTAGTTAGTGATAAATCTAGGATTAGAATCTAATTTTCCTAATTGTCATCTTATCTCATTCTATTTTATTTTATACCAGATTCTCCTCAAATGCATCATGTTCCCTAAGGCCTGGGCTCCACATGGATATATTTTATGCATATTTGGGTATTATTTGCTTACTTGTGGGTAGTCCAAAGAGCTAGGTAAAATGCTGTGAAAATTCAGCTTTCACAGGCTATTAGACTAACTTCTAATTCATACCACTTATGTGTTTGTCTGTAGAATGCTCCATTCCCTTCTTTTTGTTTCAGGTCCACCAAATCTTATTATACTTGGATATAATTATAACCTAGCTACAGAAAGCCCTTTGATCAGCTCTATAATTACTGCAATGATCACATCCCTTTGAGAAAAATCATTTTCCAGGTGGTGGCATTCCCCTGTGATGGATCAAATCACCTCAAATAAATAGGACTTCAAAATTCCAAAAGACCGTGAAATGTAAAAGAATACAAAGATAAGAAACATGTTTGTGTAGTATATTTGGGCACTTCTATGTTTCCTCATCATAGCATACTTAAACATTTGAGACTTAAATAGGAATAATACCACTCCACACAGACTGAATGTGGAGTGATTCAGTCATATAATCATATAATCATATAATAATCATATAATCATATAATAACTCACATGCATTGTTTTGAAAAAAGACATTTAGAAAGCTGAGATTTTAGGGGTGCCTCACTGACCTCGGTCGGTTAAGCATCCCACTTCGGCTCAGGTCATGATTTCATGGTTCCTGAGTTCAGGTTCCTGAGTTTGGGCCCCACATCAGGTTCTGCCCTGCTGATTCTAGGGAGCTGGCTTATGATTTTCTCTTTCCCTCTATCTCTGCCCCTCCCCAACTTGCACTCTCTCTCTCTCTCTCTCTTTCTCAAAATAAGTAACTTAAAAAAATGAAAGTTGAGATTTTATAACTGCAATAATTTGCTATTACATAATAAAGTCTTCATAATCTAAAAGTCTGTACAATGCACAGATATATACTGTACTTAAAAATGAAACATAAATTTCTTAAAAATCTCTTAAAATATAAATTTAGTTTGCAATGCCGTATGGGGTTTGCTTTTAAGGAAAGCCTCAGCAATTTTTAAAAATAAATTTGAGAACTACTTGGCAAGATGCCTAACAAGCTCTATTTTATCTACTTTGGAAAATCTATTTTTTTTCATATTTTGATAGATTTATTTGCTTAACATAAGAAGAAGAGACTTTAGATATATTATTAAACTTATCTTAAAAATTTATTATTAAAGTATTATGTATTATATGTACTTTTATAAGGCATATTACTATTCAATTTTTGTTATTGAAAATTCAAACACATACAGAAGTAGAGAAAATAGTGTAATAAAGTTTCATGTACCAATCATCCAGCTTCATCAGTGATCAACATTTTGCCAATTGTGTTTGATTTATCCTCTTTTTTTGAAGCAAATCCCAGACAACAATAATTACTAATTAATATCACTCACTCTACAAATCATATTAAAATTTCCTCAATTGTGAGATAAACAACATTTCCAATGTAATAGGCTGAATCTTTACATGAACTAGTGAGTGAAAGATGTTCAGAAAGAGGAAAATAGATCTATGGCAGAGGGCTCGTACATTTCTGGCTTCTTGGTAAACAACGGCAGAAGTAATGTTCATGGTTTAAGAATCCTTACTTTGCAATCCCTGCAAGAGCAATCTAACAGTGTATGGGTGTGTCATGTGTATTTGTGTCCTTATGGGGAATGGTGATGGCAAGGTCCATAGGAGAGGCTGAGCAACATTGTTGCTGGGTGAGGCTCCCTGGGAAACCAACTCCCAATAATGACTAAGGAATAGGAGACTTACAGAGAGTACTGTTGAGATCAACACATGTGGAAGTGAAGTGAAAGAAAGGAGACAGGACTGGATAGAGGGAGAAGTTGAGATGGTAAGCTGTCTTAACAGAGACCACAGCCAACCCTCTGGAAAATTATAATCAGGGATGATGGACCATCTGATCAGTCAGTCACTGGGAGCTAGTGACCCTGGAATCGGGTGGGCAGTGGGTGAGGAGGCTGTCTTCAGCCAAGGCAGTCCTCAGAGGGGCTGACAACAAATAGCTTTACATCAGTAGCACTGTCAACAGGTTGGAGAATAGATCCTTCCTTCCTGAACTGGAATCTGGGCAGCACATAAGAGTATCCACTCCAAACATTTTTTAGCACGATAGTCTATTCCTATATTTTAGGTTTTTTCTAAGTAGCAAGTTATCAAATGCTTTTATATACCAGGTATTTTACATAAATTAATCTTTACATCAACTCTCTAAGATAGCTCTTATTTTCAGTATAAGGAATCTGAGAGGGTGGTTGGCTGCTCCAAGTTACACAGGTGATGGATGTGGAAGAATTGAGATTTCATCCAAATTCTGACTTCCAGCCCTTTCCACAAGGCAGCACAGGTGCTAGCTGCATTGTTCTGATGGAGTGCTTATAATTAAAGCCCTCAGACAGTACATGTATTATTACTCTGCTTTTTGCTTGTATCTACCAGTTAAGTTAGTGACGTATGTTTTTAAATTTTAAAGTCATGTTTATTTAAGATCTTTCAAACCTATTTGAAATTCAACTAAAACAACTCAGGTTTGAGGGGTGCCTGGGTGGCTCAGTTGATTAAATGTCTGACTTTGGCTCAGGTCATGATCTCGCAGTACATGGGTTCGAGCCCTGTGTCAGGCTCTGCGCTAACAGCCTGGCACCTGCTTTGGATTCTGTGTCTCCCTTTCTCTCTGCCCCTCCACCATTCACTCCCTGTCTCTCAAAAATAAATACATAAATGGTAAAAAAAAAAATCAACAAATTTTGACAACTCAGGTTTGAGTAGATTTCCTGAACAGGTTGGAACATGTTCTCTGTACTTCTTTAGAGCTTTATTGAAATCATGAGATGAAAAACAAAAAACAACACACACACACAAAAAACCCTCCAAGAAAATAGCCAAAGGCATATTAATATCTTTATAATTATTTTTCTTTCTGATTTGCACTGCTTTGGGAAAGAAAACACTAGATAATCACTATGAATCATTGTAACCATTTTTCCTAGCCTTTCAAACTACTGAATGGAAATAGGGAAAGCTGAGTTCTGTTCATGATCCTCCAGTATTCCTCCCTGAGTGATCTGGGGAAAGCCACTTAACTCATTTTATGCTTTAGTTTTCATATTTGAAAATGACTATAATAAAACTACTTTCCCCTTTATTTTTTTATGCTGAAAATATATGCTTATTTAAAATAAGTGTAAATGTGTGTAGTCTTTCACTCTCCCTTCATTCCAGGGTAGTTAACATACAATGTTTTAATAGTTTCAGGTGTACAAAATGTGATTCAACAATTCTGTATATTACTCAGTACTCATCAAGATAATCTCCTTACCTTAAATGACAAATATATGAATAGATTAGATGCCTTGTGATTGCTTTGAAGCAACTCCTTAAGAACATGATGTTTCTTAACACTTTCTGTTAGCTAATAGAATTTGTTAATTACTATCCCTTTACTAATTTTTTCAGAGAATATATATATTTGTAGAAATATTTTACAAATGAAACGTTATAAGCAAACTCATTAAGGGGCGCCTGGGTGGCTCAGTCGGTGAAGCGTCCGACTTCGGCTCAGGTCATGATCTCGTGGTTTGTGAGTTTGAGCCCTGCGTCGGGCTCTGTGCTGACAGCTCAGAGCCTGGAGCCTGCTTCAGATTCTGTGTGTGTCCCTCTCTCTCTGCCCCTCCTTCACTCACACTCTGTCTTTCTCTCCTTCAAAAATAAATAAACATTATAAGCAAACTCATTAACACGTTACTGAGCATTTTGTCAGCAGCCAAATGAACTGATCAAATTTGATTATTAAGACGGCATTTGACAGGTATGGTAAATAAAATAATGGCTGTCAAAGATGTCCACATTATTAATTCTCAAAACCTGTGAAATATTACCTTACATGACAAAAGGGGCTTTGTAGATGTGATTAAGCTAAGGATTTTGAGATGAGAATATCATCCTGGGCTATCTAGGTGGGACCAATGTAATCACAAATGCCTTATAAAATGGACATAGGAATATCAGAATGAGAGAGAGATTTGAGGATGCTATGCTGATGGCTTTGAAGGTAGAGGAAGGGACCATGAGCCAAGGAGTGCAGTTCATTTCTAGAAGCTGGAAAAGGCAAGAAAATACATTCTACTGGAGCCTCCTTAAGGAATACAGCCCTAAGGATACTTTGATTTTAGTCCAGTGAGACTTATGACAAATAGAACTATAAATAATACATTTGTGTTTTTAAAGCCAATAAGTTATGGTAGCTTGTCCATAGCAACAATAGGAAACTAATGCAATAGGACTGTCATTCCATTTAACCAGTGGATCTTGGTCTGTATGAATAAGTTGTCCTTGTTGTCAAGTCTGAAAACCACACTTGGAAGAAGGTGGGGGGCTCAGGTGTGTGTGCCTCAGGTTGCCTTAAAGGCCTCTGTTCATCTCCAGATTAAGCTCCGTCTCAGTTCATAAGCTTTTTCCTGGAAGGTTTGTCTGATTATCATTTCTTGATGAGTTAAAGTGTAGGATATGAACAGTTATGTTCTCTAATAACATCTTAGGAAAGCCTTCCCATTGAAGTTTCTGTTCCATTAAGACTACAGTTTGATTGGCTGCTCTTTATAGTATGTCAGTGTCTTGGTTCTGATGAGTTTATCTATCCATGAGTGTCTGATGAAGACCCCTCCTCTTTTCTGAATGTCTCCTACTACTTCATTGAGAATCTTTTAGACACCTCTTTATCCTCTTTCTTTGGAGTTCTACCACCAACATTCACTGCTGCTAAACCAAGGCTTTTTAGCATCACTTGGAGAAAGTCAGAAAACCATAAAGATGTATTTAAGGAAAACTTTATGATCTACAACTAGATATGTGTTTGTGTATATATGTGTATGAGTGACATGATGGGGGAGTGGGGAGTGACATCATAATTTTCTTCCCAACTCAAAGGTGTATATACATATAAAGGGATTTTCAGATGTAACTAAGGCTCCTAATCAGTTAACTTTAAGTTAATCAAGTAATATTTTACTGGATGAGCTTAACCTAAGCACATAAGCTTTTACAGAGAGCCTCACTCCTAGAGTTGTAAGAAACAAAATTCTTCCAATTACCTGAATGAGCTTAGAAGAGATCCCTAAGCTCTAGATGAGAATCACATAACTGTAGCCCAGCTGATACTTTGAATGCAGTCCTCTGGGCAGAGGACTGATCTAAGCCATGCACGGGCTCCTGAGTCACAAAAACTGGAAGAAAATAATAATTTTGTTATTTTGTAATTTGCTACACAGTAATAGAGAAGTAGTATAGATTTTGGTACCAAGAGAGGCGTGCTGCTGTAACATATACCTAAAATGTAGAAGTGACTTTGGGATTGGGCAATAGAGCCTATTGGAAAAAAATTGAGGAGCATAATGAAGAAATCATGAATCACTGTCAGCACTCTTAGAAACCTAGACTTTGAGAACACTGCCTTAAGGGCTCAGAAGTGAGGAGCATGTTATTAGAAACTGAAGGAAGAGGGATCCTTGTGTCCTGGCAGAAATATTAATGAAATTGTATAATATGTGAAATATTGTGAAATATTAATTTACATATATAACTGAGGGGACCTCCAAGCAAAGTTTCAAAGATGTGTCTGATTTCCTCTTGTTGCTTATAATAACATGCAAACAGAGAGAGATAGATTAAAGGAAGAAATGTTAAACAAAAGTGAACTTGGACTGAACGATTTTGAAAATTCTCAGCCTCTCCAGATGGCAAAAGATGCTAAAATTCAGAAATGGCTGCCAAAAGTATGGCATTGAGAAATAGCTGAGTGTGTGGCCATACAGCTTTTCACTAAAACCTCAGAAACATCAAAATGTCAGAGTATTCAGTCACACAAAGACATCTTTCAAGAAATTAAGGGTGTGCCTCATTGATCTTTTAGATCAAACCAGAGGACCTCTAGAGTCTTAAGGGCATTGTCCTTCAGCCATCCCTGCAGGAGGCCAAGACATAGAAAAGGAACAATCTTAAAAACATTCATGGATATGGCTTTTCTCTACTGGAGTGAATCCCTGGGAAATCCATGGAAGATTCACAAAGTTCTTGAGAAATTTATATCAGCAAAAATTTGCTAGCTTAGTATGAAAGGGACAGAGATAGTACAAAAGGAAAAGATGCTGTTGAATCCCCCAAATTTTACTGGCAGGAAACAGGCTAATAAATCTACTGGGCAACAAACATGTGCTACCTTTCATAAAAAAGGAAACATGACCCATAAGACAGAACCAAGAAGGATGAGACTTAAGAGAATAAAAGGGAGAGCCTAGGAGAATTTTTCCCAGTCTCTGAAGCCTAATCAAGAACCCCCCATTTGTTCACTGGATTTCAGAACTGCTTTGGAACAGTGACTCCTTTTTGTTTATCTTACATTCCAGCCCACCAGCCCCACCACCCTTCTGAACTGAAATGTTGATAGCTGTTATCCTATACCTATCCTAGTATTATTTGTTATCAGGGTAGGTGAAAACCAGATAACTTGTCTCTTTAGTTCCACAAGTCCATAGATGAAGAGGAATTGTGCTCCAGGAGCTGAGAATAATGTATTATACCCAGAAGTCTCATCCCTACCTGAATTCAGATGATATGGTTTCGGACTTAGAGCTGATGAGATTTTGGACTTTTAGCTTATCTGTCTTATTTACCACAATGTGTTCAATTCCTCACACAGAGTGCCTGGTGAATAGCAGATTATGGAATATGTATAATTCTTTGTGAGCATTATTAGCTTGAATCAGTACCTATCATTCTGATCAATTTTGGAACAATAAGGAGGTTAAGTTTTATGATTCTTTAAGAATTAGAGTCCGATTACTAGATAATGGTTAATTCACCCAAGTAAATGCCAACCTAAGGAAACTTCATTGGGCTTCCACAAATATTTCTCCAGAGCAACTTTTCTATTTTGCTGCATATACCTTTAAACTTCTACAATTATATTTTCTTTACCTGAAATCCCATAATTGGTCTAGAAGGTAATTAGGATCCCAGCCTGAGAAGATGATGTTGTAGTGTCAGAAGGGTTCTTGGTAAAAGCAGTATTAGGAAATGTAATTAATTTTAAATTTGAGAAAGCTCAAGTCATAGCAGGAAGGGGAATGCAGTAATCTAGGTAAGCACAGATTCCGACTGGTTGTGCTAAAACCAGAAATGAGTTAGGAATTAGTGGAAGAAGTAGTTCATGTAAGGAATATTCATGGTCAGAAAATCAAAATGTGCCATTTTCAGGATAAGAATAAATTGTATTTATATATTTATTCTGGTTATAGGCATAGATTAAAATAATGTATACCTAACACTACAGAAATACAAAATAGAGAAAAATATAAGTCCATCTTATATACCATGGATAACCACTAACATGAATTTCCTAAATTGTCCTCTGGTTTTATATATATATATATATATATATATATATATATATATATATATATATATATATTTAAAATTAATTTTGTTATTTATTTGCATAAAATTGAGGTAATTTTATACATAGTTTTGTAACTTGATTTTTTTCACTGAGCAATCAATTTGAGGCATCCTTTTATATCAGTACATGTATATCTATTCCATTCTCTTTAGTTGCATTGCATACATATATTAAAATGTATATGTCTGTTCTGTTATTGATAGATACAGTTTGACTATTCCCAATTTGTGGCTTTGTAAACAGTAGTGCAGTAAATATTTTTGTACGGGCATTTTGGCGTAATTTTGTGAACTCAGCAATTCTACACTTAGGTATGAATTCTAGAGAAACTTTCATTCAACATGCATAGGAGTATTAATTATAACACTGTACTAGTAAAAAAACCAGCATGTAACAGTCCAAATTTCCATTTTTAAGGAACTGGATGAATAAATGATGAAATACCAATATCTAGAAAACTAAAAGCATATAAGAGGATATATACACATATATATAATATAAATAATATAAAATATTATATATGTTATTATATATATAAACATATACCACATCTTCTTTATCCATTTATCAGTCAGTGGACATTTGGGGTTTCTCCATAGCTTGGCTATTGTTGATAACGCTGCTATAAACATCAGGGTGCATGTACCCCTTCCTTCAAATCTATATTTTTGTATCTTTTGAGTAAATACCTAATAGTGCAATTGCTGGGTCATACAGTATTTCCATTTTTAACTTTCTGAGGAACCTCCATACTGTTTTCCAGAGTGGCTGCACCAGCCAGCATTCCCACTAACAGTGCAAGAGGGTTCCCCTTTCTCCACATCCTTACCAGCACCTGTTGTTTCTTTAGGGAGACTTTTATCATGTCCCAGACACTGTGCTGGACAATGGAAATAAAGTGATGAATAAGAAAGACATGGAATCAGTCTTCATTTTGCTTAGAATGTAATTGGAATTAAAGAGCTTCACTCATTAATTTTTATTTGGTTATTAGATCAACAACTATTTATTGACCACTTTCTATGTGCTAGACACTATGATAGATATTGAAGAGGAAGTCATGGGAAAGATTGCTACCTTGCTTTTTGAAGTTTGTAATCTCTTTAGAAGACAGGAATTTCACAAATTGTTATTTCGTTATAACTGTGATAAATATAGGGTGCTGAGAGAGTATATGCTAGGTGACCTGACTTAGTTATTCCCAAGAAGATGATGTAAAAACTGAGTTCTATAGAAACTTATGTAGAAACTGAGTCCAGAAGGAACACTAGGAATTTTACAAGGAAAAATAAGAGTATTCATGGTGGAAAGGGCCAGAGGTAAAAAAAAAATCACATGTGCCAGGAACCCTAAACATATGGTTAAAACACAGTGTTCCAGGTGGGGAGACCTGACTAGTGAATCAGAAGAGGTAAGCAGTAACCAGTTATGAATAACCTTGCAACTTATAAGAGGCAAGCCATACTCAGATTTTCACTTTAGTAAGTGTGTTTCAGCTAAATTGTAGAAAATGGCTAGGAGACTGAAAATATTGAATGTAGTAAGCCTCAATTGATATCATCATTCAGGTCCAAGATTTTTGTGGTTTGAAAAAGGTTACTGGCCATGATGATGGAGAGGAATATCTGTTCTCCCACTTAAGTTTCTCTACTCCATTTTCACTTTTCTGAAATTATTTCCTGCCTTTCTCAGATACTCCCACCTGTGACGTGAACTCCTATAGCATCCATCCATCCATCTTTCCAGCTCATAATAAGTATAAGAATCTGGCACTGTGCTAGCTTATGGGGATATATCATAAATATAGTTTCCTGCCATTATGAGGCTTAACGTTTTATTTATTTTTTTATTTATTTAATTTTATTTATTTATTTCTTAAATGTTTTATTTATTTTTGAGAGAGAGAGCATAAGTGGGGAGAGGAAGAGAGAAGAGGGAGACAAAGGATCTGAAGCGGACTCTGTGTTGACAGCAGCAGGCCTGATACAGGGATCAAACTCAGGAACTGTGAGATCATGACCTGAGCCAAAGTCAGACACTAAACTGACTGAGCCACCCAGGTGCCCCTATTTATTTATTTTTAAGTTTATTTATCATTTATCATATCATTTATTTTTGAGAGAAAGAAGGAGCAGGGGAGAGACTGAGAGGGAATCCTAAGCAGGGTCCACGGTGTCAACATGGAACCTGATGCAGGGCTTGAACTGGCAGACTGTGAGATCATAACCTGAACTGAAACCAAGAGTCAGACACTTAACCAACTGAGCCACATGGGCCACCCCTCAAGGCTTAACTTTTAGTGGCGATCATAGTTCAGTGTGAAAAATGCTCTGATGGAGACAGAGGTCGCAAAGAAGTACAAATAGAAATTAAGCAGGAATTATAGTTTTCAGGAAAGATTTATTGGATGATATGATGTTATTGAGCATAATGATGCATTTGAAGAACTGCAAATTATTTTATGTGATAATGAATGTGGAAATGAATGGTAATAGAGGTGGCAGTAGAAATGGTGAGAAAAATTAAAGTAGTCCAAAATTAGGTGTTTTAAGTGTCTGTTTACACCACTGAGGGTGGTATCGCAATTATCAGTTTCCATGTGCATTGTCAGATGCCCCCAGAGGCTGAATTACCCAGAGGTAAGGTATTCTGGAGTCTGAGTGGAGCTTGAAGTAGAATACCATTTGGTGTATCTGTGTGTGTGTGTGTGTGTGTGTGTGTGTGTGTGTGTGCGCGCGCGCGCATGTGCGCGCACACGGGAACATTAAAAAAAACCAACAACCTTAGAATAGAGGGGTCCTTCTGAACAAATAATATATTGGAGCATAGTATATAAAGTAATAATCAAAGGAACATCACAGAGGAGGTTAAGCAAGGACAAGTAGCAAGACAAAAGGCAACTGCAGGGCAAAAAAATTCCCTGAATCTTTGAGAACTTTAAAAAAAATTTTTGTTTTTACATTTATTTATTTTTGAGAGACAGAGAAACAGAGCACACGTGTGGAGGGGCAGAGAGAGAAGGATATAGAATCCAAAGCAGGCTCCAGTCTCCGAGCTGTCAGCACAGAGCCCGATGTGGGGCTCGAACTCACAAACCATGAGATCATGACCTGAGCCGAAGTCAGACGCTTAACCAACTGAGCCACCCAGGTGCCCCTCTTTGAGAACTTTTAGTACTTCTCTGTAGATGCTTTTTTGCTCATGTTTGTTTTTTGAATTGGGCTCCTAGACACATGGGATTAGTGATTGGGGGTAGGGAACATGTCTTGAAGGTAAGGATTCCCAGACCTAAGTGTGCAAAATAATTAATGACACTGTTTTTAAAAAAAAGAAACACAGTTTCCTGGGGCACCTGGTGGCTCAGTTGGTGTCTGCCTCTTGATTTAAGCTTAGTCATGATCTCACAGTCCTGAGACTGAGCCCCCATCCGGTTCCATGCACAGCATGGAGGCTGCTTGGGAGTCTCTCTCTTTCTCTCTTCCTGCCCCTCCCCCACTCATTCTCTCTCTTTCTCTCTCTCTCTCTCTCTCTCTCTCTCTCTCTCTCTCTCTCTCTCAAACCAAATAAACTTAACAAAGAAAACAAAACACCTCAACTTCCTATCAAGTAAATCTGGGGAGCAGCTAGGACTATGATTTTGAGCAAGTATCCCTGGTGATCTCATGCAAGTGCTAGAAATCCTTCCACTGTTTTGTATAACCAATATGTCTATGATTCCTATAATTTTATCACAATGCTAAAAGAAATTATTACACAGAAAGCTCAATGGACAGAGCACAATGGAAACCATTAGAGATCTTTATCTTTCATTAGCTAGTGAATGCATGTTCTTCAGGCAAATTTGTTTTATCTCATTGCTATTACTAAACTCAATTTCTTCATCTTGTACACAATATTCTTTGTCAGATACTTTGGTTTAGCAAACATCTTGCTTCATCAAACATTCTGTGTCAAGTATCCCTAGAGGTGTCAGACACTTTTGAGTAACAGAAATAAAAGAAGATAAGAATGAAAGAAGGAAGGGAAGAAGGAAAAAGGAAATAAATATCATAGCATAACCCAATTAAGCAAATTCCACTGGTTTTCATGAATACCTGTTTATTTACTAAGACCTTAAAATCCATCTGCTTAACTCAACAAAATTTGGCAGGGACTGATCTCAGACTTCCTACTCTTTGCCTCAAATTCTATTTTAAAAATTGGAATAAAAATTTGCCCATCTCTAGTCTTCTGTTATCTATCACATTCACTGTGATTTCTGAAGAACTACGGAAGATACAGCAATCAGTATATGTAAGTTCTTCTGGTGCACTGAGATATGGTACATGTGGGCTGGAGACTTGGACTTCCCTTATGTGGGTTGATGCTCTTTAACTGTTATATGACCTGTCTTGAGTCTCAGTTTCTTCTTTATATTTAATGATATTTCCAGTTTTAAGGTCACTCTTCTTCAAACATATGGAAGCAAAATAGGATTTGGTTAACTTTACCTGCTTGCTGTCATTTGTTAAAATCAAATTATTTTTTCCAAGCAGTATAGTTACCATAAGCCTTTCCTGTTCTTATAGCTATGAATATAACAAGAATTACAATGGCAAAGACTTTTTGTCAGACATAGTATTTTTACATCAGTTATATAAATAATATAAAGGTTTCAAATTCTTGAGGAAAGTAGTCTAGTTTGGAAGACAGACACAACTATGAATTTGTTTTCAGAATATTTCATAAAACAACCTTAAATGAGCTCTAATAGCAGTTCTACAAAAAGCACTTGTTAACAATGAATTTTGCACTAAATAAATTTTTGAAAATTTACATACTGTTTTTCTTAAAGAAGTCCTGTTTGACTATGTGATGGTATCTTTTTTTAAAAAGTTATTATTGAAGTATAGTTGACATACAGTGTTATGTTAGTTTCAGGTGTGCAATGTAGTGATTCAGCACTTCTCTACATTACACAATGTTCACCACAATAATTCTTGTCACCACCTGTCAGAATACAATGTTATTACAATCTTATTCACTGTATTCCCTGTGCTATCCTTTTCATCCATATGATTTATTTATTTTATAACTGGAAGTTTGTAATCTTAATCCTCTTTACCTATTTTGCCCATCTCTCTACACTGACAACTACCAGTTCTTTGTATTTATGAGTCTATTTGTTTTTCTATTTGTTCATTTGTTTTGTTTCTTATATTCCACATAGTGAAATCATATGGTATTTGTCTTTCTCTGACTCATTTCACTTTGCATAATATAGTCTAGGTCCATCCATGCTTTTACAGATGGTAAGATTTCATTCTTTTTTGTGGCTGAGTCATATTTCATTATATATATATGATATATAAGCAAATGTATACTTATATATGTATTATATATATTATATATGTATATGTGTATATATATACACATATACATATACATATACATATACATATACATATACATATACATATACATATACATATATAAAATTCATCTGTCAGTGGGCACTCAGTTTGCTTCCTTATCTTGGCTAGCATAAATGTTGCTGCAATAAACATAGAGGTTAATTTATCTTTTAAAATTAGTGTTTTTTATTTTCTTTGGGTATACCCAGTAGTGAAATTATTGGATTAAAAATATTTCTACTTTTAATTTTTTGAGGAACCTCTATACTGGCTTCCACAGTGGCTGCACCAATTTATATTCCCACCAATAGTCCCTGAGGGCTCCCTTTTCTTGCCAACACTTGTTATTTCTTGTTTTGTTTTGTTGACAATAGCCATTCTGACAAGTGTGAAGTGGTAGCTCATTATGGTTTTGATTTGCATTTTTCTGATGATTAGTGATGTTGAGCATCTTTTCATGTGTCTGTGGCCATTTGTGTGTTTTCTATGGAGAAATGTCTATTCATGTCCTCTGCCCATTTTTAAAACAGAATTGGGTTTTTTGTTTTTGTTTGTTTTTGTTTTTGTTTGTTTTTTGGTATTGAGCTCTATATGTTCTTTACATATTTTGGATACTAACTCATTACTGATAGATCATTTATAAATATCTTCTCCCATTTAGTAGGCTGCCTTTTAATTTTGTTGATAGTCACTTTTGCTGAGCTGTGATGGTATCTTTTTATTTAAAGATTTTCTCTCTCTTCTCTCTTCTTCCCTTCTTGCCTGCCTGCCTTCCTTTCTTTCCTTTTCTTCCTTCCTTTCCTTATTTCTCTTTTCTTTCTTTCTTTCTTTCTTTCTTTCTTTCTTTCTTTCTTTCACAGTTAATTAACATATACCGTGGTATTGATTTTAGGAGTAGAATTTAGCGATTCATCACTTATCCCATGCTCATCACAAGTGCCCTCCTTCATGCCCCACACCCATTTACCCCATCTCCCCACCCACCTCCTCTCCAGCAACCCTCAGTTTGTTCTCTGTATTTAAGAGTCTCTTACGGTTTGCCTTCCTCTCTGTTTTTACCTTATTTTTCCTTCCCTTCCCCTGTGTTCATCTGTTTTGTTTCTTAAATTCCATATATAAGTGAAATCCTATGATATTTATCGTTTTCTGACTGACTTATTTCACGTAGTATAATGCCCTCCAGTTCTATCCATGTTGTTGCAAATGGCAAGATTTCATTCTTTTTGATTGCTGAGTAATATTCCATTGTATATATACACTGCATCTTCTTTATTCATTCATCAGTCAATGGACATTTGGGCTCCTTCCATAATTTGGCTATTGTTGATAGTGCTACTGATTTTTTTCTAAGTAAGAATTTCCTCTTAAAATGAATAGCAAATCTAGATTTGTATATATTTAAATTTTATTTTTACATATTTTTATTTTACATATTGTATCACTCAATTTGGACATGGGCAATCTTATAAGCTATTGTGTAAACTGAAAATTCAGTTACTAATGGGGCAAAAGGAGAGAAATAAGCAGTCAGTTGGTGATGGAGAGCATTTTAAGGAAGGGTTGAAGGATTTGAGTTGATAGACATGACACAATTATGAATAATATCTGGTAAAAAAGATACCAGTAAATTGCTACCTATTAGTGATCTTCTCTGAGCCCCACCCCACCTCCATTTCCCACTATGTTGTCATGGCAGTTCTCCATTATTACACTCATCGCAATTGGAATTATTTATTTAGTGTTTACACTAAACACTAATTATTTATTTAGTGTTTACACTGGACAATCTTGTTCCCTACAGTGATGCACCTGGCATATAATAGGATCCCAATAATATTTGTAGAATGAATACTTTTATAACTTAAATGATCAGATTATGTATCCCTAGTTTATATGGTAACTAATAATTGTTGAATAACTGACCGAAGGAATACGTTTAACAAGAATGGAGGAAAAGAGCAGTCTTTCCCAGAATACTCCCTTTGTGCATTACTTTTTCTCTTCACATATCTATTAGCCTCTCTAGTTTTGGCTCTGAACTTTTTCTTTTGAGCTAATTGGTGAGTAAATTGCTTTACAGATGTTCACCTTCCAAGAATGTGGTAGAATACATCACTAATGATAAAATTGCATACACTTATCAGAGATGGGAAGAGTATTTTGTGGAATGGAGTGGGGTTCCTATTGTTCCTAAGAAACACATTCATAGTCCTGCCTCTCTTTCTCTTTCTTCCCTTATTTCCACAGATATTTTTTGAGCATCTAATATGCTAAACTGTTGGGGATTAGAAAGCAAAATGTTTTAAAAATTATGTAAGGGAAAGAGAAGGGTTATTTGGTAGAGAACTTTCCAAAACTGGGTGGAGGAATATTGACTTGATATTCCATGCCAAGGAGATACTGCCCTCTTCAGCTGGACGGTGACAGGAAAATTTCTAGAAGTTATTTAGCCAGTCACTGGAATAAATTCTGATGATATGCCTTTATAATATTTCATGCTTACCTTTTAGAAGGCAAAGAAATTATATAAGTGAATTGTTTTAGCTAAGCAATATAAAATTTAATATTTTTCTGCAATGGTCAGTACAATCAGTTTGGTTATGTATATTTGATTATTTAAGATATATTTTGTTGCTATTACAAGTTTATAATTCATATATCATGTAACTATGATTTTTGTTTTAGTTCTTTGTAGCATAGGAGAAGATCAGAGAAGGGAAAGAAGTCATAATTTAAGAACAAAACTAAACTCTCCTACAAACATTTTTGCAATTTGCAATCCCTTATTTATTTTACATGAAGGTATCCACTATAATACATGTAGAATATCCTCTGATACCATCTACTTTTAAGGCTTGCTTTTCTGGAATGTTAAGTGAAAAAGAAAAACAGTATTTGATATTTTAGAATATTTGAACAAGGTATTTCTTACAGAGTTTATTTTATGCACATGGGACTTGAAGATAATTCGTTTATTTGGTAATACCTGTTCAGTTCAACAAAAATTTAAGTCTAAAATGTTAGTATGTTGAAAAGGTACTTTGCCACTCAATAGAGTAGCTCATATTCCATACCCTAGAGTATAAAATACTCTCAGAGTTACCCATTGCCTCATTAGTAGATTAGAAAAGAGCACCTGTAGGCCTGGTGCCTCATGATCATACTCAGGGCCATTAGGTGTTTAAGTTCCCATGTTCTTCTTGTTTCTTTTTTTATGAAGATGGGGGCTGGGTCATCTCTCCCTGGTAGAAAGATAAACTTCCTAAGGTAAGACCTTATATTTTATATCAAAATTAAAGATAGAATGAATGAATAAATAGTACCAGGCATTTCTCAGTGTTATCTCATATAACCCTCACAAGAGTCCTTTGATGTATGCATTATTACACAAAATTTAGTGACTAAGAAAATGATGTGTTGTGGTTAGGTGACTTGCCTAAAATAAACAAGGTAGAAAGCAAGTGGACAACTCAGATGCAAGAATACCTGCTGTAGGTTTATTCTGTCATCAAACAGCAAACAACCTTCAATAGCCCACTTACCCCTTTGCCCCCAAATAGTAAATTCACCTAAACCAGCAATCAAAACCCATCCAAACTCACAAGGCGCACACCAGGTGGCATGGTGAGAGAAAGCTTGAATAATTCACAGGAATATTTTCTGTATTTCATTTCTCTTTTTAGGTTATTTATACCCTTAAGGGAAAATTCAAGAAATGAAAAACAGGAAAAGTTCTGGGCTTTCTTTTAGTCTCTGATGAAATAAGGAATCAATAGTGTTGGTTGAATGTTGAATACATTTGCTACACTCCCTCATAACTTAGATATGTGATATAACGCTTTAACTTGGGAGAGAGAAAAGGAAAGCAGAGTCCAGTTGCTTTTTTAGATGTAGCAATAGAACTAGTCCACAGGTGCCTAGAGTGTCCTGTTTTTTGTCTTTTCAAGAAGAAAGGATCAAATAATTAAAATATCTCAGTGCCTTGGGAGTATGTCAATGGTTTGGTGAATTACAGTAACCTTCCCTCTCACTTCCAGTAAGATCACTTGATGGTAAATGGCGCCACTTAATCAAAGAGACAAATAATTCTGCTAATCCTCAAAAGACAGCTACAAGAATAAACAAATAATTAGAAAGTATTTTGCAGAGGAAGGGTTAAAATAGCAAGCTTTTTCAGCTTAGGAAGAAAACAGAGGACTTTTCAGAGCATTTTTGAAAACTGTAAAAGACTTTATGCAGTAGAAAGGTTACCAGCATGGACCCATAATGCATCAAAATAAGACGTGGAGTTTTACAAAAATACAGATGCTGAGGTTCCACCCCACCCAAGAGCTACTGAATTCGAATTACAGTGGGGATAGGGAGTGGGTGGGGTTCAGACCTATATGCTTTTTAAAAGCTTCACTGAAGTTCCAGATGCACATCTAGGATGGGGAACAATTGCACTTGTTACTTAGTCTGTCATTATAACTAACTATATATGTGCTTTATAACTAACTAAATATATAGGTGCTTGTAGACTCCTTATATTCCAGAAACTCTTGTCATGAAATGCTTGGTAATTTGAAATGCTTTGCTCATAGGCAGTGGTAATGGAGTGTTCTTAAAGGAAGCTCATATAGTGTTCTAGGAGTGGTGTTAGATCTTTTACATGGAATATTTTATTTCATTCTCAAAACAACCTTTTGGTCATCTGCATTTTATAAATGAAGAAAAGAAGCTCTTAGGGCTTTTGTGATTTGCCACACGTAATAAAGTATAGTAAACAGGATTTGGATCCAGGGGTGCTTGACTTCAAAACCTGATCGAGAAAATGAATGTGAAAATCTAAGGCATATTGGAATAAAAAATTTACCAGATTAATTGTTACTGATACAAGAATTGAGGAGGGAGAATTGAAATTATTGATAACATATGATTTATTGATTTCAATATTTGTTCATGGTAACAAACTATATCCACACTTATTAAGATACTATTCAAATTATGGGTGGCATAATCCAAACACATAATGTTTGGGAAAATAATTTGCTTTTTTTCTTTTTCTCATAACATCTTGAATTTCATAGTTATTCCTTTTCTTTTCTTTTCTTTCCTTTTCTTTTCTTTTCTAAACGTAGTAGCAGCATCTTCAAATTCAGCTTACAAATCTTGGTTTCCAGTGAAATTCTGACTTGACTTTTCTTTTTATGTCATTTGATCTTGGTCTTGCTAATGCCACAGGTTCCTCTATGTTTAGTGGACTAATAATTTAATTTTAGTGTATCTTGTTGGCTATGGTGCCCCATAATGGTCTTCCTTTTTTCTACCAAGAGATTGGCATGTGTTTTTAGTGTCAGGAAAAGGTGAATGCCTAGAGACATTTTCTGACCTGACTGCCATGTCCACTGCAGTCGTCATTAGCTATTTTTTTAATTGCTAACACACACATCTACATAAATACACTGAAGAATAATCACCTATATAATGCTTTTGACTAAGTAACTACATCTTGTTTAGTTTTGTTGGTACTGAGCCTATTACATTATAACTGCTCTTGGAAATACAGTTCAGTGATGAATTTATCGTATCATTGCCATGCTTTTTCTTAAGGGTATGTTGGAGTTACTGTTTTTCATATTCTTTTCTATCAGGGAATTATTGAAGACCTTCCTATTTAGGTGGGGAAGTTTGGCAATAAGTTTGCTTCTATGTTACCAGTGATGGTATTTAACTCTGTGACTATTAGTCTCATATTCTTAGTTTTTGATAGTTTTACCCTTTTAATTTTTAATATTCATCTTTCAGGTACATGATATAGTTTTTTAAAGAAATATGAGCTCTAAGAAAAACATCTTAGTTATTTCACAGAGGGTCTTAACTGAATTTTTAACTATCTTTTTTTATCATAAAACCAAAGCCGAGTTCAGTTATAATTTATAGAGTTGAACTGTCCATGAATAGCTTTGAAAATAAATGTTTCTGTGTTCATATATCTTGAACTTGTAAGTTGTTGAAAAAATGTTTGTCATAGATTCATAAAGAGAAGTAGCTGCTGGTTTTTCCCCCTGATTGAAAGTGACTTTTGGAAGGGAAATTGAGCATTTTAGGATAATATGATTTTGTGATTCTGTTGCATATGTGAGACTCAGGTCACTGTTCCAGAGACAATCAGAACAACCCAGAGATTCTAAGTATTATGAAAAAAAATAAAGCAAATTCTTTCACAAAACCATTTGGGAGTTTATAAGACTATTCTCTTTAATAAATTATATGACTTTATATAGAGATCTTATTTTCTGGTATGAATAAAGTTATAATTCTTTGTGTCTAAACTTCATTCTAATAGTTCTTTCTTTCATGGTTTGGGGGAGAAAAGCACGTTTTACTCATATCAGCTTATATAATACATTTAATTCCTCTAATACCCAGTTATGCCAGTCTATGCTCTGTGTCTATAAATGTTTTTTTTTTTTTAGATTCCACATATAAGTGTGATCATACAATATTTGTCTTTTGCTGTCTAATTTCACTAGCATAATGCTTTCAAGATCCATCCACGTTGTTGCAAATGGCAGGATTTTCTTTATTATGGCTGAATGATATTCCATAATATGTATTTATTTAAATTAATTAAGCTAAGACTGAGGTAGTTCTAATGCCCTGGAAACCTTTGTAAGCAAACCAAGATCTAAGCCTGTAAATGCCTCAAGGTTATGACATTGATACCTAAGGACAACCAATGACAAATAGCAAACTAGGCTTTAAGCTATAGCTAATCAATAATTTCCTTATTTTTCTTCTTCCTCTTCTCCATGAAAGTCTCCCCAAGTTTTTTTTTAGTGTAGCACTTTTAACAACTTCCAGTTTGGTGCTGCCTGATTATAATTGGTTTTCGGTCAGATAAACTGAAAATGTTTAATATGTGTCAGTTTATCCTTTAACTCATTCTGTATATATATCTCACATGTTCTTTATTCATCTGTCTACAGACACTTAGATGTTTCTATATCTTGACTATTATAAATAATATTGCAATAATCATGGGGATACATATATCTTTTTGGGATTGTGATTTCGTTTTCTTTAGAAAAATATCCAGAAATGAAATTGCTGGGTCATATGGTAGCTCTATTTTTAATTTTTTTGAGGAACCTCTGTATTGTTTCCATAGTGGCTGAACCAATTTACATTTCCACTAATGTTGTGCAGGGTTTCCCTTTTCTCTAAACCCTCACTAGCCATGTCTCTTGTCTTTCTGATAATAGCCATTCTAACAGGTGTGAGGAACAATCTCATTTTTGTATTTCCCTGATAACTGTTGATGTTGAGCACCTTTTCATGTATCTGTTGACCATTTGTATATTTTCTTGGGAAAAATGTTTAATCATATCCTTTGCCCATTAAAAAATGTTTATTTATTTTTGACAGACAGAGATAGAGAGCAAGCGGCGGGGGGCGGGGGGGGGAGAAGAGAGAGGGAGAGGGAGAGAGAGAGAGAATCCCAAGCAGGCACTGTGCTGTCAGCACAGAGCCAGCATGGGGCTTGAACTCATGAACCATGAGATCATGACCTGAGCCAAAATCAAGAGTCAGACGCTTAACCAACTGAGCCACCCAAGCATGCCTCCTTTGCCCACTTTTACATTGGGTTATTTGGTTTTTTTCTACTGAGTTGTGTGAGTTTTTTTGTATATTTTGGATATTAATCTTTCATCAGATGTATGTCCTTCTATTCTATGGGTTGCCTTTTCATTTTGCTGATTACTCCTTTTATGTAATTTAAAAGTTTGTGTAGGATTGGTATTAAGTCTTTTTTAAATGATTGATAGACTTCCATCATGAAAGCTATCTGGATCTGGCCTTATTTATATTTATGGGAAATTTTGAAAATTACTAATTATATTTCTTTACTAGATATAGATATGCTCACATTTTCTATTTCTTCTTTAGTCAGTTATGGTAGTTAGTATCTTTCTAGGAATTTGTCCATTTCATCTAGGTTATCTAATTTGTTGACATAGAGTTACTTGTTATTCTCATGTAATTCTATTTATTTCTGTAAGGTTGGTACTGCTGTCTCTTTCCTTTTTCATTCCTGATTTTAGTAATTTGAATCTTCTCTCTTTTATTTTGGGCACTCTAGCTAAAGTATTGTCAATTTTGTTGATCTTCTCAAAGATCCAGCTTTTGGATTTATTTATTTTTTCTATTGTTTTTCTGTTCTCTATTTTCATTTCATCTAGTCTAAAGATATTCATCTCATTACTTCTGCATGCTTTGAGTATCCTTTTTTTGTTTCTAGTTTTTGTATTCTGAAGATTATATCATTTATTTGAGAGTTTTCTTTTTTTTTTTTTTTTTTAAATTTTTTTTTTTTCAACGTTTTTTATTTATTTTTGGGACAGAGAGAGACAGAGCATGAACGGGGGAGGGGCAGTGAGAGAGGGAGACAAAGAATCGGAAACAGGCTCCAGGCTCCGAGCCATCAGCCCAGAGCCCGACGCGGGGCTCGAACTCACGGACCGCGAGATCGTGACCTGGCTGAAGTCGGACGCTCAACCGACTGCGCCACCCAGGCGCCCCAAGAGAGTTTTCTTTTTTATTATAAGTTTACAAGTATGAATTTCCCTCCAAGAACTACTTTATCTGCATCCCATGCATTTTGGGATGTTGTGGGCTTTTTTTCCCCTCATTTATCTGAAAGTATTTTCTAACTTAACTTGGGCTTTATTCTTTGAATCACTGGTTATTTGTGAATGTGTTTTTCAATTCTCACATATTTGTGAGTTTTCCAATTTCCTTCCATTATCAATTTCTAATTTCATTCTTTCATGGTAAGAGAATATCTTACCATGTATCATTTCAGTCTTTCAAATTTATGGGGACTTATTTTATGGTCTAACATAAAGTCTATTCTGGAGAATATTCTATGTGCGCTTGAGAGAAATATGCATTCTATTGTTTGGTAGAATGTTCTATAGATGTTTGTTAGATGTGGTTAGTTTATGGTACTGTTCAACTCTTTTATTTGCTTATTGATCTTCTGCCCAATTGTTCTATCCATTATTGAAAGTGGAGTATTGGATTCTCTAAGTATTATTGTTGAACTTCTTATTTCTCCCTTTGATTCCATCAGTTTTTATTTCATGTGTTTTGGGGCTCTGTCGTTAGGTGTATATATGTTTATATATGTTGTGTCTTCCTGATGGATTGACCATTTTTTAGAAAAATCTCTAATAACAATTTCTGTCTGAAAGTTTCTTTTGCCCAATATAACAACATGGGTTCGAGCTGCATGGGTCCACTTATCCATGGATTTTTTTTACAATATAGTACTGTACATGTTTTTTCTCTGATTTTCTTAATAAAATTTTCTTTTCGTTCACTTTGTTGTAAGAATACAGTGTATGATACATATAACATACAAATATGTGTTTATTGACTATGTTATATCAGTAAGGCTTTTGGTCAACAGCAGACTATTAGTAGTTAAATTTTGGGGAAGTCAAAAGTTATATGCAGATTTTTGACTGCATAGAGAGTTGGCATCTCTAACCCCCACATTGTTCAAGGGTCAACTGTATAGCCACTTCAGCTTTCTTTTGCTTACTGTTTTTATGGTGTATCTTTTTCTAACTTTTTACTTTAAACTTATTAGTGTCCTTGAGTGTAAAGTGTATCTCTTATAGGTAGTACATAATTGAATTATTAAAAACAATCTATTATGCCATTCTCTGCCTTTTGTTTGGATTACTGAATCCATTTACATGTAATATAATAACCATTAAAGTAGGATTTATGTCTGCCATTTTGCTATTTGTTTTCTTATGTCACGTCTTTTTTTCCCCTTTACTCATTTATTGCCTTTCTTCGTGCTAAATAGATATTCTTAGTTTATCATTTTAATTCCTTTGGTATTTCTTTTCTATTATTTTAGGGGGTATTCTATGATTACAGTTAACATAATTCCTTTTCCAGAGAGGCTATTAAATCTTGAGAGTTCTCTTTGGATGTGAGATTGTTTTTAATGGTTTGAAACCATTCAGCTTCCCTCTCCTCCCTGACAATGGCTTGCTGCTGGTTTTAAGATTTACTATTATTATGAGGCTGCTAGTTTTCTCACTGTAGAACCGGGGAAAGGGAAATAGGAATGGGATAAGTTAAAATGTCTTAATGCTTACTGTTTGTACAAAGATTCTACTCATTTTCTGGACTAAGTTCCAAATTTTTTGCAACATGAATTGTCACAAGCTTTTAATTTCCAGAGTTCTATACGAGTTGATTTTGACAATTTTTTTGTGTGTGTATGTGTACGAGTGTTCTTGCTTTTATGGAGGAGTGGACTTTTGGAGATGTTTACTTATTCCAGAAGTGCTTCTTCACTGGCCTTTAAGAGGTGGGGATAAGTCAGGTTCAAATTCAGTGTTAAGATGAATAAATAAGCAGATGAACTCAGGTGAAGAAGAGTACTGGCATAAAGTCACTTGGAAGGTGAAATAACATAGGTGAAATTGGTGAGTTGAAGGTTAAGGTGGAGAGTTTTGTTTAGATAAAAAAGCACTTGTAAGATACTTGATTTTTTTGGACCATGAAAAAGGTGAGGATAATGATGTTTGAGATTATTCTAATGGTTGAACATAGAATGAAGTGAAGCTGTATAAAAACAGAAATGAGTTGAGAGATAATGACAATAATCTGCATTGTGTGGTTCTGAACCCTGGTTTAACATGGCAGCTAAGGATATAGAAATGCAAGGGTGACTCATGGGATTTACTGATGATAGATGGGTCTGAGGAGTAAGGAACAGAGGAATTTCAAAAGATATAAATGTTGCTACTCTGCTTTGCAGAGATGCTGGTCGAGTAATGGTAATGAGAATAGTGGAAAAGCAGACAAGTGGAAAATTTTTATTTTGACATCTTTAAATTCCTTCATTTAACTAAAAGCCAGGGTTTTATGCTATCAAAGCTAAATATCATCAAGAGGCCTCTTAAATCACATTAATTTAGTAAAAGTAGAAAGAAAGGTTTTTCTTTTTTTTAAGTCTAAAGATATTCCAAAATGTTTATTATGTTAGCTTACTTTTCTAACATGTAATTCTCTGGGAAAGCAGATGTAAGAATTCTAAGGTTTTGTATTAATGGAGTTTAATTATGGTGTATAGAAATGATAGTTTCACAGCTTTGAATGTGTATTCATAGTACATCTTTTATAAATAAAAGAGTCCTGGGTTCAAGCACTACTTGTACTTAGAACACAAAGGTTTTTTGTCAGCATGTGGATCATCATTATTTTTCAAATGATTTTCCTCCTTTATTTTTCCATAATCCTTGAGGAGAGAAAGCAATAAATGAAAAATGAGATGATTGTTAATGAAATGATCACTTTATGTAATTGAAAAATATTATTTCCTGTGTGGGATTAAAGTCTGCTTTCTAAAAAAGTTTTTTTTGGAATGTTTTATTTATTTTTAAGACAGAGGGAGACAGAGCATGAGTGGGGATGGGGCAGAGAGAGGGAGACATAGAATTCTAAGCAGGCTCCAGGCTCTGAGCTGTGAGCACAGAGCCCAACACAGGGCTCAAACTCACGAACTGTGAGATCATGACCTGAACCAAAGTTGGATGCTTAACCAACTGAGCCACCCAGGCACCCCTAAAGTCAGCTTTCTAGACTCTTACCTAACCTATTTCTCATTCAGTTGTTCACTTCTGTACATACTTCTAATAAGCTTGAACCTGGATATAGCAGTACATATTTCCATATTGCCATTGCACCAGTCTTCTTCAGTATTCTAAATAATTATATTATTCATCAATATGTGTGTTCTTCTAAACTTTTAAAGCATTAAGTCACAGATGTGTATCATTTACCTTTAATTGGAAGTTAAAATAACAAAAGTAAATTATGATGTTATCTTCCTTGTCTCTTTGAGTAGAGAAATAAATGATTACAAAAGCATTTCTTATAATTAAAGTTTCTGTTAAAATAGACGAGATGGGAAGGCTTTGGGAGGCCATTTAAGTTGTCCACCCTATTTTTAAGGCTTAATTTTCTTAATATTGGTTATTTATATTATTTATTTATTAATCCTTTTTAAATTGATCGATTCAGTCATTTAACATAAATAAAACAATTTTTGAGGGGTGCCTGGGTGGCTCACTCAGTTAAGCATCCGACTTTGGCTCAGGTCATGATCTCATGGTCTGTGGGTTTCAGCCCTGAGTCAGGCTCTATGCTGACACTTAAGAGAGCCTGCTTTGGATTCTGTGTCTCCCTCTCTGTTTGCCCCTCCCCTGCTTATTCTCTCTCTCTCTCTCTCTCTCTCTCTCTCTTTCTCTCTCAAAAATAAATAAAAAACACTTAGGGCCGCCTGAGTGGCTCAGTCAGTTAAGTGTTTGACTTCAGCTCAGATCATGATCTCATGGTTTGTGGGTTCAAGCCTCGTTTGTGGCTCTGTGCTTACAGCTCAGAGCTTGGAGCCTACTTCGGATTCTATGTGTCTCTCTCTGCCCCTCCCCTGCTCATGCTCTCTCTCTGTCTCTCAAAATAAATAAACTTAAGACATTAATTAAAAACATTTTTAAAAATTAAAAAAAAAATTGAAAATCTACTCTATGCAAGAATTGTGCTGCATTGAGTTCCATGAAATGTACAAAAAAGCACTATATGGAAGCACTTGCTCTCTGGGAAAAAGAATTTAGAAGTAACTAAGAACATAAACACCAAATATGAATATAGGATCTGAAAACCTAGTGTGTCATGAGATACTGAATTATCTATACAGAATATTACTGTTGTGTTTAGATTTAGAGAAGAAAGAAAGCCATATAGGCAAGAATAGTCCTGAAATGCTTCATGGACTAAGTAGAATTTTACAATTGGTTGTGAAAAAAAGAAGTATTTCTATGGGCCTAGAAGAGCCCCCTGATCCTCAGAAGTGATGTCAACAGCATAAGCAAAAAGGCAAAAGCAGAAGTGTGACATTCAGGATGGGAGCTACTGCACATATCAGCCTTAAGGGAGCAGAGAGTTTGTGTTGAAATGTATTTTTGGGGAGGCATTGAAAGCTTTAAAAGAGAATAATTCTTTAAAAATTCATATTATTTTTTTAAATTTTATTGTTTATTTATTTTTGAGAGAGAGGGAGACAGAGACAGAGCACAAATTGGGGAGGGACAGAGAGAGAGGGAGACACAGAATCCGAAGCAGGCTCTAGGCTCCGAGCTGTCAGCACAGAGCCCAACGCAGGGCTCAAACCCGCAAACTGTGAGATCATGACCTGAGCCGAAGTTGGTTGCTTAACTGACTGAGCCAACCAGGCACCCCAAAATTCATATTCTTATTTAAAAACTATTTATTGGATGATTACTATTGTCTTCTAATAATACTATGTCTGGGCTATAATACCTACTCTTTAGGAATGATATGAGCTATAGATCTCAAACTGGATCCTTTATGGGGATACTCTAAAGGGCTTTCAATTTCATATAGGCACCAAGCTTGTTTGTAGATTGCATCAATAATAGATCTTACGTATCCATATCCATATTTATTATTTTCAAAAGTGCATAGTTTTGCTATGATTAATAAAATGGAAATTTATTGTTGCAGTTTGCTCTTGTATTTTTTTCAAATAATGAGATCCTAAAAGTATAAACTTACCTATTGGAGTTGGGCAGATTCTTTCTTTTTGCTTCATATTTTCATGTGGAGAGACTTCGGATTCATTTAACTGGGCTTTTCTCTATTTCTACTTACTCCTCAAGGGAGTTGATTCATTTGTAAATTTGGGAGCAGAAACCGAATATGTGTCACTAATTCTCTTTGTGATCTTCTTACCTGTTGAGAGGATGTGCAGTTAAGCTTAGTAAACAATCTGCTCAGCTTGGGAAACCTGATGCTAGTCTATTTAATTTTGGAAGATAGTGATAGGAAGCCTATATCTTGCATTGCACCTAAACCACATTTTCTAGTATTTGCTCTGTCACTAACCTAGTTGATATTTTAATCCATTGCATGAACCCTTTGTTTTATCCACAGGTTGGCTAACTGTCATCTTTGGGCCAAATTTGACCCAATCCAGGCCAAATCTGGACAAGCTCTTTCAATTACATATTGTGTGTGTTATGTTTTACTGGTACAACAGTAGCACTGGGTAGTTGCAACAGAGATCATATGGCCTGAAAAGCCTAAAATATTTACTCTTTGGCCCTTTACAGAAAAGACTTGTCATCCCAGGACTCTTATCTATAATTTGGTCAGAGGATAAGGAAGTCATTTATTGTACTTCCTAAATTCCTAAATTAATCCTAACATTATCATAGATGGGTTTGTGAACATTTTTACTTTGAGAGCTTGTTTTGCTATTCAAAATGGTAGAAACCCTTTCCTTTTTTAAAAATGGAGTGGAGTCAGGGATGAGAGTCTGGAAGCTATTAAATAACATAGGTATGAGCCAATGAAGTTTGATCTAGCTGGTTAATTACAGAAATAGAAAAGTAATACTGGGCTTAGGAGTTATTTTGAAGTGCAGATTTTATAGAAGCTGATGCCTGCTTCTTAACAATATCAGTAAGCATGACGGAACAGCATAAAACAAATGTCTCCAAGAGTTTGAGCCTAGGTGACTGGGTAAAAATCCTGGGAGCAGAATATGGTGTATTTCTGATTCTGTCTGCCTTGCCACTGGTCCTTTAGGCCAATTCGCTAACTTTAGGAATAAAGGCTCCAAGCGTAGTTATAGTACAGTTACTCCTCACAATTATCAGAACTACCAACACTACACATATGTCTGTGCAACATCAACATCAAATCCAGCATTTTGTTCTTATGAACCTGATGATGTCCTTTGTCTTCCCAATACTTAAGTTAATTCTTAGTTATTTTTCTAACAGCTTGACATGGTTTATCTCTTAGTTGTAAAGCCTGTTTATTTACTTATGCTTGAATATTCAATTTTTTAGTTCATTTATTTAGTGTTTATCCATTTTTCTAATAATTTATTTTCTGCCTCTTTCCAAAAAAGAATATGAAGCTTTTGACTCCTCACACTGTAAAGAAAGTCTTTTATTTATACAATTTTGGTTTCTTTCTTTTCTTTTTCTTTTCTTCTCTTTTTAAACTACAAGTAATGCTTTGTGGACAATACACTCCTGTCTTTCAGCTTCAAATTTGCTTCATATGATGCAGTTTTCTCTTTGTCATCTTGTTTTGGTGAAATACATTCTATTTCTTTTGACTTCTTATGTAGATTATCTTGGTCTTTTATTGAGGCTTCGTACTGAGCTGATCCCTATTTAGTTTTGCTGGCATTTGGCGTGTTTTCAGTTGCATTTGTTGATTTATTAAGGAGATTATTCTTGCGATTTCACCATCTTCAATTTCACCTGGGATATGCAAATTTCTACATAATAGTACCAGAAATAAAAATTAAAGTTCATTTATATTTGAACCTTCCTCTGGTGGTATTTAGACATAGAATTTTTTAAATGAAAATAGCATGTATATATAGTTTTTAAAAAAGAGCAAGCAAAACAAGAGAATATGGTCTCATTTCCCAGTATTGATCACTAAGTTTTAAATCATTCCTTCTGAAATATTCCGCACAAACACAATATATACGTACATACTTTTTGCACAGATATGAACATATATATTGTTCTTTTCTTTGTTTTAGCTCAAAATATCAGTACCTATACAATTTATCTCATTGTTTTGAATGCCTAGTAATAATGGTTACATTTATTGAACAGCTAGGCACTTAGGCACTATACTAAGCATTTTATAAAATTCATTTCATTTTATTTCAAATTTATTTCATTAATGTTATCATCACATTCATAATCACCAACACTTTTATTTTGTTTTATTTTATTTTATTTTATTATTTTTTATTTTTTCCAACAACAGTGTTAAGTAGATACTATTAGTAATGTAATCTTTGCTAAGACATCTTTGCTGAAACAGACTTGGCCAAGACAACTTTGCTGAAAATGACAGAGCTGGAATTCTATCTTCACACTCTTTAACTACTATTCCAGTGTTGTTCAAGTCTATTTCACCAACCAATTGCATTAATATGACCAAACTTGTAAAACGTAGATTTCCAGCTCACTGTCAGAGATTCTGATCTATTAAAAATTTGGAGGAGAGTAAGAACTCTGAACTATTAACAAATGGCCTAAGTAGATTTTATGTAGTCTAAAGTCTGTGGATCTCTGCATTAGACTACATTGCCTCCTGTATGAATGATATTTATTAAACAGTCTCTTAATGATAATCTAAAAATAGTTTCCAGTCCTTTAATATTCTAAACACTACTTAAGTACACATCCTTATATGTAGATTCTTATTTGTATTTATTGGTTGAATTGTAGGAAAGATTTCTAGAACTAGAATCCCTGGGTCAAAAAGAGCATGTGCATGTAAAATTTTGACACTTTTGGGAATTTTATGAAGAACAGAGATATTCGTCTTTTCCTTGCTTGTCCTTAGTTAATCATTTGTTATTTTCCAAGGAGTAAAAATTTTAGAACACTGAAAAGTATTAATTAAAAGTTTTTTTTTCAACCAGTTCTTTTTGTTTATTCTTTTTAACCCTTGTATTAGTTTGTTAGGGCTGCCATAACAAAGTACCACAACCTGCATGGCTTAAGCAACAGAAATCCATTTTCTTGTAGTTCTGGAGGCTAGAAGTCCAAGATCAAGATATCAATAGGGTTTGTTCCTTCTTAGTATTATGAGAGAATCTGTCCTGTGCCATTCCCCTTGTTTCTGGTGGTTTGATGGCAGTCTTTGGTGTTCCTTGGCTGTTGGCAGCACAGCTCCAGTCTTCACATGGTGTTCTCCCTGTGTATGTGTCTGTCTCTAAATTTCCCTTCTTGGGGCACCTGGGTGGCTCAGTTGGTTAAGCATCAGGCTATTGATTTCAGCTCAAGTCATGATCTTATGGTTATGGAGATGGAGCCCTGCATCGTGCCCTGCGCTGTTAGCATGAAGCCTGCTTGGGATTTTCTCTCTGCTTCTCCCACACTCATGCTCTCTGTCTCTCTCAAAGTAAATAAATAAACATAAATTTAATTTCCCTTCTTTAGTGGGACACCAGTCATTGGATGAGGGTCTCACCCTAATGACTTCATCTTAATTTAACTAATTGCATCTGCAACAACTTTATTTCCAAATATGATCACATTCGGAGGTAGTGCAGGTTAAGACATTGACCCATGAATTTTGGGGAGACACAACTTACCCCATAATATACCCAAAGTGACATTCTTAGATAGTATCCACACTGGTTTCTCAGCACTCTTCTGTTGACATTTCTGCTATGGTTTCAAATGTTTAATCAGCACCTTCAACTTTATTTATTTATTTATTTAATTTTATTTTTTATTTTTAAAAATTTACATACAAATTAGTATATAGTGAAACAATGATTTCAGGAGTAGATTCCTTAATGCCCCTTACCCATTTAGCCCATCCCCCCTCCCAAAACCCCTCCAGCAACCCTCAGTTTGTTCTCCATATTTATGAGTCTCTTCTGTTTTGTCCCCTCACTGTTTTTATATTATTTTTATTTCCCTTCCCTTATGTTCATCTGTTTTGTCTCTTAAAGTCCTCATATGAGTGAAGTCATATGATTTTTGTCTTTCTCTGACTAATTTCACCTAGCATAATAATATATATATATACCACATTTTCCTTATCCATTCATCCATCGATGGACATTTGGGCTCTTTCCATACTTTGGCTATTGTTGATAGTGCTGCTATAAACATGGGAGTGCATATGTCCCTACAAAACAGCACCCCTGTATCCCGTGGATAAATGCCCTAGTAATGCAATTGCTGGGTCCTAGGGTAGTTATATTTTTAGTTTTTTGAGGAACCTCCATACTGTTTTCCAGAGTGGCTGCACTAGCTTGCATTGCCACCAACAATGCAAAAGAGATCCTCTTTCTCCACATCCTCACCATCTGTTGTTGCCTGCGTTGTTAATGTTAGCCATTCTGACAGGTGTAAGGTGCTATCTCAATGTGGTTTTGATTTGTATCTCCCTGATGATGAGTGATGTTGACTATTTTTTCATGTGTCGGTTGGCCATCTGGATGTCTTCCTTGGAGAAGTGTCTATTCATGTCTCTTGCCCATTTCTTCACTGGATTATTTGTTTTTTGGGTGTTGAGTTTGATATGTTCTTTATAGATTTTGGATACTAACCCTTTATCTGATATATCATTTGCAAATATCTTCTCCCATTCTGTCGGTTGCCTTTTAGTTTTGCTGATTGTTTCCTTCGCTTTGCAGAGGTTTTTATTTTGATGAGGTCCCAATAGTTCATTTTTGCTTTTGTTTCCCTTGCCTCTGGAGACGTGTTGAGTTAGAAGTTGCTGGGGCGCCTGGGTGGCTCAGTTGGTTAAGCGGCCGACTTCGGCTCAGGTCATGATCTCGCGGTCCGTGAGTTTGAGCCCCGTGTCGGGCTCTGTGCTGACAGCTCAGAGCCTGGAGCCTGTTTCAGATTCTGTGTCTCCCTCTCTCTGACCCTCCCCCGTTTCATGCTTTGTCTCTCTCTCTGTCTCAAAAATAAATAAACATAAAAAAAAAGTTTAAAAAAAAAAAAAAAAGAAGTTGCTGCGGGCAAGATCAAAGAGGTTTTTGCCTGCTTTCTCCTCAAGGATTTTGATGGCTTCCTGTCGTACATTGGGGTCTTTCATCCAATTTGAGTTTATTTTTGTGTCTGGGGTAAGAAAGTGGTCCAGGTTCATTCTTCTGCATGTCACTGTCCAGTTTTCCCAGCACCATATGCTGAAGGAACTGTCTTTATTCCAATGGATATTCTTTCCCACTTTGTCAAAGATTAGTTGGCCATATGTTTGTGGGTTCATTTCTGGGTTCTCTATTCTGTTCCATTGATCTGAGTGTCTGTTCTTGTGCCAGCACCATACTGTCTTGATGATTACAGCTTTGTAGTATAGCCTGAAGTCTTTGAAGGTATTGTGATGCCTCCTGCTTTGGTTTTCTTTTTCAAGATTGCTTTGGCTATTCGGGGTCTTTTCTGATTCCATACAAATTTTAGGATTATTTGTTCTAGCTCTGTGAAGAATGCTGGTGTTATTTTGATAGGGATTGCGTTGAATATGTAGATTTCTTTGGGTAGTATTGACATTTTCACAATATTTGTTCTTCCTATCTAGGAGCATGGAATCTTTTTCCATTTTTTTGTGTCTTCTACAATTTCTTTCATAAGCTTTCTATAGTTTTCAGCATATAGGTATTTCACCTCTTTGGTTAGATTTATTCCTAGGTATTGTATGGTTTTTGGTGCAACTGTAAATGGCATTGATTCCTTGATTTCTCTTTCTGTAGCTTCATTGTTGGTGTACAGGAATGCAACTGATTTCTGTGCATTGATTTTACATCCTAAAAGTTTGCTGAATTCATGAATCAATTGTAGCAGTTTTTGGTGGAATCTTTTGGGTTTTCCATATAAAGTATCATGTCATCTGCCAAGAGTGAAAGTTTGACCTCCTCCTGGCCAATTTGGATGCCTTTTATCTCTTTGTGTCATCTGATTGCAGAGGCTAAGACTTCCAATGCTATGTTGAATAACAGTGTCGAGAGTGGACATCCCTGTCTTGTTCCTGACCTTAGGGGGAAAGCTGTCAGTTTTTCCCCATTGAGGATGATATTAGCGTGGGGTCGTTCATATATGGCTTTTATGCTCCTTCTAGCCCTCCTTTCTTGAGGGTTTTTATCAAGAAAGGATGCTGTATTTTGTCAAATGCTTTCTCTGCATCTATTAAGAAGATCATATGGTTCTTGTCCTTTCTTTTATTGATGTGATAAATCACATTGATTTGTGGGTATTAATCTAGCCCTGCATCCCAGGTATAAATCCTACTTGGTTGTGGTGAATAATTTTTTTAATGTATTGTTGGATCTGGTTGTCTAATATCTTGTTGAGGATTTTTGCATCCATGTTCATCAGGGAAATTTGTCTGTAGGCCTCCTGTTTAGTGGGGTGTTTGTCTGGTTTTGGAATGAAGGTAATGCTGGCTTCATAGAAAGAGTTTGGAAGTTTTCCTTCCATTTCTAATTTTTGGAACAGCTTCAAGAGAATAGGTGTTAACTCTTCCTTAAATGTTTGATAGAATTCTCTTGGAAAGCCATCTGTCCCTGGACTCTTGTTTTTTGGCACATTTTTGATTACTAATTCGATTTCCTTACTGATTATGGTCTGTTCAAATATTCTATTTCTTCCTGTTTCAGTTTTGGTAGTGTATATATTTCTAGGAATTTGTCCATTTCTTCCAGATTACCCATTTTATTGGCATATAATTGCTCATAATATTCCTGTATTATTGTTTTTATTTCTGTTGTGTTGGTTGTGATCTCTCCCTTTCATGCTTGATTTTATTTATTTGGGTTCTTTCCTTTTTCTTCTTGATCAAACTGTCTAGTGGTTTATCAATTTTGTTAATTCTTTCAAAGAACCAGCTTCTGGTTTCATTGATCTGTTCTACTGTTTTTTTGGTTTCAATAGCATTAATTTCTGCTCCAATCTTTGTTATTTCCTGTCTTCTGCTGGTTTTGGGTTTTATTTGCTGTTCTTTTTCCAGCTCATTAAGGCGTAAGGTTAGGTTGTGTACCTGAGATCTTTCTTCCTTCTTTAAGAAGGCCTGGATTGCTATCTACTTTCCCCTTATGACTGCCTTTGCTGCGTCCCAGAGGTTTTGGGTTGTGGTGTTATCATTTTCATTGACTTCCATATACTTTTTAATTTCCTCTTTAACTGCTTGGTTAGCCCATCCATTCTTTAGTAGGATGTTCTTCAGTCTCCAAGTATTTGTTACCTTTCCAAATGTTTTCTTGTGGTTGATTTCGAGTTTCATAGCGTTATGGTCTGAAAATATGCACAGTGTAATCTCGATCTTTTTGTACTTACTTAGGGCTGATTTGTGTCCCAGTATATGGTCTATTCTGGAGAACGTTCCATGTGCACTGGAGAAGAATGTATATTCTGCTGCTTTAGGATGAAATGTTCTGAATGTATCTGTTAAGTCCATCTGGTCCAGTGTGTCATTCAAAGCCATTGTTTTCTTGTTGATTTTTTGATTAGATGATCTGTCCATTGCTGTGAGTGGGGTGTTGAAGTCTCCTACTATTATGGTATTACTATATTACCTTATTATATATTACTGTATATATAATATACTGTATAATATATATATTATACTATATAATATACTATAATATACTATATAATATATATATAATATACTATATAATATGTATTACTATATATATATATATTGGTGCTCTCACATTTGGTGCAGAAATGTTTACAATTGTTAGGTCTTCTTAGTGGATAGACCCCTTGATTATGATATAATGCCCTTCTGCATCTCTTGATACAGTCTTTATTTTAAAGTCTAGATTGTCTGATATAACCATGGCTACTCTGACTTTCTTTTGTTGACCATTAGCATGATAGATGGTTCTTCATCCCCTTATTTTCAATCTGAAGGTGTCTTTAGGTGTAAAGTGGGTCTCTTGTAAACAGCATATAGATGGATTTTGTTTTCTTATCCATTCTGTTACCATATGTCTTTTTATTGGAGCATTGAGTCCATTTATATTTACAGTGAGTACTGAAAGATAGGAATTTATTGCCATTATGATGTTTGTGGAGTTGGAATTTCTGGTGGTGTTCTCTGGTCCTTTCTAATCCTTTGTTGATTTTGGGGTGTGTGTGTGTATATATATATATATATATATATATATATACACACAACTTTTCTCCCCTCAGAAAGTCTCCCTTAAAATTTCTTGCAGGGCTGGTTTAGTGGTCACAAATTCCTTTAATTTTTGTTTGTCTGGGAAACTTATTATCTGTCCTTCTATTTTGAATGACAGCCTTGCTGGATAAAGAATTCTTGGCTGCATATTTTTCCGATTCAGCACACTGAATATATCCCACCACTCCTTTCTGGTCTGCCACATTTCTGTGGATAGGTCTGCTGCAAACCTGATCTGTCTTCTCTTGTATGTTAGAGACTTTTTTTCCCTTGCTGCTTTCATGATTCTCTCCTTGCCTGAGTATTTTGTGAATTTGACTATGATATGCCTTGTTGATGGTTGGGTTTTGTTGAATCTAAATGGGGTCCTCTGTGCTTCCTGGATTTTGATGTCTGTGTCTTTCCCCAGGTTAGTTAAGTTTTCCACTATGATTTGTTCACATAACCCTATTTCTCTCTCTTCCTCTTCTGGGACCCCTATGATTCTAATGTTCCTTTTTAATGAGTCACTGATTCTTAATTCTTAAATTGTGCTCTTTTGCCTTAATCTCCCTCTTTTTTTCTGCTTCGCTATTCTCTTTAAGTTTGTCCTCTGTATCGCTGATTCTCTGTTGTGCCTCGTCCATCCTTGCTGCCACTGCATCCATCCGTGATTGCAGGTCAGTTATAGCATTGTTAATTTCATTCTAGCTATTTTTTACTTCTTTTATCTCTGCAGGAAGGGATTCTAATCTATTTTTGACTCCAGCTAATATTCTTATTATCGTGATTCTAAATTCTGGTCCAGACCTCTTGCTTGTATCTGTGTTGGTTAAATCCCTGGCTGTCGTTTCTTCGTGCTCTTTCTTTTGGGGTGAATTCCTTTGTTTTGTCATTTTGAAGGAAGAAAAGGAATTAAGGAGGTAGAAAAATTGAAAATAAATAAAATTAAAATTAAAAAAAATATTAAAATTAAAATCACACACACTCAAATTGAATAAATGATGCTAGATCTTAGATGTGTTTTGGTTTGGGTGTTGAAAGTGGTTTGACAGATTAGAGAAAAAAAAGAGCGGGGAGAGAAAAGGAAATCGTTTGAGAATTTGAAAAAATGAATACACTGAAGTAGACGAAAATGAGATGATGGGGGTAAAATAGAATTTGAAAATATATACACAA
Organism: Panthera leo; assembly: GCF_018350215.1. Taxonomy (NCBI): domain Eukaryota; kingdom Metazoa; phylum Chordata; class Mammalia; order Carnivora; family Felidae; genus Panthera; species Panthera leo. Next base: position 119,629,363 of record NC_056685.1, on the reverse strand, counting down.
AAGTAAAGAATATAGTAAAAAAAGATTAAAGAAAAATATTTTTAATAAAATTAAAAATAAATATGAATTTTTTAGTTTTCTGTATTTAAGAAAAAAGAAAAGAAACGAAAAAGAGAAGAAAGATAAAAAAAAACAAATCATGTGAAAATTTGAAAAAGTGAATACATTGTAGTAGACTAAAATAAAATGATGGAAGTAAAATAGAATTTGAAAAAATTTACATAAAAGCAAAAATATAGTAATGATAATTAAATAAGAATATTTTTTAATAGAAATTGAAAATAAAGATGAAGTCTTTCTCTTTCTGAATTCAAGAGAAAGAAAAGAAATGAAAAAGAGAAAAAAGAAAAAGAAAGGAAATTGTTTGAAAATTTGAAAAGGTGAATACACTGAAGTAGACTAAAATAAAATGATGGAAGTAAAGTAGAATTTGAAAAAATTTACACAAAAGTAAAAAATATAGTAATAAAAATTAAAGAAAGTTATTTTTAATAATAATTGAAAATAAAAATGAATTTTTTTCTATATTCAAGAAAAAGAAAAGAATTGTAAAAGAGAAAAAAAAAGAAAGAAAATTGAATAGATGAACCTGCTAACAGATTGCAGTGGACTGAAATTGCTTCGTTTTCCCCTAGAAGTCAGTCTATGTAGCTCTTTATAGTCCATAAATTAAGTCAGCAGTGAGACTTGTGTTCTTGAAGAGTGAAGTTGGTCCAGTTGGGTGGGGTAACAGCTCTGCTCTCCACTGGATGGTGTTGCTAGCCTACTGGGGTGGATTGTTATGGAGCTCATAGGTGTGTATGCACATGTGCGGGAGTGGTGAAAATGGCGCCACCCAGCTACCCAGTCTGTTTTCCCTGATCAGCAATCACGCACCCATCCTCTGTCTTCAGCTCTCACCCACTCCCCGCTTTTTCACTCTCCGTGACCAGGCCCCAGGTAGTACCTCTCTCCCAAGTTTTGTCTCAGATGCGGCTGTTTTCCCCAGCCCCTTATGTCCGAAGGACTGTGGCTTTGACCCGCTCCACCCTTCTGTGGGAGGGTCTCACTGAGCAATGGCCGAATGAACAATGGCCGAATATTGGCTGCACCCAGGAATGCCCAATGGACCCTGTTGTCACCGGTGCCCCGAGACTGCGACCAGGTGCCAGTCCGTCCCAGAAAATGTTTGTAAGACAGTGTAGCAGCAGCGTTGCAGGGATTATGGAAAATCACAACACACATCGGCTCCAGGCTTCACCCTTAACAACCTTGCCCCAGCACCAGCGAATGTGGCCGCCTTCTGGGGTAGGCTGGGACTGGGTGGCTTCAACAGTCTCTGCCAGGTGTCCTTCCAGCAGTGGAACCGCTTTTCCCCATGTGACCTGAGAACCTCCCGGACCCCACTCTGTTCCTGGGGATTCCCCTTTCCCACCAGAGCACTGCCAGTTATTGAGCTGCAGAGTTGCAGCCTTTGTGCTCCCCTTGTGTACAGTCTTAATGGAATTTAAACCCTCTCCTTTCTCCTTTCTCCCTTTTTAGTTTAGTCCCTGTGGCTGTTTCCAATTTTCCATTTTCTCTCCAGCTGCTTTTGGGGAGGGGTGCTTTTCCCGTATCCCCCCCCACCCCGGTCTCTGTCCTCTCTCCACTCGCAAAAGCACCTCCCTTCCTGCGCCTTCTCGCTCCCCAAGTTCACCTCTCTGCATCATGTACCTGCTCAATTCTGCGGTTCAGGTTGTGCAGATTGTTGTGTTAATCCTCCAATCAGTTTTCTAGGTGTGTAGGATGGTTTAGTGTTGGTCTGGCTGTATTTCAAGGACGTGAGACACACACAAAACTTCCATACTGTTCTGCCACCTTGGCTCCTCTCCTCAGCACCTTCAACGTTGAAGTGACTGATCAAGAGAGTCTTAACTAAGAATAGATATACATGGACATTAACTGATAACACTTTCCAAAGGGGAACATTATCCTGACATCCTGACAACCATTTACAACTCAAATGATTGCTTTTGATTACAACTTTTTTCATTCATGAGAGAGGCTTCATAGGAGACAGGGTTCCCTCTACATACCCCCCTACACACACACACACACACACACACACACACACACACACTTCATTATTTGATAGATAAAAAGTAGCAAATGTACATAATTTTTTAGAAGGTATAAGTGATAGTTATGCAATTCATATAAATAGTGCCTTATAACATCGTGCTTTAGGAATAATAATGGCAGTTTATCAATCCCATCTGTTTCCAGGCAAAGGAAGAAAAATTTCAACATGGCAAAAGTCCAAAAGCTGATGCAATCTAAAGATTTGCTTTCTAAAGGTCTCCTGTAACAATTGACAAATTAGCTGGAAAGAGGTTTTAAACCAATACAAACTTCAACTAACAGTACCCATTTTTCCAAACCCTCATTAACACTGTGTATTATCTATAGCAATTTGATCAAGAATGGTATACCCTGTGTTACTTTAATTTATATATATTTAATTATAAATTAGATCAAGCTCTTTTCATATAAGAAATTTCTAGCTGTTTCTCAACTACTCTTATCCTTTGTCCACTTTTCCCTAAGTTGATGATCTCTTTCATCTCGATTTGTAACTCTCTTTATATAATAAAGATATTAGCTCTTTGTCATATGTGTCAAAGAATTTTCCAAATCTATCATTTGTATCTTAATTGTTTTTATATTTTAGTGGCTTAATAGAAAGTTATTTGCATGTACTCAGATTCATCAGTGTTGTTCTCTACAGCTCTGGTTGTATGTCTGGTTATAGCTCCTGTTCAAAGTTCATTCCTATTTTAAGCTTATTATTATAAGGGTATTTACTTATTATTTAAATACTTATCTGGAGTTTATTTTGTTAAAAGGAATGAAATATTAATCCAGCTTTATTATTTCTTTTCTAATGACTTGTCAGTTATCTCACTGGCAATTATTAAATAATCCATTTTTTTCTTGCTGATTTGAAATAACACCTTTGTAACATAATAAAATAGATTTTCACAAGTATTGGAGCTTTGTTTTTTAAAATTCTCTCCTTTCTTGCCTTTCAATTATTGTACCAGAACCATTTATAATTTATTTAAGTATCTGCTAAAGGCTTATCTCCACCCCCTCCATTACTTTTCTCTTTTCAAATTGATACCTGGCTATTGTCACACATTTATTTTTCCAGATTTACTGTAGGATTACTTGTCAAGATCCAAGATGCAGTAGGAGGAAAACTCTATTGCAATATTACTGCATCACATGTAAGATGAAGTGAAAGTGAAAGAATCACTTGTTAAAATATTGAATCATATCATAATATAACAAGGAGTATTTTTCCATTGGATTTTAGTTTTAATGTATCTCTCTCGATCCTTAATAGTTTCTGTTGCCTCCTTTGAGATGCCTTCTGCTAGGTTATTCTATCAGTTTTCCATTGCTGCAGTAACAAATTACAATAAACTTAGCGGCTTAAAAAAGCACACAAATTTATTATTTTACATTTCTGGTAGTCCAAGATGGTGCCCACTGGGCTAAATTCAAGGTGTTGGTAAGACTGCATTTCTTTCTAGAGACTCTAAGGGAGAATGTATTTTCTTGCTTTTTCTAGTTTCTGTAAGTTTGCCCATTCCTTGATTCATGTCTGCCTTCCACCTTCAAAGCCAGTAATGGCTAGGCAAGTCTAACACATTGCATCACTCTGACGCTGACTCTTTTCTCTTTACAATGACTATAATAATGCAGGATGATCTCTCCATCTCAAGTTTCTTAACTTAATCACATCTGCAAAGTCCCTTTTGCCATGTAACATAATATATTCACAGGTTTCAGGGATTAGGATGTGACTATCTTTGAGGGGCCATTATAGTGCCTACCACAATTATCAATGCTCCTTTTCCTAGGGCTGTCCTGCTGTCACTCATTCTTCCCTCCTACCCAAAGATTCTCATTATTATTTTCTTATTATTCCATATTTATATTGTAGTCTTCCATATTTGAATGTCATTGTAAGTCTCTAAGGGATAATTTTCTTGATAATTGTGAGACATGTCAGAACAGTTAAGACCACTTCCAAAAGCTTTTGCCTACTTTGAGTCATTTGGGATTGTGAGTCATCTCTAACTTTGAAAGAGCCATAAACCCGCACTCCCTTGTGTTAGTATTACTGCTCTCATTATTAGAAAAAGGATTCAGAAAGCAGTAAAAGTATGCAGGTAGCTTATCATAATACTAAGCCAACACTTCTATTCTCATCGTCTTATTTACCTAATATCTTAAAACTCATCTAAGTCAAATCACCATTTTCTATTCTCAAGAGACGTCTTGTGTTGATCAGTGTAGGCTTGAAGACTTCCAGTAGCAGAACTCAGCAGCCAGTTTCATACTGGGAAGCATTAATTGTTAGAAAGCCCATCCTGAGCTGAAATCTGTCTCCTTGTTACCATCTGTCCATCTATAGTCTTTCTACCCTCTCAGTGATAGAGAACAATTCTAATCACTCTTCTTTTCAAATACTTGTGATAAATGTTTTCCTGTACCTTTTCATCTTCAATCTTTTTTTCATATGACATGGGTTTGATACTCAAAGTTTTCTTACCCACGTCTAGAGAAAACAGTCCATTTGGTCTTTGCATGTTTTCTAACGTAGGCCCCAGTACCAAATTGAGGGCACCAGGTGTGGTCACACTGAAGTGTTGGTTAAGCTGCTTCCATTTCCTCCATGTGGTTAAGAATAGAATCACATTCACAGAGATGCTGTGCCAAAGTAATCTAGAAAAACACCTAAGGTAACCTTATTTCTTTCCTCTTTTCTTTCTTTCTTTTTTCTTTTTTCTTTTCTTTTCTTTCCTTTTTTTTCTTTTCTTTTTCTTCCTTTCCTTTCCCTTCCTTTCCCTTCTCTTTTTTCTTTTCTCTTTTCTTTTCCTTTTCTTTTCCTTGAGAGAGAGAGAGAGAGAGAGAGAGAGAGAGAGATCAGGGGAGAGGGACAGAAGGAGAGAGAGAGAGACAGAGATGGAGAGGGAGAATCTCTCCACGCTCAGTGCAGAGCCTGATGCTGGGCTCAATTCCATGATGCTAGGATCATGACCTGAGCCAAAAATCAAGAAATTAAGAGTCAGACGCTCAACTGAATGAGCCACCCAGGCACTCTGGGTAGCCTTATTTCTGATAAAAAATCACATGATTGGTGCATTTGAGAAACAATTGTGCCTATATCTGGGTCCCAAGTTGTTGCTAAGGTTCTTCATAAGTCATAAAGTCAAGTATCCCTTAATCCTTTTAATGAATAAAATCTGCACCACGTAATAAGGATGGTCAACATGATGCAGTTAGCCTGTCTTTTATGAAATTACTAAACAGGTTAATTCCCAATTCTAATTAGCACAGATGAAGGAAGGGCTGTCACAATTGCTACTCTAAATATCAAACTTGTATTAAATCAGTCAATGTCACATTATCTCTTGAGTATATTATATTGTCATTCATACTGTCAGCTGTACCTCCTAATTACTTTTTTCATGGTATTGCTTATCTATACACCCTCAAGCTAAATTTTTATAACTAATATATGTGCTAAACCAAAAGACTTTATATTTAATCACTAATAAATTTGACTTGTTAGATTTAGCTTACCACTGGAATTTTAAAACTTTTGGGAGCACAGTGTGAGCAACACATGAAAGCATATTATTTAGGCATTTTATTACTCCTGTTTATTTTGGGGGGGATCATATGTTCTATTAATTTAGTCAATGCTTATAGTATGCATCTTTTTGAAGAAGTATTGTTGGGTCCACACATTGCACAATCAACTATAGCAGGTACACTGAAGCTGACTAAGTAGACTAAACATGGAAGCCAGACATTCCCTCGGGAGCTGTCAAGTCAGACACTCAGGGCTTTAGGGGCCTGTTCAGGATTCAGGGACAGAGCATTTTTAGTCCCTCAAGAGACAGCTGGCAAACACCAAGATAGAGAACACAATCCTAGGTATGCTACTCTTATTTAAAAAAAACAAAAACAGAAACAAGAAACAAGCACAGAAACAAGTCTGGGATCCTGCAACCAGGCATTAGAATATAATTAGAGGCTAAATATCAAGAAAAAAAACAAAAACTGCTAACCAAATTGGAGCCCAATTATGCTAAATTAACTACAATGGAGCCTTGAAGGTGAGTCACAAATTGTAGGGCCAATTTTTTTAATTCATCTAGTCCATCACCAGGATTTATCATCAAAAGTATGTTGATAATTAGCTTGTATATCAAAGTCCAGGCTTCCCACTGTAAGGAAAAAGGCTTGCAAAGGTTAGGAAGTTGGCAAGGCTATATACTACCTAATAACATATGGAGGTTTTTTCTTTCCCTTAGTTCTGACAGTAAAGATCTTGTCATAGTCCTTTTTTAAATCTGTGATACAATAATATGAACACTAAAATAGCTGTAACAAGACCTTAGCTGGAGCCCTGAAACTTCCATTAACCAGATTCTGAATATTGAAGAAGTCACTGAGGAATTCCAAGCCTTATTTTTTGGGTGGAGATACTAATAACATTGGTAGGCTGGTTGTGAGGGCTAATAAGAATCATCTGGGCAAATGAAGTACTATTCACTTTGCAGACTATAAAACAAGTATAAATTGCTATTCTTACAGTGATTTGCATCTATGATAGTTTCTGAATGACATTGTTTCAGATTTCATTAATTCAACATATATTTATTAAGTGCATACTATATGAAAATCATGGTCATAGTCCTTGCCTCTATGGTTTTTTAATTCCAGTGGAGGATGTGGGCCTTAAAATACTAACTAAAATATTAATTATTTTATATGTTCATTTTTAGTATGTATTGACAGAGTCCTAACATGAATATGGTATTTTGCTAGGTGATAGATAAGCATGTCTTTAGAAATTAACCTCACTTATCTTATAGATTAATGGGATTATGTTTAACCTCTGGTTTATTCTCCCAGATCTAGTTATTTCATTTAGCATGCTATCTGGATCATTAATGCATCTAATGAAGTCATTTAGTATAGAAACTCTGAGATATCATGAAAAGCCATGTTAAATATTTAAAAAAGAATCAACATGTATTATGACTAGAGCATTTTATGTTCTCTCTAAAAGTTATGATGAAAGTAAATGAGTTGATTTTGACATAATTTACTAGCATAACCTTATGCTAGTGTTTGAAAGTGAATTAATTGGAAGAGGAACAGAGAAGGCAAGGAGACTAGTTAAGAAGTTGTTATAGCAGTTCAAGTGAGATACAGTGGTGACCTGGACTTAGGGTGGTAGCAGGAATGGAGAGAAATGAAAGTGTTTGAGGTATTATTCAATGATGAAGTAAGGGACTTGGGGATTGACTGGGTATAGCATTGAGGAAGAATGAGGATGGAAGAACAGCCCCCAAATTGTTAGAGTGGCTGGTGTATGGCAGTACAATTTACTGACAGGAAACAAAGGAGAGGGAATGATTTGAGGAGAAGTTGACAAAATGTTTAAAGATTGTTTTTTAAAAATAAACATGAGGATAATTGTGAATGTTTTGACAGAGATGAACATGAGGGGAGACTTATCCTACCAGATAGTAAGATTAATTTTAAGGTTTCAGTAATCAAAACAGTGTGATTTTGGTACTAGAATAGATTGACATATGGAACCAATTAGAAAGTCCAGAAACAGATTCAGTTAAATGTAAGCATATGGTATATACCTATTGTTACAGGAATTCTATTTCAAAAGAAATAGTTGAATATTTAAACACAGGTATATGCATAAGAATGTTCCCTTAAAATCAAAACATCGAAATTTCAATATGATAAGATTCACTAAAATAAATCATGACCATGTGTATACTGAGACTTAACCTTAAATTTATCAAGTAGACACATATTTGTCATTGAAACTTGTTCAGAATGCATTATTAGAAGTAAATACATATCAGAATACAAAGCATTACATATAATACATATACATATTTATAGATAATATCTTGATATAAGGATATCTTGATATCAATCTCTAGCACTTAGCATAGTCCTAAGTATATATGATAGATTCCCAGTTAATATCTGTTGACCAATAATGCCTGGTATATGAAATTAAGGTCTTGTGAAAAATCCCTTGAACCGTCATCCCACTTTGGGTGGGAAAATGCAGTGTCCTCCTCAAGATTTCTGTAGAACCTACAGGATATCCTGTCTTGGTTCTCCTGATCACCTCTTGCTGTAAACTCCTGTATGTGTAGAACTCTTGATCATTAATTTTTCTCACCTTGTGTCTGTTCTTGACTCTCTGCCCAATGACTACATACCTTGGTTAGTTGTACAAAAAGACTCATTCAGAATGTTAATAGCAAATTGTGCTTAATAATAAAACACCTAGGAAATGTTTAAAAGTCCACTGTCAGGAGAATCTGTAAAGTATTATTGTATACCTATACAGTGAATTCCGTTACCACTTTGAAAATAAATGAAACTCAGAAATTTTATATTGATTGAAAAAGTCGTAGAAAAGCAAGAATATTTTATACTATTCTTATGAAAGTCAAAAGCATGTAGTACAAAACAATTTATTCTTTATCAATGCTGCTTACATATATAGTTAAATTTCAGCAACAACTCAAGGAACACAAAGTTCAGAACAAATATTAGCCATGGTTGGGGAGGGAGGAGGAGAAATTGGAAAGGGGAGCACAGGTAGGAAGCGTGGGTTTCATGGTAATGTTCTAAACTGAGTAGTGGACACACATAGATTCATCTCATTATTTTATTATATCACATATCCACCCCTCTGTTGAGGGATACTAGTCAGATATTTTGTTGAGTGTGCCTTCTTTAATGAAAAATAATGGCACTTTCTTAGTAAGCAGAAGAGGGTGTATTTCATTGTTGTTTAAAATATTTTTTTCTTTCCTTTGCACACACTCACATGTCCACACACACATTTACAGAGGGAAGCAGTCTGGGAGGATATACAGCAAAATGTTACTATTAGTTTCCTGAGCATGCTGTGTTTTCATGTGATTTTTTTCTTTCTTTATATTTTCTAATATTTCTCTAATAAATAATATACTTCATTTTTAAGGAGAAAGCAAAGTAACGCATTCTGTGTGGTTAAATTACAGAGCATTTTTCAAGGCCATTAAATATTCACATTTCTTTATAAACAGAGTAAAATTTCAATCTAACTAAATCCATGAAGAATGGGTTGTTCTGATTAATTTGATTTTAAGATGAACTAGGGTTTAAGCTAGGGACTTTTTTCATGACTCTTTGTAATCTTATTATCATAAACTCAGTTTTTGCTTTTGACATGTAAAACAGTAAGCAATACCAGTAACGGATAATAATAACCAAACCGAAGAGCAAAGTAATTTATACCTGAACAAGGCATAATCATTTCCCTAATTGATAGTTAGAATTTTTTAAAAAGGACATTAGAGAGTGCTCATTTGATCAGTAAATATTTATTGCCCCTATGTGGCAGGACTTGTATTAGAATCTGGGGATAGAGTGGTGAACAAAACAAATTCCAGCCTTCATGGAGTTTACAGTCATCTGATATATTCACTTTACAATGTGTTTTATAGATAATTTTATCAATATATAGTTCTACTTAAAGATTTCCAGTAATTAGGAGTTTCTTTTGTTGCTTTCTAGTGTATTTTCAGCTATTGTTACATTAGTGCATTTTTGTTTAAAAGAAAAAAAAGAGAGGTTAGAGAGGGAGAGAGCCAAAGCATAAGAGACTCTTAAAAAACTGAGAACAAACTGAGGGTTGATGGGGGTTGGGAGGGAGGGGAGGGTGGGTGATGGGTATTGAGGAGGGCACCTTTTGGTGCACTGGGTGTTGTATGGAAACCAACTTGACAATAAATTTCATATTAAAAATAATAATAATAAATAAAAGATAAGCAATATTATTAATTCATAGAGCTTTTTTTTGTTTTGACTCGGATTTGCCCTTTTTGACTTATAAATGTTGGTCTTTGTTCTGCCTTTAAGAACTCTGGAATAATCTACCATAGCAACTTCTCCCCATCCCTTGCTTTGTGGGATAGCTCTTTAGGGATAGCCTTTCAAATGTGTTGAGAAAACTATGATGCTGCTGTAAGGCTTCTCCAGGATAGAACATGGCAGTTCCTTTCATCATTTCATCTGTGACATGATTTTCAAATCATATACCATCTTGATTGCTTTCCCCTGGATACTTTCTACTTTGTCACCCTTTGTTGTTAAAAATAAATTACTCCCAATTTCCTGCTTTCAATAGAGTAGAGTGAACATAATTGATTCTTTGATGTCTGAGGGTCTGGTATGGTCTGAAAGCAATTACACTGACCTTGAATACTTATTCTACAGTACTGTAAATACCATTATAGAAAAAAATAGGAACTTATACTAAATCTTTACTGACCTTGGGTCATATCTTGGGAGATTTTTTTGAAAATGAGTTTATTTTTTTTCTTGTCTTTTTCTTTTGATAGTGAACTATGCTTTGTAAAAATAACAAACATCAAAAACAAAACATAATTAATAGTGAAATTCACTATGCAGGTATCTGTTTTTCTTCTCTAGTATACTGTGAGCTTTCTGAGGGCAAGGATTGTACCTTATTAGTTTTTAAAAATCTCGGGGCGCCTGGGTGGCGCAGTCGGTTAAGCGTCCGACTTCAGCCAGGTCACGATCTCGCGGTCTGTGAGTTCGAGCCCCGCGTCAGGCTCTGGGCTGATGGCTCGGAGCCTGGAGCCTGTTTCCGATTCTGTGTCTCCCTCTCTCTCTGCCCCTCCCCCGTTCATGCTCTGTCTCTCTCTGTCCCAAAAATAAATAAAAAACGTTGAAAAAAAAATTAAAAATCTCTAGCACTTAGCATAGTCCTAAGTAGATGTGATAGATGCCAAATAATATCTGTTGACCAATTAATGCCTTGTATATGAAATTAAGATCTTGTGAAATGAAATGAATTCCTATTTTTAGAATGCTTAAAAGAATCAGTAGTATAGAATTGGACCTTCATTTTATCCTAACCTGAAATGACAAAAATAAAATAAAATAAAATAAAACCCCTATTAGCAATGGCTCAAACAACAAGGACTTTTTTACTTAAGAAGTCTGTAGTAACTAACCAGTCCTGGGCTCTTTCAGTCCTGGGGCTCTTTCAGTAGCTCAGTGATAACATCAAGGTCCTAGGCTTGTTTTATCCTTCTCTTGCCATTCTTAGCCTATTACCTTTTTGATCTTAAGGTTATTACCTTATGGTCACAACATGCCTGTCCTGTGTGCAGACATCAAAACTGCATCCAGAGAGAGGAAACTGAGGGTGGCTAAGGCTCTGAAAGAGCCCCATTACATGTTTCTTTCTCTGGGGAAAAATATTTTTCCAGAAGTCTCCCTTTTATCTAACTGGCCAAAATTGAGTCACATGGCTGGCTATCCCTAGGAAGCTGGCAAGGGAGTAGAGTCTTGGGAATAACTGTTGATTAAACGACAGTTTATGCCACAACTAGAAAATAGCCATATACTACAAAAAGAGATCATGACAAAGGATCATGAACTTTAGTATGTCAGTGATAAATTCAGGGGAACCGAACTGTCAGGACTCTTCGAAAAAGATCACTGATAATATTGGGGTTACATGATGATATAACTTATTCAAACAGATGAATCAGCATCTCTTAATCAGTTTTGGAAGAACTGATGAATCTGATTATCTTTTCTAGTTTTTATAAATCAAACAAGCTGTGTCTTTATCACAAAGCTATTTTTATTTTTTCTCCTTCCTTTCAGGAGTCCTATCCAAAGAAGAGGAATTACACTATGGAAATTGTACCATCTGCTTCTCTCGATATATTTCCTTCAGAAAATGAGAACTTTCTATGTGATCTAACGGACATAGCAGTTACAAAGAAACCTTGCTCCTTAGAAATTGCAAGGGCCCCTTCTCCAAGAACTGGTAATATTTCCTAATATTAATTTTTTGTAGAACGGGTAATATTTCTTACATTGGACCAATTCAGTTTGCATGCTTGTGTGTGTGAAGAGGCATCATTAATATTTTGATTTTCACAATATTTTAAACATGAAAGTGCCCCAGTATAGTCACACTAATCATTTTTTTGCATTTTGAAGTGAGTCCCAGTAAGTCAGTTTTTGATACAATATCTCTTAACTTCCTGACAAGAGTGGTACTGCCTTGGAGAAGGCACTTTGAAACCTTGCAAAAGTGAAAAACCTTTTAGGTCAGATGCAAAACTTGGGGTTCTTTAAGAAAAAAAAAACCTTGAGGTCCTTTAGAACTTCATAGCAGATTTGGTAGCAAGTCTTTTAATATACTTTTCTGCATCCTGTTTTCTGTTTATTGAAATGTACTCAGGTACTTTGTATATTTTATATCTTTCATGCTATTTTCAGATCCATTATTTTATTTATTTTCATTATCAATTAGTGTACAAGTTAAGTAAATATTATGCCCATTTTACTGATAAGGAAATTGGAGCTAAGTGTCTTATTTAAGATCAATACATAAGGGGGCCTTTCTTGAACATGAGTATTTGACTATCATTATACCTCTGTTACTTCACCACCGCCTCTAAGAAAGAATGCAAGATAGTAACATGAACTCTATGATGGAGGAATGTTTCAAGTGGGTGGTCAATATATTCAATGCTGCAAAGAAGTTGTAAGAGAAACTTAATAGAGGGATTTTTGGTTTGACAATCCAATTGCTGCTTAATTTTGCAAAGTAAGTTTTATCAGTGATGAAATAAAATTTTCAGATTTCTGGAAGTTAACAGTGAGACACTGGAAAATGGAAGAGTACAGATTGCCCTTTCAAGAAGATTAGAAGAAGAGATAGGATAGTAACATGAGAAAAAAGAGGTGCAAGGGAGAAATATCTAGTTTTATTTTAGAATAAGTAAGCCTTGGTCAAGTTCAGAGGTTAAAGGAATTTGCTGGTAGAGAGATTAAAGATAAAAACTAAGAAGAAAGAACACAATGGGTAGAGAAGACCCAGACATTACTTCCCCCAGAGAGAAGATAGAGCATTGTTACGAATATAGAGAAATTCTGAACTATGTATTTCCAAATGGATTACATTTCTGGATTAAGATAAAAAGTCATTGGCTGAAAAGAAGAGGTAGATCTTGAGAAGGATTAAAGTAAAATTCAGAGGTGCCATTTTAGATAATAACTGAGAAATTTTATAGAAGTGGACAAATGAGAAAGCATTGAGACAAAGGATGTTGTATGAGTCATAAGCATGCAGAAGGAGGATTTTTAGGATGAGGTAAGAGCATAATAATGAAAATAGTTCAAATTTATTCAGCATTTACTAAGTGCCAGATACTGTTCTAAGTACTTATATGCCTTATTGCATGTAATTGTTACAATGCTAGCAGGTAATAATATCATTATTACCATTTTACAAATGAAGAAACTGTAACACTGAAATATTAGGTAACTTCCCAGAGTTCTTTGTTAATAAGGGATAGATCTTGGACTTGGATTTGGTTGTCCAACCTGTGCTTTTAAATACTATGTTATACTTTATATTGGGGGATGAAGTATAGTTGAAATTGTGAACCACATGCTGAAATTCTCAAGAAATGTGGAGGTATGACTGGAAGTTCACATATGGTAGCAACAAAATCAGAAAAAGAATGTTATAATAGGATAGCATAATCTTCAGAAAAGCAGCAGATATTTGATAAAAGTGGAATAGTGAGTTATCAGAAGTAGTCACAAAAAGTGAAGTCAGTGCTGATCCCAAACTATGGCAGTTGACAAGAATGAAAACTGTTCCAGGGGCTCCTGGGTGACTCAGTTGGTTAAGCGACCAACTTTGGCTCAGGTCATGATCTCGTGGTTCGTGAGTTCAAGCCCCACATTGGGCTCTGTGCTGACATCTCAAAGCCTGGAGCCTGCTTCAGATTCTGTGACTCCCTCTCTCTCTGCCCCTCTCCTGCTCCTACTCTGTCTCTCTTTCTCAAAAATAAATAAATGTTAAAAAAAAAAAGAATGAAAACTCTTCCATAGGAGAGGTAACCAGGAAATACTGGGGAGGTCAGGGCAAAGCTCAGTAAATACAGAAAAATAGAAGGCATACATGTATAAAATGTAAAAGAGCTTTAATTAGGGCACAGAAAATACAGATGTGTTGTGGGTGGTGGAGGCAGGAATGAAAGAGTCAAAGAAGACAGGGATTTATTCATTAAACAATCAAAAACTAATTGAGTTCCTTCGTGTGCCAAGCAGTGTTCTATATGCTGAGGATACAGGGATGAAAAAGACATTGACCCAGGTAACAAGGCTGATTAGGCTTCTCCTGGTAAAAACAATTAAATATGCTAGCTAAAAATACAGAAAAGAAAAACTTAAAAGCACAAAAAAAGTAACAGGAAAATTATAAAAATTGAATAACGTATAAATTAGGAAACTTTTGGGGGTCAGTAGGTTAGTAAGATATAATCAGACCAAAACATTTGTGAAGGTGGGAAACCAGTGGATTACTAAAGCTATTTTGTACTGAGGGAATTTTCTGAACCTGCTGTTGAATCCTGGTGCTTAATGCCTCATAAACCTCAAGGTTTATGTAGAGAAAAAAAATCTCTGTGCCTGTCCAGCATGGAGACCCTAATAGGAAAATCTTCCTCCATAGAGCTGGGACTCCAGGGGCTATACCTCACAGTAATCAGAAATAAACTTGTCCCATAACCCCCACCCCAAAGAAAGATGATTTGTTGTGAGAAGAACAAAGAGGGAAATTCCTGAGGTGTTATTACCAACAAACTGGTCCTCACACAAATTTGTACCACAAATTTCTATCACCTAAATGGTCCAAAAGCTGTCAACCCATGAATTTAATTTAAAGTAATACCCTCATTGAGCTCCTGCCCCACATTGGGTGAGCCCTGCTCCTCTCCCTCTCCCTCTCCCTCTCCCTCTCCCTCTCCCTCTCCCTCTCCCTCTCCCTCTCCCTCTCCCTCTCCCTCTCCCTCTCCCTCTCCCCCTCCCTCTCCCCCTCCCTCTCCCCCTCCCCCTCCCTCTCCCTCTCCCTCTCCCCCTTTCTCTCTCCCACTACCCCTCCTGGGATTCTCTCTCTGCCTCTAAAGAGGAATATACTCTTTTTATAGGCCCCAAATACTTTTCTGATTAATATTAGCAGTGTACAATAGTCTAAGGAAAGAAACCTTGAAACCAGAATCACAAAAACAAGAAATAAGAGATCCACATGTGAAAAGACTTCAAATATTGCAATTATCAGGTGCAGGCTGAAAAATGACCATGCTACTATAAACACACATACACGCGCACACACACACACACACACACACACACACACACACACGCACAAACTACCTCAGATTTCAAACTCATTGGATAAGTGGAACATCAGATTAGATTCAGCTGAAGGGAGATTTAGTGAGCTGGAAATTAGGGCAGAAGAAGTTTTATAGAATGTTGCACAGAGAGATGAAAAATTTAATGTGAAGGTAAGAGACTTGGAAGATACACTAGAAAATTCTAATTTGTTTCTTTAAAGCTTCAGAAGGAGAGGAGAGGGAGAATGAGGTAAAAGTAACATATTTGAAGAGCTAATTTTTCCAGAAGGCACAGGCCTGTTCTTACATTCTCATGGAAGCAGACAAGTGAATAGTTAATTTCAATAGAGTATAATAAGTTTAAGTCAATGTTATACAAAGTATTTGGGGAACAGACAAAAGGAACACTTAACTTCACCTGGGAGCTTGGGGAAGACTTCATGAAGGAGATGATGTCTGTGTCAGTTATCTATTGCTATTTAAAAAGTCACCCCACTCAGTTGGTTAAGTGCCTGACTTCAGCTCAGGTCATGATGTCACAGTCCATGAGTTCGAGTCCCGCATTGGGCTCTGTGCTCACAGCTCAGAGCCTGGAGCCTGCTTTGAATTCTGTGTCTCCTTCTCTCTCTGCCCCTACCCCACTCATGCTCTGTCTTTGTTTCTCAAAAATGAATAAACGTTAGACAAAGTTTAAAAAGCCATCCCCAAACTTACTTAGAGGAACATCAGTCATTTAATTTGTTCACAAACCTGCAAGTTTGGTGAGTTCATTCAACAGGGACACCTTATCTGTGCCACTTGGTATGAGTTGGGGCTGCTCAATTGGGGGATAAGGGACCTATTTTCAAGATGGCCCACAAATGGCTGGCAAGTTGGTGATAGCTTAGAGTTTGGCTAGGTTTATGGGCTGGGGACCATTTTTCCTCTCCATGGATTGCTTGGTTTCCTCATGACATACTGGCTAGATTATGAGAACAAGCATCTGAAAAAAAAAAAAAAAACAGGTGTTATTTTTACTATCTAGCCTTAGAAGTCACAGATAATCACTTATACTATATAATTCCATGTCTACTCAGATTCAAGGGGAGAGAACATGAACCCCACTTCTTAATGGAAGGAGTGTCAATGGTGCTTTGTAATAAAAATGGGAGATACTTTTGCTGTCAATTTTGGAAAATAAAATCTGCCATCATCTGCCCTTTGGGCACAATAATTTATATCCTTTTCCAAAATGTCTTTTAAATGTTTATTTATTTTTGAGAGAGAGAGTGCAAGTGGGGGAGGGGCAGAGAGAGAGAGAGAGAGAGAGAGAGACAGAATCCGAGGCAGGCTCCAGACTCTGAGCTGTCAGCACAGAGCCTGATGCGGGGCTTGAACTCACAGAGCATGAGATCATGAGCTGAGCCGAAGTCAGACGCTTAACTGACTGAGCCACCCAGGTGCCCCAATATATCCTTTTCCTATGGAAATTATACTTGTTTATACCTTCAGGATTTCTAAACACTAGCCTATTATTACAAGCTCCAAGTCAAGTTTCAGGTGTGCATTCATCTCCCTGGTGTAGTTCTGATGGTGCAGGTTCTTGACTGCCTTTGCTCTTGGCAGTGATGACCTGAGACCAGTTATCAGTCTTCTTTCCTACATACCCAACATATAGTAGTGAATCAGGCATAGGGAAACCATAATTGATACTCCCATCCAAACACAGGGAGAACAAGGCATACAGTGGTCACTAGCCTGTGGCAATTCTGAATCTAATCAGGCATACACAGTTCCTTGATTAAGACTCAGTCTTGTGGCATAGGAGTTGTTCTCTGTGGCACTTGGTTCCGCCCTCTGAATCATTCTTTATTTTCCATATAAAGTAGCCTGTGTTTACAGCTGAGTATCTTTCTTACCTGCTTTTTCTGTCTTTTAAAGGTTAGGAGTCAAAGGGGCTCTGTTTTATATTTCTGTTCCTTCCAGTTCAGGCTGATAAAATTTCTCTTAAAACTTTGTGGACTTTTTGTGTTCCAATTGTATTTCACTTCATTAGACAAAAGCTTATGTTCCAGATTAGCTCTTCTCTACCTAGGACTCCTTATGAGAGCTCTGTGTGATAATGCCCTTGAGATTCTTAGAGACCCTACTATTGGACAGGGAGAATCTGTGAGTCATGCCCTTAAAAATACTTAGAGGGTTTTTTTGTCCGACTTAAAGATTCTATACAGCACCACCTGAGAGCTGTCTCAGGCCTTAACAAATAATCTTGCATCCCACTCAGATTTGGTCATTGGCCTTAATTTGAAAATTGTTTGCCATTTGGAGCAACTGCAAATAAGAAACCCAGAAATTCCTGGCTCCTTTGTATTTGGTAGGTTATTCTTCAGTTTTCTCTCTGCTTGCATGTTATCATAGGCAGCCAGACAAAGCCAGGTTGTTCTTTAAATATTCTTCCTGGAAACATCCTTAGATCATAGAGTTCATTTGGTTAATTTTCTATTTTCCATGTTACTTCAGATGTCAATGTTGCCAAACCTGCCACTACTACAACACAAATGATGCCTTACTTTCAGCTTCTGATTACATTTGCTCTCCTTTACACCTTCACCAACAGCTTCCTCATAGTTCTCTGGGCTTCCAGGAATCCTCTCCTTGGCCCTTATGGCTTCCCCAGTCATTCACTTTGAGACCCTTCTAGCTTTTGCCTGCTGCCCAGTCACAAAGTTCATGCCACATGTTTTAGATTTTTGTTATGGCAACACCCATTTCCAAATGTCAGAATCTATTCTGGTTATTGATGGCTGCATAACATCCAACATGTTGAGGTAGTTACCTCAACACTTAGTGAGTTCAAAAAAATTAGCCATTTATTTTGTTTGTAAATCTACAATTTGGGGAGAACTCTACAGAGACAGTTTTTTTTCTGCCTCAAGTGATATCAGCTGTGGCAGCTTCACGGCATGGTGGGGCTGAAGGATCCATTCTCAATACTGATTCTTATTCATATGTCTGGTATGGCCTATGTAGACTTCCTCATGGTAAGTGATGGCCTTCCAAGAGCAAGTATCTTAAGAGAATGAGGCAGAAGCTGTTTTGCTTTTTGACTTAACTCAGAAGGCAATATCACTTCTGTGGTATTTAAGGGCCTATGTATATTTAAGTGCAGGGGATTTAATCACCTCTACCCTTTATGGAAAAGTGTTACTAAAGTCATGTTATAAGAAGATATTCTTGGGGCGCCTGGGTGGCTCAGTTGGTTGAGCCTCCGACTTCGGCTCAGGTCATGGTCTCACGGTCTGTGAGATCTGCTGACAGTTCAGAGCCTTGAGCCTGCTTTGGATTCTGTGTCTCCCTCTCTCTCTGACCCTCCCCCATTCATGTTCTGTCTCTCTCTGTCTCAAAAATAAATAAACATAAAAAAATTAAAAAAAATAAGAAGATATTCTTATAGCCTCTTTTGGAAAATACAGATTCCCATAATGCCTGAGCTGTTTGTTGCTGTTACTGCTTTAAAAGAAAACAGTACTGTTTTCAAGGGGTAAGAGTTAATTTGCATGACTACATGATTTCCATGATTGTGTTCAGTCATCTGGTTTCAATATAAAAGAATCCAGTTTGCTCAGTTGACCCAGGTTAATTCATAATGATTGGTAGTCTGTACTTTTTACCACGATTGTAAATTCTAGAGGTGAGGGAGTCCAGAATTTAAATTGAAGAATTTTTCTTTTTAATGATAGGAATAGGGATGAATACAAGTCAGAGCAGTTTCTGTTCTAATTCTAGATAGAACTTTATCAAGTGAAGCACACAAAATTCCCCTCCATAATTAACCTAGCAGGTGGAAGAGAAGATCAACATCACTGTTTGTCTTCTATCTGGATGAGGACACAGTCTGTGTCATTTTCTTTTGTTGATTCCATTAACCTGTAGCTTAGGTTTTGCATGGATCCAATTACTTCTAGGTCTCAGTCTGCTATCGTTGATTCCTCATGACCCATACCTAGCTTTGCCTTTTCCCCTCAGGACCAACTAACTAAAGCTGATGAACTCAGGGAAGTCATTGACCTCTCTTGATGCCACTGATGTTTCCTATTTTACCAAGTCCTTTACTAATAAAGGTAGGGCTTTCAGAATATGGAGACATCTCTTGATGCACATGAGTCTTTTAGAGACCCTTAAACTGAACTCGGTACGTAGCTACCCTACAGTTCCTTATCCACTCAGTAAACACTTACTGAGTACTTACAGTGTTCTAGGCATTGTGCTAAATGTTGCTGAAGAAACAGTGAAACTTCTGATATTTAGGAGCTTAGGGTGTGTTAAAATTAAGAGTAATTAAGTGTAATGAGAGAGGTGAGCATAAGTGCTCCAGGAGGATAGAAGGGGAGGGATCTTGTAGAAGCTTACTGTAGGAGTTTGCTGCCTGATTGGAGCCTCGGAGAAAGAGACTCAGATACATGAACAGGAGTTGTATGCTGTATGGATGAATGAGAACTGTGTGCAGAGATCCAGAGGCATGGAAGAACACAGTTCATTCAGAGACTATGCCCAACTTAGCATGGTTAAAGTACAGAATGCTACTAAGGAAAAATGCATTAAAAGAACAAGAGGTGACATGCAGAAATTTGGATTTCACCTGACAGCAGAAGTGAACCATTGACAGACTTTAAGTGGGATGTCATGTGATAGGTTTTTGTTCTAGAACAGTCTCTCTGGAAGCAATGTGAAGAATAGATTGGAAAGAGATGAAGCTTGAGACAGGAAAATTAATTAGGAGATTGATGTTTAGTTTCAGCAAAACATTATGGTGACCAGTACAAAGGCAATGCCAGCAAAGAGGGGAAGGGGGAACAAAGAGGGAGGGTATAGAGGAGCAGTTATCCCTTCTCCCTTTGAAAATTCTACCACTTAGGAAATAGGTCGCCAAGGAAGCTAAATAATTATATTTGAGGGAATGCATTCTATAGTTTTTGGTTAACTGTGCTGGATAACATGGGTTAGGTTTACAGACAAAATGAGGACTTCTACACACACAAGAATTGCATTCTGAAGCTATCCTGGAGAGACTGAGAGAGAGAAAGAAATGATTGAGGGATGACTAGGTCATTAGAGAAACTGGGGACTGTTATGGCTTGAATTATGCCCCCCTCCACCTTTTGTCTTTCAATCACTAGTATTTCAGAATGTGACCTTACTTGAAGAATTTGGAGATGGCATTTATAGAGGTAATCAAGTTAAAATGAAGTCATTAGGTGGGCTCTAATCCATCATGATGGGTATCCTTATAAGAGGAGGAAATTTAGACACAGAGACAGTGTCCCTGTGAAGGGAAGACAATGTGAAAAAACACAGGGGGAAGATGGCCATCCACAAGCCAGAGAGGCCTCGAACAGATCTTTACTTCACAGCCCACAGAATGAAACCAAACTTGATTTCAGACTTCTAGCCTCCAGACTGTGAGACAATAAATTTCTGTTGTTTAGGGCACCCAGGTAGCAGTACTTTGTTACAGTAGCCCTAAGAAGTAATTGCAGGGACTAGAACTGAGCACACAAATTCAATACATAGAAGGGAGGGGCAAATGAGGATCCTGGGCCTCTGTGGGCAGACGTTGGCTACCTGCTCATTTCAGAGGCTATGCACTTAAGGGTCTTGGCTGTGACTGGTAATCCCATTCATGGATATAGAATATGCATTTTCACAGAAAATCACAGTTAACTATGCATATCAGTTCCCTGTCTGTGGTCTTTTCTGTTTATTAACTAGTTAAGCTAGTATAAAGTAGATCTCATTCTGAAAAAAAATTATATCATATTCACTGGTTTAATTTAAATATGAAAGCAATTTATTAGTAAATCTATATTCAACAAGATTTTACAGTTCAACAAGAAAATGAGTGATACATTTGCAAGGAGCATTTCAGTAATGCTTCAGTGCCTACAGATTTCATATGAAATAAAGAATGCTCTAGTACTAGGCTCATTAAATAAAGATCAACAGAAGTCCAGTCCTTGCTTGGTAAATTTGCTAAGACTCATGCTTATGCAGTCAATATTGAATCATGTTTGTTTGCCTTATTGCATCAAGCAAAGGATCTTACATAGTCATAGTGGGGACTCAATTACATAAATGAATGAAAATAAGTGAGTGATATAAGTGAAAATAAGTGAGTGATATAAGTGAAAATAAGTGAATGAATGAGTGAAAGACTGTTATCTTTAAGAGAAAATGGCTGTAATGGCAGAAAAAGTCCTGTGAAATAGTCAGATGCCATCAAAGATAATGTTTTCTTGTCTGCCTTTCATTTAATTTTAACCTTCACAGGGGAATTTTTCCATTTTATGGTAACTAGGCAACCTGTTATTTTGAATCACTTAGTGCAGGCTTTGCACACTATGGATGCTCAATAAATCCATTTTGATTAATGAGCAATTTATAACCACCAGTGAAGACTGTTTCCAATCCTGTTGGAAGAAAATAGATGATCTCTTATAAAAAGGACACAGTCAATAGTTTCATGCCAGGATAGTTTGGGTCTTGCTTACCTCTGTTCAATTTGCTAATGTGCCTACTGGTCTGTGGTCAACCTGAAATGAAGATGTCCTCTGGTGAATAATCCTCCACAACCCCCAACATCTCCCCCAACATCCTGAGAGAGGTAGTAGTGTGCGGGTGAGCCTGTAACTTATTTATACCAAAATATTTTTTGAAATAGTGGAGCTTCCTTAATTCTAATGCCAAAATTTTGCAATTAAAATAATTCAGACTGGACTAGGATGAATGTTTATCTTTGCTAAGCAAGTGGGTAGTGTCAACATGATTTCTGTGGGTATGTTGAACTCATTTAAGAGAGCAAACTATTTTTAAGCCCCTTGGAAACACTCTTTTACATACAAATACTGGACTTGCTGATAAGAACCGTTGTTATCAAACAGCAATTATTTGTTTGGCATTTGCTCTGTACTCAGTGCTGTCTTAGCCATTTATTAAACTAGTAAATTGTAAATTTGTAAGCCACTATTGGTTTATAGAGGGGGCAAAGAGAGAAAACTAGGGCAGCAGTACCTACCGAGAAATCCTGGTAAATTAATTGCTTCCTTCATCCATATGGACAGCTTACCAATTTGAAAATGTAGTCATCTCAATTTGTTCAAATTGGTGGAAGTTGGCTATATTTGGGAAACATCATCTTAAACAAAAAGAAAATTATGCTTTTTCTATCAAATCAAGTTTGCCTGTACTATTATGAATAACATGAAGTGTAGAATAATAAGATATCTAAAGATATAATAAACTCTTATTACAGTAATGATGGGGGGGTCTAGGTTTTTTATTATGTCATTTATTGTATCCTATAGAACAATGTCAGAATATGTATAAAAGGGGGTAAACATCACTAATTCATAAATTCATGCTCACCTCATTCAAGCAGGGCTTTCACACTGTGTCACATTCCACTTTTTCTCTGTTGTACTCTCCTCAAACCTCAGATACTTTTCCCTACCTTTGTTTTCTTTAAGTTTAATTTATTTATTTTGAGAGGGAGAGAAAGCACAGCAAGGATGGGGTAGAGAAAGAGGGAGAGAGCGAGCTGGCTCTGTGCTGCAGAGCTCCAACTCTGGAACCGTGAGATCATGACCTGAACCAAAATCAAGAGTCAGATGCTTAACTCACCGAGTCATCCAGGTGCCTGACTTTTTCTACCTTGTCTCTCACTGTCAGCAGGTGGCCTCATGTTCTAGTTAATAAAGAAAATCGAAGCCATCAGAGGGAACTGTGTTGACATCCTCCACCAAGTCTATAAATACAACCTTTCCTGCACCCTTCTCTTGCTTGTACCTCCTGTTAAAGCGGAGGGATTTTCCTTTTAACAAGTTCCCTTTTCCTGTGCCTTCTCAGGAATGTGACTCTTTCATTAGGTGCTCTCTCCTGTTTTTAATTGTTCTTCTTCACTGGATCATACACATTAAAGATTTAAATCTGCTTCAGCCTTTTCTATCTGAAAAACAAAAACAACAATAGCAGCCATCAGTGAAATAGCAGCCAGCAGCAATTAACAACAACTAAAAAGTTCCCTGACTCCCTTCCCTGGACTCCTCAACTTCTGTCTATCCCTCCACATGCTCAGTACCTTCATTTTCTTCCTTTCCTTTCACTTCTCTGCCTATTTTAGTCAGGTTTCCATTCCTCACTGCTCTTTCCAAATGTACTTTCTAAAGGTACCAGTGACCTTAGTATCACAAAATTGAGAGGACATTTCTCCTTCTCCATTTTTCTTAATCTGTCAGCAGCATTCCACAGGTTAGTGACACCTCCATTTTGATACCTTTTCTTCCCTTTGCTGTCCAAAGACAATTTTATCTTATTATGCTATTCCCTGTCTATGTTGACAGCTAACGTTTTTCTGTATGGCTTTAAAAGTTGAGAGTTCCTCAAGGCTCAAAGTCCTCCCTATTCTTTTTACTTTTTCTCTTCCTAAATTGTTTCATCCATAGTATGACTTCTGTTACAATCACCATGCTGAAGACTCCCAAACTTTCCCCCCAGTCGTTACCACTTCTCTCAATTCCACGCTCATCCATTGTTCCATCCATCTGCTGAATATCTCCACCTACATGTCTCAAAGTTGCCTTAACCCTAACATACACAGAACTACACTCATATCTTTCCCCACAAACTTGCTCTTCATGCAGAATTCCTTATCTTAGTAAGTGGGTTAATCATTCATCTGATTGCAGAAACCTGGGTGTCATTCTTGCCATCTCTGTTTCCACTAACTCCTAGATGCACTCAATCACTAGGTGTTATAATTTTTAGTGGCAATAGGTGTTAGGGTGAAGATAATTCTGTAACTTACTCTCCATCCCTAATTAAACCTCAAATCTACCTGTTCCTCTACTATTACCAAGTGCTCTTAGAGATTATTTTAATAAAAAAAATTTTCCTTCCTTGAATTTATTATTTATGTTGTAGCCAAAGTAATTTTAGAAATCATAAATCTGATTGCATCACTAAAACCTTTTAGTGACTTGTCATCATTCTTAGAAAAATGACCCAAATCCCTGATAAGGTTCATAAGGCCCTGAATGATGTCCTTTTTCTTTCTTTCTTTCTTTCTTTCTTTCTTCCTTTTTTTTTTTTTTTTCATTTTTAGCTTCATCTGTCGTCAGTTTCCACCTTCCCACACTGGCCATTTTTAGTTCCTTTTATTCTTTAATAGAGATGAGCTCCTTCCTATCTGTGGGCTTCACATGCCTAAACCAATGTTGGATCCTACTCTCCCTTTTCCTTCTCTTTCCCCCAAGTAGATAACATCTATACTTCTTCAGGGAGAATCCCTTTACCCACACACACTCATGCCCCAGACTAAATATATGGATGCCTCTGTTTTCTTCTTTCAACACCTTCTAATTTTCCTTTCTTCTGTAGTCCTTACTTTGAATGAAATTATGTAGTTGAGGTTATGTATTTTAATGTTTCAGTTGTTGTCTTAAAAAGTTCAAAATTTTGCCTGTTTACATTGTAATCAGAGCTTCTAGCAAAATTACTGCCATATAAATATTAATGAAAAAATAATAGTTAATGGTATTGAATACTTACTTACTTTGTACATCTTAGTTTATTTAATCTTAAGCTGTATATGACGTAGCTAGTATTGTCATTCCCATTTTACAGATAAGGGAAACAAGTCACAAAAAGTTTAGAGACTGCTAGAAAATGGCAGCTTTGGAATTTGAATACCTGATATTCAGCTCTGGAGACCATATTCTTAACCACATTCACAGTTCATGAATTAATTATTTAATTAGTTAATCATGCCATTTTGGTATTATTTTGAATTTTCCAGGATAAATCGTGAATTTTTCCTTTCAAACAAAATAGGAAGAGTTGGAAACTTGTTCAGTGTTTTGTGATATATCGTGCCCATCTGTGGAATAGTACTAGAGGGTGTTCCAATCAATTTAAAATAAGTGGATGTGTTGGAGACAACCCAAAAGTGAAAACAAGTGAATAATTAAGTAATAATGATAAATTCGAAGAGTAGACTTACCTATAATCATTAATATTTTCAAATAATATCTAATTATTCAATTTTAATAATGGCATTAGTTACCTCTCAATGAATATCTATTAAATGAATGAATGAATATTTACCATTTGATACAAATTTAGTTGAAAATAATATTAATGTGTATGTGCTTGGGGAAAAAAGGATCTTAAAGGTACTCTATAATCACGCTGTCTCTGAATGCTAAGATTACATGTTATTTCTGTTTTATTCTTCATACTTTTTTGTATTGTCCAAATTTTCTACAACAAACACATATTGCTTTTATAATTAGAAAATAATTAAAAATAGCTTAGTAATTTAGAAAGTTAAAATAAATCATGTCAAAACAATTCATGTTTATCTAATTAATGTTAAATATGTAGGTGATCTTCCTCTTTGAAGAAAGAAAGCTGAATAGGTTAAGGATAGATACTGTCTCTAAAATACTGAACTTCTGCAATAAGACTTATCTATTAAGGATATAGGTTTTAACTTCTCATTTTGCTTATACTTCAGAATATTTTAATTTAGATTACCTTGTTTTGTATACTGGTTGAACATTTGACAAGTGTTATTCTCAGTGCTCCTAACAGAGGCAAATCGTTATAGCTCCTGGGAATTTATAGTTGTGTAATTCCAGTCCCTTTTAAAGATTAAGTTATTATTTCCTGGACTCACTCTTACTAATTTTGTTCTGTTTAGCAGTTGCTAC
This sequence comes from Panthera leo, assembly GCF_018350215.1. NCBI lineage: Eukaryota > Metazoa > Chordata > Mammalia > Carnivora > Felidae > Panthera > Panthera leo. The sequence continues at coordinate 119,603,304 of NC_056685.1, read as the reverse complement.
ATACAGCATTAAGTTGAAAATAACATTATACTGAAAGTATAATATTAAAGAAATCTTGTATTAATGCTTGTAGTCTTGTATTTAATCTTTTCTCCCCCTACACTGTTTAGACATGTCAGATACATCAATTGGCACACTCACTAATTTATTTTATATCCTTTTCCATAGATGCTATGTTATTAATGTAATATTATACTAAAACTACTAGTTCTTTCTTTAGGTACTCCTACAGTCTTAATTAAGTAACATTAGCAAAATTAACTAACACCCAACTATAGTCACATTATACATTTAAAAAGTAAAAAAAATTTGTTACTATATTTTACTCTAGATTTCATCCAATGTATTACATTTCACATTTATATTAGAATACACATATTCAAGAAACTCATAATAGATTGTTCATTCGCCTCTCAGAGGCAATTTATTAAAAATGAAAAGACAAAAATAGCTTATTCTTAGGTTATTTTTGGGAATTAACAGACTAGGTTTGAATAGTTCAGAAAAATAGAGAATTAAAAGTATTTTCATTATTTAAACTCCACCAAGAATTAATGCACAAAATATTTCCAGATCTATCATTTCATCACATTTATCATCATATCTTCTATTGCAGTTGAGGAAACTAAGTCAGAATAGATGAATAGTTTGTTGAAAGAGATGATAATTCAAAAGTAAATCTGTCATTGAGAAGGGACTGTGATTCATAACTCTTCCTCCTGTGCTCCATCCTACTGTTTAAAACTGTCTATTTTTAATAAGATCATTCATTCATTCATTCATTCATTTATTCCACAGCTATTTATTGAGGACTTACTCTTTTCCAAGGCCATAGGTGTATGAGACACAAAGAAAAAGGAGACATTAGGCATAAAGTAATAGGAGAGATTTTATCTACATTACAAAATAAAAGTCTAAAGCATTCTACATACCTCTTGAGTCAATCAGACTCAAATAGACCATTAGTGCATCCAGAATTATATATTTTACTGCCAAACTTGGCCACATCTGTTCTCTGTGGGTTATCGTATTCTGCTATTTATGCACAGAACCCAGAGAAAAAACTGTAGGTGCCGTTTAATCACATAGGTTTTTCTATGCTGTACATTTCTATAGAACCCTTCAATTAATTACTGAATAGTCATCTAGTGTCTTCTGGGTCTCCTACCTGTGAACAGAGGAAGCGAAAAGAAAATAATGGAATGCTAAAAACTGCGCTATAAACAAGTCAAGAGCAGTGAACCAGCTAACATTCTTTTCCTTAGAAAATTTTAAAAGTAAGCAGACATTAAGTCACAGGCAAGTTTGAGGATCCTGGATCATCATTTCAATAGAAGCATACTTAGATTATTGTAACCAAGTGTGGAAAGGAGTGATATGTCTAATTCTGAAACTAGCAACACAGAAATTCTTCTAAACCTCTGAAATCATTTTAAATATCTTTTGTTTCCCTTATGAAAACCTGTTATATTGGTGTTATTATTTTTTAGTATAATATAATAATTTTTAATATAGCTACTAATATAATGCTAATTTTTCTTCTAGTAGCCTTTTAAAAATAAGTTGATCATTATGAACTTATATAGAACTTATTATAATAAGCTCTCATTATAAAACTGAATAAATCATTTTGTTAATTTTGTTCAATACGTGAAAAGTAAAAAAAGTAAAAGTAAAGTATTTTACTGAATCTTACCTATCAGGGTAACTGATGTTAACATCCTGGTTTGTTTCTTTCTTGTTTTTTTTTCCTGTGTATAGCTTTATATAAACGTGAATGAACATTAGATGTCTATAGACTTGTATTATATTTATTTTTTAAATCAATTATACATTTTTCTGATTATAAAATTATAACATGACCTGTCAACTCAGCAAGGTCTTTCAGGTTTACTTTAAAGCAACTCTTCCCCTATTTTCCAGTGCATCAAAAACAATGATGAGGATACAATATAAAATGAGAAAGTTACAAATTCTAGCTGTGCTAAAAAAAAAGAAAAAAGAAAAAAGAAAATATCTCTATTGTCAACTGGATCAGAGACACAAACTAGAAATTGGAACCTAAATGGCAATCCCACCTGGTGACTGGGCCCCAAAATGGGCAGGATCCATAGGAAGACTGCATCCTTCAGGGATATGGAATCTAAAAGAGCCCCACTTCAAGAGGGAGCCAGAAATCATGCCTCCTTCTAAAAATGTACAGTCAGGTGTATTAAATTTTCAGACTATAAAAACAAGGAAGATAGAGGGTTATGATCAGAGAGTAAGTAAAATGGGCTAAGAAATTAGACAAAGATACTTAATAATTTTTAATTTTTTGTTACAAAATTTCTAGTAAAAATTTTGAGATAAACCAGTAAAAATTAGGAACATAATTTATATCTTCCAAACCAGTAGTATAAAATAAAAGAATAAAGAAATTTTTATTAATTAAAATGTCCTTAAATATGGAAAAAAAGAGGCGAAGCCAAGAGTAAGCATGGCAAACCAAAACCACAAAATAGAAAATAATTAATAAAAGACAAAGATAAGCATACTGGATTCAGTTTTTAAAAATCTTTCTATATTAATTTTCCAGGAGTTGAGCATAAATAAAAATGACACAAAGGGGTTAAGAAACAAAAGATCAAGTGAAAACAACCTAAAGAAAGGCATTAAAGCAATATCATCAGTCCAAATATAATTGAAACTTAAAACATTAAAAGAGATAAAGAGGGATACTACATAACAATAAAAGAATAAAGCACAATATAGTAAGAAGTATAAAGTCACAAAATTTTTCAGTCGTTTTCACATACAACATTGCCTTGAAATATTAAAAGCCAAAACTGATAAGAGTTTGAAGACAAATTGAAATCCACAATTTGTGAAAGATTTTAATATATCATATTTCACTGAGAATTTTGATAAATGAAGAAGCATAAGAATACACTTTGTTAGGGGCGCCTGAGTAGCTCAGTAGGTTAAGTTAACTTCGGCTCAGGTCACGATCTCATGGTTCGTGAGTTCGAGCCTCATGTCAGGCTCTGCTAACAGCTGGGAGCCTGGAGCTTGCTTTGGATCCTGTGTCTCCCTGTCTGCCCCAACCCTGCTGGTGCTCTCTCTCTCTCTCTCTCTCTCTCAAAAATAAATAAACAGTAAAGAAAATTTTTAAAAAAAGGAATATACTTTGTTAGTGGCACCTGGGTGGCTCAGTTGGTTGAGCATCTGTCTTGATTTCAGCTCAGGTCGTGATCTAAAGGTTGTGGAATCAAGCCTTGCGTTGGGCCCCAGGGTAAGATTCTCTCTCTCTCTCTCTCTCTCTCTCCCTCCCTCCCTCCCTCCCCACTCATGCTTTGTCTCTCTAAAAATACAAAAATAAATTAAAAAAGAATATATTATGTTGAATAATACAACTAACAATCATGATTTAATAGACATGTTTAGAACTCTGTACCCATCAGTAGAGAATACATGTATTCTTTCACACATACATAAAGCACTTATAAAAACTGACTGCTTAACTAGGTCACAAAGGCAGTCTTAACATATCAGAGAATCAGGTCCCAATCTCAGATTATAATATAATGAAATTATGACAACAATAATAATAAATCATATTATATTTGAAAAAGGTTTTTCCTTATTGGATGGCTTACAAATGATAAATATATGTGTGTAGTACTGAATTAAAACCTATAATACAATGCATAATTTTATAAGGGCAATACTGATCATTTTCACCATTTTTCCTGACCCAGTTGTGCTAACTTCTTAACCCACCTTCATTTAGACAATGCTAACAGCTCAGTATATATCCTTTAGCTGTCTCCTTACACATACAAGCGTAGACAAACATGTATATGTGTATACACATGGGCTTTATTTCTTTTTAAAGAAAATAAAACCAAAATAGAATCATGCCATACCTATTAGTTTGCAATTTTATTTTTTCTTTCATTGTATAAGGATTGTAGTTGTCTGCAAGCAAAGACTGTCCTTTCTGCTGTTGGTAATTAGGTGTAGAAACATGCAGATCCTCCCGATGTAGTTATACAGTTTTGGAGGGCCCCCATGCATAAGTTCCAGCGCACTAAGGAAGGACTGGGATTTTCCTACAATGACTAGGGTTTCCCCAGTTCCCTTACCTCATCTCCTTTTCCACTTTGCACACATTTTATGACTGAAGCATTCTTTTAAATGGAAAAAGGAGAGACTGGAATATGATATGTCACAAATTTCATGATGATGCCAGTTATAATTTGCCATGGCAGAGCATACTGAAAAGATGTTTGTTGTCTAAAAAAATTTTTTTTGAGATAATAAAGTGGAAAGTAGTAAGAGGTACATCCAGCAAATGCATAGTAAATTTGGTAAGAAGTTTGCTCTCAACAATGAAAATAGAATCAGTGAAAATTATTTGCTTAAAATTAGAATTAAATGTCCCATAAAACATTTTAAAACATTTTTAGCAGATTCCAAACTTATAATTTAAATGTATGCAATACCTCTTGACTTTTATATTAATAATTCTGACTCAGGGAACTTACTTAACTTGGGCAGATATAATTTTGAAGCTGAAACTATGTCAAAATCAAATCAATTCTTCTAAAAGCGATGAAATAATTATATGAATGTGGATGCAAATACTAAAGGAAAAATAATTTTTGGCTACTCATTTCAGTTATCTGAAAACTTTTAAGTATGTTTAGACCAAGTTTGTTTACAGTTGAATCTACTTTTCCAACTGTAATTTTATAAAATCTAAATACAGATCATGTATTTCCAGTGAAAGTTTACTACCTGAATTCACATGCTGAAAGTGTAAATTATACTTCAGATTATGAAGAGCTAGTACATTAAAAGGAAAGTAAAATATAATTATTAATAACTGAAAATGCAATATTTTTGATAAATTGAGATAAATGATACATTTTTTTTAATTTTTTAACGTTTTATTTATTTTTGAGACAGAGAGAGACAGAGAGAGACAGAGCATGAACGGGGGAGGGGCAGAGAGAGAGGGAGTCACAGCATCCGAAGCAGGCTCCAGGCTCCAGGCTCTGAGCCATCAGCCCAGAGCCCGACGCGGGGCTCGAACTCACGGACCGCGAGATCGTGACCTGAGCTGAAGTCGGACGCCCAACCGACTGAGCCACCCAGGCACCCCAAATGATACATTATTAAAATTAATTTTATCTATTTTCAAAACTTTTACAAACGTGGCTACTAGCAAATTTAAAGTTACATATGTGGCTCACATTATACTTCTTTTAGACAATGCTAACGTAGAGAAAATAAAATAATTCAATCTTTCCTTGTTGAATTTTTTCCTCGTTTAGCATCATTGATCAAAATTAGGGCTTTTTTTTTTTGTCTGTAGAAAATCTCCTTTCAGCTTTACAATCGCTTATTGGCACTGCCATGCTAGTTTTTAGGATTATTGCCAAATTTGATAAAAAACCCCTTTCATATCTAAGCTATAAGATTTGGATGAACTTTCCATACACTAACTTCTGTACATACCAAATATTTCTGGTACACAAGTATTTCTAGGCCACACTCTTATCACAATATCACTCATATCATAGTAGTGCTCTAAACCTTATAGTCACATACCAGATGAGTTTGCACAGAAGATGTTAGGAGAATTTCTAGAAGCCATTTTAACATCTGGACTATACAAGGGAGTGACTTAAACCTTGCAAATATGTCCCACTAAACCCAAACTAAATTTATCCGAAACTAATCTTCTCCTTAGCCAGATTCCAAAAATGTCTGCAGCCATTTTAATACTACCAAAAACAAACAGAAGTGTGATATCAAGGAAATTGGAGTTGGAAGAAATTTGAAGAAATCTGAGCTTATTGCAATTAAAATATTTTACTTTTACCAAATTTACAAAAACATTTCCAGAGACCCTCCCAGCATCTTGGAATAGGCCCATGAAAGTTTGGGATCCTGAAGTTCAAGCTTCAGTATTTGCCTCTGAGTGTAAACCTTTTGTTTTACAAAAAGGAAAGTCATAATATATTTTCCTGAATATTATTTTTCTCATTCAACAGTATTTCAAAGGACTTCCTTCAAGTCAGTTGTTATCCCTATAATTCACTCTTTTAAAGGTTGCATAAAATTTGATGGTATTATGTATCATGATTTATTCCACCTCTATTGATAAGCATTCACTTTATTTTGCATTATTTTTCCACCATTAAAAGAGTAGTAAACATCATTGTGCACTTGTTTTATATGGAGGTGCTTTTACTTCTATGAGATACATTTCAATGTAGGCCACATGTAAGGATCATATATCCCACTTTCCCTCAATATACTCTTTTATGCTTTTGACCTGGCATAATTGTTATTAGCACTCCCTTTCACTATCAAAAGTGTCCCTGTTTGGATAATAATTGTGTGTATACCCTAGTGAAAGGATATGTATATTTTAATATATTTAATATCATTGGGCACTTTTTATGTGCCATACATTGCTTTAAGCACTTTACATGTATTATCTCATTTAGTTTCCACAAATATGCTATTATTATTTTTATTTTACAGATAAGGAAACTGAGGCACAGAGAAATTAAGTAACTTACCCAAGTTCACATTGCTAGTAAGTGTGGAGTCATGATTTAAACCCCACAGCCTGGCTCCAGAGTAGGGTGACTAACCAAGGCCCAGGACTGAAGGGGTTCCCAGGATATAGGACTTCCAGGTTTAAAAGTGAGAAAGAACCTAGCAAACCAAGGTAAGTTGGCCGTGCTATCAAGAGACACTGATCTTAATGCTATTGCTTTCCAAAATGGCTGTATCCATTTCTGTTGCCATCAGTAGTTTGAGAGTAGCTTTTTCCTGCAGGACTGTGATATTAAGTCTCTAAGATAACTCCTAATTATCTCACCTACTGATATTTATGCCCTTGTGCAATTCCTACCCCTGATATGTGGACTGGACCTAGTGACTTGTTTCTAATGAGGAGAAGATGGCAAGAATAATAGGTGTCACTTCCAAGATCAGGTTACAAAAGAGCTCTGGCTTCTGTCTTGCTAGTTTTCTCTTGCTCTCTGGCTTACTCACTCTGATGCAAGCCATTGTCCCATTGTGAGCCTCTGTAGAGAGACCCACATGGCAGGGAACAGGGAAGCTTCTAGTCAATAGCCAGAGAGAAAATAAGGCTTTCAGCCCAACAGTTCATGAAAATCCAGTGCTGCCAACAACCATGTGAGTGAAGCCAACTGTTCCTGGTCAAACCTGAGATGAAACCACAGACCCAGCTGACACTAAATTGCAGCCATCTCTGTTTTTGTTGGGGGATAATTCTTTCCATTAGAACTGATGTCCACAACTGATATACTTGATTTTATTACTTTCATTTTATGTTTCTTATTTATTTTAGTTTATTTTTTCTCTTTTATTCTTTTTTCTTATTTTTCTGGTTTCATTGACTTATTGTTAATTTTCCCCTTTGTTAGTTAGGATTTTTACCATTTTTTATTATAACAATAATGATTACCTTCCCTTATACAATGTCATAATCAAATATAAATTTCACTGGCATCAGATGAAAACAAGATAGCAAATGTTTACCCTGCTAACACAATCTACTCCCTCACTGATAGCTCTCTTGCCCCATGCATTCGTTAGGATATAAATTTGACTGCTGTTACAGATATCCAAAATAATTATGGCTTTAACACCATAGAACATATTGCTCTCTCATATAACATTCTAGGCATAAGAAGCCCGGGGTTGGCTTGGTGGCTCCATAGCTCAAGGATCCAGTCTTCGAAATTGTTGAAGCTAGCCATAGTTTGTTGTTCTCACTGACACCTTACTCATACTGTATCACATCCCAGACAAGCAAAAACTAAAGGAGTTCATCACCACTAAACCAGTCCTACAAGAAATGTTAAAGGGTCTTCTTTAATCAGAAAAGAAAAGGCCCTAATTAGAAATAAGAAAATATATAAAAGAAAAAAATCTCATTGGTCAAGGCAAATATATATAACCACTTAAAAATCTAGTATGACAATTAAAAGACAAAAATAGCAAAATCAACTATAAGTACATTGAGTAGCTAAGGGATACACAAAATAAAAGATGTAAAATATGATGTCAAAACATAAAATGTTGGGGGGAGGTGAAAAGCAGAAATGTAGTGCTTATAGAATGTGTTTAAGCAACTCTCAGCTTAAAATAGACTACACACACACACACACATATGCGCACGCACACATACATGCACACATGCTAGTACCTTATGGTAACCACAAACCAAAACCTACAATGGATACAAAAAAAAAAAAATAAAGATAAAGAAACCTAAACATAACACTAAAGAAAACCACCAAATCACAAGGAAGGAGGCCAGAAAAAGAAAAATTGTTTCAAAAACAATTTGAAAACAATTAACAATTAACAAAATGTCAACAAGTACTCATCTATCAATGAATACTTCAAATGTTAATGGACTAAGTGTTCCAGTTAAAAGACATAAGGTGTCTGAAGGTTAAAAAAAATACCCATCTATATGCTGCCTACAAGAGATGCACTTCAGATCTGAAGGCACACATAGACTGAAAGTTAAGGCATTGAAACAAAAAGAAAGCTGGTGTAGCAATACTCATATCACACCATTCAGATTGGCTATTATTAAAAAGACAAAAAATAACAAATGTTGCAAGATGTGGATCAATTAATGCAGCCACTATGGAAAACAATACCTCGCAAAGTTCCTCAAAAAATTAAAAATAGAACTGTCATGGAAGCCAGCAGTTCCACCTCAGGATATTTGTACAAAGAAAATGAAAACACCAATTCAAATGGATATATGCACCCCTATGTTCATTGTAGCATTATTTACAATAGCCAAGATATGGAAACAACCCTTGGGTTGTGTGTCTATAGATGAATTGATAAAAATGTATGGTGACAGTTGGTAACTATACTTACTGTGAGGATCATTTCATAATATGTAAAAATATTGAATCACTTTGATGTACACCAAATACTAATGGGATATTGTATGTCAATTATACTTCCATAAAAGAATATGGCAGGATTTCAGGTTAGGTTCATCTGATTTCAAAGCTCAGGTGTGTTGTTTATGACCCTTCCATTTCTTGGTATTTCCTCCATGAATATCCTATTCAAACTGAACTCTTTATTCCTTCCACAAATGTGCCTAATTCTTTTCTATCTCTCTACCTTTTACTCATCATACTTCCATCTCTGGAATGCCCTTCCCTCTCATCTCTTCATGTATGAATTTTGCTAATCTGTCAGAGACCTCTGCCATGACACTTTTCTTGAATTCCCAGCCAGAAGTAATCTCAGTTCTGTTTGTCGGCTACATACCAATTAGCATGGTTCCTGTGCTTTAACTGCTCACTACATGCTAGTGAATGATGTTAAATTCTATTCTGTAACATTGTACATGAATTATTTCATATTCACAGAATACTTCTAAAAGCTTGGGATGCCTAGGTGGCTCAGTTGGTTGAGCGTCCAACTTTGGCTCAGGTCATGATCTCACAGCTCGTGAGTTCAAGCCCCGCGTTAGGCTCTGTGCTGACAGCTCGGAGCCTGGAGCCTGCTTCAGATTCTGTGCCTCCCTCTCTCTGCTCCAGCCCACTCACATTCTGTCTCTGTCTCTCTCAAAAATAAATAAACATTAAAAAAATTATAATTAAAAAAAATAAAAGCTCAAGTAAGTTAGAAGACTTTTTCTAAGCTTGTTATTTTAGAGAACGTGGACAGTCATAATGCTAATCTAATGTGTAGTGAGAGGAACTGACTAAAAGATAGGTCTCTTATTTCAATTTGAAATTGCAGGTATGTTTAGTAATTTTCTCTAAGCAGTTTTTACACACCTCATTTCCTTTTCATCAGCAATGTTTTGTAGCTGCAGGTGTAAAATGTAGGTTGACCATGTAAAACTGTCTTGGATACAGGCTGTCATTTTGCAAATTCCACTGGATAATTGGTATTTTTATAAATTATATAATAAAAGATATATAAATTATGCTTCTCATTTGGATTTTCTCCAAAAAAAGGCCATGGAATTACAAAAGCCAGATCACCTTTCTCCATTTAATCAAGGGCATTTTTGATGGTTGCCATTGACACACAGGTTTTGCTTTATTCACTTTATTTCATTTAGTATTTTTAAAGGCATTAATCTAAGAGCCATGGAGGGGATAAGGAAAATATAAGTGTCTGCAAAAATATAGCCTAGTCTGAAAGAGATAATGAACAATACAAGGTACTATGAAATCAAATTATCAGTGTAATGGTACAGATCGTGGATTCAGAAGATGGAGACATTTACAGTCTTTTCTAAATAATTTAGTACTTGATTACCCACTGTCTTGTACTATGTATTAAATTACTTATAAGAAACATTAAAAAGCTTTTGCCTTATAGTCTGCATGAAATACGCCTCAGTTTTTCTGACTTTGACACAAGGGTAGTCACCAGGACCAGCCCTTGCAGTGAATCATTCCTCAAGGGATTATATCTTATCCCTGGAATTAAATTCTGTCTCTACCAATTTGTGTTAATAGCTAACAGATATTGGTCTCAAAATCTACCCAAGTAGTCACAGTCTTTACTCTAGATGTATTATCTGTAAAGCATTAGTGTTTAATTTTTTTTTTTTTGCTTTTCTTTCTAAATTTTCTTTCCTCTTCTATGTTTTATTTTATTCTTTGATATTTGGCATCATAGGGAAAAATAAAACCCATGCTATGTGCCTGATAGCATGCTATTTAATTTTCATATGTATTCTCTCATTTTATCTGCACACGTAAACAATAACTTTCTTCTAGACAGTTATTAATCATTTTCATTTTTAAAGTTAAGAAAACTGAAGTCCAGAGAGGTTAAATAAATTGTCCAACATTGAGCAGACAAGTTTTCCACAGACTTCAGTATCTGGTATTAGAATGTAAGTTTGTATGCTTTTTTATAGTAGCATTTGCTAAAAGGCAAAGAATTGGATTTAGTGTTGTTTATCTTGTGCTAACAAAAGTTGAGTAGCAAATAGCACAGAATTGAAGATGAGACAGATAATGGAATGAAATACCATGAGTGAGAGCCAGAGATACAGAAACGGATCCATGAAGACTTCAGGTATTGGAATTATCAGGCACAGATTAACAACAACAACAATAATTGCTTGCTATTTTCCACTAAATAAAAACAAGCTTGAAATTGTCAGGAAACTAGGGGCTCCTGGATGGCTCAGTCGGTTAAGCATCCGACTTCGGCCTAGGTCATGATCTTGCAATTTGTGAGTTCAAGCCCCATGTCAGGCTCTGTGCTGACAGCTCAGAGCCTGGAGCCTGCTTCAGATTCTGTGTCTCCCTCTCTCTCTGCTCCTCCCCTCTTCATGATCTGTCTCTGTCTCTCAAAAATATATCAATGTAAAAAAAAAAATTAAAAAAAAAAAAAGAAATTGTTAGGAAATTGAAAAATGCCAAATGGTGATGTTGCATATTTGAAAAAGAACCAAATAGAAATTTTAGAAATGTGAAGTATCAGTGAAATTAAGAAAATAGTTTGATAGCAGACTCGACATTGCCGAAAAAGAGCTAATAAACTGGAAAATGAGTATAAAAAACTATTCAGAATGCAACACAGAAAGACAACAATGAATATACAAAAGAGAGAATAAATAATGAAAATAAAGACTCTAACATTATTTCACTGGAGTTCAGTAAACATTAGCTATTATTATTACTATATCACTTCAGAATTAAATATACACAATATACCAACAAAACTTCCTTTTACTTATTGAAACTTATCTCCAGCTTCTTCCTAACATAAAACAATATCTTTATCTATGCTCTTTTTATCTCCATGCCCTTATGTTTTATGATCTGTCCCAGCTTTCTTGCCTGAAAACTGAAGCCTTTCACAGCCTCTTCCTTCCCAGCCAGTCTGATGATTGTTCCTCCCTTGCTTTTTCATTAGGCTTCATTTATCTGTTATAAAATCTCAAGTTATATGGCATTATACTTTGTCTACAATTCTGATATCACATTTCACTGTATACTTCTTAAGGGCATGGATTTTTAAACATTTTATTAAACTTAATTTTTCAAAGCAGTTTTAGGTTTGTAGAAAAATTGAGCATCGGGTATCGAGGTTTCTCTTGTACCCTGCCCCCACACAAGCACAGCTTCCCCCACTATGGACATGACCCACCCACCATACTGGTACATTTGTTACAATCAGTGAATCTACATTGACCCATCATTATCGTCCAATGTCCATAGTTTATGCTAAGATTCACTCTTGATGGGTTTAGGCAAATGTATAATGACATGTATCCACTGTTACCATATCATACAGAATAGTTTTACTGCCCTAAAAGTCCTCTGTGCTCCACCTATCTTTCCCTACCCTCTACCCTCTGCCTAGAGGCTCTTTTCCATTTATCCTTAGAACATAACATAATACCTGATACATAGTTGCCCCCAAATAAATGATTTTAGATGTATGGTTGAATGAATGAAAGGGAGGGACAAATTGGAGAGAATCAGGACTTCTTTTCATTGTCTTGCTGACTGACATTTTGTCTCTGTTTCAGTAGTTACTCATACCAATTATATCCTAGTCAGAAGACCACCCCATATTACTGTCTTTGGGAACTCTGTGTTTCTTGAGATGCTAATTCAGATCTCACCTTATCCATTAAACCTGAGTCAAGAGTAAGCTCTGGACACTGTTAAGACTTATTTAATAAATGATCTATTTAATTCAATATATCACACTTATATATTTTTGTTTCATAAGCCTATGTCTGGACTCCCCAGTGAAACTGAATTATGTTTTTATGTGGGTAGAGTTTTCATCCCCTCAGTTTTTATGAGCAAGAGGCATCTTCATAACTTACTACTTTTTACTTGGGACTGTAGGCAATTGCCATAGAATACAAAACCTTGCAGGTCCGTAAGGAATTGACAGTCTCAGTCTTTGCATCAATTCAGCTGTCTAGAACAGAAACTTATTGGGAACTAATTAAAAACATAACAAGGAAGTAATTTGTTTTAGATTTGAGCTTACAACAGTTTCCAAACAAAGCTATAGAGGATTGTCAAATTGTTGTTAAAATAATATAACTTCTATGTGCTACCAAGAGTTATTTTTGGAACTTTCCCATCCTTTTCCAAGTGTTTTAAACATTCTAAAACTGCATCTTTTTTGTTATTTTGTTTTGATAAAAATTTAAGAAGAGAGTTTTATGCATGTTGCTGATTTTAAAGTCATCACTTTATTTTTCCTTTGACCCTCATACTGAGCAAAAGAGAGAAATAATTTAGATTTTTGAAATTTCACTCGATTAGCTTGATTATAGAAGATGTGTTTATCTGGGTGTGATTGTTTTGTGTTAGTCTACATTGTAAAACCATTGTTCACACATGTCAGTTTTTCCTCAATTTTAATTCACCGGGATGGTTCTCTATAGTTTGAGGGATTTCTGGGGGACGTGCTTTCAGGAGGCTTGAATTTGGGTTTTATGACTCAGGAAGATATGAAACTTCCACTTTAATAAATATCAATACCCATATGAAAGATTATGGCGAAAATTTAGCCCAATAATATAAAAAATCATATTCTTTTTAGTTAAGGTGAAGTTTTGCCCTTTGTATAGTAAAGGCAGTCTTAATAGCTGTGTTGGGTATCTATCATGAATTGAATAATAATACTCTTCCTTTTTGGAATAATACTACAGTGTATGATATTTACCATTCCAAAAGAAAGTAAAGCATTCAGTAAACATTATCTTTAAAATATACTGCTATCTATATTCCTCATTATGATCTTGTAATTGATACCAATTTTAAGCTGAATTCTCAATTCATGTTCACTAAAGTAATTTCAAGTCTTAAAAGGTAAACTGAGTGATAAGGTTTATGGCAGTTCTATTTTTATTCACAGATAATGCATCTGAGGTAGCAATTACTGCTCCAGGAAGTAGTAACCATAGAAACAGCTCAACAGGCCCAACACCCGACTGCTCACCTCCATCCCCTGACACTGCCCTCAAAAATATTGTAAAAGTTATTCGACCCCAGGTAAGTGCCCAGATGACATCACCTGCAGTAGTGTATTTTGTTTTGGAATCATTGCATGTATACTGCTTATATTGCAGTGCTTGGACTATTTTATGATATGCAAATAGATTTTTAGATTAAAAGAAGAGACTTGGAAGAGGATGCTTCCTAACCTTGGAGTTGATGACAGATACTGAAATCCATACTAGCTTTTGGAAAAATGAATTTATATATCACGTGAAAAAACAAGTGAAACTTAGAAAATTGACTATTTCATATCACTTTTCTCTCACTACATTTTAATAATTATGCTCCAATTATTAAACTATTACATGTTTTCTGGGTTTTCATGCTCCTTTTGTCTTCACTTCTCTCAACATGCTGCATTATTTGTGATCACCTCTCCATCTTCCAACCTAAGTTGTTTTGATATATTTTCTTTAAATTCTCTCTTCCTTGTGGTTGCCTTTTGTCCTTGTTTAAAAAATTTCTTTTAATATTTATTTATTTTTGAAAGAGAGAGAGACAGAGTGTGAGAGGCGGAGGGGCAGAGAGAGAGGGAGACACAGAATCCAAAGCAGGCTCCAGGCTCTGAGCTATCAGCACAGAGCCTGATGCAGGGCTTGAACTCACAAACTGCCGAGATCATTACTTGAGCTGAAGTCAGACATTTAACCAACTAAGCCACCCAGGCGCCCCTCCTTTTGTCCATGTTTAATATTGCACCCCTCATTGCACCTTATTTTTCTCCAGTGCTCACTTTTGTCTAGCATGTCTCTCTCTACCTTTTGTCCTTTTTTCATTTCTGTCACTTGTATGTATGGGTTTCTTTCTCTTCCCTCTTCTCTTTCAGTTGGATTTTCCAGTAGGCGGTTTGCAGGCAAGCTTTAGAAATATCATTGGGACAAGCTGTTCTGTGATATTTCATTGAAAATAGCACTTATAAAGCTGTTTGCATTATATTTTTGCCAACAGATGGACTCAGAACATGGAATTGGTGGTGTTCTCAACCTGGCTCATTCTGAATGGGCCTCATAAAATCCAAGAGAGGGGGACTTTGGATCCAATCAATGCCATTCACCATCCACTTAGATATATAGTATGAGCAAATCCTTTGAGCCAATTTGTGAGACAAATGTCTCTTTTTAAGACTGTTTTGGTCTAAATGAGCAATGATTTGCTTAATATCTTACCTTCTTCAGTATGATTTATTTTAGTTTATTTTCATTATAATCATCCTCATCAATAAATAGCATTTTGACTTTAAATATTCACTATATTTATAGAACACTTGCATATAAATAGTTTCATTTAACCATCATTAATTTCAAGGGAATGTGATAATGCGTTATGAATAAAGCTGTTGACACTACAAAGGGGCTAATTGTGCAACTGATTCAAGTTCCTTTTTTTCCCTTCAGTATAATAGTTGTCTCCTCCTGCTCAGAGGTTAGAAAAATCTTCTTGAGGTTGTACAACATCTGTATGAGGATGGAACTTACAAGTTCATTTTGGCAAGGTAACATTTCACAGTGTCCAACTGTGTGGAAGAGGAAGTGTCTTCAAAGATCTCTTCTTTTCTTCCAGAAAAATTTGATCTACTTCATTTGCTTCAAGACATAAACCTCATTAAAGCCAGATTTAGATGCTAAATGTCACATTTGTCTTCACTTGTTCTCTCATTATATGAAGGCGTTCCTAGTGTTATTGTGCAGCAATTACATTTTCAGCATTTTTAATTACTTAGGTAAGAGATTATCTTATATATATGTTAACATCCATTACTAAACACATTTATTTTTACATCAGCATAAACTATCTAATGTAAATGCATTTAGCCACTCAGTGAATAAAAAGCAGATTTTCTTTCTACATATTTGTAATCTAACCAATTCTAAAGGATCTTATTCTGTAAATCCTTCTTTGCATTCTCTATTCTATTTTAGTTTATTTTAGGTAAACTGAAAAAAAGTATTGGTAGTATGAAAGCCAGAAATTCCTTTTGACTCTATTCCTTGGTTCTGTCCTTTATTAAATGTTTATGAAGGCAACTGATTCTACCTTCCTTTCTTAGATGTTATAATGATGATTTAGGAAGGAAAAAAAAATGAAGTGAGAAATTCAGGAAACTAATGATGATGGTATTTAAATTTGAACCAGTGCAGCCTGAAAGTATGTATGTAATAGAACAGTAGCAGCTAAGGTGTATAGTTGGCAAATAATATAACCTCACTTGGACTACTCTTACTCTTGTCTCAAAGACTTTGGTGTTTTACTTATTTCTTCTGATCTTCTGGGCTCCATATTCATGGCAGAGAGCAGGAAGTAGAAGACTCAAGTGGAGGTAATTATGAGGGAGTATAGGTCAGACACATGATTTCAAGAAAGGGTTTGGAGACTAGAGGGCATGGATGGGGGATAGCTAGATGGACAGTGTAACAGACTCCCTGGTGTGCTCTGACAAGTCACAGGTGTATCAGAGATGGAACATTGTCAAGAGTTAACTGTTCCAAAGAAAAGATAATTATTGGTTAGCTTATATAAGAGCCTATATTTTGATCACAGATTTAATCCTCTAAAGTGTCTGCTAATTCTGGCTTTATGTGTGGAAATGTAGGAAATGTGAAGTTAGAATGACTTGTGGTAGTATTCAAATACGTTTTTTTTATTTACTAATTAGAAATTAATAACATGGTTGAAATGATCATTTCACTCTTGAAACTGTTGATGAGCCTTGGAAACAAAAGTATAAATACAACTGTTATCCATGAATTTACATTTATTTGCCCAGATGTTAGTAGTAGATGTATTCAGTCTTATTGTAAGAAGAATGAGAAAGAATAAATAGAAATGATAGAATAGATGGAAATGAAAACAGAACTTTCATCTCATTCACTGCAAATAAAGACTGCTTAGATAGAGCAAGTTAGGTTACTTCCCCTTTGCTTCATGCATGCCTTTACCTAACATCCTTTCCATGACTACCTATTAATGGAGAATATCCATTGTAACCAAAGAGTCCTTGCTGTCAAAATGAGGTAGGCCTGATTACACATTGCATGTGTTTCTGGTTGGTGTGTTAATTACTTGGAAGCTACCAACTTGCAGTGCTTTGTTGAGTTTGATTTATTCAGCGTATTTATTAACTCACTAAGTCACAGCTGTTAGTTCTGCATCTTGTGTTTGATCTTTTTACCTTTGCCTCTTTGGGCTCTTTCATGTCTTAAAAATGTCCAGATTATGAAGCATTCTATTTTCAATTAACAGACACTGAAATATTTATATGCTACTGGTTATTCTTTGTTTTTCTCCACTATATTGACCCACAAGGCTGAGTTTTTCTATTTAAATGAATTCACAAGGGTGGGTTTATTTACTTATATTTGAAAATAAAATTATTTTGAAACTCAAAAAATGGACTTTAAAACACTTGAAAAAATATTGCCGTTGAAAAAAATTTTAGGTAAGTCTGTTGACACACCAAGTTTTCTTCTTTCTACTAATTACATGCTTCTTGCAATAACTTTTCTTCTTTTAAAATGTTTTCTTGGTGAAGCATCTTTTTTTTCTCCCCAACTGAAGAATAAAACAAAATTTAATGAATTTTGACCATTGCATATGTAGGTGTAATCACCACTCAAAGCAAGATATTAAAACATTGTCATCATCCCTGAAAGTTGCTTCATGCCCCTTTTCAATCAACTACCCCCATTCCCTCCTTGAAAGCAACTTTCTTTCTTTCTTTCTTTCTTTCTTTCTTTCTTTCTTTCTTTCTTTCTTTCTTCTTTTTTAATGTTTATTCATGTTTGAAAGACAGAGAGACACAGAGTGTGAGTGGGGGAAGGGCAGAGAGAGATGGAGACACAGAATCCCAAGCAGGCTCCAGGCTCTGAGCTGTCAGCACAGACTGACATGGGGCTTTATACTCACAGCAAGAGATCATGACCTGAGTCGAAGTTGGTTCCTTAACCAACTGAGCCATCCAAGTGCCCCGAAAACAACTTCTTTCTGATTGTTATTGCCATAGATTAGAATGGTCTATTCTTGGACTTTACATAAATGGAATCCTCCAGTGTGTGTTTTGTGTATGTCAATGTCTGACTTTTTTCACTCAACATAATGTTTTTGGGATTCACTCATATTGTTCCTTTATTGCTGAGTAGTATTCTCTTGGATTAATATAGTACAATTTGTTTATCCATTTTCCTGTTGATTGATACTTGTGTTGTTTTCCTGCTGTTTGATATTTTGAACGAATGTGCTGTGAATACTCACATTCAAATCCTTTTATGGGCATATGTTTTTGTATACATACCGAAGAGTGGAATTGTTAGGTCATAAAGTAGATGAGTAAATAACTTTATAAGAAACTTCCCAAGAACTTTTCAGAGTAGTTGTTCCATTTTATAATCACAAGAGAAAGGTGTGAGAATTTTAGTTTCTCCACATTCTCTCAGACTTTTGGTGTATTAGACTTTTAAATTTTTTTTACTTTAATCATTCTTATGGGTGTGAAAAGATTTCTCATTATAGTTTTAATTTGCATTTTTCTTGTAACTAATAATATTGAGCACCTTTTCTTGTGGTTATTGACCATTCTTAGATCTTTTGAGGAGCGCCTATTCAAGTTTTTTTTAATGGAGTTGTTTAAATTTCTGGTTGTAGTAATTATTTATAAGTTGTCTTGTAATTCCTAAAGATATGAGTCCTTTGTCAGGTTTCTGCACTGCAAATATTTTTCCTCAGTCTGTGATTTACCTAAATATTTTTAATGGTGAATTTGGTGAACAGAATGTTTTAATTTTGGTGATATCCAATTTATCAATTGTCGTCTTTCATGGCTAGTGCTTTTTGGGTCTTGTCCAGGTAGTGAATATGTGCACCTATATTTTTTACAGAAGATTTCTGGTTCTTGCTTTTACATTTAGTTCATGATTCATCTCAAATTGTTGTTGTATGGTGTGAGGTAGGAGTTGAGATGCATTACTTTCCTACTCAGAAAAAGACTTTCTTGTCTTCATTGAGTTGATTTAATGCTTTAGTATTGTTTATTACTTTCACTTTCCAATTGTGTTGGTACATAGAAATGCAATTGAATTTTATTTTATCCTTGTATCCTACCACCTGGATAATTTCATTTAAAAGTTATAGTAGTTTCTTTTTAATTTCTTAGAGTTTTTTCTGTCATTGAGAATAATGATGGTTTTACTTCTTTTCTAGTCTTTATACCTTCTTTTTCTTTTTCTTACTGCTGTGACTACAATGCAATGATGTAGAAGTGGTAAAACTAAAAGTCCTTGTCTTGTTCTCTAACTTTGATGGAAAGAATTCAGTATTAAACATAATATCAACTATAAGTTTTTTGTATGTACCCTTCTACTCCTATTTTGCTGAGAGGTTATAACATAAAAAGGTATTGATATTTTCTTTCTTTCTGTATATATTTATATAATCATAAAATTTTTTTCTTTTGTTCCATCAATGTGATAAGTTACATTCTTTATTTACTAATGTTAATTCAACTTTGCATTTCTGGGATAAATATGACTTAGTTATGATGTTTTATCTTTTTTCTGTAGTATTTGATGCAAAAGACAATTTGGATAAAGCATTAGTGTACGGAGAGATGGATTAGATCTAAGGGAGTCAGAGATGACTAATGACTTGAACCCAGTCGGCTGGGATTTTGGAATGATATTTATAGATATAGGAAAGACTTGAGCAGAAGTTCATTTTGGTGAGGGAGAAGGATGATAAATTTGGTTTTGTAAATGTGTTGAATGTTGGGCATGATATGCAAATTGGAAATATTGGAGTAGAGCTCTGGTGAGAGAGGTAGGAGTTTAGGGTAAAGATTTTACAGTCATTTATAGAATTTGCTGGTGAAGGGAGATAGTACCAAAGACAGAATGCTGGGAAATGTTTACACTTAAGGAATATAATATTTGTTGAGCACATAATATAATTTAATTTTCATAAATTTTTGGAGTTGATATTATTATTTTAATTTTGTAGATGAGAAAATTGAGAACCAGGAAGTTTAAGTAACTTCTTCACATACACTTCAGGAAGAAGGCCTTAGCAAAAGAGAGAAGGAGCACTGAGAGATATAAAAGAGAAAAGGCCAAACATTATCATGAACATAAAAAGAGAAAAGAAAGTTGAAGAAGAGATTAGTCAACATTGTCAAAACTTATAGGGTGATAAGGTAAGGGAGATCAAAATGTCACTTTATTTGGTGATTTTGAGGGCAAAGGCCTTCAAGAATACAATTTCCTTCAAGTGGAGAAGGTAGAAGCTTATGATATGGAGAGTTGAAGAGTTGGAGAAAAGCAGTACATTGACTGCAGATTAATCTTTTGAATAATTTGCTTGTAAAAGGAAAGAAAGTAGTATGCCAGTGTGTTGAAGGAAGGGCAAAATTGATGAAATAGTTTTTCTTTTATTTTTGATGCAAGAAATTAAACTTGGTTGTAGAGAATGAGAAAGAGGAAACTAAAAGTTGATTTGGGAGACGAGTGATGGGGACTAAAATGTTAAATTTCATAATGGGAGGACTGACTAAATGTAATTAGCTTCCGGGGCACCTGGGTGGCTCAGTCGGTTAAGCGGCCAACTTCGGCTCAGGTCATGATCTCACGGTCCCGTAAGTTCGAGCCCCGTGTCAGGCTCTGTGCTGACAGCTCAGAGCCTGGAGCCTCTTTCAGATTCTGTGTCTCCCTCTCTCTGACCCTCCCCCGTTCATGCTCTGCCTCTCCCTGTCTCAAAAATAAATAAACATTAAAAAAAAATAAAAAATAAATAAATGTAATTAGCTTCCTAATACAAACACTCTTGGCATTGCTGGATGCCAGAAACATGTTAGATAAAGCATTAACTGTTAGAGCACTGGATTCTTGAGCTGTGCCCTTGGTGGTGGTTTTAGCCTGATGGGTTTTTCTGTTTCTTTCTCCTGTTTTATAACACACATCAAGTGTTAAATTACAGAGGAGGGCATTTGAGAAGTGGCTGTAGGTGGAGGCAGAAAGAGAGACTTAGTACAATAGTACTGAGATCATCCAAGCATGTACTTAATATTGAACATTATAACATTTTAATGAACATAGGTAGATGCTAACAAGAAGTCAACCTGATCAATATGAAAGTTCTGATCGTCTTGAGGTGTTCCTGGTATTGTCCAGATCCTACCACATAATTTAAATCCCATCCTAAGTAGAATTCAACAGAATGAAATTACTTTAGGCTGCATTCTTCTGTAGATAAGGAGGGACCCTATCAAAAAGAAGCAAACAGGCCTAGGGATAAAGAAAAGAAAAAGTCAAGGGTCCAGTTCTCACAAAAGACTAAGGGAGATAGATAATTTAAAGAAAGATGAGCTTCTCAGGATCCTGAGAAACTTAACAGAAACCCATGGGGGAGGGGAAGGAAAAAAAAAAGAGGTTAGAGTGGAAGAGAGCCAAAGCATAAGAGACTCTTAAAAACTGAGAACAAACTGAGGGTTGATGGGGGGTGGGAGGGAGGGGAGGGTGGGTGATGGGTACTGAGGAGGGCACCTTTTGGGATGAGCACTGGGTGTTGTATGGAAACCAATTTGACAATAAACTTCATATATTGAAAAAGAAAACTAAAAAAAAAAAAAGAAAGATGAGCTGCTTCTGAATTCCTACTTATGATGGACTCTTTAAATCAGGTGATATCTCAACCTCAAGGAATTAAATATTTCAGATATTCTTCTTTATTTTTTGTGTTTAATGAGGTAGTAATAAATTAATTTAATAATAAACCATAGTATCTCTCCCTTCCATTATGGGGTTACATAAAATTCCTGCCAAATCTAGAATAACATTTTGCTGGGCACTGGGGGTTATAGAATACATATGCTAAATTGTAAAATTAGAAATAAGAGTGGGTATGTAAAAAGCAAAGGCATATAACTCAGAGTACAGAACATTGTATTGGGTTGCCACAAAAATAGATAAAGAATAAAAAGACCTTCAAAGAAATAATCTTTAAATTTTTTTTATTGTTGAGTATTGAGCCATTTATTTTTATTATTGTGTGTGTGTGTTCATTTATTTCTTATAAAAACCCTACAAGGTAGGCACTTTTTTTCTTTATTTTACTGATTGGGGCCGAGATTAAGAAGGTCGAATAATTCCCAGGGTTACAAAGCCACTGACTGGAAGAGCTCTGGTCTTCTAAATCCAGTAGTCTATTAATGTTAATTAGCTCATTGGAGAGAAAATGATAAAGGTGGAATATTGATATTCCAGAGACTTGATGAAGTTTAAAAGGAGAATAATAGATTGGAAAAAGGAAGAAGAGCAGAAACATAGTTGGCAACGGTTTTACCCCAAAATTGGGAAACAAAGAAGACTGTATTCAATAATTTGGAGTCTTGCCACCAAAGCTAAGTGAAAGAAGATTAAAGGCAGAAAGATAAGAAAATACAGAAAATAATCTTAGATGAAAGAAATAACAATTTGGAAAGGGAAAAAAAAATGAAAAAGAATTTAGTGACCCCAACAATTGGCCAGTAGGCCTTGACAAATTAGAATTTCCTGGGATCTTTTAAAAAAATATCTGGTCCTAATCCCAGACCAGTTAAATCAATATCTCTAAAGGCAAGACTTTTTAACCCAGTATTTTTGGATAGGCTGTAGATGGTCTATGAAACTCATGGAATTATATATAAAATTTTTCTCGGATATGACTTTTTATGGGAATTAAATTTTAATCATGCTTCTGTCACATACCTGCCTCTTATGTAACCTTTATGACCTCAATTTGTCAGTAAAGTCAGTGATATTTGCCTCATGTGATTACCTAGTAAAACTCAAACCGGATAAAATGTGCCACAGTGTGGTATAAATTGTAAAACCATATAGCAACCCAAATTGTTATTACAGTGGTGGTTAAATCATGTTTGCCCACATTTGAAATACAGCCTTTGACAGACAATCTTCTTACTCCTATGGTCTCATTCACAAATGAGATGATAGCAACTTTGGACTTTAACAAATGTAGGTGGGAGACTTTTAAAGTTTCCCAAATCATTTGAATCTATCTAGGATGATGCTAGCCAAATATGGGGTAATCACTGACTCCAGAATTTCATTCCTAAGAGTTCTGCATAAGAGAGCAATAGGAAGTATAAACTCCTAAAATTTGGCATGTGAGAGAAGCCAATGAAGATAAATTGGCACAGTATTGGGTCAGCCTGACCTAATGCAGGAGAGGAAAAATCCAGAATCTAGAAAGCATCCTCTATGAACTGCATCTTCTATTAATGACTGAAATCACCACCAGTCTATATGAAGGTCATGCCATTCCTACACCAGTGGAATATTATTCATTTTCGTTTATCTTCTTTTGGTGAAATCCTTCAGTATCTATCAGAAAAACAAGGAATTATTTGCTATTGATATTTTCTACATGTAAAAAATAATTTTCATCTCTTTTTCTAAGCAAGAAATGTAATCCTTGAATTTAGTACCCAGAATACCATTGACAATGACAGCCCTTATTAAATGGGATCTTTCTTTTGTGTTATTCAGGGTTTTTCTTCCACATACATAAAAATCTCAGTGGATTCCATTATTTGACATGTGTTTCTCTAAGCGTCTCTAGGCAGTCTGAATAAGAATGCATAGATGAAAAATTCTCTGGGAAAAATTATCTTAAAAATAAAATGCCAGTAATGAAGCAGCAGAAAAACAAATCAAGGAATTCAATCCCATTTACAGTTACACCAAAATCAATATACCTAGGAATAGACATAACTAAAGAGGTAAAAGATCTTCACTCTGAAAACTATAGAAGACTTACGAAAGAAATTGAAGAGGACATAAAGAAATGAGAAGACATTCCATCCTCATGGATTGTAAGAACAAACATTGTTAAAATGTCTACACTACCCAAAGCAATCTACACATTTAATGCAATCCCTATCAAATACCACCAGCATTCTTCACAGAGCTAGAACAAATAATTCTAAAAATTTGTATGGAACCACAAAACACACCAAACAGCCAAAGCAATCCTGAAAAAGAAAACAAAACTGGAATCATCATGATTCCGGATTTCAGGCTATATTACAAAGCTGTAGTCATCAAGACAGTATGGTTTTAGCACAAAAACAGACACATAGATCAATGGAACAGAATAGAAAACCCAGAAATGGACCCACAAATATCTGGTCAACTATTCTGAGACAACGTAGGAAAGAATACCCAAAGGAAAAAAGACAGTCTCTTCAGCAAATGGTGTTGGGAAAATTGGACAGTAACATGCAGAAGGATGAAACTGGACCACTTTCTTATACCATACACAAAAATAAGTTCAAGATGGATTGAAGACCTAAATGTGACACAGGAAACCATCAAAATCCTAGAGGAGAATATGAGGCAGCAACCTCTTTGAACTTGGCTGGAGCAACTTCTTACTAGATGTGTCTCTGGAGGCAAGGGAAACGAAAGCAAACATGAACTATTAGGACTTCAAGATAAAAAGCTTCTGCACAGTGAAGGAAACAATAAAGCTAAAAGTCAGCCTACAGAATAGGAAAAGATATTTGCAAATAACATCATATAAGGGTTAGTGTCCAAAATCTATAAAGAATTTATCAAACTCATTACCCAAAAAACAACCCAGTTAAGAAATGGGCAGAAGACATGAATAGACACTTTTCCAAAGAAGACATTTAGATGTCTAATAGACGCATGAAAAGATGCTCAACATCACTCAACGGGAGAGAAATACAAATCAAAATCACGATGAGATACCACCTCACACCTGTCAGAATGGATAAAATTAACAACACAATAAACATCATGTGTTGGCAAGGATGCAGAGAGAGGGGAATCCTTTTGCACTGCTAGTGGGAATGTAAACTGATGCAGTCATTCTGGAGAATAGTATGGAGGTTCCTCAAAAAATTAACAATGCAGATACCTTATGATTCAGCAATTGGACAATTGGGTACATGCACCCCAATGTTTATAGCAGTATTATCAACAACAGCCAAACTAGGGCGAAAGCCCAAATGTCCATCAACTGATGAATGGATAAAGAAGACAGGCATATATATACAAAGAATATTACTCAGCCATCAAAAAGAATGAAATCTTGCCACTTGCAATAAAGTGGATGGAACTAGAATGTATTATGCTAAGCAAAATAAGGCAGTCAGAGAAAGACAAATACCATATGATTTCACCCATAGGTGGAATTTAAGAAACAAAATAGATGAACATATGGGAAGGGGAGGGGACAAAGGAGAGAAGGAGAGAAACCACAAGAGATTTGTAATGATAGAGAACAAACTGAGGGTTGATGGAGGGAGGTGGTGGGAGATGGGCTAGATGGGTGATGGGTATTAAGGAGGTCACATGTTATGAGGAACACTGGGTGTTGTATGTAAGTGATGAATCACTGAATTCTCCTGAAACCAATATTGCACTGAATATTAACTAAAATTTAAAAATAAATAAATAAATAAAAATGTCCAGAAAGTAGAGTTGGTATTATTGCCTAAATGTCTTAAGTGGCAGGCCACAATTTGAATTCTACTCTCATATCTCCAGTTAGGTCACTTGTTACTGACTCACACTGGGTAAAGTTAAAAGCCCCCAGTTACCTCTGCCTCTAAATTCATGGAAACCTATTTGACCACATGAAGAATAGTATACCTGATGTATAAATCTGAAACTAATCACTTCAGTTTCCTAACCTTGTCTGTTCTAATATCGTGAAATGTAGCTATGAAAGTACCACAGACTGCTCTGTTACTTTATTTATTCATTAATTCAATAAATATAGTTCAGTGCTTACTGTATGCTGGGTGTCATAAGAGGAGATTTGATTATGAAGATGCATAAAATAATATTTAATCAGTGGAGGGAGACTATGCTCTAAACAGATGTTTGGAATTTCACTGATGGAACTCATTGATTAAATGCCCCCAGGGATCATTTTTTCAATCTACACTCCCTCCCTATGTACTCATATCCAGTTCCAGAGCTTTAAGTGCTATCTGTATGCTGATTACTCCTAAATTTATATTTCCAGCCTTGACTACTTTCCTGAACTCCAGGCCCATATCCAGCCACCTCCTCTAAATCTTAATTGATTGTCTAAAGAGCATTTTAACTTTAACATGGGTAGCACTAAAGTTTGTATTTCAGTTAATGGCAGCCCAGGCTAAAAGACTTGTCATCCTTGTTTCTTTTCTTTCTCTCACATCCCCACCTCCAATTCTTCAGAAAACCCTATAGACCAGCAATTCCTAAGGTATGGTTCAGGACTCCCTGATAGTTTCCAAGACCCTTTTAGAAGGTCTGTGAGGTCAAAACTATTTTCATAGTAATACAAATGTGCACTTTTGTGTGCACTTGTATGTTCTTAGGTTTTAAAAGTATCTCAGTTTTAGTTTTTAATATATTAAATACTTATGGACATGACCCTCATGAATAAAACCTTTTTAGTATTCTCAATAATTTTTAAGGATGCAAAAGGGTCCTGAGATCAAAAAGTTTAAATATTGTCCTCTAGTTTTCCTTTCAAAATACTTCTTGACTCAGGACTCTCTTACCATCTCTTCTCTGTCACTCTCATGTAAGCTATTAATATCTCTTGCCTGAACTTTTGAAAAAGCCTCTTACCCTGTTCCTGGCATTGAATGTTGTGCCCTTATTGTCCTTTTGCAAATCGGGAGAGTTTTATAAATTAGATCATGTCAATTCACCTGGCTGACCTTCCAATGTTTTCCCCTCTCGCTCAGTGTAAAAGCATACAATGTCCTAAATAATTTGACTCTACTTGATCTCCTGATCTTTCTCCTTCCATCTCTGCCTAGCTTACTTTATGCTGTCCATGCCATCTTGCCTGCATTACCTCAGATAAGCCAAACAGTTCCTGCTTTAGGAATTTTGTACTCATCATTCACTTGTCTGGAGTGCCTTTCTCCCTGAGACTTCATGGCTCATTATCTTTCTTTCTTTAGGTCATTATTCAGATGCCACCCTTCTGAGAGAAGCCTTCTCTGACCACTGAATATAAAGTAACCACCACTTTAATTTCTATCTCCTTTATGCTATTTTTCCTTTATAGCATTTTTCACTCCTGAATTAGTATTTATGTGTTGATTTGTTCAGTGTCTTTCTTCCCGATTTGAATGGATGTTCCACGAGGAGAACTGTGTTGTATGATGATGATGATGATGATGATGTTTAATTAAATGCTCAATCCCAGCACCTAGAACAATACCTCATACATAATTAATGGTCAATAGATGTATCTGAATAAATTCAGTGAGTATGGTTGGGTGAAGGGCAGTGAAACTATTTTTGGAAGGGAGTACTCAAACTGAACTTACATTTGAATAGGAATTTGTTAGATGACGTGGTAGATCTATGGTCTAGGGATAAGGATAGGAAAAGCAAGGCATTTACAATTTTTTGACTTAATGCTATGCCAAATTCACCAGAATATTCTTTTTTTTTTTTTTTAAATGTTTATTTATTTATTTTTGAGAGACAGAGACAGAGCATGAGCAGGGGAGGAGCAGAGAGAGAGACACAGAATCCGAAACAGGCTCCAGGCTCCGAGCTGTCAGCACAGAGCCTGACGCGGGGCTCGAACTCACAAACCGTGAGATCATGACCTGAGCCGAAGCCGGACGCTCAGCCGACTGAGCCACCCAGGCGCCCCTCACCAGAATATTCTAATAAATCTAGAAGTTGCCACCAGATATTCTACCTACTCCCTTCAATCATAATATCCTAATCTCTAAGGAAACTAATTCTGAATAATAATCTTGAGGGCAAAAAAGATTTCCATGATCAAATATATTGGGGAAACACAGGGTTAAATACTTTTCTTCATGAAAGGATTCTTTATAGCCCTCTCCCACTACTACCCCTAGAAACCCATTAATATTTTTCACAACTAGTGATCCACAAAACACAATTTGGGAAACATGATCTAGGTCACTGGATATGTTTCTTTATAACTTATCCTAGCAATTCTCTTCTGGTTTGATTTTTCTACTCATTCTGCACAAATTCATGCTGTTGAGAAAGGAAGCCATGCTGACTCAGCAAGAAATATGTGTCATTCATTTAGCATGTTCAGAGTGGTAGCTATATCTCTTAATCCTCTGAGCAACCATGTGAGATAATAGGGCCATTATGATTCCTATCTCATGTATGAGGAAAAGTATAAAATAAGTATACCATATATTGTACCATGCTGAAAAACAAGTTTTAAATCAATGCTATTAAATGATTAAAACTGAAAAGCAAATAATTTGAAGGATCTATATTTTTCACTATAGTTTTCATCTGTATTTTTCAATATAGAAGGATCTATATTTTCATTCATACTGTAATATAGTATTATTTTAGCATCATCTATCTTACATTGATTGAATTCAATTCAATAAGTTTCAGTCATTATACTAGGCACTATGAGGTATAAAAAAGTTTATATAATAGGTTTCAGGAGACAAATTGCACTGCTTTCTTTCTCTCCCACATTCAGAACCAGTCGAGAGATGATTGCAGAAGTTGGACAAATTAAAATCAAATCTCATATTTTTTTTATTATTACTGATAAAACTGATTTGAACAGTGTGATTCTAGATAAGTGGCCAAGGGTGCTTGCTGTAACTTTGCCCCTGAATTAAACATGCATCTACCCCATCACAGGCAATCTATAAGGTGAATTTGCCATGAAAGAGCAGATAATGTATTCATTATGCTGACATATTTGACCTGACATATGCTCTGAGATGAGGCTGGGAAAATGGGGAACCAAGTAGGTCTGCAGATTTTATTCCAAGTACAGCTAGAGGCCAATAAAGAACTTTAAGCAAGAATATGACACGATTTGATTTACATTTTAAAAAGATCACTCTGGTTAGAGAATACTTTATGGAGAGCAATTGAAAGCAGGGGAAATAATTAGGGTTTTGTGGTTTGTTCAGGAGAGAGAGTGTAGTTGTTTGGATCCGGGGGGTAAAGTGGAGGTATAGAGAGGTAGATGGTTTTGAGACACCTTTTCAAAGTAGAAACCATACTATTTATTATTGAGTTGAATTCAGGGGATATAGGATATGAATCAAGCATGCCTAGGTTTATGGCTTTGAGCCACTGTACAAATTATGGTATCATTTACTGAAATGGCAAGATCTAGTTGAATCTAGGGAGTTTTGGTGAGTTTGTTTTGTTTTGGTGTTGCTAGGGATTAGGAGCAAGGATCAAAATTGTGTTTTGGCTATACAAAGTTTGAGATACCTTCTAGGTATCAAGTAGATGGTTAGATGTAAGCATTTCTAGCCCTTCCACTATGTTCCTTAAGCAGTATGTGTCTATTTCTATATCATTTTTATATGGGTATTATAAAAGTATATGCATCAAAGAGATGAGAAAATTTATGAAAAGTATATTAATTGTATTACTCTTTATAAAAGCATAAATTGAAAATAATCCCCCACTAGTCTGTGAAATTCCTCTTTTTTGCTTCTTGATGTTTAGTGAAGAACTTGGCAATAACTATTTGCTGTGTGAACATAGGGTTAACTGATGTAATTTGACATGACTGCTTAGGAAAGTTGTATGTGACAGCAGGCCATAAATACTTAATTTAATTGAGCCAGGTACCAAATCATATTGCTATTTTAATTGCAATTACTTTTCTCTCACATGTCTCTTAAATATCAGAAAGACACTCTAAAACTGTCTTATATCTTTCACTGTATTCCATTAAAATGCAATAAAGATGCCAACACAAAAAGATATCTATGTAATAATTACAATTATTGAAGTAATACATTAAGAGCATCATTAAGTTAATGAGAGACAAGACAAGACATAATTTTAAATACGTTAAATTATATAAACAAACATTAGGCAATACACTCTAACAAAATATTGATAAGTGGTTAATAACTCTAAAGAGATATTTTCTATCTTCTCATCCTTATCCTTCCTTTTTCTCTTTTCTGTCAGAACAGTTACAAATGATTAGCTCAGCCGTCATTTCTCTATTAACTAACAGAATGTTTGAAATGATAGAGATACCGTCAATATTTCAAACTTAATTTCAGAGACACTAGCATTCACTTAACATAAAAGCTGTGAAAGTAATCTCAAAGGAAAAGATAAATAGCCTTGACTACATAAAAATTGAACGCTACACTGCATCAAAAAAAACCCAATTAAAATAGGAAGCAAGTAAGGCACCTGGGTGGCTCAGTTGGTTATTTGTCCAACTCTTGATTTCATCCCAGGTCATGAAGCCATGGTGGTGAGGTCAGCCCTTCATTGGGGTCAGTACAGAGCATGGACCCTGTTTGGGATGCTCTCTCTCTCCTCTGTCCCTCCCCTGCTCATTCTCTATCTCTTTCTCTCTCAAAATAAATAAACAAAGTTAAAAAATGGAAAACAAGTAACAAATGAGTTAGAGATATTTATGATAAATATAAACAATCAAATTGTTATTACTATAATATGCAAAGAGGTCTTGCAAGACCACAAGGAAGGCTAATATGTCCATGGAAAAGAACAGGCAAAAAATAGGAATAAATGATTCATGAAGAAAAAAATTAATATCTAACAAACAAAAGGAGAAATGTTTAGCAGCCCTGTATATCAAAGAAGTTCAAAATAAAATCATAACATTTTAGTTTAAGAAATGATTAAAACTTTTTCTAAAAAAATCCTGTGGTAAGTATATGATAAAGGCATGGTGATACAGGCATTCAATAGACTGAAGGTGGAAATGTTTCTGTAAATCTTCTTGGTAATGTGAATCAAGAACCATAAAACAATATAGTATTTTATATCTAGTAATTTCTTATCCATGCCAATGAAATGCTCAGAAAGAGGAAAAAAAATCTGTAAAATATATCAATCGCAGCACTATTTTTTAAAACTTTTTAAATTGAATTATAGATGACATACAATGTTATATTAGTTTTAGGTGTACAGCATAGTGATATGACAGTTCCATACATTATACAATGTTCACAATAACTATAGTTCTAATCAGTCACCGTATGATGTTATTACAATGTTATTGACTATATTTCTTATA
This sequence comes from Panthera leo, assembly GCF_018350215.1. Classification (NCBI taxonomy): domain Eukaryota; kingdom Metazoa; phylum Chordata; class Mammalia; order Carnivora; family Felidae; genus Panthera; species Panthera leo. Next base: position 119,572,159 of record NC_056685.1, on the reverse strand, counting down.
CTATACTTTTTATCCTCATCCTTATTTATTTTATAACTGCAAGTGTGTATCTCTTAATCCCCTTCACCTATTTTGCTTGTCCCTTCAGCCCCTTCCCTTCCAGCAAGGAATACCTTTCCATTTATTTGCATCATCTTTCGTTTATCAGTATATTTTAGTTTAGTTTTCAGAGTATAGGTATTTTACCTCCTTGATCAAATTTTCTTAGTTCTTTTTCATTGATGCAATTATAACTGGGATTCTTTTAATTTCTCTTTCTGATGGCTCAATATGAGTGTATAAAATGCAACCAATTTCTGTATGTTTTTTTTATCACTTTTGTCTGCTTTTGGTCGCTCTCTAGTGCCTCCAAATAGTGTTTTTTATATTTATATATTTTTGAGAATTTACAATTATCTAGGGAAAGTTTAGTCTATTATAAACTACTCCCCTTTTGAAAGTCAAATCAATTTGTATCATAAAAATATTTCTAGCTCCTAAAGCTAACCTGTAATTAGGAGTAGCTTGTTTTGTGAAGTAGTGAGCTAAGTTAACCTGGAATATTCAAACCTATCACATGGTTATTTAGCACATAAGTATACAGCACGTACTGTTAATAGAAATGAGTTTTGTATTAGATGAAAACTGGATGGGGTGTACTATGTATTCATCACTTCAAATTGTGTATGAAGGTCTGGATATTTTAGTCTTACAGTCTGCAAAATATTTTAAGTACTTGTTAGAGAATTAAACCTTGGCCTCAATGCCACTAAAAGGTATTAAAAATTTTGCCAAAAGAAGTTGTATTTGTGTATTTTTAAAAAATGGTATGCTGTCCACAAATACCTTCATGGGTTATCTGAAAGTAAACCAGGGACAGCATAGTGTTTGCGTACATATTATGGGATTACATTACCCAGGTTTGAATATGAACTCCGCTGCTTTCTGCCTAGGTGATCTGAGGCAAAATACTTAAACTTTCTGTATTCAGTTCCCTAATTTATAAAATAAGGATGAGAATAATAATCCTCAGAGTTGTTGTATTCAATGTGTAATGCATGATAAGTGCTGGGGAAGTTTTTGGCATCTAGAAATTATTTAAAATGTTACCTATCACAACCAGAGATCTCAATGCCTGAACCCAATTATGTTCTTGTTTCATAGACCTGCTTTCCATTATACTATCACCTTGCAGTAAGGCTCACTAAACAGTCTTTTTTTGTATTTTTTATATGAAATTTATTGTCAAATTAGTTTCCATACAACACCCAGTGCTCATCCCAAAAGATGCCCTCTTCAATGCCCATCACCTACCCTCCCCTCCCTCCCACCCCCCATCAACCCTCAGTTTGTTCTCAGTTTTGTTTTTTTTTTAGGATGGTGATTATTTTTTTTTCTTTTTTTTTTCCAATATATGAAATTTATTGTCAAATTGGTTTCCATACAACACCCAGTGCTCATCCCAAAAGGTGCCCTCCTCAATACCCTTCCCCCACCCTCCCCTCCCTCCCACCCCCCATCAACCCTCAGTTTGTTCTCAGTTTTTAACAGTCTCTTATGCTTTGGCTCTCTCCCACTCTAACCTCTTTTTTTTTTTTTTTCCTTCCCCTCCCCCATGGGTTTCTGTTAAGTTTCTCAGGATCCACAGAAGAGTGAAACCATATGGTATCTGTCTTTCTCTGTATGGCTTATTTCACTTAGCATCACACTCTCCAGTTCCATCCACGTTGCTACAAAGGGCCATATTTCATTCTTTCTCATTGCCACGTAGTACTCCATTGTGTATATAAACCACAATTTCTTTATCCATTCATCAGTTGATGGACATTTAGGCTCTTTCCATAATTTGGCTATTGTTGAGAGTGCTGCTATAAATATTGGGGTACAAGTGCCCCTATGCATCAGTACTCCTGTATCCCTTGGGTAAATTCCTAGCAGTGCTATTGCTGGGTCATAGGGTAGGTCTATTTTTAATTTTTTGAGGAACCTCCACACCGCTTTCCAGAGCGGCTGCACCAATTTGCATTCCCACCAACAGTGCAAGAGGGTTCCCGTTTCTCCACATCCTCTCCAGCATCTATAGTCTCCTGATTTGTTCATTTTGGCCACTCTGACTGGCGTGAGGTGATATCTGAGTGTGGTTTTGATTTGTATTTCCCTGATGAGGAGCGACGTTGAGCATCTTTTCATGTGCCTGTTGGCCATCCGGATGTCTTCTTTAGAGAAGTGTCTATTCATGTTTTCTGCCCATTTCTTCACTGGGTTATTTGTTTTTCGGGTGTGGAGTTTGGTGAGCTCTTTATAGATTTTGGATACTAGCCCTTTGTCCGATATGTCATTTGCAAATGACATCTTTTCCCATTCCGTTGGTTGCCTTTTAGTTCTGTTGGTTGTTTCCTTTGCTGTGCAGAAGCTTTTTATCTTCATAAGGTCCCAGTAGTTCACTTTTGCTTTTAATTCCCTTGCCTTTGGGGATGTGTCAAGTAAGAAATTGCTATGGCTGAGGTCAGAGAGGTCTTTTCCTGCTTTCTCCTCTAGGGTTTTGATGGTTTCCTGTCTCACATTCAGGTCCTTTATCCATTTTGAGTTTATTTTTGTGAATGATATGAGAAAGTGGTCTAGTTTCAATCTTCTGCATGTTGCTGTCCAGTTCTCCCAGCACCATTTGTTAAAGAGACTGTCTTTGTTCCATTGGATGTTTTTTGTCAAAGATGAGTTGGCCATACGTTTGTGGGTCTAGTTCTGGGGTTTCTATTCTATTCCATTGGTCTATGTGTCTGTTTTTGTGCCAATACCATGCTGTCTTGATGATTAGAGCTTTGTAGTAGAGGCTAAAGTCTGGGATTGTGATGCCTCCTGCTTTGGTCTTCTTCTTCAAAATTACTTTGGCTATTCGGGGCCTTTTGTGGTTCCATATGAATTTTAGGATTGCTTGTTCTAGTTTCGAGAAGAATGCTGGTGCAATTTTGATTGGGATTGCATTGAATGTGTAGATAGCTTTGGGTAGTATTGACATTTTGACAATATTTATTCTTCCAATCCATGATCACGGAATGTTTTTCCATTTCTTTATATCTTCTTCAATTCCCTTCATAAGCTTTCTATAGTTTTCAGCATACAGATCTTGTACATCTTTGGTTAGATTTATCCCTAGGTATTTTATGCTTCTTGGTGCAATTGTGACTGGCATCAGTTTCTTTATTTGTCTTTCTGTTGCTTCATTATTAGTGTGTAAGAATGCAACTGATTTCTATACATTGATTTTGTATCCTGCAACTTTGCTGAATTCATGTATCAGTTCTAGCAGAACTGTATGTTAATTTTGTATCCTGCAACTTTACTGGATCCATTTATTAGTTCAAATAGTGTTTTGGTGTAGTCTTTACAGTTCTATATATAGTATCATGTTATCTGTAAATAGTGGTGGTTTTACTTCTTCATTACCAATTTGGAAACCTTTTCTTGCCTAACTGCTGTGACTAGGATTTCCAATATTATGTCAAATAAAAGTGCTGAGAGGAGGCAGCCTTGTCTTATTCCTGAACTTAGAGGAAAAGCTTTCACCTTTTTACCATTGAGGGGGTTCACTTCTGGGCTCTCTTTCCTATTCCATTGATCTCTGTGACTACTCTTTTGTACCGTACTATACTGTTTTGATTTATACAGCTTTGTAGTATATCTTGCAATCCCTGACAGCACTATTTTATTTTTTTTATTTTTTTTTAAATTAGGAAAGAGTAAATGTAGTTTATTGTTTTTCATTCTTTTTTTCATTCTTTTCATTCTTTTATTCTTTTTTTTTTCATTCTTTTATTCTTTTTTTTTGTTCAATATATGAAATTTATTGTCAAATTGGTTTCCATACAACACCCAGTGCTCATCCCAAAAGGTGCCCTCCTCAATACCCATCACCCACCCTCCCCACCCTCCCACCCCCATCAACTCTCAGTTTGTTCTCAGTTTTTAAGAGTCTCTTATGCTTTTAAAGCCACTATTAATAGCAAAATAATAAGGCTATCCAAATCATTTAGGAAAGAAAGAAGAAAGGAGGAAGGAAAGAAAAGGAGGGAAGGAGAAGGAAGAGGAAGGAAACAAAAGTAAAAAGCAAAAAAGGAAAACCAAAAATAATCATTATAAATTAAGAAGAAAGAAGTAAGATTAAACAGGATAGCTATCACTATAAATGTAAATAACTTAATCTCACTTTGAAAAAAAGGGTTTTGTATCAAAATGAAAACTCTAACTATGATGTTTACAAGTGACACATATTTTAAAAAGTGAAAGAAAAATGCTGAAAGCTTAATGTGGAAAAAGCATTTATATGCAAAAATGCAATTGTCAAAAATATTTAAAACAAAGTAGAATCCTAGATAAAAAGCATTAGTACAAAAATACTGATTCAAAGAGGCACATGCACTCAATGTTTAAGCAGCATTATCAACAATAGCCACCAAATCTCCATTGACTGATGAATGGATAAAGATGTAGCATATATACACAGTGGAATATTACTCAGCTATCAAAAAGAATGAAATTTTTCCATCTGCAATGATGCAGATGGAGCTGGAGAGTATTGTGCTAAGTGCAATAAGTCAGAAAAAGACAAATACCATACGACTTCACTCATATGTGGAACTTAAGAAACTAAACAGATGAACATAGGGAAAAAAGAGAGAGGCAAACCAAAAAACAGACTCTTAATTACAGAGAACAAACTGAAGGTTACTGGGAGGGAGGTGGGCAAGGAAATGGTTTTAAATGGGTGATGCATATTAAGGAAGGCACTTGTTGTGATGAACATTAGGTGTTGTATTTAAGTGATAAATCATTAAATTTTACACCTGGAACTAATATTACACTGTGTGTTAACTAGCTGGAATTTAGATAAAAACTTGAAAAATGGGGGAAAAGGCATTAGGAATGAACAGGATTTTTTAATATTAATAAAGTACATAGTCCATAATAAATATATAGTAACTGCAAACCTATTTCCCTGCCTATTACACTGAAAATAAATACAACAGGAATAAGTTCATTTATATACACTGTTAACTTTAAAAAGTAAAACTGTCAGGGTGCCTGGGTGGCTCAGTTGGTTAGGTGTCTGACTCTTGGTTTCAGCACAGGTCATGATCTCTCAGTTTTGTGAGTTCAAGCCTCGCATCAGGCTCTATGCTGGCGGTGCAGAGCCTGCTTGGGATTCTCTCTCTCTCCCTTACTCTCTGCCCCTCCCCCACTCACTCTGTCTCTGATTCTCTCAAAAATAAATAAACTTAAAAAAAAGTCTATGACCCAGAAATAGTACTGCTAGGAATTTATTCAAGGGATACAGGAGTGCTGATGCATAGGGGCACATGTACCCCCAATGTTTTTAGCAGTGCTTTCAACGATAGCCAGATTATGGAAAGAGCCTAAATGTCCATCATCTGATGAATGGATAAAGAAGATGTGGTTTGTATATACAATGGAATACTACTTGCCAGTGAGAAAGAATGAAATAATGCCATTTGCAGCAATGTGGATGGAACTGGAAGGTATTTTGCTCAGTGAAATAAGTCAGTCAGAGGACAGATATCATGTGTTTAACTCATATGTGGATCTTGAGAAACTTAACAGAAGACCACGGGTGAAGGGAAGGGGAAAAAAATAGTTACAAACAGAGAGGGAGGGAGGCAAACCACAAGAGACCCTTAAATACAGAGAACAAACTGAGGGTGGATGGGAGGGGGGTGGGAGAGAGAAAATGGGCGATGGGCATTGAGGAAGGCACTTGTTGGGATGAGCACTGGGTGTTGTTTGTAAGCCAATTTGACAATAAATTATATTAAAAAAATAAAAAGTAAAAAGTGAATTCAAAATCAAAACAAAAGTAAAACTGTCAATTATTTTACCAGGAAAAATGGGTTTTTTCAAGAAAAGCAGAGAATTGCAATTTGGGACATGTGAGCTACAGCCAAACCATTGGCAACTCTGGAGAACAAAGGATAGGAATGCTTTATTTATAGAGGAAAGGGGGAGTTGAGAGGGGCTCTTATAAACAAAAAGTCCATTAGAGTAAACAGGGTTCTAAGTAATAGTGGCTTTTCATTGGCTGAGTTGTGATAGTCTGCCATTGGCTGGGCTACTGCGGGGATGGGGGTTGGAAGATAAAACATTTCTTCCTTTTGCTGGGGTAATAAAGTAGTATCAAATTGCAAGATCCCTTTCTTCCTGTTGTTTCTGTAACTGAGGAAGAGTGGTAAGGTGTGAGAATTCCTCTGTTGGCCTCCCAACCCCATTTTAAATGAGTTTTCCCTTTGTTCATTTTCACTATATATATATATATATATATATATATATATATATATATATACACATATATGTATATATACACACATATATATACAAATATGTATATATATATATATGACACAAAATAAGTGAATAAAATACAAGAGTAAATAGTGAGAGACTAACAAGCCATTTTCAGATAAAATAGAAAAAATATCTATATAGAGAAATTAAATAGATCAACACATAATCTTAATTTACTGTTATAAATTTATGGTTCTCAGGCTGAGTTGGGCCCTTAACATTATTCAGCAGACTAAATTTCTCCAGGCAGATTGCAGGCAAACTTTCCCAAAGACTTTGGAGTTCTACTCTCTCAGATGCCCAATTTTCCTCCTTGCCTCTTACAGATGGCAGCACCTCCACTTCATAGAGAAATTGGAAGTCATCGATGAGGTATTACCTCAACATTTTGCCAGAAAAAATTGTAAAACCTTCCTGAACCCATCATTTCCTCTTCTTTCTTACTAAAATGGAGGTATTCCTCTACCTCTCTGAAGCCAAACTTCTAATATGTTTTTAAAATTACACCCATTGTCTCCCCAGGAAACTTGTACTCTCACTTCCTTTTGGTTCTTGTCTCTTTAACATGTTTTTATCACCTCTTTTCCATCAGCTCAAATCAATGCCATCATAAGAATATCTCCATTGGCCCTGGAGCATACCAATTTTCTTCTACTTTACATCCTGGAAAAAGGTCTCCTCACTCACTCTGCTCCCCACCTTTTTTTGTCTTCCAAACAGACCAACCACCTTCTCATTTCTTATATCTGCTGATTCTATTTTTTCCTGTTTCAGTATCATGGCATATTTATGATGTTCCCTCTGACTTCGACTCTTAATTTCAACCCCACTCATGCTACTTTTACTTAGCTAATTTCTACACCTCCTTCAGGTAGCAGTAGAAATATCACTTCTTTAAAGTTTTCTTATACCCCAAGTTAGGTCAGATCCCTCATTATATGTCTTCCCAGTACCCTCTACTTCGTCATAGCATTTTTCACTTCTCCACTCCTTGTCTATCTTTTTCACAAGAATATGAGGCCCATGGAGGAAGGCACTGTGCCTATTTATCATTATTTAGTTATTATTGATTAGTACTCTTTAATCTGGTAAGTGGAGATAACAGAGCCAAGCATGAGCAGCCCTAGCAAGGAAACCATTTTCTACTGATTCTTCTCTGCTTGGTAAGCCAGTATACCAGAGAACAATATGTATTATTTGGGTTCAAAATGTATCTAATGACTAGCTTCTTTCTCCAAAGCTGCAACCTGGTGTCTGCTATTCAAACTCCTAAAAACTTCTAACTTTTGCTTTGATAAAGTCATCACAGAGCCTCTTGAACTTCTGAATACCATGCTTTCTAAAATTGTTTATCCACAATGGAGTAATGGAGATTATTTGGAGTGCACATTCTCTTTCTTCTCTCCAGCACTATGGTCCATCATTGCCTTGAGCCATCATCCCTTCAAATCTGAGATGGATGGATGGTTAAAGAGGTTCTTCCAAGGTCTCTGCCACTTATTTTCCATCAGAGGCTCCCCTGACAGCTTTCTGCTGAAGGCAGTCATTACAGTTTTCATGGCCAGCTATTTTAAGTACTGGTAAAATAAGTCATTTTGCTGTATTTTTCTCCAAACCTGATTCCCCTTTTCCCTTCAACTCTTACCTCTGCAAATTATAATGTAGCAGTGGGATCCTGTCACTGTCTTCTGCATTTAATTTGGTGATTTTTGTCAGTTATCAGGATAGTCGTGTTGTGACTTAACTCACCAGTGCCTTCTTTCAGTCAGGTTCTACTATCCTGCAATAAAGGAAGAGAACGAATATTTTTCAGTTATTCACTCTGAAGTACTAGTACTTCATTTACATTATCTCAATCCAGATAACAATTCTACAGGGCACGTTATATTATTCCCCATTTATAGATGCAAATACTGAACTGTAAATACTGGCATTAGGAATTGAATCCAATTCTATCTTGTTCCAAATCCCATTCTGACTTATGAACAGGTGTCAATAAATTTTATCCATAGGAACTAAGAGGAAACTTACAGGTGCTTTTGAATTTGGGACACTAATGAATTGAGTGCTCAATTGCTCATTGATATTAAGATGAAAAAAGGGATTTTAGAATTTCAGAATGTTCCACAATTTAATGATTTTGTTTCTTCAAGGGAACTTTAAGCAAAATTTATATATAAATCAAGCCAATTCTTGATTATTTAGAAATTACTCAGTTTATTATTATTTTTAATATTTGTTTTATATCTGTATATACCTTTCTTTTAAAAAAATATTTATGTATTTTTGGGAGAGCACCAGCAGGGGAGGGGCAGAAAGAGGGGCAACACAGGATCTGAAGCAGGCTCTGTGTTGACACAGAGCTGACAGCAGTGAGCCCAATGTGGGGTTCAAACTCACAAACTTCGAGATCATGACCTGAGCCAAATGCTCAACCAACTTAGTCACCCAGGTGCCTCCCCCCCCCCCCACCGTATATCCCTTTCTGTTAGCCTTTTGAGCATTCCTTTGCCAGAGATGGAACAAGGAAAAAGGAAAAACTTTTATTAAAATGTGTATTCTGATAAGTGTTTTGGGAAAACACTTAATGGAAAGAGGAGTTGCAATTGTTAGCCAAAACTAATTTGGATACTTATCATCATTAAAAAACAAACAAACAAACAAACAAACAAAAAACCCTTCATTATCCTATGACATAAATTCCTGTGACACTGATTGCATTTTGTTCCAAGGGAAGTTCTATGTATTTATTCTTAAAATGTTACATCATCTTAAATTCATCCATATAAGTAATTATATTGTCACATATTGCTGGTTTAAACCATAACTTCTTTTTTCTGTCTACAATTTATTTACTTTTTGGTGATAAACTCTTTAAAAATTGCTTTTATAGATTCCCTGGGGAAAATGTTCTTTTAAACCTTCATTTTCTTACCAAACAAAAAAACACCATTATTTTTATCATATAGAAAAACATTTTGGGTAATTATAGAGAAGAGGCAGCATGGTGCAATAGAAAGTGTGTTCACTGTTTTGAAGTGTTGAGAGACTTAGATTCTAAAGCTGTCTTTGAAAGAAGAGTGTACTTTGGGAAGTTTTCTTTCACCCATTTTTAAAATGTGGTATTAACTTTTGCAGAGTTGTTGTGGTATTTATATGAAAAAGTATATATATGTGGGATACGTGGCACATCATGTATTAAATGAGAGATATTTTAGTAAACTAATGATATAAATTAAGAATTAACTACACTGAATGACTTCTGATCAGTTAAAAAACAGTACACACTTCACCTTTGTTTGTAAAAACTTCCTCTCTCATACACACAATGATATATGCTTCCTATTTTTGCTGATCAGAACATATCTTCTGTAAATTATTATATAATTACTTCCTACTATTCTTAAACTGAAACTGAAAAGAAAGACACCTAAGAAAGTACCTAAATCAGGAATGAAGCTGAGAATATCACTACAGACTCTGCAGGCATCAAAAGGAATGTTGCAAACCACTCTCCCTACATAAATTTGACAATTTAACTTAAATGAACCAATTATTCTTAAAACACAAACTACCACAATTCACCTAATATGAAAAAGGTAACATTAATAGTCCCATCACTATTAAGGCAATTTAATTCATAATTTAAAATTTTTCTAAAAAAGAAATCTCTAAGCCTATATGGTTTTCCTGGAGAACTGTAATAAGCATTTAAAGAATAGTAACTCCAATAGTAAATAATATTTTCTTGAAACAGAAGAGTAGGGAATATTTTGTAATTCATTTTCTGAAGCTAGCTAGTATTCCCCTGATACTTGAACCAGCTAGTACAAAACCAACCAACCAAAGAAAAAGCCCAACAACACCAAAAGCAACAACTAGAGAGCCGTATCAACTCATAAATATTGACACAAAATTCCTTAACAAAATATTAGTAAATTGAATTCAGCAATATAGAAAAAGAATTACACACCATGACCAAGTGTAATTTATTCCAAGGATACAAGACTGGTTCAATATTTGAAATTTAATAAAGAAAAAAAAACCGATCACATCAATTGAAGCAGAAACAGAATTCAATAAGAATCAAGATACATTCATGATTAAAAACAAACAAACAAACTCCTAAAAGAATACAAATAAAGGAGAGCTTCCTGAATTTGATAAAGAACATCTACAAAAAAATCTGCAACTGACATAATAGTTAATGGTGAAAATTTGAATGCGTTCCTCCTAAGATTGGAAACAAAGTAAAGATGTCTGATCTCTTCACCACTATTATTCAGCATAGTATGAGAAGTTCTAGATTGTACAATAAGGGGAAAAAAGGAAATAAAAGTATACAGATTGGAAAGGAAGAAAAAAACTGTTCCTGTTTGTAGATGACATGATTGTCCATATAGGAGATACTAACAAATCTATAAACAACAACAACAACTTCCTATAATTAATAAGTAAATTCAGCAAGGTCACAACATGCAAAATAAACATTAAAAAAGCAGTTGTATTGGGGCGCCTGGGTGGCTGAGTTGGTTGAGCATCCGACTTGGGCTCAGGTCATGGTCTCTCGTGAGTTTGAGCCCTGCGTTGGGCTCTGTGGTGACAGCTCAGAGCCTGGAGCCTGCTTCGGATTCTATGTCTCCCTCTCTCTCTGTTCCTCCCCTGCTCACACTCTATCTCTCTCTCAAAAATAAAGATTAAAAAAATTTTTAAAAAGCAATTGTATTTCCAAGAACTAGCAATGAACATGTAGACAATAAAATTAAAAATACAATACCATTTATAATCACACACAGAAAATTAAAAGAAATACTTAGATCTAAATCTAACATAAAGGACTTGTATGGACTTGTATACTGGAAAGTGCAAAATATTGGTGAGAGAGATAGAAAAAAATGTTAGTGGAAAGATAGTATTCATGAATTAGAAGACTCAGTGTACTAAAGATGTAAATTCTTTCCAAATTGACGCACAAGTTTAATATAATTCCTGTCAAAATCCAAGCAAGATTTTTTGAAGACATAGTTAAGATTATTCTTGAATATATATGTAAATGTAATGGAACTAGGATAACTAAAACAATTTTGGAAGAGAATAAACTGGGAAGAATTAGTCTACCTAATTTTAAGATTTATAGTTACAATACTGAAGAGTGTATGGTATTATTAGCAGGGGGATAGACACATAGATCAATGGTACAGAAGAGCGAACCTGGAAATACACTCACATAAGTATACTCAATTATTGTTTGACAAAGTTGCAAAAGCAATTCAATGGAGGAAAGATAGCCTTTTCAACAAATGGTGCTAGAGTAATTGGGGATACATAAGCCAAAAAATGAAATTTGGCCTGAGTCTCACACCTTTTACAAAAATTAACTCAAATGGATAACCAACTTAAATGTAAAATGTTAAACTATAAAACTTTTAGAAAAAAAAAAAACATAGAAGAAAATCTTCAGGATCTAGAGCTAGGCAAAGAGTTCTTATACTTGACACCAGAACCATGATCTATAAAAGTAAAAATTGATAAGTTGTACTTCATCAAAATTAAAAATGTTTGCTCTGTGAAAAACTCTGTTAAGAAATGGAAAGACAAGTACAGACTGAAGAAAATGTTTGTAAGCCACACCTTGATAAAGAACGAATATCTAGAACATGTAAAGAACATTATAAACAGTATAAAAGCAAATAATCCAATTAAAAAATGGACAAAAGCCATGAAGAAACATTTCACTGCAGATGATATACAATGGACAATAAGCAAATGAAAAGATTTTTGACATTACTAACAATTAGGGAAATACAAACGAAAACCACAATGAAATATCACTACACATCTAAGAGAATGGCTAAAATAAAAATTAGTGACTGCATCAAATGTTAGCCAGGACATGGAGAAGCTCATACGTTGCTGGTGGAAATGTAACATGGTACCGCAAATCTGAAACAGTTGGCAGTTTCTTAAAATATTAAATGCTTTACTACCATATCACCCAGCATTTGTACTCCCGAGAATTTATCCCAACTAAATTAAAATTTAAGTTCACCAAAAAAGCTGTACACAAATATTTACAGAAGCATTATTCCTAATAGCTGAAAAATGGAAACAATCTAGATGTCCTTCGATAGCTGAATGTTTAAGTGAACTGTGGTACATTCATACCGTTGAATACTACCCAGCATAAAAAGGAACACGCTATTGATACACGTAATAGCTTGGATGAATCCCCAGAGAATTATGCTGAGAAAAGCAATTCCAAAAATTGCATACTGTATGATTCTATTTATCATATATCTACTTATCTTATATAATTTTTGACATGACATAATTATAGAAATAAGAGAACAGATTAGTGGTTGACAGGAGTTAAGGAAGAAGTGGAGACAGGAGACAAGTAGGTGTAACTATTAAAGGGCAATTAGAGGGATCCTTGTGGAATGGAATTATTACATTTCTTGGCTGTATCAGTGTCAATATCCTGGTTGTGATGTTGTACTGTAGGTTAGTAAGATGATATACCATTAAGAAAACTACAAAAAGAGCACGGGATTTCTCTGTATTATTTTTCACAACTTCACGTGAATCAAGAATTATTTCCAAAAAAAAATTAAATTACAAATGTTAAGTTGTAAAAAAAAATAAATAAAATGGCAACATGCACCTTAATTTGTAAAAATTTCTTTCTTTCACCCACACAGTGATAAGAACTTCCTGTTTTGGCTGCTAAGAACATATATTCTATAACCCTTTGTATAATTACTTCCTTCTGCTCTTAAACCAAAACAAATTATTTAATTTTTTTTAAAGAACCTAAATGTAGGAAATAAAACTAGTCTTGTTTTTAATTTTACACACATTTGAATTTTACTTAAGCATCTCTGAAATATTAATGCATAAATATTTTAAATGCCTAATTTAAAAAATACTGTTTTGCAAGATAGTTATAAGTAGTTTATTTCTGGGAGAAGGGTCTACAAGAATTATCTTCATAGTCTGGCAGTCAAAGGCTCTCCTGTTCTTCAATATCTTCCTTGGGTCCAGAGCTATTTAACTCTTTTATCAAATAAAACTAGAATAAAAGCCACAGCCTTTATTATTCTCTCATGGCTATATGTAGTCTTTCCAGTTAATGTTTGAATAACTTGTGTGAAGAAACTAGCTCATATGGAGAAATCTATATTATAGATTTTCCATTTTAAAAGTCTTATACTCATTCCTATATATGCTACTAGGAATATACTGAGAGTTTTATAAATGTGTATCTTTTAATACAAGATGAATTTATATATTAATCCATAGGCAAATATCTCCATGTAAAAATGAAATAAAATGAAGTGGTAAATGTAGAAAACATAATTTTTTTAAAAATTTCTGCCTTTCTTTTAATTAAACACCTAGTGACTGTAAGAGTTTAATATATAGCAGAGTTAGATTCTATTTGTTCCTCTTTTCCACCCATCTGAATTTTCTCCAACACTCTTTATTTTTCATTTTTAAAAATTAATTTAAATTCAAGTTAGTTAACATACAGTGTAATATTGGTTTCAGTGGCAGAACTCAGTGATTCATCACTTACATATAACAACACTCAGAGTTCATCATAAATGCTCTCCTTCATGCCCATCACCCATTTATCCCATCCCCCTACCCAACTCCCCTCCAGCAACCCTCAGTTTGTTCTCTGTATTTAAGAGTCTCTTAATGTTTGCCTCCCTCTCTGTTTTTATCTTATTTTTCCTTCCCTTCCCCCATGTTCATTTGTTGTGTTTCTTAAATTCCACATATAAGTAAAATCATATGATATTTGTCTTTCTCTGCCTGATTTATTTCACTTAGCATAATACACTCTAGTTCTATCCACATTGTAAATAGCAAGATTTCATTCTTTTTGGTGGCTGAGTAGTATTATATTGTGTTTATATACCACATCTTTATCCATTCATTAGTTGATGGACATTTGGGCTCCTTCCATAATTTAGCTATTGTCAATAGTGCTGCTATAAACATTGGAGTGAATGTGCCCCTTCAAATCAGCATTTTAGTATCCTTTGGATAAATACCTAGTAGTGCAATTGCTGGGTCATAGGTGGTTCTATTTTAATTTTTTGAGGAACCTCCATACTGTTTCCCAGAGTGGCTGCACCAGTATGCATTCCCACCAACAGTGCAAAAAGGTTCCCCTTTCTCTGCATCCTCACCAGCATCTATGTTTCCTCAGTTGTTAATTTTAGTCATTCTGACAGTTGTGAGGTAATATCTCATTGTAGTTTTGATTTGTATTTTTCTGATAATGAGTAATGGTGAGAATCTTTTCATGTGTCTATTAGCCATCTGGATGTCTTCTTTGGAAAAGTGTCTATTCATGTCTTCTGCCAATTTCTTAACTGGGTTATTTGTTTTTTGGCTGTTGAGTTTGATAAGTCCTTTATAGATTTTGGATACTAACCCTTTATCTGACATGTCATTTGCAAATATCTTCTCCCATTCTGTCAGTTGCCTTTTAGTTTTGCTGATTATTTCCTTGGCTGTGCATAAGCTTTTTATTGATGAGTTCCCATTAGTTCATTTTTGCTTTTATTTCCCTTCCCTCCAGAGACATGTGTAATAAGAAGTTGCTGCCTGTTTTATCCTCTAGGATTTTTATGGTTTCCTGTCTTACATTTAGGTCTTTCATTAATTTTGAACTTACTTTTGCGTATGGTATAAGAAAGTGGTCCAGGTTCATTCTTCTGCATGACGCTGTGCTTTTTTCCCAGCACCATTTGATGAAGAGGCTGCCTTTTTTCCATTGCATATTCTTTCTTGCTTTGTCCAACATTAGTTGGCCATATATTTGTGGGTCCATTTCTGGGTTCTCTATTCTATTTCCGTTGGCCTATGTGTCTGTTTTTGTGCCGGTACCATACTGTCCTGATGATTATAGCTTTGTAATACAACTTGAAGTCCAGAATTGTGATGCCTCCAGCTTTGGTTTTCTTTTTAAATGTTGCTTTGGCTATTCTGGGTCTTTTGTGGTTGCATACAAATTTTAGGATTGTTTGGGGCGCCTGGGTGGCGCAGTCGGTTAAGCGTCCGACTTCAGCCAGGTCACGATCTCGCGGTCCGTGAGTTCGAGCCCCGCGTCAGGCTCTGGGCTGATGGCTCGGAGCCTGGAGCCGGTTTCCCATTCTGTGTCTCCCTCTCTCTCTGCCCCTCCCCCGTTCATGCTCTGTCTCTCTCTGTCCCAAAAAATAAATAAATAAAAAAAAAAAAAAAAAAAAAGTTGAAAAAAAAAAAATTTTAGGATTGTTTGTTCTAGCTCTGTGAAGAATGCTGGTGTTATTTTGATAGGGATTGCATTGAATGTGTAGATTCCTTTGGGTAGTATAGACATTTTAACTTTGTTCTTCCAACCCATAAACATGGACTGTTTTTCCACTTCTTTGTGTCTTCTTCAATTTCCTTCATAAGTCTTCTATAGTTTTCAGCGTACAGATCTTTTACCTCTTTGGTTAGGTTTTTTCCTAGGTATCTTATGGGTTTTGGTGCAGTTGTAAATGGGATCAATTCCTTGATTTCTCTTTCTGCTGCTTCATTATTGGTGTATAGAAATGCAACTGATTTCTGTATGTTGATTTTTATATCTCATGACTTTGCCAAATTCATGTATCAGTTCTAGCAGTTTTTTGGTGGTCTTTCAGGTTTTCTATGTAGAGTATCATGTCATCTGCTAAGAGTGAAAGTTTGACTTCTTCTTTGCCAATTTGTATGACTTTTATTTCTTTTTGTTGTCTGATTGCTGAGTGTAGGACTTCCAGTACTATGTTGAACAACAGTGGGGAGAGTGGACTTTGTTGTCATGTTCCTGACCTTAGGGTAAAAGCTCTCAGTTTTTCCTCATTGAGGATGATATTAGCTGTGGTGGGCCTTTCATATATGGCTTTTATGATCTTGAGGTATGTTCCTTCTATCCCTACTTTCTTGAGGGTTTTTATCAAGACATATGTTGTATTTTGTCAAATGCTTTTTTTGCATCTATTGAAAGGATCATATGGTTCTTATCCTTTGTTTTATTAATGTAGTGTGTCACAATCATTTACTGGCAAATATTGAACTAGCCCTGCAGCCCAGGAATAAATCCCACTTGATCATGGTGACTAATTCTTTTAATGTACTGTTGAATTTGATTTTTTTAGTATCTTGTTGAGAATTTTTGCATCCAGGTGCATCATGGATATTGGCCTGTAATTTTCCTTTTTAGTAGGGTCTTTGTCTGGTTTTGGAATCAAGATGATACTGGCTTCATAGAATGAATTTGGAAGCTTTCCTTCTGTTTCTATGTTTTGAACAGTTTGAGAAGAATAGGTATTAACTCTTCTTTAAATGTCTGATAGAATTCCCCTGGGAAGCCATCTGGCCCCAGACTCTTATTTGTTGGGAGATTTTGATAACTGATTCCATTTCTTTGCTGGTATGGGCCTATTCAAATTTTCTGTTTCTTCTTGTTTGAGTTTTGGTAGTGCGTGGGTGTCTAAGAATTTGTCCATTTCTTCCAAATTGTCCAGTATGTTGGCATATAATTTTTCATAGTACTCTCTTATAATTGTTTGTATTTCTGTAGTGTTGGTTGTGATCTCTCCTCTTTAATTCATGATTTTATCTATTTGGGTCCTCTGTCTTTTCTTTTTTATGAGTCTGGCTAGGGGTTTAGTTTCATTGGTCTGTTCTGCTGGTTTTTTGTTTGTTTCTATATCATTTGTTTCCACTCTAATCTTTATTATTTCCCTTTTCTGCTGGCTTTGGGCTTTATTTGCTGCTCCTTTTCTAGCTCCTTTAGGTGTAAGTTTAGGTTGTATATTTGGTACCTTTATTCAACACTGTTTAAAACAATGACTGTTTAAAAAAATGCTTCCAATAGACAGAGTAGAAAAATGCTCATTGATGTAAAGATGAGATACTCGAGAGCTATTTGGTTCTTGGCTTTACTTGTAACTTTATGCTTACTCTTTTTTGCTTTATATGTAGTATGATGTACTAGGGGAAATGCAATCAATCTGAAATCTCATAGACCATGTTTTAATTTCAGCTCTCCTACTTTTTAAGTGTGAGACTATCTCTAAATCTCAAATACGTTGTAAAACAGAAAGAGTAATAACTACTTCTAATACCAACATTCTAGGCTTAAATGTGATAACAAATCTCAAGTTCCTAGAAGAATGTATATTCCTCTTAAGCACCTGGTATTTACTCACACCCACTTTATCTCCTTTGTAGTGTCATACTTTTTTTTTCTATGTTTGGCCATAACTGTACAGCAGAGTGGTATTTTGCGTACCTAAAGATAGGAAGCTCTACATTTTTAGAATAAGTCTTAATCATATTAATTATTGTATCCATGATAAAAACATTTACCTCATTAAAAATTTTTACTCCTTTAATTGAAAAGAAAAAAATAGAACTTGTTTTCAACTTGCATGACATCTGTAATAAAAAGTTTGATAATTTATACCCCTATTGAGTTATCTGTACTCCCTCAGATCCTTTCTTTTTGCTGTTTTAAAAGTGATCAACACAGAGAAGTATGAGAATTTTAACTCAGGAAGGTGAACTGATCTCAACTTTTTACATCTTCTCTTTCTGTACATGCAACTAAAATAGTAAAATAGATATAAAAATAAGAATAAAGCCATAGCAGTAATGAAGAACAGTGAGTGGTACTATCAGAAGCATTTAGAACTTCTGAAAGATAAAGACAGATGGCATTGGATTTAGACAGAGATTAATCACAGCAACTGAAAAACCTCAGCATCTTATACATGGAACAATTGACTTTGTTGTTTTCCTACCAGATGTTAATACATATTTCAGTAAGGGGAAGAGTCCACTGAAGCTCCTCCCTTGGGAATTGGAACAGGAGAGAGAAATGGGGTAGTGTCCTAGGTAATCAAAATGGTTGATGAAGAACACCAGACACTTGACGAAAATGAACAATTAAATGATCTTTGAGAAAACAATTAATGACTGAAAAAGTTGAAAATCAATATCCTTAGAAGATTTGAGAGGTTATGAACTCATAAAGAAGAGGTTACTTTTAAAATTGAATACTTGGAAAAAAAAACATTTATTGAAAATTAAACAGGATCGTTACACCTAAAGACATAGTAAAATGACTAAAAGTTTTGTGCCTTGTCTCATTTGTTGACTGACATATCCCCAGAGCCTAGAACAGTGTCTAACACATAGCTGATGGTCAGTAGTATTTTTTGAACAGATTAACGAAAGTGCTTTAGAATACCAAATTGTAAAATACTCCCAGAATATAAAACAAAGGGGATCAAAGAGATCCAATATCCATTAACTAAGAGTTCTAGAAGTAGGAGGAGGAGCCAAAATAGTAATTATGAGAATGTGGTATTAGCATAGGAATAGACAGGTAGATCAATGGGAACATAGTTCAATCCAAAAATGTAAGCCCAGTTTATATTTGGAAATTTAGTATATGATAAAGGTGACATTTCAAATCAGTGAGGAAATGATGCTGTTAGGCAGTAGGTTATCATTTGGGGAAAATGCTTAGAATTAAATTTTTCATTATATACACAAAATATTTCAGACTGATTAAAGTACTGAAAGAAAATACTACTGATCTAGCTTCCCATTTTTATCACCCATCTCATCCTCATTTTAAAAAGTATTTAAGAAGGCATCTAAATTTATTACCACTGACTTGACAGGACTTTGCTTCATATTGATATCATTTACCAATGGGCTAGTGTCTGGAAAGTCTGTCATTTCCACATATTTCTACTGATGTCATTTGCTAATTTACTGACATTCAGCTGTCTTTGGGAACTCATTTTGAATGCTCCTTTTGCTTGGATGATTTAATATAACCACTGACTTTTGCTAGTACTACTTTTTCTTTGTACTGACATCAGAGTATCCCTCTAGTCCTATTTGACATTTTATTAGGAGGTTGATGAAGTTCCTTTATAATTAAGTGCATTCAAATGGTTTAAAATCCACTTAGATCTAAGCAAGTGGATTTTTAAAACATATAGTAGTTAACAATAGAAGAGGAAACATAAAAGTGGATATTTGAAACTTAGATTCCAATCTAGAGGATATTTGGAAGTAAATGTACACATTACCTAAATCTCATCCTAGTCAGGAATTATGTGTTCTCATTTAATTCATATGTGAATCACATCTAACTGGGTTGCAGAAATGCCATGAAATTTTTAAAGTTATATCAGAATATGTTATATTCCATTTATATCTTTATAGAACATACAGATATTCTTATGATAATAGTTTCTGATTAAGAGAATCCATAATAAGTGTAGGAAATTCATGCCATCCTGTACATTATATCAGTAAATTTACACATTTTCTTTTAGGGACTAAGATGGCACTGGCTTCATAGATGTGGGACCCCACGTGAAGAAGGGTCCCATGCTTAGAGTTTAATGCTTTGGGGTTGCTGTCTAAAATTCTTACTGATTTTTATCTCTGAATTTGTGTTTTGTAAGTGAAGTCTGTGGGAAAATGGAGCCTGGGCTCATCTGTGTTCCCACCTCCTACCATCATCCCACTGTACTAGGTGGGATTCTTAGCCACCTGCTCCCCCAATCCTGGTGTTCCTGGCCAAGCTAGTAATTGCTGATACAGCAGTGAGACCTTGAGCGCGAGGAGGATGGAGGTTGGGTGCATGCACTGATGTGCAGGGCAGAACACCTGTGTGCCTATGAGGATGTGCTTTCACCCTGTGAATGTCCCCACGCCCAAGGGAATAAGATATTAAGTAGCAAATAAGACCATGGAAGACAGGAAAATGTTGTTTTTCCCTGCTTTGTAGAACAAAGGGCATCACTCATGTTGCCACTGTTTCCAGCAACTCTATGGAGCTGGCTGTGACTATTTCAGTCATTTATGGAGCTGTTCCATTTCACCTCCTCAGAGACATATCCTAATCAGTCTATAGAAGGGGTCACTAACTTTTTCTGTTAAAGAGTATAAAATTGTTCAGGCTTTGTGGGTCATAAATCTCTGTTGTAACTACTCAACTTGCTATGATAGTGTGACAACAGCCATAGACCACATGTAAATGAATGGGTGTGCCATTCATATGTTCCAGTAAAACTTTATTTATAGACCCTGAAATTTGAGCTTCATATAATTTTCACCTGTCACTAATGTTATTTTTGTTGTTTTTTTCAACCATTAAAACATATAAAAGCCATCCTTAGCTCACAGGCTTTACAAAAATAGAAGCCTGGATTTGGCCCATGATCTGTACCTTGCTGGCTGTGGTTAAGTAAATATGTGTGGGAGCAAGTCCTTTGGAAAGTAGAGATACAAGTGTTGGACCACATGGGGACGATGTTTTAGAGAAATAGCCATAGGGAACACAAGTGAAACTCATTTTACATATTGAAACTTGGCAAATTTTATTTGTAATTTCAGTGAATTTGTGAAAACACTTTTCTTTTGTACTGTATGGCTTAGCAAGATTCCATCAGAATAGTTAGAAAAATGGAATGTCTTAAAATCTAAGTTTGAGTGAATATTCTAGTCTCATCCTCTTTAATCTCCATTTTTAATAGTGCTACCATCTCCTTGCTCTTTTTTCCCATTGTTGTTATTTCATTTTCCACATAGATATGTCTTTTTAATCCCACCTCTGTCTTTTGTGCTTTGAGGCACCATCCAATTGTCTCTAGATTTGAACACACAAAACCTCCTTCTAATCTAAGCCCTCCTGCTAACTACTTATGTAATCTTGCATAAATTATTTAACCTCTCTGAGCCACTGCATTGTGCTAGTTAGGGTAAGTAATGCTAGCCACCACAACAGACAAACCCAGAATCTCAGCAGTTTAACCTAAAGGAAATTTATTTCAACTTCTCTTAAAACCCAGTGTGAGGTGAATGACCCTCCTTCATCTTATAGCTACATCTTCTGGAGAGTAAAAGAGAGATAGAGACTAATAGTCATTTGGCCAGAATTAGTTACATGCCCCCAACCTAAATGCACATAGGCTAGGAAACAAATGGGAAGCTATACTTACAGTTTTGTTGACCACTAAAATGATGTGCAAAATGATCCTTTAGAACAGGGGTTTGCCAATGAATGTTTTCTCTAAAGGACAAGATGGTAAATATTTTAAGAGTTGTGAATACTCTGGCCTCTGTCACAACTTCTCAACACTGCCATTGTAGCATGAGAACAGCCATAGACAATAAATTAATGAATGGACATAGCTGTGTCCCAATAAAACTTTATTTTCAGAAACAAGAGGCAGGTCAGATTGGGGCCACAGGCCAGAGTTTTATAATCCCATTCTTAAAGCATGACTAACATATAATGATTCTCATTTTTCATCATCTCAGATACTCAGAGAGCTTTGGGTAATAACTCCCCCAATGACTTTTCCTTAAGCTGGCTAATAATAACCAATAGACAGCTCTGAAGAAGCAAATAATAATGCAGTTAGATGATCACGGACCCATGGTTCCTTCCCTTTGGAATTTCCATTCACCTGCCTCCCTCCCTCCATTTATTTTATTTGAAGCCATGTTACAGTGAGATTATAGCATTCTGCTCAAAGAAAGAAAGGGAAATTTCATGTAGATTTGCATAACCACGTATTAAGCAGTCTATACTGAATCCCAATAGTATATCTTACATCTTGTGTACTTCTGGCTTAGTATATTTCTGTTTCTCACACACACACAGACACACACACAAACTTATCTTCCAGCATTTACCCAAGCAGAAATCTGTGAGTTGCCCTAGACTTCTTCCTTAAAATCAACCTTCACATCCAATCAGATGCCAAGACCTAAAGAGCTAACCTCATTAGCATCTCCTAAAAACATCTGCTATCTCCAACACTGTTGTCACTGCTTTACCTCAGGACCTCACTTTGTCTTGGCTGGAACTCTTTAATGTCTTCCTAATTAGTCTCTCTTCCTCTAATCCAGCCCTGACCAATCCATTTTCTAAACTGCTAAAATGAGTTTATTAAGATGCACGCCCAACCATGAAATCAAATCCTCTTGCTTAGAAATCATTCAGTGTTTCCCTAAAATATTCAAGCTAAAGTCAAATTCCTTAACATGGCATTAGAACCCTTTATCATTTGGACCCAGCAATCTGTAATATCTCATGGCTTGTACCTACCACCACCTCACATACTCTGCACTGTAGCCATTATGAACTTTATGCAGTCTGTATTTTTCTTCTCCCCATCCTCTTTTGTCTGCCTACCATCTCTGCTTCATTGAGATTCAACTCAGCCATCAATCACCTGCTTGTGGAAGCCTTTCCTGATCCCGTTTCTAAAGTAGAGACTCACCATTTATATTCTGTGCTTCCACTTACATTAGTCCTTATCATTGTATAGTACTGCACTAATGGATAATCCTTGGGTTGTTTCTTCCCTCATGCACCACCCTTCTCCCACTTCAACTCTATAATCACCTGGAGAGCAAGGACAATGTCTCATTAGTCTTATTCCTATCACACTGCTTGCCAAGGTATCTACAGTTTAGTAATACTAAACAAATATTTTTGGAAGGAATTAAGGCAACAACAAAAAATAACCTGTTTGCTTTTGTGATTGCATAACAAATTCTGATTTTAATATAATTAGAGTTTTGTGTAGTCAAGTTAAGAAACATGTATTTAAGAAACAGAAGTAAAGGGGTGCCTGGATGGCTCACTAGGTTAAACGTCCAACTCTTAGTTTTGGCTCAGGTCATGATCTCATGGTTTGTGAGTTTGAGCCCTGTATCAGGCTCTGTGCTGACAATGCAGAGCCTGCTTTGGATTCTCTCTCTCCCTCTTTCTCTGCCCCTCCCCTGCTCACTTGTGCTCTCTCTCTCTCTTTCTCTCTCACTCTCAAAATAAATAAATAAACTTTAAAAAAACAAACAGCGCTAAAGGAGCCATATGTATCAGTTGACTTGATCTTTATAAAGTTTATGAGAAGGAACATCATACAAATTTGGCCCATTGCTTATATATGAAGTGAAACAAAATCACAACACAACACAATAAAACAAAACCAAGATGATGACCGTACCTGAGTTTCCATTGGAGCTAGTGTCATATTTCATGCCTTTTAATTGCTGTTATATAGTCTAGTAGAAAGAACATGAATGTGAAATTGAGATTCAGTAGCCCTAAGGACAGAAATTTTGTGAAAAACCAAGCCTGACATTGTACCTCAATCTTTCATAATTCAAAAGCAACTGAATCCTATGGGAGTACTAATTTGAATTCTACTACTGAATTGATGTGTCATAATAATAAATGACTTGCTTGTATAACAGTGCCTCTAAAACTCTTTCATAAAAGTATTGCAATGGTGAGATAATAAAGCATATTGTGATCATTTGTACCCCTTATATTAAAAAAACTGTAAAATAGAGACCTTTTCATTATCATTGTTTATTTTAAATTGTAGACTAAATTAAATGTTAAAAAAAAAAACATGATGAGCTGGAAGAGACAGGGTAACTTGAATATTTTGCAGGAAAATAATCTATGGAGTACATTGGTTAAATAAACCAGTATTTGATAGCAGTGATCAAAATAAACCAAAAGTTTATTGTACTTTGGGGATAGTAAAGTACAGTAAAATTTATTGTAAAGAGATTGAAGTTAATCTCTTGTTAATTATTATAGGATATTTTTAATATTTAAGTAATATTAATGAGAAAAAAAAGTAAGAAAACTTGGATTGAATCTTGGGAAATGCACACAATTCTGAGTGCCAAAAAGACTGCCAAGGATAATGTTAGAAGCTCTGCTAGTCAGGAAGAAAAGTGTATGTAATTAAAACTATGGGAAAAAAAAAACAAAAAACAGAAAACTGCTATAGGGAGCAATTCATTACTGACAAAGGATGCAAATTATATCTGCTATTACTCCATGATTTTAACTTTTATGTTTAAATTGATTTTCTATTTGGGGATTAATTAAAATCCTTAAAAAGGGAAATCGAAGTTCACTACAAATACCAAGTAGATTCTTAAGTCCTGGGAAATGTTCTATATAGCTTAATTCTGATGATCAAATTCCAGCATATGGTACTTGGGGAAAATATGTAATGCTATCAATTCCTTGGACTATATAAAGAAGAAGAAAAAGAAGAAGAAGAAGAACAACAACAACAACAACAAAACAGAACTGCCTTAATTATGCTTCAACGTTTTAAGAGCTCTTTTATTATTAGACTCTATATCCTCAGGGTCTGGAAAATACCATATGCTTAATAAATGTTAGTTAAATGAAAGGTGTCTTTAAAATTTCAACTTTCTGAATTGATTATTAAGAAAAAAATTGGGTACTATATCTGTACAGTCTTCTGGGGAATTCTAACAAAAAGTCTAAGTTATTTTATCAGCTATGCCAAAATATGTTTTCAGTAAACAATTTTTTTATTATTTAATTAATCAAGGGATTATTTAGTGTCTCTCTGTAAAGTACAATTATATTTTGAGTATAAAAACCAGATAGTTTGATAAAATCATCAGTTAGATTAAATCAATGGGGAGATAAGGCTGAAGATGAACATGATCATATTAATACTCTCATCATGCCCATTTATTTTAGCCTAAACAACGAACATCTATTGTGTCTTCTCTGGATTTTCATCGAATGAATCACAACCAAGAATATTTTGAAATCAACACATCTGCAGGGTGTGCAAGCTTTACTTCCAGCCCTCCTGTTAGTCCGCCCACCTCTTCTGTGGGAACCACAGAAGTCAAGAACAACGGAACTAGCCATACAGGTAAAGCAGTTCACTTTATGCAGCTATATTTTTGAACTTTTAAAACTAAAGCCTTAATGAGTTCAAGGAATTAAGAGGAATCTTCCTACAAATTGCACTGTGCTTTTCGTTCACCCACATGTATAACAATGTAGGGCATTACAATTTTTGTCAGAGTGTGAATATAATATTCTTGTTGAATACATTAATGGTCTTTCAGGTATTACATATTAAAGGATGATAATTTAATGCTATTATGGCAGTAAAAGAACCAGAGACCTGGAAATGCTTTTCTTCCACTGCGTTTACCCCTCTCCATACAGTGGTATCAACTCAATATAGGATTTTATTAATAGCTGATTTGAGGCCACAGAACCTGCATCAACCTGGTAAGACTGAGTTGGATGGTTTGGCCTAAGTGGGCTTTCAATCTACTCGAACCAAAGTGAACTTGGAGAGGAGAAGTGTGAGGAAATAAGGCTGGGGGTAAGGAGAAGATTAAGGAAAGTAACCACACCCACTGTTAACACACACCTGGTTCCACCCAATCGGATTTGCAATGTTTCCTTTCTCTGGGGGCAAGAAGCTAATAATTGTAAGTCCTAATGACAGAAATATGAGAAGTGGAACCTAAGGAATTTCCTCCCTTTATATTAAAGTAAGTGAACGATTCTACTACTTTCCCTCAAAGAGATATGATTTTTAAATCCACTAGATATGATTAATATGGATTTTAGAATCATAAAGTATCATTTATATGGGTATTCCGTATAACCTTTGTTCAAAATGAGTATTGTGTATGTGTATAAATGTATGCACTCTACGTAAGTCCTTTACTCTGACTGTACTTTTAAGAGCACTGATACAAAACAGTCCAAAAATATCCAGAAAATTATTTTCCCCTAGGAAAACTAAGATTTAAAAAATAATGATTAATGAAAGTGGTGACATTGATATTTTATGGAAGCTGTTATCTAATCTTTTCATGGCAACCAGAGTGATATTTATAAAAGGTAAATCAAAGTATGTTATCATCATTAAGCTCAGTGGCTTCTCACTGAACTTTGAATAAAATTCAACTTCTCACCATGGCCAGTGAAGTTCAATATAACCTAGCTCTGACCAGCTCTTTAACCTAAGCTCTAGCAAACTCATCTCGGACCACACTGGCCTTCTTTTCTAGGCATTCTAGTTGTGGGGCTTTTGTACATTGGTTCCTGCTGCCTGGAATCTCTGTCTTCAAATTTTCATGTGTCTGAGTGTCATTTGAGTTTTGGCTCAAATACACTTTCTCATAGAGGCCTGCCCAGATCACCTTATTTCGAGTAAGGCCCTCAATGTGATGACAATTATAATAGCAAAGATGCAAAAAGAACAATCATAGTAATATCAATAACCAATAAGTTTCAAGCAAATACTTTAACGTTATGTATCACAGACTATTTTAGGCATGTTATGTATATTAACTCATTTAAATCTCATAACTGATATGTGAATTAGGTATTATTATGATAGACAAGGAAACACAGATAGAGGATAAATAGCTAACTAGCCCATAATGGCAGACCTGGGATTCAAACTTGGTGGTAGTGTCCATGTTCTTAACCACTTTTCAACATTGTTTTTGTCACTTCGGTCAAATTTTCCTCCTTCCTTTTTCCAGATTCTTATTTATTACATAAAATTACATTCTTCATTTGTTTATTTCTTTATTATCTTCTCTCCTCTTTCTAGAATTGTAAGCTAAAATGAATGGATCCCTGATACATTGTGGGCACTGAAGTCAGGATACCTAAGTTTGTTTACTAACCATGAACTAAATATCATACCTAGCCATAAGACTTAACCTCTTTATGCTATTGTGTTCTTAGGTGTAGAATTAAACTACCAATTAATTAATTGTATTAACTTACTCTATAGCCTGGTAATGCACATAAGGTAATTAGCACTGTGTCTGGCACATAGTTAATGCTCAATACATGTTAGTAGTAGTCATTATGATATTAATGAAGACTAGCATTAATTCCTTGAATGTGAACATTTATTGTATGTCTGCCATGCACCAGATTCAACTTTATAGGAGAGGAAGGGTGGGATATAATTTGTGAATAAAAATGGTATGTGGATCCCAGAAAGTGTCTGTATATATAATTATTACTCAATTAACACTGATTTGAATGACTATTACCAGATTTAAAATTCTAAAATGGGAGAGATGACAAGTACTCTGATTCTTGCTTTAGGAAAATCTCAGCTTCATTTCAGTTAGTACACCAAGTGTTTCTTTGGATGATTAATTTTTGAGTTTTTTCAACAGTCCTTTGAGGTAGATAGAAAATTTATTTGTTTGTTTATTTATTTATTTATTTATTTAAAAATTAAGACTAAAAGAAATGATAGGTCTATTCACAAACCTCTGAGCACCAGAGTGAGAAGATAAAAACACACATATTTTACTGCTTCCAGGACTCCACTGGTACCATCCAAAATGTGTGGAGAAATTGTAATTTGCCACACATTCCAAAATTGGTATTTTCAGGTCTGACCTTTGAACAGAACTGAAATCTAACCTTTTAAAGGTTGAAATGGTTTCAAACAGCATGTTACTATGGTTTCCTAATGTAGGATGTCACCTCCATATTACATTAAAAATTTTAGAATAAACTGATATTTAGTAATAGTGTGGTAGGACAATGCTGATTTGTTTTATATGAAGAGATAAAACTTTGAATTTTATACTAAAACTTTTAAGGTAGACATTCATCAACTTAAAATGTCTTATACATAGATGATTTATTATATTTTGTTTTTAAAAACCTGCACATAGGGGCGCCTGGGTGGCTCAGTCGGTTAAGCGTCGGACTTCGGCTCAGGTCACGATCTCACAGTTTGTGAGTTTGAGCCCTGCGTCGGGCTCTGTGCTGACAGCTCAGAGCCTGGAGCCTGCTTCACATTCTGTGTCTCCCTCTCTCTCTGCCCCTTCCCTGCTCATGCTGTGTCTCTCTCTGTCTCAAAAAATAAAATAAACATTAAAAAAAAAAACCTGCACATATAGACACTACCACATAACATGCTTCGAAAGAGAGTGAATTCCAGAGTCAATAGTGTCACTGATTTTCTGGATATTTTTCATCAAATCACCTATCTTCTCTGATCTCCAATTTGCTCATCGGAAAAGGGGAAATAATATCTACTCCTTGAGTACTTGTAGTAATAAATTAGCTTTATTTATGTGAATACATTTTGTAAACTATAGAAACTAATATTCTTCTTTAATACTATCATCATTGTTGTTTAATATTATTATTTTTCTTCCATAGTATTATTGTTTGAAATCTGTAGTAACCTTAAGATAGAAATAGCCTAGGTCTGTACATAGGTCTGTACTTATGTCAGGGTAGCTGACCTTTTCTTGAATTAAAAAAATAATCTAAATTATTAGATAAATCTATAGTTTATTTTATAAATGATGACATGCACAAGAATTAATCTTGACAAAATGTTACTTACAGAACAAAGACTAATATACCCTCAAAAAAGGAATTTTATGCTGTAAAAAACACTTTGAATAAATGACCCAATGAGTTTATTATAATAGACATTTCAAAAGTAGCTTGAATTATAACTAAAGCTTTCTACTTGAAAGGCACTGTCTTATATAATCCAAGTATCAATTTATGAATCATCAAAGAAAGTTGTTAGAGTGAAAGACCTTTGGAATTGTACAGACTCGTGAATGATATAAATAGGTTTACATTTAACTAGAAAGATCACTTTAGTATTAAATGTGGTAGATAGATTTGAGATAGATTTGCCTGGAGGTGGGGAGAAACAGTGTCATCGGCAATGGAAAGATGTAAATGGATTTGAAAGATATAGGAAAAGAGTCATCAACAGGGTGTGATAACTGATTGGACGTATGATGGTAAAGGGAAAAAGTTCAAGGAAGCCTCTAAAGTTTCTGATGCTTAAGCACACTTGTCAAATCAAATTACCATTCCCTGAAATATATAATATTTGTAGGTAAGAAGGGGGTGCAGTTAGATCATGTAGGACTTAATAGACCATTATAAGGACTTTGGCTTTTACTCGGAGTGAAATGAGGAGCACATTCAGGTCTTTGAGAAGAGTGACATTATCTAACTTCAATTTATGAGTTTTATTCTATTGTGTTGAGACTGGATTGAAGAAGGGGGACAGAGTGGAAGCAAGAAGGCCAGTTTGGAGGTTATTATAGTAGTAAGTTGAGAGATGAAGCCAACTCAGATCAAAGGTGAAAAGTGGAGGTATAGAGAAATGGGTGGATATTAGTCATATTTTTAAGGTAAATCCAATAGGATTTCATGATGGAGTGGATGTAGTATATGAGAAAAAAAGAAATAAGGAAAACTGCAAGATTTTTATCCAAAACAACTGTCAGAATGGATTTACTATGGTCTGAATGTAAGAGGTTGTCAGAAAAGCAGATTTAGTGAACAGGGAGAAATTTGGTGTACCAGGAGTACACTTTAAGTTTGACTACTTGGTATCTGAATAGATGTGTCAAGTAGGCAGCTGAAGGTCCAGTCCGAAGATACAAATATCAGTATATAGATGATAAGGAATGAGTGTAGATAGAATATCAAAACCCGAACTCGATGAAAGAGGGGATAAAAGGCAATACCAGCAAAGGATACTGAGAAGGAATAACCTGTTAGGTTGGAGGAAATATTCTGATGAGTGTTGTGTTCTGAATTCAGATGAAGAGAGTTATTAAGAAAGAAAGAGTTATCATCTCTGTCAAATGTAGCTAACAAGTTGAATAGGATAAGGACTGGGTCAGAATTGCCTAGCAGGTTTAACAATGTGGAGGTTATTACTGACCTTGACAAGAGCAATTTTATTGAAATTGATGGGGCAAAAGCTGAACATAATTGATTTAAGAGACAACGGGAGGATGAAAAAAAGTCTTTTCAAAAAGGGGACAACTGGGTGGCTTAGTCGGTTAAACATCCGACTCTATTTTGGCTCAGGTCATGATCTCGCATTCCATAAGATCAAGCTGTCATTGGGCTCCGTGCTGACAGCATGGAGCCTGCTTGGGATTTACTCTCTCCTTCTCCCTCTGCCCCTCCCCTGCCTGCTCTCTCTCTCTCAAAATAAATAAACATGAAAAAAAATTAAGAGGGATGGGAGGAAAGGACTTCTAGAGCAAATATAAACTGACTTTTCAAGAAATTTCTTCCAAGGAGAATTATAAAGTTGTGATGAAGGAGGAGAAAGAGAAAATGGGTTCCTAAGAGGATAGACTGGCTTTAGACAGGAGCATGGGAAACAGGCAGGTGTTTTCAGTGTGGTGAGTACAAATGCTGGACAGGATCCATGTGGTGAGAATCTGAGGAACATGTGTTCTGATAGTTTCTATTTTCTCTATAAAGAGGCAAGCAGCAGTATCAGTTGAGAACAAGGATAGAGAAGAAGATGTGGAGTTTGAGGAAAGAGAAGAGGGAATAAAAGAGTTATTTGGGAGAAAGAGACAGTGAATGGAAAAGGAAGGTGTGGTGTAATTGCCTAGCAGCATTAAGGTCCCATTTGAGGTTCATGTTCATGAACTCAAAGTTGGATTGGCCAATGTGGTTCTCTGTTTTTCTCCAGTTCAGTTCAGGTGAAGGAGCACAGGTACATCGTTTTTGTAGAGTTGAACTTTACATTATGGTTTGTCAAATGGATATATTGAAGTAAAGAACAAGGAAATACGTATGCAAGAGGATGAGAGTAATATTTGACTATAAAATTTAAGATGGAGAAGTAAGAAAAAGAGGACAATAAGGGAACAAGTAACAGTGAAAAATTTAAAGGATCTTTGGATTGGAGATTCCAGTGGGGTCAAAGAATTGCTGGAGTCAAGGTACTAAAGAAGTGGACTGGAATAATAAGAGGGAAATTCAGAGAGGGGATGCACCAGAAACCAGCAACAATTATAATGACTGGTAATTACAGAGTCTTAGGACTATGAAGGTGAGCAACTGAGTTAGCCTATCCCTCCACAAAATGGCCTTAAATAATGTGATTAAATCAGTACAATTTTTAGATGAAATATTTGATGTATTTTTACATTGATCTGCATGCATAATATTTAAATTAGTCTTTCCATTTGTCTAGGTTCACCTCTTCTGTACTTTTTCCCACCCTTCCCTGAGATGCCAAGACCTCTTATGTTATTCCTTGGCTGCCTAGGGCCCCCTGAGAGTGGTATTCCATTGAGGATTGCTCCTTTAGGGGACTTGTTCTCTTGACCACCATGCATCTTACTCTCAAATGAAACTTTTGAATGACCTGAGAGCCCATCTGATAAGGTATTTCAGTCTTTGGGGTACTCTTCCAATTTTAGTATATGTGCTGCCGAAGCGAGCACTGGGGTACTCTTAATAGTTGCCAATGTGTTCTTTTTGCTCAGGTAGCAGGGTTTTTTTTTTTTTTTAAATAGAGGCAGTGAGAGGTGGTAGAATTCTACATCTATTTTAAAGGTAGAGGCAACATATTTTTTTTGATGGATTGGATGTAGAATGTGAGAAAATGAGAGACCAAAAGCGTAACTCAAGTATTTGGGGTGCTTCTGACCATTGGAAGGATGGAGTTTATATTAATTTAGGTATTTAAATTTGAGACACTATTGGGTATGTATGTAGACAAGCCAAGTAGATAGTTGAGACAGTGGGGTAGGGTATGGTGGGAGGAAGCTATGTGATAAATTTATGTTTATCAAGAGTAAAGAGTATCTGTTTTAAAAGATTGAGAAACAGTGCTTTACCTCACAAAGAGTGACCTGTGAGATCTGAGTTCCGCAATGAAGATGTCCTGGACAGGTGGGTTGTGAATTACTGGGGGAAAAGAAGCTAGGAATTAACAGTCATAAAGATAGTTCCACTTTATGAAAAGTTATATCCAGAAAGCTCTATGTATAAAAAATTTTGTGGGCTAGCCCCTTTGGGGACTTGCTGAGAAAGTTAACAACCCTAGGTAACTAATTAGCTCTAGTTTTGTTAGTAATTTCAAACATCACCTCCTGCTGAAGAAAACCTTTGGGGGGAGGGGATCTAAAAAGAGTAAGGTAAAAAAGTGCTTTAACCCAAATGGAAGAAATAACAAAAAACAAAAGCTTTTGAGTGCTTAGCAGTTCAGGATGCTTTTCTGCAAGGGAGAAGAAACATTAGAGGAAAACTAAAATTAGAACAGAGAGGGTGGCATGGACCTTTCACGCTGCTCGGGGATTGCCAGAAAGACAAACCAAGGCCTTCCTTTTAATTAGTTCACCAGACTGAAAATAGACCTCCTGAAAGCTGAGACAATGTTATTCCAGGAGCCACTGGACATAGGCAGCTGAGGGGGACTTTGGTCTCCAGCTGGCATGAAGACCAAAGCCAGGCTGCTGAGGTGATTGTTAAGCTCCATGCTGAGATTTAGGGTGAGCTGATACAGAGGAAGTTAAGGGCTAGTGATAATGATGTGTAATGTTATCTTCGAGGTTTATTTCCTTAAAAATATGCAATAAACAAATTGCTTGAATTATTGATTGTTAAATTCAGTGCTTTCAATACACCATGATTTTAGGTACCAAAGGAAAGCTTTTTTTTTCAATATATGAAGTTTATTGTCAAATTGGTTTCCATATAACACCCAGTGCTCATCCCAAAAGGTGCCCTCCCTCCCACCCCCCATCAACCCTCAGTTTGTTCTCAGTTTTTAAGAGTCTCTTATGCTTTGGCTCTCTTCCACTCTAACCTCTTTTTTTTTCCTTCCCCTCCCCCATGGGTTTCTGTTAAGTTTCTCAGGATCCACAGAAGAGTGAAACCATATGGTATCTGTCTTTCTCTGTATGGCTTATTTCACTTAGCATCACACTCTCCAGTTCCATCCACGTTGCTACAAAGGGCCATATTTCATTCTTTCTCATTGCCACGTAGTACTCCATTGTGTATATAAACCACAATTTTTTTTATCCATTCATCAGTTGACGGACATTTAGGCTCTTTCCATAATTTGGCTATTGTTGAGAGTGCTGCTATAAACATTGGGGTACAAATGCCCCTATGCATCAGTACTCCTGTATCCCTTGGGTAAATTCCTAGCAGTGCTATTGCTGGGTCATAGGGTAGGTCTATTTTTAATTTTTTGAGGAACCTTCACACTGTTTTCCAGAGTGGCTGCACCAGTTTGTATTCCCACCAACAGTGCAAGAGGGTTCCCATTTCTCCACATCCTCTCCAGCATCTATAGTCTCCTGATTTGTTCATTTTGGCCACTCTGACTGGCGTGAGGTGATATCTGAGTGTGGTTTTGATTTGTATTTCCCTGATGAGGAGCGACGTTGAGCATCTTTTCATGTGCCTGTTGGCCATCCGGATGTCTTCTTTAGAGAAGTGTCTATCCGTGTTTTCTGCCCATTTCTTCACTGGGTTATTTGTTTTTTGGGTGTGGAGTTTGGTGAGCTCTTTATAGATTTTGGATACTAGCCCTTTGTCCAATATGTCATTTGCAAATGATATCTTTTCCCATTCCGTTGGTTGCCTTTTAGTTCTGTTGGTTGTTTCCTTTGCTGTGCAGAAGCTTTTTATCTTCATAAGGTCCCAGTAGTTCATTTTTGCTTTTAATTCCCTTGCCTTTGGGGATGTGTCAAGTAAGAAATTGCTACGGCTGAGGTCAGAGAGGTCTTTTCCTGCTTTCTCCTCTAGGGTTTTGATGGTTTTCTCTCTCACATTCAGGTCCTGTATCCATTTTGAGTTTATTTTTGTGAATGTTGTGAGAAAGTGGTCTAGTTTCAATCTTCTGCATGTTGCTGTCCAGTTCTCCCAGCACCATTTGTTAAAGAGACTGTCTTTGTTCCATTGGATGTTTTTTGTCAAAGATGAGTTGGCCATACGTTTGTGGGTCTAGTTCTGGGGTTTCTAATCTATTATATTGGTCTATATGTCTGTTTTTGTGCCAATACCATGGTGTCTTGATGATTACAGCTTTGTAGTAGAGGCTAAAGTCTGGGATTGTGATGCCTCCTGCTTTGGTCTTCTTCTTCAAAATTACTTTGGCTATTCGGGGCCTTTTGTGGTTCCATATGAATTTTAGGATTGCTTGTTCTAGCTTCGAGAAGAATGCTAGTGCAATTTTGATTGGGATTGCATTGAATGTGTAGATAGCTTTGGGTAGTATTGACATTTTGACAATATTTATTCTTCCAATCCATGAGCATGGAATGTTTTTCCATTTCTTTATATCTTCTTCAATTCCCTTCATAAGCTTTCTATAGTTTTCAGCATACAGATCTTGTACATCTTTGGTTAGATTTATCCCTAGGTATTTTATGCTTCTTGGTGCAATTGTGAATGGGATCAGTTTCTTTATTTGTCTTTCTGTTGCTTCATTATTAGTGTGTAAGAATGCAACTGATTTCTGTACATTGATTTTGTATCCTGTGACTTTGCTGAATTCATGTATCAGTTCTAGCAGACTTCTGGTGGAGTCTATCGGATTTTCCATGTATAATATCATGTCATCTGCAAAAAGTGAAAGCTTAACTTCATCTTTGCCAATTTTGATGCCTTTGATTTCCTTTTATTGTCTGATTGCTGATGCTAGAACTTCCAA
The DNA here is from genome assembly GCF_018350215.1 of Panthera leo. Lineage (NCBI taxonomy): Eukaryota > Metazoa > Chordata > Mammalia > Carnivora > Felidae > Panthera > Panthera leo. Next base: position 119,537,441 of record NC_056685.1, on the reverse strand, counting down.
CACTATGTTAAACAACAGCTGTGAGAGTGGGCATCCCTGTCGTGTTCCTGATCTCAGGGAAAAAGCTCTCAGTTTTTCCCCATTGAGGATGATGTTAGCTGTGGGCTTTTCATAAATGGCTTTTTGATCTTTAATTATGTTCCTTCTATCCCGACTTTCTCGAGGGTTTTTATTAAGAAAGGGTGCTGGATTTTGTCAAAGGCCTTTTCTGCATCGATTGACAGGATCATATGGTTCTTATCTTTTCTTTTATTAATGTGATGTATCACGTTGATTGATTTGTGAATGTTGAACCAGCCCTGCACCCCAGGAATGAATCCCACTTGATCATGGTGAATAATTCTTTTTATATGCTGTTGAATTCGATTTGCTAGTATCTTATTGAGAATTTTTGCATCCATATTCCTCAGGGATATTGGCCTATAGTTCTCTTTTTTTACTGGGTCTCTGTCTGGTTTAGGAATCAAAGTAATACTGGCTTCATAGAATGAGTCTGGAAGTTTTCCTTCGCTTTCTATTTTTTGGAATAGCTTGAGAAGGATAGGTATTATCTCTGCTTTAAACGTCTGGTAGAACTCCCCTGGGAAGCCATCTGGTCCTGGACTCTTATTTGTTGGGAGATTTTTGATGACTGATTCAATTTCTTCGCTGGTTATGGGTCTGTTCAAGCTTTCTGTTTCCTCCTGATTCAGTTTTGGAAGCATGTGGGTGTTTAGGAATTTGTCCATTTCTTCCAGGTTGTCCAGTTTGTTGGCATATAATTTTTCATAGTATTCCCTGATAATTGCTTGTATCTCTGAGGGATCGGTTGTAATAATTCCATTTTCATTCATGATTTTATCTATTTGGGTCATCTCCCTTTTCTTTTTGAGAAGCCTGGCTAGAGGTTTGTCAATTTTGTTTATTTTTTCAAAAAACCAACTCTTGGTTTCGTTGATCTGCTCTACAGTTCTTTTAGATTCTATGTTGTTTATTTCTGCTCTGATCTTTATTATTTCTCTTCTTCTGCTGGGTTTAGGCTGCCTTTGCTGTTCTGCTTCTATTTCCTTTAGGTGTGCTGTTAGATTTTGTATGTGGGATTTTTCTTGTTTCTTGAGATAGGCCTGGATTGCAATGTATTTTCCTCTCAGGACTGCCTTCGCTGCATCCCAAAGCGTTTGAATTGTTGTATTTTCATTTTCATTTGTTTCCATATATTTTTTAATTTCTTCTCTAATTTCCTGGTTGACCCATTCATTCTTTAGTAAGGTGTTCTTTAACCTCCATGCTTTTGGATGTTTTCCAGGCTTTTTCCTGTGGTGGATTTCAAGCTTCATAGCATTGTGGTCTGAAAGTATGCATGGTATGATTTCAATTCTTGTATGCTTATGAAGGGCTGTTTTGTGACCCAGTATGTGATCTATCTTGGAGAATGTTCCATGTGCACTCGAGAAGAAAGTATATTCTATTGCTTTGGGATGCAGAGTTCTAAATATATCTGTCAAGTCCATCTGATCCAATGTATCATTCAGGGCCCTTGTTTCTTTATTGACCGTGTGTCTAGATGATCTATCCATTTCTGTAAGTGGGGTGTTAAAGTCCCCTGCAATGACCACATTCTTATCAATAAGGTTGCTTATGTTTATGAGTAATTGTTTTATATATTTGGGGGCTCCCGTATTCGGCGCACATTTATAATTGTTAGCTCTTCCTGATGGATAGACCCTGTGATTATTATATAATGCCCTTCTTCATCTCTTGTTAAGGCCTTTAATTTAAAGTCTAGTTTGTCTGCTATAAGTATGGCTACTCCAGCTTTCTTTTGACTTCCAGTGGCATGATAAATAGTTCTCCATCCCCTCGCTCTCAATATGAAGGTGTCCTCAGGTCTAAAATGAGTCTCTTGTAGACAGCAAATAGATGGGTCTTGTTTTTTCTATTCATTCTGATACCCTATGTCTTTTGGTTGGTGCATTTAGTCCATTTACATTCAGTGTTATTATAGAAAGATATGGGTTTAGAGTCATTGTGATGTCCGTAGGTTTCATGCCTGTAGTGATGTCTCTGGTACTTTGTCTCACAGGATCCCCCTTAGGATCTCTTGTAGGGCTGATTTAGTGGTGACAAATTCCTTCAGTTGTTGTTTGTTTGGGAAGACCTTTATCTCTCCTTCTATTCTAAATGACAGACTTGCTGGAGAAAGGATTCTCAGCTGCATATTTTTTCTGTTCATCACATTGAAGATCTCCTGCCATTCCTTTCTGGCCTGCCAAGTTTCAAAGGAGAGATCAGTCACGAGTCTTATAGGTCTCCCTTTATATGTTAGAGCACATTTATCTCTAGCTGCTTTCAGAATTTTCTCTTTATCCTTGTATTTTGCCAGCTTCACTACGATATGTCGTGCAGAAGATCGATTCAAGTTACGTCTGAAGGGAGTTCTCTGTGCCTCTTGGATTTCAATGCCTTTTTCCTTCCCCAGATCTTGGAAGTTCTCAGCTATTATTTCTTCAAGTACACCTTCAGCACCTTTCCCTCTCTCTTCCTCCTCTGGAATACCAATTATGCGTATATCATTTCTCTCTAGTGCATCACTTAGTTCTCTAATTTTCCCCTCATACTCCTGGATTTTTTTATCTCTCTTTTTCTCAGCTTCTTCTTTTTCCATAATTTTATCTTCTAGTTCGCCTATTCTCTCCTCTGCCTCTTCAATTCGAACCGTAGTTGTCTCCATTTTATTTTGCAGCTCGTTGATAGCATTTTTTAGCTCCTCCTAGCTGTTCCTCAGTCCCTTGATCTCTGTAGCAAGAGATTCTCTGCTGTCCTCTATACTGTTTTCAAGCGCAGCGATTAATTTTATGACTATTATTCTAAATTCACTTTCTGTTATATTTAAATCATTTTTGATCAGTTCGTTAGCTGTTGTTATTTCCTGGACGTTTTTCTGAGGAGAATTCTTCCGTTTCGTCATTTTGGATAGTCCCTAGAGTGGTGCGGGACTGCGGGGCACTTCCCCTGTGCTGTCTTGAATAACTTGCGTTGATGGGCAGGGCCTCAGTCAGACCTGATGTCTACCCCCAGCCCACTGCTGGGGCCACAGTCAGACTGGTGTGTGCCTTCTCTTCCCCTCTCCTAGGGGCGGGATTCACTGTGGGGTGGCGTGGCCCGTCTGGGCTACTTGCACACTGCCAGGCTTGTGGTGCTGGGGATCTGGCGTATTAGCTGGGGTGGATGGGCAAGGTGCACAGGGGCAGGAGGGGCAGGCTGAGCTCACTTTTCCTTCGGAGATCCACTTCGGGAGGGGCCCTGTGGCACCGGGAGGGAGTCAGACCCACCGGAGGGATGGATCCGCAGAAGCACAGCTTTGGGTGTTTGCGTGGTGCCAGCAAGTTCCCTGGCAGGAACTGGTTCCCTTTGGGATTTTGGCTGGGGGATGGGCGAGGGAGATGGTGCTGGTGAGCGCCTTTGTTCCCCACCAAGCTGAGCTCTGTCGTCCGGGGCTCAACAACTCTCCCTCCCGTTGTCCTCCAGCCCTCCCGTTCTCTGAGCAGAGCTGTTAGCTTATAACCTTCCAGATGTCAAGTCCTGCTTGCTGTCGGAACACACTCTGTCCGGCCCCTCCGCTTTTGCAAGACAAACTCGGGGGGCTCTGCTTGGTCGGCGGGCCGCCCCTCTGCCCTGGCTCCCTCCTGCCAGTCTGTGTAGCATGCACCGCCTCACCGCCCTTCCTACCCTCTTCCGTGGGCCTCTCGTCTGCTAGTCTTCTGGTGGTTTTCTGGATTATTTAGGCAGGTGTAGGTGGAATCTAAGTGATCAGCAGGACGCGCGGTGAGCCCAGCATCCTCCTACGCCGCCATCTTCCCAGCTGTTATCTCTCGGAAAGCTTTTAATCTCAAACATCATATATATGTAGTAGTACAAATATATTGTTATCAGTTTTTGATAAATCATAAAATGCCTCTTGTATACTTACTCTTTTCCTATTTCCCCTCTGGAATCTCATGAATTTTCTCCAGTGCCTTTCTACACACATCACACAGAAGGCAAGAAATATAAGTTAGTAGATGCTTGACAAAGAAAATATTGACTGTTTTTTGATACTTAAAAATATGAAAATACCTTACATAGTTAGTTAAATGGTGGGGTAATATGGCTTAGTGCAAACTATCAGGTGGGAACTTATTATTCTCAATAAAATTAGTTGGAAGAAGACTATTGATATTTTTGGGCCTCATAAAATAAATATATTAACTCAGAGTGTGGCCAGGAGACTTTCTGAATGACTGATCTCATACAAGAATCTGCAGAGCTTTGCCAGGAAGAGTTGAGCTCTGAGAGACAAAATAGAATTAACTAAACCAAAGTGGGGTGGGAAGATTATTCTTCAAAGGAGGACTAGCATATTGAAAACAAATCCCTGTGGTAGAAATTAACATGAAACTAGAGGTTCCAGACAAAGGGGAGAGGTGGCAGGAGCTGAGGCCACAGAGGAAGTAAAAGGCCAATCACGCAGCCCTTATAAGCTATGTTCAGAATTTGGGTCTTTATCCTAAGACCAAAAGAGACTTAAAAGAGCAATGACAGCAATGGCAGAATGATAAGCAGAGAGAAATGATCTAATTTGCATTTTACTGTCTGATGGCTCCTATTTTCTCTATGAACTAGAAGCAAAGTCATCCTTGGTAAGGGGTCAATGAGGGCAAAGATCAGACCATTGAAGAAAGGGGAAAAAGTTTAAATTAGCTTTTTGTTCAGATTCCTAACAAATGGTTAATACTGGGCCCTGAAGGCAACATAGAAGGGACAGTAGGATGTGAGTATCCCTCCCAGTGTACCTACAACCTGTGGGTGATATATATAGGCCAAGATCATTGCCACCAGGGCCAGCTCTTTTTGGCTGCTCGCCTCAGCTCCTCTCTCACTAGTAAGGTGGAGCCTCTACATCAGCCACATCTGCCATCTGTCTACTCTGGCCTCTGCTGCAGTCTCCTCTCTCCTTGCCAAGCTGGCCCCATGGCAACCTACTTGGCTTTTAGCCCAGATGCCTCTGAGGCCCCCTTCTGGAGGCCACAGGAACCTCTGAGCCTCATTCAAAGGACACTGAACAGGGCTCAGAAAAATTTATTGTTAAGACCTTGCCAGTCCATGCAGAACTACCAAGTTTACTCAGAATTGGCCATGCCCAGAATGTAGATGAGATTTGGATTCTAGGTCCCTCTTTCTTCATGTTCTTCCAATACCTATTATATTACAGGCTTTCCAGATAAAGCTTGGAAAGAAAAGTTTAGGACACAAATGTAGAACTATTTTCCTATCCTCCCTATCTCATTCAGCATTTTTCTTCCTAAAATTTTCCAGAAACTTGTATGTCCTTCCTCTTCTGGGCATTAAGTCTCCAGTATAGACTTGGGGGAAGAAAGGTCCACAATGAACAAAATTTAAGAATGGAGACATATCAATATCTTCTTTGAAAAATGCTATTTATATTACATTGAGCCAGTGCCACTAAATGAGAAAATACATGAATGTAACACATGCTTAATTAATGTAGCTTCATAAAGGCTTAATAACTGTGGCCATTATTATTATTTGTATTGCTGCTATTACTGTATGTTTAGGCAACAAACAGAGCCCAGACTCTAAGAATTCAGTACAAATATAGAGCAGCCAGGTGCCAAGAGTCCAGCCGGCAACCAGAATCTTAAATCCACAAAGTTGCTTGGAACTGGCAGGTTGACCTGCTGATGAGCAGAATTGGAATTTCTGTTTGTTCTGTCTTATGTGTTCTAGGGTGTGAGGGCAGCAAAAGCTAGAGTTGTGTTACTGAAAGCCAGACTTCTACAAGTGCTAATCTATCCAAAATTACAGCAGAAGCAAGAGAGCAACTGTTCCAGAGTTTTTGTGTTGAAAATATTTTTTTAATTAATCTTTCATTAACTCAATTTTCTCTTGCTTTTACCCTCTGTTAATTCGTGTGAAAATACAACTTGTTTGTTATCTGGGATTTTCTTTGCGATTCAAATCCATTGCTACATAGATCTAATTATCTTGTCTGCTTTAGTTTGCTTGATAGATTTTCTTTACCAGACTGTTTATATCTCTTGAAAAATCTCCCTGATATCAGTTATATATTATATTATTATATATAATATGGTAGGGAAAAAGGTAATTTTTTTCTTTTATGGAGGGAAAAAGTTATTTCCAGGTCTATGCTATGGAGAAATCCCCTCTCTACCCTCAATTGAAAACAGTTTCCAAACTGCTAGACCTTTTCCTCTATTTACATCTTCTATCTCTACAATATTCTTTGGGAGAACATTTTCCCTTTTCTTCTCTATACTTTGTCTATTTGGGGTGGTGCCTGTGTGGGGTCTACCTGGGCCCTAGCTCTTTAGAGGGAGGCTTCTCTTTCATGCATCGTGACATAGTGAGCAAGCCCATGACGAGGCTTGTTCCATATATTCTCCCAAGTAACTTCCTACCTACTTGATAGACCAGTTGTTCCCTGCCTACCTGGCTCTAGGCTCTAATAATCTCAACTTTTGTACTTAACTTGTGGAAGCTGTTATTAGGCAGAATTCTAAGATGACCCTGGATTCCTGCTCCCTCTTTGAGTTTGTATGCAGCCCTGGCCAACCCCTGAATTGCAGCCTGGTTGAGGCCCTTCTCGGGGGACCCATTCATGTGTGCTCAGACTCCTGACTTATGTAAAATGTGAGATAATAAATACATGTTGTTGTAAGAAACTGTTTTTTATTTGTTATACAGAGGTAGACAACAAATACAATGTCCAGTGTTCCCTTGATTTGGGAGAAAAGAAGACTGTCTCCTTCTTCCCTGGCTCCAAAGGAACCTCCCTGATCAGCATCCCTTGCTCTCATTGAGGTTATAAACATGGTTGAGACTGAAAAATTTAATAATTTAATAATAAATTTAATAATTGTCTCTTTCACCTCACATTGAGTCCAACTCAATTAATGCATTTATGTATTATCTGTAATACCATTTTCTAGCTAATAAAATACTGTAGCTTTTATTTTAATCGGTACTAGTTGTGAAGTTACTAAAAGCGAAATCTTATGACATAAGCCAGAGGGTGGGAGACTATATTAGGGATTATACAAACCTGAAGTTCTTAAATTATTGATGTCTCCTCCCAGAGCTAGCTTTTTCTTAAAGCTAGCAGCGTTAATTTTGTAAGCATATCTGACCATGCCACTTCATTGCTTAAGACCATCTTATATCTTATCACTATATAAGAATGTCCAAATGCCTTAGCATGTACAACAGGTCCTTGATAACCTGGCTCTAACTTGAATTTATTTACCTCTACCCAAGTATACTATGTACTCCTAAGTACACTGTTCTTAGAGTTCATGATTCTTTATTCATAGAGTACTTTTCTGTCACCTTGGAATGCCTTCTCATCTAATTTACCTGGTAAACTTTAGTTCCTGTGATGCATTAGGCTAAGGGTTACCTCCTTTGTGAAGTCTTCTCTAATTCCAACAACTCTTTCATCCACGTGCCCCTCTAGCACCCTTCACAAAACTCTGCTAGTAGATATTTTATAGTATTTGTTTAGATGTCTGTGGGCTCCTAAATGAAGGGATTATGTCTCAAATAAGATGTATCTCCAGTGCCTAGCAGAGTGACTGACTTACAATAGTTGCTCCCTAAATAGTAAATGATTGAACAACTAAATGTTTGCTTTGTTGGACTTCTCCTACCTACTATCTACTACTAGGTACCATCTGTATCTCTATAATAAGGCCAGACCAGCTTTTCTTTAACTACATTGCTTTTTCTGAGCCATGGAGACCACCTTTCAATGGTTATTTTATAAAATGCCTCAGAGAGAAATGTCATTTTTAATGTAAATTTTTGTTACATAATTGATCTGATTTCACAGATGAAAAGATAGCAGTTATTTACATTGAGAGGCTATTCAGTTTTCTTATATAATTATAAAGTACTTGACCCGGCATTGTCAAAATCATTAATATCACTCTAGGAAAGAATGCATCTGACAATGTACACTAATTTATAATTTTCTTCCCCTTTTTCTTTTAGTAGGCCAATTTCTAAGGCTTCATTTAAAAAAATAACAATAATAACTTTAATGCTCCCCGTTTTTTCACAATGTCAGAGCAAGGCATAGCATGACTTTCCTTTTTCCTTTTCCCAGAACTAATTTTTTCTTCACCATTTCTTGTGCTAGTTTCTTCATTAGCCATGTGTGAGGTTGAGAATATTGTATGAGGACCTGGAGGCTTGAGAATGAGAACTTTCAACATATTAGTGATGATCAGAATCCAGTGTGCAGAATGAATACCACTGACAGAATTCTAACCTCTGGCAAGCAGTTCCCAGGATCTAGAGGGAATTCTTACTTGTGTGTTTATGTGAGTTTTCCATAGCATGGTTCTTAGAAAAGCTAATAGAGTATAGTAGAAGACAAATATGCTGCAAAGAATCAGCATTTCCTCCGGAGTCAAAGATATAATTTTTGTATTATTCACCCTTTTAGATCTAAAACAGGTGTATTGTATGTCTGTGTTCTTTGTATTAGCACAGACGTCTATGTTCTTTTTATTAACTCAGATAAACATGCGTTGGCTATGTAAAGCTAATAATAGATTTCATATTTCCTTCTGGAAAGCACATAGCACACGTGAAAGGAAGCATTATCAACCAAACAAATCTTTCAGTTCCTAATGATTAGCATTTTGACAAGCTGTTGTCTCAGATGAAGGATTTATATTACATATTGCATAGCTTCAAAGTATTTTTTGTATTTCTTCTTGATTTGAGTATTGAGTAAATAGTATTCATCTTCATTTAAATGTAAAGGAAACCTTCAATTCTGTTTTAGTCTCTTAGCCCACTGATGTGCTATAGGCCACTAATTTGCAACTGGGTTTTGTTTCTACTATTATAATCCTCTAGAACAGGATAACATTATAATAAATAATATGTCAAATTCTCTAAGCTAAATAATTTGCTATTTACTAGCAATATATTTGTTTCCTGAAGTTTCCACATAGAAAATTTAAAATAGAGTATCAAATTCAAAATAAACCTGAATGATTTATCCAAACCTCATATTTGATATATTCCCTTTCAGGCAATTATTAGCTTGTCTTTAAAATAATCTTAGGGGCACCTGCGTGGCTCAGTTGGATAAGCGTCCAACTTCGGCTCAGGTCATGATCTCATAGTTCATGAGTTCGAGCCCTCCATCAGGCTCTGTGCTGACAGCTCAGAGCCTAGAGCCCGCTTCAGATTCTGTCTCCCTTTCTCTCTGCCTCTCCCCCACTCTCCCTCTGTATCTCTCTCTCTCTCTCAAAAACAAATAAAAACATTTAAAAAATTTTTAAATTACCTTAAATATGGACACCTGGGTGGCTCAGTTGGTTGAGTGTTTGACTTTGGCTCAAGTCACCATCCCGCAGTTCATGAGTTCAAGCCCCATGTCAGGCTCTGTGCTGACAGCTCAGAGCCTGGAGCCTGCTTCAGATTCTGTTTCCCTCTCTCTGTACCTCTCCCCTGTTTGTGCTCTGTCTCTCTAAAATAAAAAATAATAATCTTAAATATATTTATCTAAAACCAGATCTTTATGTTTTGGTAAGAACTGGTGTCATATGTTTATTACACTATCTTAGCAACCTCAAGCATATGAGCAATTATGGTTGAGGGATTAATATTTGTTGGTTATGTATAAAATGTAAAACTACATATCAACACTAAAGAAAAATTAGTTGTATTATCAAATTTATGAATAATACTAGATAGAGAATGTTCATTTATTCATTTAACCAATACTCATTTAGCACTTACAATGTACTAATGCCCAGTCAAGATACTGGGTATACAACAATGGAAAGATATGGTCCCTTTTCTGAAAAACTTTGTGGTATGCAAATAACCAAAGTATAATGTTATTATATTAGTATACCATGAACTTAGAGATAGGAGCATATAAATCTACCTAAAAGAGTTAGAGATGGTTTCACAGAACAAATAATACTTGTCCTATGAGTTGAAGAATTTATCAATGGATTTTGAAGGAACATGGTGAAGAAGAAAAGGAATAGAGAAAGAGGCAGAGAAAAGTAGAGCCTTTAGAACCAGAGAAATTTGGATGTAAGTCTTTGTGTTGCCATTTACTGTGATCTTTAGGTAAATGATAATCTTTTAGAGATTTGCCTTATTTCTTTTGAGATAATGTAAATGGCCATCCTTAGCATAGGACTTTGCACATGGTAGGCACTCAATAAACATTGTCCTTTCTTACCTCCTTCGAGCTTCTTGTAGGTAGATAGGACAGATGGTATTATAGCATTCTAATTATGAGGAAAGTAGGTTTACAATGGTTAAGGAAACCTGCTTAAGGTCACACAACTAAGTAGTTAGTGGCAGAGCCAGGATTAAAACCTATATCTTCTGACAAACTTTCCCCACTATACTGCAACAAGGATTCCAGGTGTTTCCCATGCATTTAATTATTTTTTTGCCCAGTAAATATTTCTCTAACATCTATTAAGTGTCAGACATGTTATTATATATATCTATATATATTATATCTTAGATATATATATCTATATATATAGATATATATATATCTATAGATATTATAATATCTATTAAGTGTCAGACATGTTATATAGTGGGAAGCAAATAAACAAAGCCTTCCTTCATTGAACAGAGAGTCCATCAGAAAAGGCAGACTTTATACCAGCAGTTTCAATAAATCCTATTGAGTGTTATGCAAGTGCACATTTAGGTGCTCCAGGAAAGTGTGTGGCACGAAGACTTATTTTAACAGAGGGTGTCTGGGAAGTCCTATAAAGGAGGAGTAATAGTTTTTCCAAGACCTAAAGAAAGACAAGGCGTTATCTGGACAGAAAGGAGCAGAGATTTTTTTCTAAACAGTGGAAGGTTTGGCAAAGGTTAAATGAGAATATGGCATGTTCAAGGAACTGAAACTGTTCAAGGATAGCAGGATCAGAGAGCATGAATAAAAGTATGGCAAAAGGTGACTCTACAGAGATTGACAGAAACAAGGTTATAGAGGGCTGTACAAACCTTCTTAAAGAGCCTGGATTTTATTCTAAGGACAAAGGGCATCATAGTTTCTGCACTGCATAAAAGCCTGACCAGGGGAGAAAATTGGGTCTGAAATCTAACTCTGCTTATCCCAGAAAGGGAATGATTACCCTTTCCTTTATTTTTTTTTTCTTTTTTCAAATTCCTCACAAAGGCCCATACAGGCTTGCTGTGGCCCTAGTGGGAAACCACCCAAGGTTTTAATCAGCAGGATGGTATCTAATTTCTATTTTTCCTTCCTCAGTCTAGCTGTGCTATAGCTTCTTTTAGAGGGTGCAAGACAGGATAAGTGAGACTTGGCATAGGTGAGTCAGTGGCAGCTTAGATCAGAACTGTAGCTCTGGGGAAGAAGATAAGTGAGAGATGTTTAAGAAGTAGAATTTATAGGACTTATGATTGACTATGGAAGCAAGAGGGTAAGAGAACAGGAGGAGACAGGGATGCTCCTCACTCTCCTGGATTGGGCAGAAAACCATAGGAGCCTCAGGTACAGTATCTAAGATTTCAGTGTTGAGGAGAAGCTATTGGAGATATTCCACAGTGGGAAGGTGTCCAAATAAGCTGAAATAGAGAACACAATAAAAACATTTAAAAGTCCTTTGGAGCCAGTGGGCATGACATTACACTTAAAGTAATGGTTCTTTCTTTACTGGAAAAACTGGGTCCCTTTGATATTCTCATTTACTTCTGAGGCCATTGTATATTTCCATTTGGCTAAATTTGTTCTACAGGGACATTAGTTGTTACCTGACTAGTTTTAATTTAAAAGGGGGGAAACCTGTAGTTATGAAGAAGATTGGGCATGTGGGCACCTGATTCATTTCCCTGGGTGGCATCATGACTCACCCTCATTAAAGTAGTTTTGCTGTGCAATGTCTGATGCCTTATCGGTTTTGAATTTTCTCTACCCTGTATGAACAATAAGATAAGTTTCTCTCATGGGTCATTCAGTGCTCTTCATCTCTACTGTGAGTCAGATGTTTTGCATTTCAAAACATTATCCTGCCTACAATTTCCCTCTTTATAAATTATGCAGAAAACTTCTACCAACAACAGATTCCCATTTACTGACTTTTTAGATTTATATCTGTAAAACATGTTCTAGTTGTTTTGCTATAACTTAGTGAGCAGTTTTATGGTCAACAATAAGGTGCCATTCTACTTGTTTTATTATCACTGTCTAAATATCAAGGTGCCTCATTAGAAAAAAGCACAAGCATCTAGAAGTAAACTCAAATACTGACAATTAAGTCATGTGAAAAGACTTTCCTTGATCCTCTGTCTGCATCTAGTTACAGTAGATTTACTCCCTTTCACCTTCAGCCTCTCATAAAGAGTTGTCTACACTTCCTGGACTCACTTTTTCATGTCTCAGTGACTCCTCAAAAGCTATTCCACTATTGCACTGGAATCTGTTAGGTCCCTAGGATTATCTCTTCCTAAACATAATGGACAAAGCCTTTATCTTACTTGACCAATCTGCCACACTGAACTTGTGAAGCACCTTATGCATGTGGCTCTGACACCACACTCTCCTGGTCTTCCTTCTACCTCTCTAGTCTTGGTCTCCCTTTGTAAGTACCTCTATCTCTCTACCCCCTAATACAAGGTTACTCTTCTTCAGGGTTCTAGACTAGTTTCTCTTCCCTTACTCTACAGACTGCCCCGGGATGATCTCAGCTACTTATATGTCTTCATTGCTCAATCATATGCTGATGTTCCTCCAAGTTTTGTCTCCAGCCCAAACTTGAGTTCCAAACCTCCAAATTCATCTTCTTCCTTGACCCCTCCACTTAGATGTTCCACAGATACTTCAAAGTCCACATGTCTGTGTCATTTTCCCAGGGCTGCTGCAAAACACTATCACAAACTGGATGGCTTGAAACAGTAGAAATTTATTTTCTCACAGGTCTGAATGCTAGAGGTTTGAAATAAAGTTGTCAGCAGGACCATGCTACCTCTGAAGGCTCTCAGGAAGATCCTTCCTTTCCTCTGCAGCTTCCAGGTGTTGCTTGGCTTGTAGCAGCATGAGTCCAGTCTCTGTCCTTATCTCCTCAGGCCCTTCCCTATGTTTCTGTGTCCTTTCCTCCTCTTATAAACACACCAGCCATTGGATGTGGGGTCCCACCCTAGGTATCTTTATTTATTTGTTTTGTTTGTATTATATCATAAGCTTCATGATTATAGAGATTATGCCTTTCCACTGTATCTCTGGCACCAACTACAGTGTCAGTAAATGAATTGTTACCTAACAAATATTTTTTAAAGAGAAGGATGAAGGAAAGAAGTAAAGCAATTAATCAACAAGAGCTAATAAAAAAAAATGATAAGCAAACCAAAGTAAGTTTAGGTGTGAATTTTTAAAATGTTGCCAAATATTATTTTTTCTAGTCACTGTACTAGCAAAATACATTAAGAATTAGTCAGACCTGAGGTGCCTGGCTGGCTCAGCTGGTTGAGTGTCTGGATCTTGATTTCGGCTCAGGTCATGACCTCATGATTCATGGGTTCAATCTCCATATTGGACTCTGCACTGATGGTGTGGAGCCTGCTTGGGATTCTCTCTCCCTCTCTCTCTGTCCCTCCCACACTGTTCTCTCTCAGTCTCTCTCTCTCTCTCTCTCTCTCAAAACAAATAAATAAATGTAAAACAATTAAAAACAAAAATAATTAGTCAAACCTTACTTTAAGCTCATTCAATAATTTCTTCTATATTCTAGAAAAAAATGCTGTGGTTACCACAGATGTTGGGAAATACAGTTATATTTTTGTAACTGGATCCTTTCACCCCTTCTTTATTAATGAAAAAATTCCTGCTTTTGTTGATAGTACAGGATATGATATTGTTTCCTAAATTTTTCTTGAACATATCTCCAAAAAGACAAGGTTAAGCAATCACCAGCAGTCTAATTACAAAAGAAAAAAAAAAAAAAGAAAAGAAAAAGAAAGAAAAAAACCTATTTATATGCTAACAAAATATCTCCAGATGTCAGCCTGAAATAATGAAAGTACCACTTATAATTTGTATCTGCTTCCTTTTAAAACATTTATCCCTCTCTACATATATAACTGGCAAAAGCTCTTATTGAATATTTAGGCAGCCAAGAAGTTAAAAGGGGTCAGACATGCAGAGTTGTAACCACTTTGCCTACACTAATAAATTTTCTCCCATGGGAGAATCTGTGGTAGACCCCTGTGCTTGTAATTACTGAAAATGCCCTAGGTTCAACTAAATAAGACGCGGTCATATAAGTATTGATGAGAAGAAAAGTAGGAAGTGCTTCACTCTCCCACTGCATTCATTATGTAGGCAAATAAGGATTACTCTAGGGAGTTAATTGTATTCTTTTCAAGAAGACAAGTCCTCAAAAGAAATTCTGTCTTGGTATTTTGCTTTACTTTGCTTTAGTGCTACTTGATGGTATTAAATTCATATAACTTTCAGAGCACATAATTATAATATTCACTAATTAAACAGAACAAGTCAACCAAATTAGATTCAGTTAGGAAAATGTCTTGGCATAACCCAGTGGGTCTGCTTAGATTTATTGTCACTAAATTATCCCAAGTAGACACTAGCATTCACGGCTTAGTATTTATTATTCTCCATCTATTTTTACTTCATTTTGACAAATTCAAGGCAGAGGATTCTAGCTTTACCGTATTGTGTGGGGGCCTCTAGGTACTTATGTAACCACTTCTAAGGCCTGGTATAGCAATTTCCTTCATGCAACAAGATTCATTTTTGAATTCTGAGTAATGTTAGAGTAGTTAAAATGTTTTCCTTCACTTTAGCAATAAAAATTGTCATTTTCAATTAGATTTTTGTAAGCAAATAATCTCTATTAATCCTAAGAAATGTTTTACATGTTTTGCATATATTAACTCACTTAATCCTTACAACAGTAGTACCTAGGTAAGTACTATTGACACTATAGTAAGTACTATATATCAAGTACTATTGATTTATAGATAGGGATTTAAAGCATGGAGTCTTTGCCTACCTTTATATGGCCAGAAGAGAATGGAACAGGAATTTGCTTCCATACATTCTGACTTGGGGCCTGTGCTCTTAACCACTGTGTTATCCTGCCTATCAATAATTTTATTATATCATATTTGTGATATACTTTATTAAATTTTTTTTTAGATAGAGCATGTGAGGGGGCAGAGAAAGAGAAAGACAGAGAGAGAGGGAGAGAGAGAATCTTAAGCAGGCACCACACATAGTGTGGAGTCAGTGGTGGAGCTCAGTTCCACAACCCTGGGATCGTGACATGAGCTGAATTCAAGAGTTTGACACTTAAACAACTGAGCCACCCAAGTACCCCATATTTGTAATATACTTAAAAAAATACATACCAGTTTTGCTAACTGCAATTGTTATTAATTCATGTAAACTTGATCCCTTATTTCAGAATTCTTGAGTGTAAGTAGACCTAAAGAAGCAGACCTCTTCTTTTTGATTCCCATAATGCTGGCAGCACCTGAGTATGTTTAGGAAGGAACTTCTAGTTACAGAACTACTTTTTCCTTTATTCAGCCAGTATTTATGGAGCACTTCCTTTGCTTTAGTCACTATTAGGCACTGTGATACAGACATAAAAGTTTTACTCCTTGCCTAAAGGGAATTCAAAGTCCAAGAAGTTTTGCTTACTGGAGAGATAAAATAGCTCATTGCTGACAGAGTGAAGGGAAGAAACGTCTGGTACTTTAAATAAAGGAATAAGATAATATGACAGCTCACTGATGAAGTGCCATTGCCTCTATTCATCTCCCTCCATTGCATATACCATCTTGATGACATGTGTCTTTTGCCTAGAGATATCCCAGTGGATTGTCACCAGGTAGACCCTAGAACTGAGTCAGGTAGTTATGTGTCAGACACCTTGTAGGGGTCTTTCCCATGTATTAATCAATCAATTTAATCTATATGCTAATTGTCTCTAATAGATGTTATCACCAATTAGCAGATGGGAAAACAAAATATTAAGTAACTTTCTGTGGTCCATGGTAATAACTGATAATAATAAAAAAGAGGATTCAAACCTATTTTGACCTCAAATTTAGAGCTCCTGGTGGCAGATACCTAATTTTTAAAAATCTTACACACAGGCCCAAATAAAGCTGTGTAATGAACATCTAGAATCTACAAGTGTGTTCTTTTAAAGAAGTGGAATTAAACTTAAAATCTCTTTTTAATTTGGAAGAGGTGTTTCAGTTACCATTGCTATACAATAAATCACCCCCAAAACTTAATAGATTAAAACTACAGGAATTATTATATTATAGTTTCAGGACAGGCTTCACTGGTTGATACAGCTTCAGGGCTCTTACACAGTTGTAATCAGATTGTAACTGGAGCTAAAATGGTGGGGGCCTGAAGAAGCTGGAAACTAGCCACGTATCTCTTTCTTTTAAGTAGTCCACTTCATGAGCTTCTTCATGAGGTCTCTCTGCATATCTCTGCATAGGGGAGCTTGAGTTTCCTCAAGGCATGTTGGTCTCAGGGCAGTTGGACTATGTACATGGTGATGCAGGGCTCCATTGCTAGTGTTCCAGATGCAAGGTGAAGGTAGCATTGCCTTTCTGACTTAACCTCAGAAGTCATACAGCATCACTTCCACCACATTCTACTAGTTCCAAGTGAAGCACAAATCTATCCAGATTCAGTAGGAGAGGAAGTAGACTCTACTTCATAATGAGGGAGTGGCAGGGTTCCAGATGAACATGTGAGGTTGGGGATATAGCTGTGGCTATCACTATAAAATTCAGTTTTCCACAGTATACCCTCTAGACTAACAATTCACATCCCTCCCACAGGCAAAATATGCTCACCTCTTCCCAAGATCTCTCAAAAGTTTCATCCCATTTAGCATTAGTCTCAGGCATGAGGTTCATCATCTCAAATGAATCTATATACAGTTGAGTCTCCTTAGGTAAGGTACCTTAAACAAAGCACTTAAGTACCATTCCTCTTGGTCAGAAGACCTGTGAACTAATGAACTAAAGAGCAGGTTATCCGCCACTGACATATCCATCATAAAGTGATCAGACAAGCATAGATTAACCACAGTAGGCACTTCCATTTAAAAAAATATGGAAAAGTCACCAGTCCAAAGAAATTCTGAATTCCAGCCAAGTACACATTGCCTGTTCTGTGAATAGGGCTCAGTTCTGCTCCCTGTGAGTTGTTCTCCATGGCTCTTGGCTCTGCTCTCTGGGTTCTTATCCCCTCTTAGTCATTCTTTCTTTTTATAATAAATGACCTCTGTATAAAACTAAATAACCTTCTCTGTTTGATTCTTGCCCATACTAGTTCTAGGGTCCAAAGACTTCCTTTCATTTTGTACTATCACTATTCCTTTTATGTTTAAAGTGACAGTTGGTATCTGAAAAGAAATACATTTTTACCTCCATGCTACTGTTGTCAGTCTTTAGACACTTGTAGAAACACAAAATGAAAATGGCAATGGCAATCTCCTTTATGGACCAGTTTAGTTTATTACTTTACTAGTTAGAATAACTATGCAATATCAGCAGAGAAATAAGTCCTTTTTAAAAGTTGTATTATATTTTCAAGGTTGGTCTTTAAGGAATTGCATGACAGTCATTATCATGGTCCATTAAGAGAAGGTGAGTTTTCTGTCAAATAAGTACTTGCACCTGACGTACATGACAGCAGACTTTTCTGATTGCTTTAAAAGCTGTCTAAAAAAAATGAAGATGTTTTAAAACTTACTCTTTTATAAAAATGTTACAATGCTTATACTAAAACCTTCTGTGATTTTTAAAAATCAGTATTTAATCAACATACTAATGTTATTCCAAATGAAAAATGACTTATTGCAATTTTTTAAAATTATGATCAGTCCTAATAAGCTTTATTACAGAAAAAGTGACTTGGTTTGTCCATGATTTTCTTGGTTTCAAAACTGAAAGTTCCATCTCCTGGGAATGTACCCCCAGGCACAGGTCATTTAATACATGTTGCCATAAATACACAAATACAAAACCAAAACCAAAAATAAGACTGTGAATATGACTCATAAAGTTTAAAATTTAAGTTAAAGGGGGCAACATTGAATTAGTTATACTGGTTATAAGAGTATAGTGTTTGTGCAAAGTCTCTTTAAAAGAAAAAAATTAAGTGCTGCTTAATATAGGTTATAGTAATAATCAAAATTTACCTTAATAAGATACTTACTTCTGTAAAAATTCTTCACAGCCACATATACTTAGGTTATCTTTGGGGAATAGCTGGTAATTTGTGCAAAAATGTAGAATTTATGCAGTTAGGTTATTTTATTGAGCTCACCTGTTTTTACCAGGGTTGGTAAAGTAATACATAAAACCCTGAGAGGGGGGGATGTAAATAAATATGATAATAGATAGATAGGCACACATTATATGTTTACACTTATATTGATATATTAAAACAGTGTTCTCAAACTTTAATGTGCATACAAGTCACTTGAGTATCTTTTAAATATTCTGACTTATTAGGTCTGAGCTGGAGCTGAGACTCTGCATTTATAACAAGCTTCTGGGTGATGCTGATACTGATGATCCATAGTTCACATTTCAAGTAGCAAGATATTAGAGGCCAGGGATATTAATGACCTAATAATTTAACCTAGGAGAAATGGATAAATTCCTAGAAACATACAATCTTCCAAAACTGAATCTGGAAGAAATAGAAAATTAGAACAGACCAATTACTAGTAATGAAATTGATTTGTTAATTAAAAAAAAAATGTTAATACATCTCCCAACAAACCAAAGTCCAGGACCAGATGGGTTTACAGGTTAATTCTACCAAACACTTAAAAAAGAGTTAATACCTATTATTCTCAAACTACTCCAAAAAATAGACAAGGGAGGAAAACTTCCAAATTCATTCTATGAGGCCAGCATTATCCCAATACCAAAACTAGACAAATATCACAAAAAAGAAAACTACAGGCCAATATCTCTGATGAAAATAGATGTACAAATCCCCAACAAAATATAGGCAAGCCAAACTGACAATACCTTAATAAAATCATTAACTATGATCAAATGGGACTTCTTCCAGGAATGCAAGGGTGGTTCAATATTTGCAAACCAATCAGTGTGATACATCACATTAAAAACAGGAAAGATAAAAACCATATGATCACTGCAACAGATGCAGAAAAAGCATTTGACAATATACAGCATCCATTCATAATAAAAACTTTCAACAAAGTGAGTTTAGAGAGAACATACCTCAACACAATAAAGTCCATATATAAAAAACCCATAGCTAACATTATATCAATAGTGAAGTGATTTATGGAATTGTTGAATCAATGTTGTGCATCTAAAACTAATGTAACACTGTATGTGAATTATACTTCGATTAAAAAAAAGAATGATATCCTAAAGAACAATAACAAAGTGCTTTAATCATTTGACACTTCAGCTAAATGATAAGTTAAATATCGCTAAATTATACACCTGAAACTAATGTAACATTGTGTGTCAACTATAATCGAATGTTTAAAAAGTTAAATAAAGATATATGCGTAGGTGGTATATGTGAGGTGAAGGATGTCCTAGATTAAATGAATATGTAAACTTTTTTCATCAAAACAATCAACATGTTTTATGATTTAATCACCAACCCAGAACTGGAATGGGATTCAGGAGTGTGTTTTCTGGACAAACTCTGCAATTAAGTAGCTGTGTGACTTTAAAGATTTTGCAACTTCATTTTAATTTGCTGAATTGAGGGGAGATGGGACTGTCATCAAGAATTGTTTGTTGAATATCTTTTATTTACAAGGCATCCTTGTGCGATTTAGTGTTTTAGTGTAAAACAAGTTTAATCATGGCACAAGTCATAGTAGGAGAGTAGCACATTACTTGGACCATGAAATTTACTTTCATGGAGAATATTTCTAATATTATTCATTGTTATGTAAAGTTTCAGGTGACTTGTTTCTGAAAGGCCCTATTATTGGTATGCTTGCAAGCACGAGGCAAGAATTAGAATTCCTCTTCTCAGCAGAATCTCCTAACAAAATATTTAAGCTTCTCATAGCTTACCCTTTCCACAACCCTCCAAATGAAAGCATTATCTGAACATCCCCAGACAAAGTGAACTTGGAATTAAAAAGGCTATACAACCACCCCTTTAGAACAACCATTTGTTTATGGTTAACAGCTGTACTTACCTGAGTGTGCACCAGAATCCAGGAGGAAAGTATATAAAATTCCCAGATGGTTGAATTTTATGCTAAGGTAATTTAAATTAACATTTTAAATGTCATTCTACTCGGGATTTTTTTCACAGTCTCAAAACTTGGCATGGAATTGTTTTTTCATGTGCATTAAGTTCTGATGAATGTCTGAGGTCATAAGTGAGTGAAGAAAGGATTTTCTATTGAGCAAAACACTAAAGTTCAGAAGTTTATTTTTGTACAGCAAGTCCTTTGACAATCCATGTATTCATCTGTTATTTCTCTAATTTTGTGGTTGAGAGCATTTGAGGTGCACACATACAAAATTTCTTCATTTAAGTTTTGTCTTTGGTTGTACTTCTTATGTTAGTTCCGTGTGACAATATTCTGCATTCTAGTTCTTCATTTTCTTGGTGTCTTTCACTGCTAACACCTAAGGATTTAGAGGAAGAGGAAGGAAATCAAGGTTTTCTTCTTAGGTCCTAGAGCTTTGGTTATACAACTCTTATTCAATTTCCTCTCTCCTAGCTATGCTTTTCCTCAGCAGTCATGTATGGAAAGCAATATTACTCCAGTCATTTCTCTGTATATGGTTTGAAGTTCAAAGAGTTAACTACAAAGGTCATCTGTGTCCTATTTAGGAATTAATTGTATTTAGAGCTTAGTTTACTTATATTAAAGTTTTAGTTAATTATACCTTTATAAAACAACACAATTGAGAATATGATTAGTCAGGGGCTCCTGGGTGGCTCAGCCAGTTGAGCGTCCGACTTCGACTCAGGTCATGATCTCACACTCATGTGTTTGAGCCCCATCAGGCTCTGTGCTGACAGCTCAGAGCCTGGAGCCTTGCTTTGGATTCTGTGTCTCCCTCTCTCTCTGCTCCTCCCCCACTCATGCTCTGTCTCTCTCTCAAAAAATAAATAAAGATAATAATAAAAAAAATTTTTTTAAGAAAATGTAATTAGTCATTATTATGCAGATTTGAGTCAGGCAATTTTTGTTTAGGATCAGGAATTATGATATAGGTGCTATTAATGACAATGATTACTTTTATTGAGTTTTTACTATGAGTAAATCACCAAGCTCAGTGCATTGCCTTATCTCATCCAAGTATTGTAGGAGGTGGCCATACTACAATCAGCATTTCACAAATGCAGAAAATTAGTAGTTTCCCAGGTCAACGGTGAACAAGTAGCAGACCTGGGAGTGGAGCTCAGATTTGTCAGGCTCTAAAACCAACATGCTGAACCACCATGAGACATACCAGTGGTTCTCAACTTTTCTGTCTCCTCCCAGGGAACATTTGGCAGCTAAGGGGGTTGCTACTGGCATCTAGTGGGTGCAGACCAGGGATACCAGAAAACAGTCTACAGTGCACAAGACAGCCACTCATAGCAAAGAATTATTCAGCTCCAAAAATCAATAGTGCCAAGGTTGAGAAACCCAACTAACGGATTATCCTGAAACTTTGTCTTTGTTTACTATGTCTTTGTTTACCATGTAAACTTTGTCAAGGTAAAACCTATCTAAATGTATAGGCTACAGGTAAATTTGAATTCTTTGACTCTGGAAAGTAGAGTATGTTCCATTGTGAAATAGCCATCTTTATTGTTTGACAACAGAAAATATACTTTTAAATATTTATAAACATATGAGTTGCAGTTTAATCAAGTACAAGAACCCAAGTCAAATTTGTATTAAGTTTACATTATAAAACTGTAAAAGACAAAACTGAAAATAGCAGAAAGACAAAAAGAAGGTATGTGAATTTAGATATTTTAAGATGAAGTTAGGAAAGCTTCCATTGCTATAATTTTTTCAGCTAGAAAATTGTGTTTTCCCCCCATTGATTTATATTATTTTCCAAGACTTTCTATACTTAGGTAAAGCGTATGATTAGTTCTAAATATTCCAACAAATTTATCAACAGCACATTCTTTGACTTAAAATAAGTTAGTCCAGACCAGAGTTACTGGAACAGAAAATATACAAGGAACTAACAGCATAATGTAAACCCAAACACCTCAGTAAGAACACAGTGCAGCTGGCATATGGCTTTTTTAAAGAAGGAAGCAGAGCATTGATTTACATTCTGGCTTAGTTTTCTTATCTCAAGGTGGACTAGAGGTCCAGTTCATTTCTGGAGAAAGTCCTTCCCTACTATTTTACACAACGTCCCCATTCTTTAGTCTACCTTTTATCACAGTTAGTTTTTTTTCTAACTTCTCCATATCACTAAAGAGAACTAGTTCCTTGGTCTGGATGTATCAGTTAGAGATGTAACATTGCAAGCAACAGGCATCAGTAGGATCAAAAAACAAGGCTTCAAAGAGAACAGTAACTAGAGCAACAAGGGATATCTAGGGAACAGACACTGATGGGAAAGTCTCTTAAAAATACTATTGTTGAGATAAGTGAGCTTGAAAAATCTTGCTTCTTTGTGTCCCTCAATTAAAGGAAAATTGAAAAATGTGATTTGCCTTGGTCAGGCCAAATCTGTACTCTTTGCCAGGTGAGAAAAAGGTACTGAAATTGAGACCCTCACCCATCTCATAGGATAGGGGTAGTTTCTCAGAGAAGAATCATGATGTTGTTTCTAGATGAAGGAGGATTCTAGTCAAGCAAAAATACTAGCTGTCCACTATACTGGCATTTTTTTTCCTCTTTTGATTATCTTGAAACTCGTAAAAATATATTCCTGCATCTTCCCATTTTCATACTACACTTCTTTTTTTAGAAGTTTTTTTTAATGTTTATTTTTGAGAGAGAGAGCATGAGCAGCGGAGGGGCAGAGAGAGAGAAGGACAGACAGAATCCAAAGCAGGCTCAACACTGTCAGTGCAAAGCCTGACGTGGGGCTCAAACCCATGAACCATGAGGTCATGACCTGGGCCTACCTCAGACATTCAACTGACTGAGCCACCCAGGCACCCCTCATACTACACTTCTTGATGCTTCTACCAGTCTTTTCCTGTCACGTGCACACAGTGATCTATTCCTGCCTTCTCCTTATATTACCCCATGTTCCTTCCTTTTTTCTCACTAGTGGAAAAGCCTGGAACCACCTTCTCTGTGGAAATCCAAGGATAGGAATTGGATATATGTAATACTTATAAAATAAGGGTGAAACTACAGCTGACATTTAATAATTGCCTTTCTAGATATTTGAGAAGGTGTTTTTCACATCATGTTTCATGGTACTTCAAAATTCCATGCTATATGTAGAAGGAATATGTTTAATTTTAACACAAACCCTCACTGTGATATCCATGACTGATTCCAGTATCACAAAGAAATTAGGGAATCAAAGCAGGAAAAAGACTGCATCCCAGAGTAATATAGAAGGCACACGTCATGAGGTATTGCAGACATTCAAATATTCTGCTGAGACATGATCCTTAATTTCAAAATAACCACTAAAATGAAAAAACTAAAAGAAGCAATAGTGCACCTGAAACCTTGGCCATGGTACCAAAGTAGAAACGTAAAAAGCTGAGAAAACCTGACACAATGCACTTTTTGCGTTAACATCTTATGAAGAGCCAGAAATTGTCATATATAAAACTAATGTGTGTAAATGCTGTGTATGCATGTATAGAGATGGAAGAGGAAGAGGAAAAGAAAACTAATACGTAGCAATTTTTCAATGTATGATTAAACCGTATTTAACAACCTTGTTTAAGATTTGAAATGATGGGAAAACATATTGTAAAATACCATTTACAAAGAAAGGAATTTCAAAAAGCAGAGATAATGAAACATTTTCTCTATATAAACATCTCATTCTTCCTTGAAATCACAAGCAGCTGCAGTATATTCTGACTAATTACAACTGAATCATAAGGAACACAGCATGATAGGAACCCCAAGTGGTATCAGTATGGTGCAAGTTGATTTTAAACCCTGAAGTTCTATGTAATTCAGCTTTTATTCATACTTGGGTTATCACTTTTAAAAGAATAATACTGGTGTTAATTTGGGTCATTTGCTAATGTGGCTACATGTCTTTAGCACTGTGGAATATTTTAACAAATGGTAAAGCATTATTAATTAAGATGCTGCTTAATAAGAATTTATGGTTACTATATGCTGGTGTATTTTCCTTGCATTATCAGTAGAAATGGAAAAAATTTTTCATAGAAATTCTTGTGTCCTCAATAGTGAGGGCTATTTTCAGTCATGAATTTAGCAGCAAAGATTTGTTCTTTTAGTATAAAACTGAAGACTTTGTAGGGTCCTTACAGATGAGAAAGCTTACCAAGAAGGTAAATTTACTTATCTAATAAATAGACTAGTAACTAACTTATTTGATCCGTAGTCCTTGCCTTTGCAAATACACCTCTCCTCATTAATCTTATCTCTTAAACTATGAATTTACAGGGATCTCTAAGGCTCATGGACCAGGAAAAATCTAGTCCTGCTCTCCCATATTCATCAAGCTATCACCAAGACTCTAGAACTTCCTATGAGCCCAATCTTGTGTTGAAATGTAGATACAACACGCAGTACAATATGTTACCCTGAACACATATGGTGTCAGACAAAGACAACTAAGTTAAAACCTGGAAAACAATCCAAAGCCCTATATAACTAAGAGGTAAAGTAGGACAGACAGGCTCCAAATGCCACACAGAGCCAGCTAACTCTGAAAAGAAGCGGGGATAATTTCACAAAGAACAACTTCATCCACCTTCAGATTTTTCCTAGACTCCAAAACAAACTAGACTGCAAAACGTGAAGACAATAGAGAATTTTGAAGCTCAGTTCATTCTTGTCACTTAAAACAGAATCTTCTTTTTCACCTAAACTTCAATAAGGGTCCATCTAAGTACTTTCAAGTCTCTTCAACCTAGAATTAGTTATATTCCAATACCTATGCTGTTTCAATACACAGTTTTCCACCAAGATTCTGATAGATTATGGTCATTTAAAAAAGATACTAAAATGTCATGAGAATGTGATATCTTACCTGTACGGTTCTGGCAGGTAGTTAAATTCCAGATACGAAATTTTCAACTAGTCAATTAAACTAATATTTCCTTTTATCCCTGAAACTAATGTATGATGAAGCCACATATTTACTAACAAACTACTCATTACCTTTCACCCAGAGGGGAAAAACCATCTGGAACTAGGAAAGTGAACTTTAACTACATAATTTTAAATATACATTTATACAATTAATAAATAATCAATTTATTATACTACATTATTTTAACAATGAATTAATTGCCTGTATTTTAAAGAGATTCTCAGGACCTATCTGGATCTATCAGCCTTCCTAGGTTTCTATCTAGTTCATTTATACCCTTTGTTTGAATCTCAGCCTAAATCCCTCCAGTGAATAGGTCTCCCAATGACAGTTACTCCCCTCTAGATTTCTTGCTGTTGTTTGCTAGCACTGTGTCCATAAACCATAACATAGTAGCTAAGGTAGATTCTCCCCTACAAACATGACCACTTACTGCTACCTATTTTTGTAAGTCATTACCAGATGCTCTAGATCCATACATATCTGTCTAATCAGTTTCATTGTCAGCACCAACAGCTAAGACAGCTCCCAGTGCCTTTGTGGCTCTAGAAGCTGAATATAGTGCCACCCTACCATCTCCATACCATCAGCTGTCTCAGACTAAGTAATTTTTTGTGCCTCTTTTAATAGTCTAGGGATAGAATAATCGTGTCCCACTAACCCCCTACACACTCAAGTCTTCTTTGTGTTCAGCCGTAGCTCATCCTATATTTGTATGATGTTTTAAACCATATTTGTATTACAAAAATTTTTGAACAGAAAAGCTAAAAAAAAGTAGTACAATGATCATATGCCCACCATCCAACAACCTATATTCAACAGTCAACATTTGCCATATTTGCTTTAGCTATCTAGCTATCATCTATATCTCTCTTGCTGAATCACATGAAACTAAATTTCAGAGGTAATGTTACTCCCAATATTTCAAAATGCATACAGAAGTGGGGAATTTTCCTACATAAACACAATACTGTGTATCACATAAGATAATTAGTAATGATTTGTTAATCAACTGATATGTAATCAGTATATCTAATCTACCAGTCTATATAATTTACCCAGTTTCCCCCTCCAAATACCCTTTAAGCTGCTTTTTCAAACCAGGATTCAGTCAAAATTCACATATTTCATTTGGTTCCTACATCACTTTAGTTTCTTTCAGTCTAGAAAAAATCCTCAACATTATTTTTTTTCAATATTTTTTTAATGTTTCAAGTTTTTACTTAGTTTCATGTGTAGAATTTAGTGATTCATCACTTATATATAATACCCAGTGCTCATCCCAACAAGTGTCCTCCTTAGTACCCATCAACCATCTAGCCCATTCCCCCACCTCCCCTCTAGCAACCCTGTTTGTTCTCTATCTTTAAGAGTCTCTCTTACGGTTTGTCTCTCTCTCTTTTTTTTATTTTCCCCTATGTTAATCTGATTTGTTTCTTAAATTCCACATATGAGTGAAATCATATGATATTTGTCTTTCTATGCCTGACCTATTTCACTTAGCATAATAACTCTATCTCCATCCACATCATTACAAATGGCAAAATATCATTATTTTTGATGGCTGAGTAATATCCCAATACACACACACACACACACACACACACACACACATACACACCACATCTTCTTTATCCATTCATCTGTTGATGGACATTTGGGCTCTCTCCATAGTTTGGCTATTGTTGATAATGCTACTATAAACAGTGGGGTGCATGTACCTCTTCAAATCAGTATTTTTGTATCCTTTGGGTAAATAACCTAGCAGTGCAATTGCTGGGTCATAGAGTAGTTCTATTTTTAACTTTCTGAGGAACCTCCATACTGTTTTCCAAAGGGGCTGCACCAGTTTGCATTCCACCAAGAAGGTTCCCCTGTCTCTGCATTCTGCCAACATCTGTTGTTTCCTGTGTTGTTAATTTTAGCTATTCTGACAGGTGTGAGGTGGTATCTCATTGTAGTTTTGATTTGTATTTCCCTGATGATGAGTGATGTTAAGTATCTTTTCATATGTGCATTAGCCATCTGTACATCTTCTTTGGAAAAATGTCTGTTCATGTCTTCTGCCCATTTCTTAACTGGATTATCTGGTTTTTGTGTACTGAGTTTGTTAAGTTCTTTATAGATTTTTGATACTATTTTTTTTCATGACTTTGACTTATGTTAAAGTTATGTTAATGTTAAGAACTTAACATTAACAGTGAACACATGAATGATAAGAAAACAAAACAGCCTTCTTGCTAATACAGAGAAAGTCTGAGTGGTCTGGATAGAAGATCAAACACCCACAACATTCCCTTAAGCCAAAGCCTAATCCAGAGCAAGACCCCAACTCCCCAATTCTATGAAGGCTGAGAGAGGTGAGGAAGCTGCTGAAGAAAAGTTTGAAGCTAACAGAGAGTTTGGTTTATGAAGTTTAAGGAAAGAAGTTGTCTCCATAATATAAAAGGTGAATAAGCAAGTACTGATATAAAAGTTGCAACAAGTTATCCAGAAGATCTAGCTGACTAATGTAGCTATACTAAACAACAGATTGTCAGTGTTGGTAAAACAACCTTTTATTGGAAGAAGAAGCCATCGAGGACTTTAATATTAAAGAAGTCAATGACTGGCTTCAAAGCTTCAAAGGACAGACCGACTCTTCTTAGGGGCTAATGCAGCTGGTGACTTTAAGTAAAAACCAATACTCATCTACCACTATGAAAATCCTAGGATCTTAAGAATTATGCTAAATCTATTTTCCCTGTGCTCTATTGCTGGAATAATAAGGCCAGAATGACAGCATATCTGTTTACAACATGGTTTGCTGAATATTTTAAGCCCACTGTTGAGACCTACTGCTCAAGAAAAAAGATTCCTTTCAAATTATTCTACTCATTGACAATGCATCTGGTCACTCAGGAGTTCTGATAGACATGGATGAGATTAATGTTGTTTTCATGCTGCTAACACAGCATCTATTCTGCAGCCCATGGATCAAGAAATAATTTTGACTTTCAAGTCTTATTATTTAAAAATACGTTTTGTAAAGCTGTAGCTGCCATATATAGGATTCTTCTGATGGATCTGCACAAAGTAAATTAAAAATCTTCTGAAAAGGATTCACCCTTTAGATGCCTTTAAGAATATGCAAGATTCATGGGAAGAGGTGAAAAAAATTTATATCAATAGAAGTTTGAAAGAAGTTGATTCCAACCCTCATGGATGACTTTGAGCGGTTCAAGACTTCAGTGGAGGAAGAAACTGCAGATGTGGTAGAAAAAGCAAGAGAACTAGAGTTAGAAGTGGAGCCTGAAGATGTGACAAATTGCTGAAATCTCGTGGTAAAACTTTAGTGGATGAGGAGTTGGCTTTTTATGGATGAGCAAAGAAAATGGTTTCTTGAGATAAAATCTATTCCTGCTGATGATGTAAAGTTTGTTGAAATGACAACAAAAGATTCAGAACATTACATAAACTTAGTTGATAAAGCAGAGGCAGGGTTTGAGAGGATTGACTCCAATTTTGAACAAAGTTCTGCTGTGAGTAAAAAGGTTTTAAGCACCATTGTGTGATACATAGAAATTGTTTGTGAAAGGAAGAGTTGGTCAATGTGGCAAACTTCAGTGTTGTTTTATTTTAAGAAATTACCACAGCCACCCCAACCTTCAGCAACCATCACCCTGGTCAGTCTGCAGCCATCAACATCAAGGCAAAACCTTCCACCAGCAAAAAGATTATGACAGCCAGATGATGGCTAGCATTTTTTAGCAATAGAATATTTAGACATAATGCTATTGCACATTTAATAGATCACAGTATCATGTAAACATAACTGTTATATACACTGAGAAACCAAAAAATTCATTTGAATCACTTTTTTGCAATATTCACTTTATTGCAGTGGTCTGGGATGAAATCCACAGTACCTCAGAGATACTGTAGATTTCTTCCCAGACCACTGCAATAAAGTGGCCTGTACTGTGTCAAAAGTCACTTGAAATGATTTTTCTCTCTAAGTTATATCACTAATTTAAAATAGAGTTACATGTATTTATTTTATTTTTTCTCTCCAATGTTAGGGTTTAACTTTTCCAGGTTTTAAAATCTTTTATATATTTGATATTTAGGTAGTTCAAAATTCAAAAACTGTGAGAAGGAAGATGTACTTAATAAATGCTTGCTTCCTTCCTTCTACCCCCTACTTCATTCTTCTCATTCATCTGCTGGAGGTTATTAAAAGTTTTGTTTTTGCAACACAAGAAACGCACTGTTCTGCACCTTTTTCCCCCATTTAACAATATATCCTGGACCTTATTCTATATCAATACAGAGAGATAGTCTTCGTTTCCTTTAATGTCTGCAGTGTACTTCCTTGGGTGTATATGTCCTAGTTTATGATAGTTTGTTAGATATTGTCAAATTCTGTTTCCAAGAGGTTATGCTGTTTTGTACTCCCATCAGTAATCTGTTTCTCATCGAGTTGTTTCCAGTGTTTTCATATGTGCCAATCTGATAGGTGAGAAATATCTCAGTGTAGTTTTAATTTGCATTTTTCTTATTATGAGTGAGGTTAAGCATCCTTTCAGGTGCTCAAGAGCCACTTGAGTCATTTTATCCACTATCTATGCCTTTTGTTCAATTTTCTGTTAGGATTTTGAGATCTTTTTATATATTATAACAGAGTAGTGATTCTCAACTGGAAATGATTTGCCTGCTTCTCTTCCCCCCTCCCCAGGACATTTGGCTGTGTCTGGAAGCATTTTTGGTTGTTATACCTGGGGAATGGGTACTATTGACATCTAGAAGATGGAGGCCAAAGAGGCTGGTAAACATTCCACAATGCACAGAATGACCCCCACAACAAAGAATTATGTAGCCCAAATGTCAAAAGTGCTAAGGTTGAAAAACACTGGGTTAGATTTTTGTGATATAAATTGCAAATATTTCCTCTTGATTTGTCCTCTGATTTTGCTTCTACTAGCATGTTTTGTCTTTTTTAAGTAGCTCATTTTCTCACTCTTTTCTTATTCCTATTTTAATTATAGTTAGAAGACTTCCCCAACTCTCAGGTAATAATAGAATTCATTATTTTCTTCTTGAACATGTGTAATTTTATATTTATGTAAAATTCATCTTGGAATTAACTTTGAGGTAATATGTGAAGTATGATTCAATTGTTTTTGCTTTTTTAAAATGGCTATCAAGCTGTACCAATACAATTTGCTCTAAAGGTCATCCTTTCCTGCAGTGATTTGAGGTGCCAACTTTATCATATACCCAATTTCCATATATATCTGAGTCTATTTCTGGACTTTTCATTTGTTTCATTGTCCTTCTGTCTACTCATGGAGCAATTCCACACTGTTTTAATTATAGAGGCTTTACAACAGAGGGAATATGAAGCAGAGGACTAGTTATACAGATGATGGAAGAGTAGAGAAGCCAAACAGGTGACCTAGAGACTAGCAAAAGCAGGAAGCCATTAGCAACCCTAGGCTGAGAGACAAAAGGAGTTCAAGGTATTGTCAGAGCCCAGGGACCAACAAAACCAAGGATATAATAATGGAACCCTGGAAAAGAAACAGTCCTAATGGAGATGCTTCCCAAGGCAGAAAGAGAAGGAAAGAAATATCCCTGGCTTCTCCCTTCCTAAGAGCTTCCCACTGGCTGTTAAATTCTACCCAGAAACCAGCTGATTTGGAATTCTGGGAAAAACAGCCCACAGGGGTCAGCCTCATGTGATACAGAGAACAGAAGAGCAAAGGCAGGTAAGTCCAGGCCCTCTTAGTTCAGAGGCCACTTCTGTGGATATGTGATATATTTTTTTTGTCTGTTTTGTTTTTCTTTCGTGGATTTTTGTGATTATCTTTTGTTAATTTTTTACCTATTTTTATTTCAGTATGCCCCTTCTTTTAATCTTTTCTTTTTCCCCATTTATAACTGAACCTTCAAGGAACACCTGAACTATCTAGAGTGCCACCTTCTCCATCAGGAGAGGTACCTGATAGAGACATCTTCCAATCTTGCCACTGTCTAAGTTCCTTTCTTCCAACTCTCCAGTATTCAGCACTCTGAGCTACCAGATCTCAGTCTTGTTCTGAATATTTCTCACTTAGAATTGGAATTAGAATTCAAAAATTTTCTAAGGTTCTCTTTAGTGCCTTGGATTGACCAGGGCTGACAGTGTCTGACAATGTTATCTGGCCTTGGCTCCCTGAACCAGTGAGCCCTGGTCCCCATTGCTTGCCTTTGAAGCACTCTGTAACTCTCTATTCTGCACATGAAATCATCAGATGCCCCCAAGGAACTCTGGAACTGACATACTTCTGAGTTGTCCCAAGGACCTATGGCCAGTCCCAGTTTTAGGAGAGTGGCCTGGTGAGTGAATCATTTCTGCTTGCCACCACAGTATTTCTTTTGTGAGGTCACATGAAACTGATCTACCAAAATAGTGCCGACATGCTGATTTAGTTGACAGTCACTCACATCAGACATAGGACAACTTTTAGAGCTCTGGGCTACCAACTGTCTGTCACTCACCCTTGGGCATGAGCTCTGGTG
This sequence comes from Panthera leo, assembly GCF_018350215.1. Taxonomy (NCBI): domain Eukaryota; kingdom Metazoa; phylum Chordata; class Mammalia; order Carnivora; family Felidae; genus Panthera; species Panthera leo. Next base: position 119,505,572 of record NC_056685.1, on the reverse strand, counting down.
TGGGTCTGTGCATCAGCTATCACTGGTTTGTGTTTGACCACTGTGCTGCCTCCAGTCCACAGCACTTGGGGACTGGAGGGACTGTAGGAAGCATCCTTGACCCTATGTACTCCTAGCCACTCGCATCCAGTATGCTTACCCCAACTCTGCAGGCTCCATGGCACATGTTATGTAGCCTTCTGGGGTTGGCCATGCTGCTGTCCCCTGAGACTTTTCCAGATTATCATGGGCCCTTCTGACCAATGTTCTCCAATTGCAGTGATGTGCTCTTCAGGGACAAGTCTATGCCATGCTGAATGAAGGATGGACATCCCTTTTGCACAAATAGAACTTCTTTTCTCACACTATTTATAGGCCCCTTGCTTATCTTCACCATTGGTGGCATTTTGTGGAAGATGAGAGTATAGACAATATTGAAAGATACCATTTTAAGGAATGTAGTGATTTTACCATAAGCAGTTCAGGAGAAACATACTTGGAAGATACATTGAATTTATGCTATAAAATTGCAGTCAGTAAGTTTAATATAACTCAAAAACAAACTATCATTCTCATTTTCTGGAATAGCCTGTGAATGCCTTGCATTCGTTATCATCATCAGTGAAGCACAGTAACAACTTTGAGAGAGTCATTGACATCAGAATTCACAAATGATGCAGTGTAATGGGTAATGGTATAACCTATATTAAGTAAATGGTGTTATGACTGCATGTGAAAAAGGGTATGTATTGTTTAAATATACCCAGACTCTAAAGAGCCATAATGATAACAACCATATTATTACCTTTTCTCACGGTGGGAGATAAGAAATGGTACATATAACAATAAAGAATATGAGGAAATGGTTCCTGGATCTGAACAGAAAGAGGCAATGACCAGACACTATAAAGAATCTTCATGTGCACTGATTATACAATAAATAAGGATGTAAGTACCTCTTCTCTATCCATCATTCTAAATCTTTGTTGATAAATCACTGTAATTTACATGGATCCATGCATTTTTGTAATGCGTTTAAATTAAGCCCTATATATAGACAAGAGCTCCCCCTAGATCTAAAATATTCAACTGAGGCCTTACATACCTTATGGATGGTCCTAATTGGACCTTCTTCTTTTGGGAGAAATGCTTATTGGTGCCTTGTGTTTTACTACTATGGGAAATTGACCTTACTCCCCTCTTGTATGTGCAAATTCCCACCAGGTGAGGACTCTGGAGCTAACATGGTTGGTTTCAGATGATTATTTCTTCCACTTACACATAAGTAGACTCTGTGTCCAAATTATACTCTTGCATGAGTTATGGTGATTTTATTTACTCTCCTTCGTTTGATATAAAAGATTTGTTGTGTAACAGTGGAGTGATCCAGTAAGGCAGCTTATATTATCCTGTGAGAATTGAAACTCAAGTGTAAATTTGGATTTTGTGAGGACTGGAGCTTATATAATTTTGAAGGTCCTCTTCAAGAATAAAAATATAAAAAGGAAGAAAATATTACATAAATAACTGGGTACAGGGCTCTGGAAGGTCTTGGTGTAAATCAGAGGCTCTGAAGCATAAGCATCATGAGCTTAACAGTAAATCTGCCTTTGCTGGAATGACAATTTTGTTTAATTCTCAATCAGTGCAAAATGTTTATCTCTTTGAAATTTCATCTTGATGAAATGTTTCATCTTGTTTGAAATTTCATCTTGAAATCCTGTATCTGTTATACATTATATAATTTATTCCTCTTGGCTTCAGGTCATTTGTAAACTAACATTTCATCTGTGATTTCACCTAAGTCACTATAAAATAATACATAAGTCAGTTGAAGATTTATGGAGTAAATTTTATTTAAATATTTGTTATAAGGGAAATAATTTCTTCCTTTTTTCTTCCCCAGTTTCATTTTCTCCTTTAACATCGACCTTCCTACCCTACTATATTTACCTTTTTTACTAAAAGTAGAATTTTGGAAGTCTGTTAAAGATTTATTTATGGCAAATTAAAGGAATGTGTCTTTCATCTGCATTGGCCATAGAGAGGGGAGAGGAAAATCCACTTAATCATTGTAAAATATTCGGTGATTTTTTAGAGGAGATTTTTAGTAATCTTCCAGGTTCTAGTACTTCTCAGACATCATTGAGATATATAATTTGACTCTAGGGGAATGCATACTTATTTAATCTGAGATAACCTTACTTTGGGCATGTATCTCACAATTTCCTTAATTAAGTAATCAAATATGAATAAAATAACAAAGACATTTTAAGAATTCATTATTTTCATACTCTTAGACTCCTGCTGGGATAAAATGTGTCTGTTAGAGGTTATTGAACTCTTCACAGGATAAATTGTATAAATTAGCAGATAAATTGATTGATTCTATTAAGGTATGTGACTATAAAAATTATACTTAAGCTTGGTAGATAGCATACACATTTAGAAATAAACTTACAAGACCTTTATAGAAGATACATTCATCAATATGCGATATAATGTGTTAGAAGGCCTTGGAGGGGAATCCCTCATGTTCTTGTTTATTTCTGATTCTAATTACCTGTATAATTTTGGATATGATATTTGGTTATGAATTTTAGGCTTATGACCTTAAAGGACATATTTATTTCTTCCATTCATTAGGATGCGCTTTAACGTGAAGAGTTTGATTCTGATATCATATTTCCTGATCTGCAGCCACTTATTACCTTGGGCAAAGTAGTTTATGTCTCTAAGCCTCCGTTGCCTTATCTGTAAAGTAAGGATCTACTTCATGGATGTTTTGGGAGCAGATTAGATGAGATAATATATGTAAAGTGTTTAGCAGAGAGACTGGCAAATAATTGGAGGTCATTCAGTGGTACCAGTTATAAGGTTTTATTGTGTCAAGTTATTTCCTAGGCAGAGATAAAATTGCTAAGGCTATAGCTGCCATTAAATACCCTCTACTTTTGAATGTGCGAATCAGTTTTAGCAATATGCCATTTCATTTCACTGAACTATACAATCAATAGCTTTGTGATGCTTTAGGATATTGTCTATAGTGATGTAGAATATTAAGAATTTCCTTATAATTATTTCAGAATGATAACATTCTTAGAAAATGTCTAATTGTTATCTTTCCTATGTAATATATATGTTTTGCTTCACCTTTTTTCCTGTCATTTGGAATTTATAGAATCTTTTGTGTATTGACATAGGTACTTAGTCATCTCCTTGGTTACATATGCAAATATAAAGGAAATATGAAGATAAATATATAACACACAATTTACAATTAATGTTTTTGGAATTAAGTGAAGTCAAATGCTTAGCATTTCTCTTACTGGCAGTGCTGTTATACAGAATAAAACACCAATTATCCCAAAGATTATATAATTTTAGAGGTTTCACTAATGAATTTCATCCAGTTAATTAGAAAAAAATATATAGATATTCAAATTTGACCATTCAGGCAGAGAAAATTCACTAAATCACTAATCACTAAATCACTAAATTTTTCAGCCAAATCATATTGGCTGTATGTTGATAATAGTACTAAATTATTGCCACCAAACTTTCTGTTTGTACCATTAACACCTAAATGTTTAAAGAATTAATTCTGAGAAATAGTTTTAGATACATCTGGTAACTTTCCTACAAGTATACCTTTCCTTCCCTTCTTTCCTATGGCTTATTTTAGCTGATAAAGTACAATACCAGGCATCAAGGAAGGAACAAAAGCCCTGATAATAAGGAGTTGCTTAATAAAGTGTTAGGAATGAGACTTTCAAAAATAGTTTCTTTTCATTAGTTTAATAAAAAGTACACTTAGCACTTGATCAGTCAGCTTTTATTGTGACAACAAACCACAAAATCTTGACTTACAACAATGAAGATTTATTTCTTGCTCACAGTTTTGCAATTTAGCTGGACTCTACTGGGCAAGGCTAGGCTCAGATGCGTTTGGGTCTGTTTGGGTCGTTCTATTCCCTGTGTCTTTTGACTCAGGGACCTAGGCTGAAAAAGCAACCACTATTTTGCACATGCTGTGCTTATGGCAGAGGGAATAATCTTAAGAGAGTGAGGAGAGGCATGTAGTGCTTCTTAAAGCCTCTCCTTGGATCACTATAATGACCCTTCTACCACACTCCATAGGTTAAAGCAAGTCACATGGCTAAGCACTAAGTCAGTGGTGCAGAGAACTATGGTTTGTACACTGAGAAGTATGCTGAAGGAGGAGATAAATAATTGTGAACAAACATTGGAATCTTCTGGAGTACCTATATTATTTCACGTAAGACATTTGGTCTTCAGGAACCCCAGATTCAAACTTGAAACATCAGGTCTTTTTATGTACAAGATAGAGTCATAGAATTTTAACATTTTGGAGGTGAAGGGACTTTGAAGAGTCTATAATCTTATTGCTTCATTTTATAGATAAAATAGTTGGAGACATTGAAAGACTTTTGCCCATGATTAGATTCTGTTCCTGACAAAGATGGATGTGAAACCCAACTTACCATTACTCACAGTTAATGCATTATGCTGCCAATTGATTAATTATTTAGTCTAGACCCAGGTACTCTTTGAGAAGTAAAAAAGAATTAAAATTCAAATTCATAGTGGGAAAGCTAAGAGTTTACCAGACCTCCCTTCTCATCCTGGCAAGATTTCACAATTCAATTTCAGTTCTTCTAAAATTAATTGACCACTTAGAATGAGCTGAATTCTGCACCAAGCTCTCTATACAAGTCAAAAATATAACAAAACATTAATATTTTAAAACTACTGGAAGAATAGAAAAATAAGACAGGATAAAGTACAATTGATATTTATATGACTATCAGGGTTATAAAATAAGAAATAATTAAAAGTTGTTTACACTGAGATTAACTACTATACTGCTTGAAACAAATAAAAAGCAGAGTCTATTAAATGTTGACTGATACTTAGAGAATTAATTTTCTTTGGGAACATTTGGTTAGAGTGGTTAAAACATCATGTTGCACATTCCCATTACATAAATTGAGTGTTACCTCTGTGAAAGCAAACAATTTTCAAAGGTACTATAAAGTTGATTATACATAAGGAAAATACTCATTTACAAACCTTTTAAATCTCTCTTTTAATAGTAAGAAACCATTTTCATAAGCCTCAGAATTTCTATAGCAATAATAATCATATCATTCTGATTGGCTTAATTTTCATGCTCTTGGCACATTTAACTATGAATAATTTTTCAATCTTTTAAAAATGATTATCTGTGATTTCATGCAAGTCACATGGGAAGCAAGCAATAGACTCGGGAGAACAGTGAGGAGTGCTAGACTGCACTCCTATCTAAACAGCACTCTAGGTTAAGTACAACAATAGGAAGATATGGAAAGGGGAGAAAGCATGTAGATGCCATATGTAGAATAGTAGATAAGCTTACTCCAAGTGCCTGAATTGTAGAGGGAACACATAAAGTTGGATAATAGAGGGGTATTTCATTCTTAGCCTCCAAAACAAAATAAGAAACTGGGTCATCAAAGCATCTGGAATGAGTGGATGGATTAATATGTTTAAGAAAAGTTTTTAAAAGAAGAGAAGAGAGATCAGCTTCATTTTACTAATGTTGACATTTCGCCCAGCCAGTTCCTCTTCACACTTTACACCCTTTTGATTTTAGCTTTAATTTTAATTCTTTGGTAAGCTTTCTTTCTCTCTATGACCAGTTGCTGCCCATAGCATCCTATGCTTGCCCTATGATAGCCTATCTATTATATAATTGCCCACTTGTTTGTCTAGTCCCATATCTACATTCTTTTAGCTCCATAGAGAAGAGACCATGTCAATTTTATCAGCTGTTTTATTCATGGCATTTGACACAATTCCTAGCTACATATAAGGTATTATAAAGTATTTTCTGGATGAATTAAGTGTGATGGAGTGGAACTGTGCATGAGTGTGCACATACTTGTGCACACAAGGGCAGGTGCACACATGCACACAAACATGCATGATGGGAGTTAGAGAGTTTCCTACAAGATATTAGAATGAATCAAACTTACCACATTAAAAAGTGTGATAGAGTAGAGCCTAGAAATTTATGGAATCTAATAGAAATCAAAGATCTTACTAAAAATAAAAATAGATTGAATTAACCACTTTAAAAATTATGGTACCAGTAAATTGTAGAAATCTATGAAACTTAACAGATAGAATCCAAAGACCTTATTAAATATAAAAAATATAATATTTTATAAGGAAAATGTCAGCATTCCATGAGAAGGATGAATTACTATATAAATAATATTGATAATAGTCACAAGTTAGAGAATTAAAATTGTATTGGATCAAATATTTATGTTCAAAACAACACTGAATGAAGTATGGATGATATTTTTGACTTACATAGGGAGGAATTTCTCATAACAAAAGCAGTAGAGTTAATCACAAATAAAATGATCAATATGTTAGACTACAAAAATTTGAGATCATTTAGATGCCACAAAGCAACATATGAAAATTAAGAGACAAATGTTTACACTATAAAAAATTTTAACACATAGTTACTATCTTAATAAAAGGAGTTCTTAAAAATCAGTAAGAAAAATACCTACATGCCAGTAGGAAGTTAGGTTAAAAAAAAAAAGACAATTCCACAAATATATTCAATTGGACAAACATATTTCACTTCACTAGTAATTAAATAATAAATACAAATTAAGGCAGCAATATAATATTAAAAATTAGAACAATTTTTTAAATTGTAATAGTGCTGATAGGAGTAGGCTAAAGACTATATTCTTTTCATGTACTATGGTTGGAATAGAAATTGATACTTTTCTGTAATATAATTTAGCAAATGTCAAAATCCTTGAAAATGTTCATATTCTTTGAACTAGCAATTCCACTTTTAGGAATTCATCCTATCACAGCCTAAGATGTGGTTTATAAATGGAAAGTTTTTTTAATGTAATTGGTTGAATAAATTTTTATTAAATTCCAACTATGAATGGGACAGTGTTAGATGTTAGGGATATAATGGTAAACAAAACAAAGTACTTGCATCACAGACGGCCATCCAGACACATAAACAGATGATAAGTATAATAGCTAATATTTAAATAGGTTAAGTTTTCAGGCACTGTTCTAGGTGCTTTCCACATATTAACTATTTTATCTTCCCAACAACCTGATAAGCAAGTGCTATTACAATCTTATTTAAAGACAGAGGAGTTAAATTATTTTCCTCAAGGTCACTCAGCCTATGCTGGAGATGGGACTTAAATCCAGGAGTATCATTAAACTCACACTGTTAACAGCTATGCAGGGGTACATAATGCTACAAAGTTATCCAATAACAGAAAAAAGTTAAAGAAATTAATCTATATTTAAATAATATAATTTTATTCAGCCATGATAAGAAAAAATGACTTAACAAAGTCTTCTGTGATGTGAGAAATATTTGTAAACATATATTAAATAAAGTTGAATACAAATCAACAGATACAGTGAATCCACATTTATTATTAAAAAGTATTATATAGAAATGTGTATACTATGTATATTTATATATTCACAAATAACATTTCGGTATGGATATTCATTTAACATTTGTATCCCACGCTAGATTCTGAGTTGATGAGATAGTGCTTGGTTGGTTTACCACTGTCCACCTAACAATTACCACCGTTCCTGGACCTAATAAATAATAAATAGGTTTTAATTGAATGAATGAATAAATGGCCAAAGAAAGCCTAAAAGAATATCCATCTTAAATTGCTAGCAGTAATTCTCTCTAAATTCTGGAATTGTGGTTTAGTATATTTTTCTTTGTTACGCTTCTTAATATAAATTTCTAAATTAGTATAAAATAAAAACTGTCTAGTGAACATGTATAGAGTTAACTGATTTCAGTTTTTAGAGCAAAGCCGATTCTAAAGAGAACCTGTATTTAAACAAAATTAACAACCATCAGTCTTCTATGGCTTAGGCATCAATCTGCTCTAAGATAGGAAATTGAAGTAGATGATCCTCTGAGATTTCTGTTAGATACAGGTTGCCTGGTATGCCAGGCATTAATTTATCATCTCTTAGCTGCAAATTCATATCCCATTGGCTGCTCTGCAAAACTGGAGATAAGCCCTTTAAATATTTTTCCTTTGCCAACCTGCACAGCGTTAGCCTTTGTCAGTTGAGGGCACTGCAGACAGATAATAGGAGAAAGTGGTGGGCTCTCTCTTCCTGGTTTTGTAGAGCTTGCTGAGCTGACTCCTGCAGTGTGAGGATGCTCCAGCATTAGGCCCCTGCAGTGCATGGTAGGCAACAGCACTCAGCAGCCTGCAGCTTATTACAGCACCCATCTTGGGCAGTTTCAACGGTGGAGTGACTCCAGGAAGATACCTCCCTATGAACAGTTTTGGCTGGCATCCTAGAGAGCAGATTCCCAGCAAGTCCTGGAGCACAGATCTTCAGCAACTTACTCTGGCATGGCACCCTATACAGTACCTATTATTCCGTGAGTGATGGCTGTGCCCTTCCTGACAGGTCTGGATCAGCCTTGGGTATTCCATCTCAGCCATAGACTACAGTGGCTGCCCCTTATGTTTGCAATTCCTGCATTCTTTAGATTTCCTTTTACTCTTCACTAGCCAGTCCTACAATATGCCAATCCCCTGTTACAACAAATCTTTATATATTAAACTTTTCATTTTCAGATTACTGTATAGTTTCTGTCTTCTGATTGGACCGTGACTGATTCACCTGGATTTTGTAAATTTTGATAATTTTATTGTAATTTTCATTTTCCTCTTTTCGCTAAAAAACAGGTGAAGGATATCACTAAAACATTGCAAGGGGCATATTTTTTTTAACGTTTATTCATTTTTGAGACAGAGAGAGACAGAGTATGAATGGGGGAAAGTCAGAGAGAGAGGGAGACACAGAATCTGAAACAGGCTCCAGGCTCTGAGCTGTCAGCACAGAGCCCTATGCGGGGCTCGAACTCACGGACCGCGAGATCATGACCTGAGCCGAAGCCGGACGCCCAACCGACTGAGCCACCCAGGCGCCCCACAAGGGGCATATTTATCACAAAAGTCAAGAACCATAATTATACAAGTATGGAAAAGGAGATATAAAGAAAGTCTCCCCAGAGTGTATAAAATTCCAAAGGAGCAAGTACATGGTATAAGCTGGGTAAATATCTCTTAAGCACGGAGGGAGGAAATACAAGGTATTAAAGAAAAATATTTTCTTCTGCAATGGTAAGCAGCATGAAAACAGAGCTATTAGCAAACAAAGTATTAGAGGGAAGAAACTATCAGAAGACAAAATGATATATGCAAATGAGAAATAAAATCTCCATGCAGAGTCCACCAAATCGGAATACCAAGCAAACAAAAGTGAGCTCCTTTTTTGCAGGGCAGTGGTGCTTATCTAATTCTGAATATGATTCTCTCAAATTAGTATTACTCACCTTTTATTTAAAGGAAACTAAAAAGAACAGAATGAACCTGAACTTTTGTTAAGGAATAAATTTGCCACAAGAGAAATAAATAAATAAAATTGCAAATGCAGATCTGAAGTAATTATTGAAATGAATTACACAGAGAAATTTACATAAAAACTAAGGAAATAATTCTAGCACTATCCTAATCTGCAGTTACCAATTATGAAACCTGAAGCACATTTACCTTACTTCATGGGAGTTATTGTGATAATGTAGAAATTCCACTGGATTAGGCTTCATATGGCCTAGGTTTAAAATTGGGGATTCAAAGAAGTGATTATTTGCAAGGATTTTGAGATAAAATGTTTATCAATTAAAGGAAAAATATATATGAAACAGTTAACATATTACATTGCACGGAATGTGCACACAATAATATTAAAAATATACTATTGGTAATTAATACAGCCAAAGATCATATTGACCTTTTATTGGCATCACCCATTGTTATTTATTTGTTCAAAATGCCTTTGAGGTTTTTTTCTATAAAGAAACTGTACTAGGAGTGGTGGAAGACATAAAGATTATATATCTCCCAACTTCTTTTTTTTAAGTTTTATTTTAATTCCAGGTAGTTAACATACAGTGTTATATTAGTTTCAGGTGTACAATATAGTGATTCAGTAATTCCATGCATCACCTGGTGCTCATCACAAGCACACTTCTTAATCCCCATTATCTACTTAATGCATCCCCCCCAATCCGTTTCCCTCTAGTAACCATGAATTAGTTCTCTATAATTAAGAGTTTGTTTCTTCATTTGTCTCTCTTTTTCTTCCCCCCCCCCCTTCGCTCATTTGTTTTGTTTCGTAAATTCTGTATGAGTGAAACCATATGGTATCTGTATGTCTTTGACTGACTTACTTCATTTAGTGTTATATTCTCTAGCTCCATCCATGTCCATGCAAATGGCAAGATTTCATTCTGTTTTAATCGATGGGCACTTGGGCTGCTCCCCTATCTTGGCTATTGTAGATAACACTGCTATAAACATAGAGGTGCATGTATCCCTTTGAATTAATGTTTTTAAATCTTTGGGTAAATATCCAGTAGTGTAATTGCTGGATTGTAGGGTAGTTCTACTTTTAACTTTGTGAGGAACCTCTATACTGTTCTCCAGAGTGGCTGCACCAGTTTGCATTCCACCAACAGTTAGAATATTCCCTTTTCTCAACATCCTTACCTGTTGTGATTCTTGTGTTGTTGATTTTAGCCATTCTGACAGGTATGAGGTGATATCTCATTGTAGTTTTGATTTGCATTTTCCTGATGCAACGTGATGATGAATGCCTTTTCATGTGTCTGTTGGCCATCTGTATGTCTTCTTTGGAAAAATGCCTTTTCATGTCTTCCGCCCATTTTTTAATTGGCTTATTTTTGTGTGTGTGTGTGTGTGTGTGTGTGTTGAGTTTAATAAGTTCTTTATAGATTTTAGATACTAACCCTTTATTGGACAACACATTTGCAAATATCTTCTCCCAGTCAGTAGGTTTCTTTTAGTTTTGTAGATTGTTTCATTTGCTGTGCAGCAGCTTTTTATTTTAATGTAGTCCCAATAGTTTATTTTTGCTTTTGCTTCCCTTGCCTCAGGAGGCATATCTAGGAAAAACGTTGCTAAGGCTGATGTCAAGGAGGTTACTGCCTGTGTTCTCTTCTAGGACTTTTATGGTTTCAGGTCTCACATTTAGGTCTTTAATCCATTTTGAATTTATTTTTATGTATGGTATAATAAAGTGATCCAGTTTCTTGCTTTTGTGGGTTGCTGTCCAATGTTCCTAACACCATTTGTTGAAGAGACTGTCCCTTTCTTGCTTGCTTTGTTGAAGATCACTTGACCATGTAATCATGATTTTAGGGTTTTCTATGCCATTCTATTGTTCTATGTGGCTATTTTTGAGCCAGTACCATACTGTTTTGATTACTGCAGCTTTGTAATATAACTTAAAGTCCAAAATTGTGATGCCCCAAGCTTTGCTTTGCTTTTTCAAGATTGTTTTGACTATTTGGGGTCTTTTGTGGTTCCATACACATTTTAGAATTGTTTGTTCTATTTCTGTGAAAAAATATTGGTGTTTTGGTAGGGATTACATTAAATGTATAGATTACTTTGGGAGGTGTAAACATTTTAAGGATATTTGTTCTTACAATCCATGAGCATGGAATGTCTTTCCATTGTTTTGTGTCATTTTTAATTTCTTTCATCATTGTTTATAGTTTTCAGAGTACAGATCTTTCACTTCTTCAGTTAGATTTATTCTTAAGTATCTTACTATTTTTTATGCAGTTATAAATGAGATTGATTCCTTAATTTCTCTTTCTGCTGCTTCATTATTGGTGTATAGAAATGCAACAGACTTCCGTACAGTGACTTTGTATCCTACAACTTTACTGAATTCATTTATTAGTTCTAGCAGTTTTTTGGTGGAGACTTTGGGTTTTATATATTTAGTATCATGTCATCAGCAAATAGGGAGTTTTACTTCTTCATTACCAATTTGTATTCATTTTATTTCTTTTTAAAAAAAAATTTTTTTTTTGAGAGAGAGAGAGAGAGAGAGACAGCATGAGCAGGGGAGGGGAGAGAGAGGGCAAGACACAGAATCCAAAGCAGATTCCAGGCTCTGAACTGTCTGCACAGAGCCTGATGCAGGGCTCGAACCCACAAACCATGAGATCATGACCTGAGCTGAAGTCAGATGCTTAAGCAACTGAGCCACCCAGGCACCTCAGATTCCTTTTATTTCTTTTTGTTGTCTGATTGCTGTGACTAGGACTTCTGGTACTATGTTGAATAAAAGTGATGACAGTGGACATCCTTGTTTTGTTCCTGACCTTAGGAGAAAAGCTCTTAGTGTTTTCCCATTGAGGATGATATTAGCTGTGGGCTTTTCATGTATGGCCTTTATTATGTTGAGTTATATTCCCTCTAAGCCCTACTTTGTTGAGGGTTTTAATCACGAATGGATGTTGTACTTTGTCAAATGCTTCTGTGTCTATTAAAATGATCATATCGTTCCTATCCTTTCTCTTACTACTGTGATTTATCACATGGATTGATTTGCAAATATTTAACCATGCTTACATCTCAGTAAAAAATCCCCCTTGATCATGGTAAATGATTTTTTTAATGTATTGTTGAATTCAGTTTGCGAGTATTTTGTTGAGGACTTTTGCATCTATGTTCATCTGAGATATTGGCCTATAGCTCTGTTGTTTAGTGGAGTCTTTATTTGGTTTCCTCCCAATTTCATATATATATATATATATATATATATATATATATATATATATGTATATATGTATATATATATACACATATATATGTGTGTATATATACATATATATATATATGTGTATATATATGTGTATATATATATACATATATATATATATATGTATATACAAAAAGTTTATTTATTTATTTTAAGAGAGAGAGGGAGAGAGCAGGACAGGGGCAAAGAAAGAGGGAAGGAGAGAATCCCAAGCAGCCTCCACAATGTCAGTGCAGAGCTCGATGTGGGGATTGAGCTCACAAACCACAAGATTGTGACCTGAGCCAAAGTCGGGTACTTAACTGACTGAACCACCCAGGCACCCCTCCTCCCAACTTCTTAATTCTCTATCCCAGATTATTTGAATCACATACTTCTCTTTCATTCAATTTGAAGTCAACAGAAACAAAAGTTTTGTGGGTTTTTCCTGTACAATGTTGTTACCTCACAGGCCCCCTATCTTCTACTTGTGCAGTTGATTTTGCAACCAAAGCCCACTGTCTAATTTTATCCATGTTAATACTGTGGGTGTTTGGCCCAGTGGTCCAGGACTTAAGGTCATTTTGGCATTTGTCGCATTGACTCTCCTTCCCAGTATTGTCACAACCATGAATTTGATAAGCATTTCTTTTGGGTATTCATCCAAATTAGAGAGAAGTGGCTCCTATTTGACAAGTACCTATTATGTGCCAGACACTGTACATTTATCACCTTACTTAATACTCACCATGAAGAAATACTGAGGCTCTGAGAAGTTTTACATCACGTAGAATGAAACAGACAGACTTTAAATCTAGATCTTTTATTTTGAAGCACATGCTTTCCTGTTATATTTATGGTTAATAGTGCATCAGAAGTCACATGAGAAGAAATTAGATGTTTCCTAGGCTTTAACCCAAAAATGTCTGATTCATCAGATCTGGAGTAGAACCCAGGAATCTGTATTTGAGAATTGCTGTATTACTTCATGATGTCCCTAATGAACAGGAAAGGGTCTGTGGCTCACATCAGACCCCTGTGGCATAACCAAAGATTTCCTTCCTGGTAGTATAGAATCATTTATTAATATATTCCTGATAAAGTATTTCGCATTATGCTATTATATGACTTATATTACTATCTAGTTCATAAGATTTGTGAGATACTTCTTTTATCTTACATGAGGCAAAGGAGAAACCCATGTGTCAATAAGGAGCTTAGCTGAAATCAAGATAGTCTACATAAACATAAATACATCTTTTCATTGGACTATAATCCTAGGAACCTCAATGGAAAAGAAAATTATTTTGGTTTTCAAATAGTGGTCTTCTAGTTGATGGATGCCTGAAGTGGTAGTATGACACAGAAAGAAGACAGTCTCTGATAGGGAAAAGGAGAGTACTTTAGAGACCAATGCCACCAAGTTCCCAGTTCCTTTGACAGCTGGCCCTGGGAGCTAGAGAAGAAAGCAGTAGACTACTGTCATCAAGGGACTGTTCTACAGAGGAAATGGATGGGACACGAAGTGAAACTTAAGGAATGGCAGGTCCTGGCATAGGAAGGAGGACATAGCAAGCAAAGTGAAGGAAAAGAACAGTGACAACATCCCGAAACTGACATGCTGAATGAGAGACCAAAAGGAAACTAGGCTGACCAGAGGTATGGTTTATGCTCTGGAATCCTGGGAGAGGAGATGAAATTGGGCCAGAATGTAGAAAGCATTAAAAAGCACAACAGAAGAGATTAAATTTAATTTTATCTGGCCAGAGGGACTCATAGGTTTTTGAGTATGAAGTGACATGAGAAAGCAGTGTAATATAAGATGATAATAGTAACAGGCACTACCACTTATTGTGTGCTACCATATGCCAGGATTTTTATAGTCAGTACATGCATTTACTCTTCATAAGTTTATGAGATTGGTATTATCTCAGTTTTGCAGATAAGGAAACAGACTTAAGGGAAATAAATTCATCTAAGAGTTCACAATAAAATGGAGTAAAGCAAGCATTTCGCCCACATATATCTGACTCTAAAGACTACATCATTCCATGCTGCCTCAAATGAGATTTGTCTAATATCCTTGTAAGATTTATACTGAAGAGAAGCAAAGATTCCAGTTAGGAGAAGGTAACCTGGGCTTGGGTAGTGTGGTTCTATTTTGTATACACTGAACTTAAGAGGAACTCCCTGTGTGGGAGTGGGAGTCAATTTACAGTTGAATTATAAAGCAAATTACTGGGTCAACCCTACCCTTCACATAAATGCCTCATAAAGTAAGTTTTTAAGAATTATTGAGAATCTTTTGCTGTAGCTGTAATACTCTATACATTAAATATTTAGAAAAAATCTAGATTCTTAACAGAAATACCCTTCATATACATCAGGAAAAGTTTAGGGGACCAATATACAAAACAAAAATGCCATTGATGGTTGGCGAACTCGAATAATCTCTAGATGCTTAATCTTTTAAGTGAATAATTGGTGGACTTTGGAGATCTCTCTAAGATTGTTATAGTGTGATTTTTATTTCCAGCTGAGTCTTTTGCCCGATGGGAGTGGCATCTCAAGATATCTTGATTTTTTGATAATCTATCCTTTTTATTATATGCAACACAGATTACAAGAGATAATGAAAATAAGAAAGCAAGTTTCATCACATTCATTAAAGACAAAGCTGACTTTTTGGTGGCTGCAAGAAAGTGCTTATGGCAGGACTCAAGTCTGTGTAGTTTTTCTGAAGTCTTTCAGTATTTCACTGTCTGAGTAAAGATTTTTCCTTTCAGATATTCACCATAATGCTTGATGTTTAGTTCATTCTCATTTACGCTTTTAAGTATTACTTCTCAAAAACATTTTAAGAACATACCCATGTTTTAAAATTGAATTATGTAGCATGAGTTATCCAAGTCAGTCGGAAAAATATCTCTCAGCCCAGTGAGGCTCTCAGCCGATTTTACAAACTTTATATAACGCTTCATGAATCCATTTCTACCCAGTGATTAAGACAGGTGTGAAATAATTTGAAAGCAAACATGAACTAATTTAATGAAGGTTTATCCATACACAAAAAGAAATTTCACAAAGTACATTTTTCTGGCCTAGCCTGGATACTAACCATTTGGTTCAGCTCTGCAGGTAATGCCAGATTTTTTTTTTAAGGTCTGCATACCTTTTTAAAGGATTTGCGTTTTTGGATCAGAATGAAAAGAGACCCACTTCCTTTCTTCCCTTATATGTTCTTCCCCATCCCCACTGTAGGAACCCACAGACACTATTTTCACTAACTCTCTGTGCAACCTGGGTCAAGTGATTTAACCTTTTTAAAGGTCAGTTTCCTTCTCTTTAAAATGAAAGGGTTTAGCTAAAATGCTGTCTCTTTAAAGTCTTTTATACTCTTCAAATTCCATGATTCCTTCTGACAGAGTTTGGAATCTTTATATTCTTCTGTTCTTTTTCTATATATTTAGCAACTTGAACCTTTAACTATACTAACATCACTTTCCATTGTTCCTCCAAGCTATTTCTTGCATTACAACCCACTTGCTAAACGGTTTTGTCTACTTTCCAATTAATATTACCTCTTCTAAAACATTTCCTACATTTCCTCCTGTTATCAAGTGTTCAGTTGTAGAGAAATCTAGAGAGGAAAAAAGGAGTTATTCCTCAAGCTCCTAGATCTTACCCATCTGACTCTTCAGACTGCTTTACTGAGCCACTGGCACAGTAACCATTCGATAATACCCCAACCAGTGTCACTGGCCAGTACCTTTGAGAGAAGAGGAATTAGGATCATCTTATCTGACACCTAAAAGTGGTTTCATTTTTAGTCACCCCTAAAATTATTAAATTATTTGTTCTTAATGCATAAGTTTCCAGGTTGTCCTTTTCAGAATTGGAAAGGACATGGTCCATAGCTGACAAGTGTCAAAATAAACCGTTTTATCTGTTCTAAGAATTAGCTTAAATGCTTTTCTTCTTTTTAAGCAATTTGAAAACAGCAATGATTACCATGAGAAAAGTGCCACCTATTTAAGAGGTAATTATAAGGATATGAAATTGACAACAAAATTAGTGCTCTTAGTTGTTTTTTTAAAATCATATTAGCACTTCCAGAGCAGACTAGATAAATCTCTTTCCTATTGCTTATAGCTAATTAAAATATTAGTACAACTGGAATACAAAAAAAATGTGACTGATCATATGCAAGTATTATTTTTGTGCATAGAAAATCACCTCTAAAAAAATTAGATACAAAGGATATATAATCATGTAGCTGTTGCCCATACTAATCTTTAAAAACAGTGGTAGGTAAGAGTTTACTGTTTAGAAAGTTATAAACCTTAAATAGCTTTATATTTTATTTCCTTTAAGTGAGATTACAGGTGTTTTCTTCTTTTCCAGAATCTAATGTTCATGTAAAATTTCATTTATGGGTCCAGTATTTTATCCTTTGAACCTTATTTAACAAAGAATACCTTCAATTCTTATAATTCCTATATTCCACAAACCCAAGAACCTTATCAAGTGGCAGATATTGTTACAGGTGGTGGGAATGCTGCCTAAAATACATGGTGTCTACTCTCAAACAACTTTGATACAATGTTATGAGTGCTACAATGGAGGGATGTCTTAGTCAGCTCAGACTACTATAAAAATGTAACTTGATGGGGCTTAGAAACAAATTTTTTTCTCACAGTGCTAGAGCCTGAGAACTCTAAGATCAAGGTCCAGCAGATTCAGCATCTGGTGAGGGTCCGTTTCCTGGTTCATAGAAGGCAATCTTAGTGCTATGTCCTCATGGCAGAAGGGATGAAGGAGCTTTCTGGGATCTTTATTAAAAGGACACTAATTTCACTCATGAAGACTCTATCCTCACAACACACCTCCCAAAGGTTCTACCTCCACATACCATCGCATTGGGGCATAAGTTTAATATACGAATTTTGGGGAGATATAAACATTACCCCATAGCAGGGGGTATATGAGGTGCAATGGGAATAAATATGCTTGTCAGGAACGGGAAAACTTTCTCGGATGCTGTAAGGCTAAAAGAGTAAGTATGTCAACAGATAATATGGAAAAAGGAATTAAGAATAGTATGGGCAATAGGGCATGCACACACACACACACATACACACACACACACACACACACACACACACACGCATGCATGTAAAGTGTTTTCTGTAACTGGACCACAGAGTTCATGGAGAGACAGTTGAGACTAATTGGGGAGACCAGATAAGGAATAACCTACTAAGACCCATGTGTTTGTCAGGCAATAATGCTAGGTGCTATAACAATTCGTAAATCCTAGTGGCTTAATACCACATAAATTTATTTCTTGCACACATAATAGTTCAATTGAGTGTAAGGTGGGCACGCTTCTATGTGGTAAGTCTGGGAACGTGGCTTGTTCCTCCTCATGGTGCCGTCAACTTACAGAAGTATCTGATTAATAATATCAAATGCTGCCTAGAGGTTAACTCCAAAAAACCTCAAAAGTGCCCACTGAGTATGGCAACAAAGCAGTCACTAGTGATGCTTTCAGAGGCAGCTTCATTGGAGCACAGGAGCAGAAGCCACACATTAGTTGAGGGATGCTAGGAAACAACAACTCATCTTTAAAAATCTTGGATGTGAAGGAAAAGAGAAAACAAGGATTATAGATCAGAGGAGACATATTTGAGGGGCTATTTTATGATTTGTTTTGTCTATTTTTACCATGGGAGAGAATTGAACATGATTATATGCTGAGAGGAAAGAACTACTTTAGAGGAAAAGGTTGCAGATGCTGAGAAGAGAGTGATAATTGAGTAAGTAAAATCCAAAATAGGCAGAAGGCAATGAGATTCAGAGGACAGATAAAAGGAATAGCCTTACAGTAGAGGTCTTAACATTTTGTCCATTGACCTGGGAGAGAAGCCAATGAGAAAAGGAAAAGTAACTTTAAGGCTTTTTCATAAATGTCAAGGACACTGTTTGAGGTTCAAATATATGTCTCAAATTTCAAATAATAGAGAAATAAACCATCCATTTTTTTTAAATGTTTATTTATTTTTGAGAGAGAGAACATGAAAGGGAGAGGGGCAGAGAGAGAGGGAGACACAGAATCTGAAGCAGGCTCCGGGCTCTCAGCTGTCAGCACAGAGCACGATGCGGGGCTCAAACTCATGGACCACGAGATCATGACAGTCGCTTAACCAACTGAACCACCCAGGTGCCCCAACCATCCATTTAAAACAATTATGAATCATGAGATACTGAATATATTCTTGAAGAGTCTCAAAGGCTATTTAATTTTCCATCCCTGCTCACTGAATGTGTTTGAAGAGCCAGGTGTTTCATTTATAGACTTAAAAGATACACATCTATAATTTTAGACATTACTTTGAAATATATAACAAGGCAAAGCTCTGAAAGTTTGAAAACTTGTATTAGATATTGGTAGAATAATTTTAAGGACTCTTCCTATATTAAGAAATGAAATATATGAGGTAAGTCAGTCAGAGAAAGACAAATACTATATGATTTCACTCATATGTGGAATTTAAGAAACAAAATAAAAGAACACAGAGGAAGGAGAGAAAGAGAGGGAGGGAAGCTGGGGGGGAGAGAGAGAGAGAGAGAAGCAAACCAAGAAACAGACTCTTAACTACACAAAACACACTGATGGTTACCAGAAGGGAGGTGAGTGGGGGGGATGAGTGAAATACAAGATGGGGATTAAGGAGTGCACTTGTGATGAGCACTAGGTGTTGTATGAAAGTATTGAATCACTATATTGTACACCTGAAACTAATATTACACTGTATGTTAACTAACTGGAATTTAAATAAGAACTTTAAAAACATGAAATGCAATTGCATTTTTTTCTGAACAGAAATAGGTCATTTTGATTTTTTTATTTGATTAAAAATATATTAAAGAGAAATCACAGTATTCTTTTTTTAAGTTAAATATTTTATTCAAATTCACAAAGCAGTAAGGGGCAGGGCAGAAATTCAGATATAGGTTTGTCTGTTTTTTAATTTAATTTATTGTTTTAATTTAACATCCAAGTTAGTTAGCATATAGTGCAACAATGATTTCAGGAGTAGATTCCTTAATGCCCCTTACCCATTTAGCCCATCCTCCCTCCCACAACCACTCCAGTGACCTCTGTTTGTTCTCCATATTTGTCTCTTATATTTTCCCCCTCCCTGTTTTTATATTATTTTTGCATTACTTCCCTTACATTCATCTGTTTTGTATCTTAAGGTCCTCATGTGAGTGAAGTCATATATTTGTCTCTGACTGACTAATTTCACTTAGCATAATACCCTCTAGTCACATCCACGTAGTTGCAAATGGCAAGAATTCATTTTTTTTTATTACCGAGTAATACTCCATTGTATTATTATACCACATCTTTTTTTAATTTAATTTTTTAACATTTATTTATTGTTGAGAGACAGAGACAGAGCATGAGCAGGGGAGGGGCAGAGAGAGAGAAGGAGACACAGAATCCGAAGCAGTCTCCAGGCTCTGAGCTGTCAGCACAGAGCCAACTTGGGGCTCTAACCCATGAACTGCAAGATCATGACTTTAGCCGAAGTCGGACGCCCAACTGACTGAGCCACCCAGGCACCCCTAAATACCACATCTTCTTTATCCATTCATCCATTGATGGACATTTGGGCTCTTTCCATATTTTGGCTATTGTTGATAGTGCTGCTATAAACATTGGGCTGCCTGTGCCCCTTTGAAACAGCATACCTGGAACCATTGGATAAATACCTAGTAGTGCAATTGCTGGGTCATAGGGTAGTTCTATTTTTAATTTTTTGAGGAACCTCCATACTGTTTTCCAGAGTGGCTGCACCAGTTTGCATTCCCACCAGCAATGCAAAAGAGATCCTCTTTCTCCACATCCTCACCAACATCTGTTGTCGCCTGAGTTGTTAATGTTAGCCATTCTGACAGGTGTGAGGTGGTATCTCATTGTGGTTTTGATTTGATCTCCCTGATGATAAGTGATATTGAGCATTTTTTTTCATGTGTCAGTTGGCCATCTGGATGTCTTCCTTGGAGAAGTGTCTATTCATGTCTTTTATCCATTTCTTCACTGGATTATTTGTTTTTTGGGTGTTGAGTTTGATAAGTTATACATTTTGGATACTAACCCTTTATCTGATATGTCATTTGCAAATGTCTTCTCCCATTCTGTCAGTTGCCTTTTTAGTTTTGCTGATTGTTTCCTTCTCTGTGCAGAAGATTTTTATTTTGATGAGGTGCCAATAGTTCATTTTTGCTTTTGTTTCCCTTGCCTCTGGAGACGTGTTGAGTAAGAAGTTGCTGCGGCCAAGGTCAAAGAGGTTTTTGCCTGATTTCTCCTCAAGGATTTTGATGGCTTCCTGTCTTACATTGAGGTCTTTCATCCATTTTGAGTTTATTTTTGTGTCTGGTGTAAGAAAGTGGTCCAGGTTCATTCTTCTGCATGTCGCTGTTCAGTTTTCCCAGCACCACTTGCTGAAGAGACTGTCTTTATTCCATTGGATATTCTTTCCCGCTTTGTCAAAGATTAGTTGGGCATACATTTATGGGTTCATTTCTGGGTTCTCTATTCTGTTCCATTGATCTGAGTGTCTGTTCTTGTGCCAGTACCATACTGTCTTGATGATTACAGCTTTGTAGTACAGCTTGAAGTATTTGAAGGTACTGTGATGCCTCCTGCTTTAGTTTTCTTTTTCAAGATTGCTTTGGCTATTTGGGGTCTTTTCTGGTTCCCTACAAATTTTAGGATTATTTGTTCTAGCTCTGTGAAGAATGCTGGTGTTATTTTGATAGGGATTGCATTGAATATGTAGATTTATTTGGGTAGTATTGACATTTTAACAATATTTGTTCTTCCTATCCAGGAGCATGGAATCTTTTTCCATTTTTTTGTGTCATCTTCAATTTCTTTCATAAGCTTTCTATAGTTTTCAGTGTATAGATTTTTCACCTCTTTGGTTAGATTTATTCCTAGGTATTTTATGTTTTTTAGTACAATTGTAAATGGGATGAATTCCTTGATTTCTCTTTCTATTGCTTCATTATTGGTGTATAGGAATGCAACTGATTTCTTGCATTCATTTTATGTCCTGCAACTTTAATGAATTCATGGGTCAGTTCCAGAAGTTTTTTTTTTTAATATTTATTTATTTATTTATTTATTTATTTATTATTTTTTATTTATTTTTATTTTTATTTTTTAGTATGTATGTATGTATGTATGTATGTATTTATTTTTGAGACAGAGAGAGACAGAGCATGAATGGGGGGAGGGTCAGAGAGAGAGGGAGATACAGAATCGGAAGCCGGCTCCAGGCTCCGAGCTGTCAGCACACAGTCCAACGCGGGGCTTGAACTTGTGAACCACAAGATCATGACCTGAGCCAAAGTCGGACACTTAACCGACTGAGCCACCCAGGTGCCCCAGTTCTAGAAGTTTTTTGATGGACTCTTTTGGGATTCCCATATAGAGTATCATGTCAACTGTGAAAAGGGAAAGTTTGATCTCCTCCTGGCCAATTTTGATGCCTTTATTTCTTTGTGTTGTCTGATTGCTAAGGCTAATTTTCCAATACTATGTTGAATAACGGTGTCGGAAGTGGACATCCCTGTCTTGTCACTGACCTTAGGGGGAAAGCTCTCAGTTTTTCCCCATTGAAGATGATATTAGTGTGGGGTCTTTCATATATGGCTTTTATGATCTCAAGGTATGATCCTTCTATCCCTACTTTCTTAAGCGTTTTTATCAAGAAAGGATGCTGTATTTTGTCAAAGGCTTTGTCTGCATTTATTGCGAGGATCATGTGGTTCTTGTCCTTTCTTTTATGGATGTGATGAATCACATTGATTGTTTTGCAGATATTGAATCAGCCCTGCGTCCCAGCTATAAATCCCACTTGGTCGTAGTGAATAATTTTTTTAATGTATAGTTGATCTGATTGGCTAATATCTTGTGGATTTTTGCATCCATTTTCATCAGGGAAATTGGTGTATAGTTCTCCTTTTTAGTGGGATCTTTGGTTTTGGAATCAAGGTAATGCTGGCTTCATAGAAAGAGTTTGGAAATTTTCTTTCCATTTCTATTTTTTGGAACAGTTTCAAGAGAATAGGTGTTAACTCTTCCTTAAATGTTTGGTAGAATTCCCCTGGAAAGCCATCTGGCCCTGGACTCTTGTTTTTTGGGAGATTTTTGATTACTAATTCAATTTATTTACTGGTTATGAGACGGTTCAAATTTCTATTTCTTCCTGTTTCAGTTTGGTAGTGTATATATTTCTAGGAATTTGTCCATTTCTTCCAGATTGCCCATTTTATTGGCATACAATTGCTTATAATATTCTCTTATTATTGTTTTTATTTCTGCTGTGTTGGTTGTGATCTCTCCCCTTTCATTCTTGATTTTATTTATTTGGGTCCTTTCCTTTTTCTTTTTGATTGAACTGGCTAGAGGTTTATCAATTTTGTTTATTCTTTCAAAGAACGAGCTTCTGGTTTCATTGATCTGTTCTACTACTATTTTTTTGGTTTTGATAGCATTGGTTTCTGCTCTAATCTTTATTATTTCCCGTCTTCTGCTGGTTTGGGGTTTTATTTGCTGTTCTTTTTCCAGCTTTTTAAGGTGTAAGGTTAGGTTGTGTATCTGAGACCTTCCTTCTTTGGGAAGGCCTGGATTGCTATATACTTCCCTCTTATGACCACCTTTTCTGCATTCCAGAGGTTTTGGGCTGTGGTGTTATCATTTTCATTGGTTTTCATGTACTTTTTAATTTCCTCTTTAACTTCTTGGTTACCTCATTCATTCTTTAGTAGGATGTTCTTTAGTCTCTAAGTATTTGTTATCTTTACAATTTTTTTCTGGTGGTTGATTTTGAATTTCATAGAAACTTGTGGTCTGAAAATATGCATGGTATGATCTTGATCTTTTTGTCCTTATTGTACTTTTTGTACTTGTTGAGGGCTGATTTGTGTCCCAGTATGTGGTCTATTCTGAAGGATGTTCCATGTGCACTGGAGAAGAATGTATATTACACTGCTTTAGGATGAAATGTTCTGAATGTATCTGTTAAGTCCATCTGGTCCAGTGTGTCATTCAAAGCCAGTTTCCTTGTTGATTTTCTGTTTAGATGATCTGTGCATTGTTGTAAGTGGGATGTTGAATTCCGCTACTATAATGGTATTATTATCAATGAGTTTCTTTATGTTTGTGATTAATTGATTTATATATTTGGGTGCTTCTACATTTGGCACATAAATGTTTACAATTGTTAGGTCGTCTTGGTGGATAGACTCCGTAATGATGATGTAATGCCTTTCTTCATCTCTTGTTACAGCCTTTATTTTAAAGTCTAGATTGTCTGATATAAGGATGGCTACTCCAGCTTTCTTTTGTTGACCATTAGCATGATAGATGGTTCTCCATCCCCTTACTTTCAACCTGAAGGTGTCTTTAGGTCTAAAGTGGGTCTTTTGTAAACAGCATATAGATGGATCTTGTTTTCTTATCCATTCTGTTACTCTATGTCTTTTGATCAGATCATTAATCCATTGACATTTAGAGTGAGTACTGAAGGATATGAATTTATTGCCATTATGTTTCTTGTAGAATTGGAGTTTCTGTGTTCTCTGGTCCTTTCTAGTCTTTGTTGCTTTTGGTCTTTTTTTTTTTTTTTTTCGTCTTTTCTCCCCTCAGAGACTCCCCCTTAAATTTCTTGCAGGGCAGGTTTAGTGGTCATGAACTCCTTTAATTTTTCTTTGGGAAATTTTTAATCTCTCCTTCTATTTTGAATGACAGCCTTGCTGGATAAAGAATTCTTGGCTGTGTATTTTTCTGATATTGAATATATCACTGCCACTCCTTTCTGGCCTGCCAAGTTTCTGTGGATAGGTCTGCTGCAAAGCTGGTCTGTCTTCCCATGTAGGTTAAGGACTGTTTCTCCCTTGCTGCTTTCATAATTCTTTCCTTGCCTGAGTATTTTGTGAATTAGACTATAATATGCCTTGTTGGTGGTCAGTTTTTGTTGAATCTTATGGGAATCCTCTGTGCTTTCTGGATTTTGATGTCTGTGTCTTTCCCCAGGTTAGGAACATTTTCTGCTATGATTTGGTCACATAACACTTCTACTCCTTTTTCTCTCTCTTCATCTTCTGGGAGCCCTATGATTCTGATGTTGTTCCTTTTTAATGAGTCACTGATTTCTCTAATTCTTAAATCGTGCTTTTTTTTTTTGCCTTAGTCTCCCTCTTTTTTCCTGCTTCATTATTCTCCATAAGTTTGCCCTCTATATTGATTCACTGCCCTGCCTCATCCATCCTGGCTGCTGTGGCAACCATTCGAGATTGCAGCTCAGTTATGCCATTTTTTATTTCATCCTGACTAGCTTTTACTTCTTTTATCTCCACAGAAAGGGATTCTAATCTATTTTCAACCCAAGCAAGTATTCTTATTACCATGATTCTAAATACTGGTTCAGATATCTTGCTTGTATCTGTGTTGTAAGTCCCTGGCTGTCATTTCTTCCTGCTCTTTCTTTTGGGGTTAATTCCTTTGTTTCATCCTTTTGAAGGAAGAAAATGAATTAATAAGGTAAAAAAAATTAAAATTAAAAAAATTAAAAACAACACACACAAACAAATCAAATAAATGATGCTAGATCCTAGGTGTGTTTTGGTCTGGTTACTGAAAGGAGCTTGATATATTAGAGAAGAAAGGCGGGGAAGAGAAGATAAAAAAAGAAAAACATGAAAAATAAAGAAAACATTTGAAAATTTGAGAAAATGAATACAATGAAATAGAATAAAATGAAGTGGTAAGTAAAATAGAATTTTAAAAATTTACAAAAAAATAAAAAATATAGTAGAAAAAAATAAAAAATATTTTTAATAAAAATTGAAAATAAAAATAAATTTTTTTCTTTCTGTATTCAAGAAAAAGAAAAGAAATGAAAAAGAAAGAAAAAAAAAGAAAATTGAGTAGATGGACCAATGAACAGACTGAAATACGATTGAAATTACATCATTTTCCCCTAGAAGTCAAATTATGAAGCACTTTATAGTCTGCAAACTAAGCAGGTAGAGAGATTTGTGGTGTTCCTGAAGAGCGAGGTTGGCCCTGTTTGGCGGGGCTTAGTGTAATGACTCCATTCTCCACCAGATGGCGCCACTTAGCTTCCGAGGGTGCATTGTTGTGGTACTTTAGGTGTGTATGCACATGTGCAGGAGGGGTGAAAATGGCGTCACCCAGCTACCCAGTCTCTAGTATCAGAACTCTGTGCTCTCCCCAACCAGCAATCATGCACCTGTCCTTTGTCTCTGGCTTCCATCCACTCCCTGCTTTTACACTGTCTGTGACCAAGCCATCAGTTGCCAGGTGGCCCCTCCCTCCTGAGTTTTATCTCAGATGCAGCTGTGTTTCCTGACCCTTCACTTCTGAGGGACTGCAGCTTTGACCCACTCAGATCCTCTGGGGGAGGTTCTCACTGAGCAATGGCCAGGTCCTGGCTGCACCCAGGAATGTTCGGGGGACCATGCTGCTACTGATGCCCAGAGACTGTGGCTGGGTGCCAACCCGCCCCCCAAAAAGATCACGTGATCATGTAGCAATGGTGTTTCAAAGATTATGGAAAATCACAACACACATCTGGCACCAGGCTTCACCGTTAATGACCTTGTTCCAGCACCAGCAAATGTGGTTTTTCTCTGGGGTCTGCTGGGACTGGGTGGCTGCACAGCCTCCACTAAATGTCCTTCCAACGGTGAAACCACTTCTCCCTGTGTGGCCTGAGGACCACCCGGACCCTACTCTGCTCCTGGGGATTCGCCCTTCCCACCAGAGCACCGCCAGATATTGAGCTACGGAGTTTCAGACTCTGTGCTCCCCCTGTTTATAGAGTCTTAATGGAATTTAAACTGTCTTCTTTCTCCCTTTTTAGTTCAGTCCCTGCAGCTGTTTCCACTTTTCCACTTTCTCTCCAGCTGCTTTTAGGGGGGGTGCTATTCCCATCCTTCCGCCCCCCCCCCCCCGCCATCTGTGTCCTCTCTCCACAAGCAAAAACAGCTCCCTGACCTCTGTAGCTTCTCTCTCCCCCAGTTCACCTCTCCGTGCCATGTACCTGCTGAGTTCTGTGGTTCAGGTTGTGCAGATTGTTGTGTTAATCCTCAAATCAGTTTTCTAGGTGTGTATGATGGTTTAAATGTTGATCTGGCTGTATTTCATGGGTGCGAGATGCAAAAAGACTTCCATGCTGTTCTGCCATCTTGGCTCCTCCCTGTAGTATTCTTAATGTAAGCATTTTTTGCATTACCCATTGTTTGAAAAGAAACTTTCAGCAAAGTTCTAAAGATTTTTGTATAACCATCAAGACAAAATATTGTCTCAAAGGCTATATAAAGAGGAGAAAAAACCATCTGTTTCATTTTAATGATACTAAATTATTCTGTTAGTTTTACCATTTTATTTTCAGGTATTAGATAATTGGGTCCATTCTACTATTCTCCTTATAGAATCCACAGTGTGCACAAAAGTGATTAATTCTAAAGTGTTAAGGTGGACTATCAGTATATTCTAATGAGTTTAGGGCAGTTTGCTACACTGGCTACTTAATTTTCCCTAACCTACTTCAGTATGTCTATAGTACTGTCTTCCCCAACATGTCCCTTACTCTGGCTGATACCTACCCATCTTATAAGTCTCTATAATTTAAGCACTTCCTTAGAGAAAACTTTCTTTGCCTGCTCTCCAAATTTAGCTTAATTCATTCCCCTCATTTAAATGCTCTTACTTCCATATATCTTTCTGTCATATTACATGTAATTTGTGTTTAATTAATGTGTAATTTTTTATCTAATGACTCTGTCCTACTAAACACTATTCATGGAATCAGAAACCAGACCTGTTTTGCTCACCCTATGTTCCCAAGTCCCTAGAAGAATGCCTGGAACATAGTAGTTATTCAATAAAAAGTTGTTGAATGAATGAAGGAATAATGGCACCCACTGTTTGATACTGAAAAATAGTGAATCAGAAAGAAACCTTGCTCCTTAGAAACTCATACTCTATTAGGGAAGAAGTCATGTAAACATATAATTATTAAACATCATATTGGCTAGGAAGGCATATGTTGCATCAGAATGCCTCGGCTGAAATCCTAGCCTTCTTCCCATATAAACTGCTTATCATTAAGCAAAGAACATAATCTCCCTAAGGCCTAGTTTCCTCATCTGTTAAATGGGGGGATTATAGTACCAATCTGTGGCAGATAATTCAGATGACTTTACCCATTTTGGTTCCATTACATCTCTCTTTCCTAACATAGAGCCTGAAAAAAAAAACCAAAATGAAAAAACTTCATTTTTAGATTCCCTTGAAGGTAAGTTCTGCTTGGAACTTGGGTCCACTGAGAAAGTTGGAGGCA
Organism: Panthera leo; assembly: GCF_018350215.1. NCBI lineage: Eukaryota > Metazoa > Chordata > Mammalia > Carnivora > Felidae > Panthera > Panthera leo. Next base: position 119,477,409 of record NC_056685.1, on the reverse strand, counting down.
GAAGGGAGTTGAAAAGGCAGAAGCCACATGTGACAAGCATGGTAGTAGAGATGTCTAGTTCTTCTGGGACCATTCCAGTGAAACGTCTTAAATCTAGGCTTAGGTACTGATCCTCATGGGTGACATCAATGAGTAGGTCTTCTAGAATGGTCAAGAAGTGTGAGTAGTGACTACTACTTCTGTTGGCTTTAACCCTAGGTGCCTTATTTCTGATTGTGAAACTCCAAGCTTGACTCTCTAGTTCCCCAAAGATTCTGTGAGTTACTTAATTCCTAGAATAAACTCATTTCTGTTTCAAATAGCTAAATGAGGTTTTGTATGCTGCAGCAATGAAATCTGGAAGATCTAGTCACTAATAGTTTGTTCAAAAGATTAAATATAAATGGAAGATTTGTCCTTGGGATTGAAATGTAAAGACTGTAGCAAATCAAACTAAGACAGCCAATACTACATTGATATTACTTTCTCTGATTTTGTATCAATACACTTCCTCACATTCCTTGAGGAGTGAGTTTCTTAATTGATTAATAGGTACACATAGGTATAGGTAAAGTTTGACAAGTGCTCAATTAAGCTGCTACTTAAAAATATAAATAGAGATAAATCTGGAGGAATATATTGCTTTATTGTATTATTTTTTCTTCATTTTCATCCATATTTTATTATTTCTAAGAAATAAACACATATTAGTTATATGTCTTTTAAAAAGGCAAGTCTTTTAGCTACTAATATGTCTCCATTTGTATTGTCCTTTCATTTTTTAAAAACGTTCTCATATGCACTAATCTCATGACAACTCTGCTTGGCATTTGGTAATATTGCCATTATATGCAAACAAAAGCCAAGAGAGAGTAATAATTGGCCTAATCAGAACTTGAATACAGGTCTTCTGACTCTAAGTCATGTGCTTTCTTGTTTTACACTAGCTGATCAGCAGTTCATTGAGAGCAGCTCTCTGTAAAATGAAATAAATTTTGATCATCAAGGCCAAATGAAAAACTTGAATTGGAACCTAGACTATACCATTAGTTAGGTTTGCAACTGGGGGCAAGGTAGTAAGTCTCTTTCAGTTCACTTCTATCTTTAAAGTGAGAATACCATCAGCTTCTGGTCAAGATGGCCCTATGAGTTCACAGTACATACCAATGAGTAATAAAGTATAAGACTAAAAATCAAAAAGACAAGGGCAAGTTGAAAAATGAGGTAAACATTGTAGTGAACCATAAATGGAATAAAAATCCAAGTAGTACACAGGTTTGAGAACTGGGGACTCTGACTCTGATCCAGTAGTTCAGTTTGTATGGCAAAGGGACTGAAAGTGTTCTATACAAAACTGGAGATAGGATCCAAGCTTACTCTTAAAAGTCAGGGTTGGCAGAAAAGCAGGCAGTAGGAGAATGGGTGCCTGAAAACCAAAATTCAAAAATACACTAAGAAAAAGAATACATAAAACTAAGAAGTACAGCCTACAAAATCAACAACCAAAACCTGATTCATTTTGGATAAATTAATGTCATGGAACACTTTCTAACAGATATTTTTAAAAGCCTGAAGAGATGTAAAAAATTAGTTTAGAAAAAGCAAGAAATTATTAATAAGAAAATGAAAGAAATACAACTATAAGAGGTAAAGAGTAAAAAGAAATTAGAGCTGCTAGAAGTAGAAAATCTTTGGTGAAATGGGTCTAACAGTATCTGTTCTCTTAGCTTACAGAATTACAAGACTGTTGTGAGCACTGCACAGGATTATGTGAGCCTCTTTTTTTGAATTAAAAATGTCATGCTATGGGATGGGGAATGGCAAGAATAGTCTGGGAGATCATCAAAGGAGGCTGTAAGCTCTGGAGTTGGCAAGGAATTGGGGTAACTTTAAGAAAAGGAAAGACTATAATGAAAGAAAGAATATATTGACAAATTCCACTTTATTCTAGAATTTGCCTAAAGAACCAGTCTTCAGGGACACTTTATGATCTATATGTTAAAGAAGAAAGAATTTATGCTTTTTTTAAGCTGCCCATAAAACACCCCACTTCTATTTTTTATAGAGAAGAATGGAAAAAAAGTACTACATAAATTAAGGCTATCATTATCTTTCCCTTTTAGGGGAAAAAATCACCTTCTGGGGAGGAAAATGTCTGGACATTGAGAATTTATGCTTTTTCTAAATGTGCATTTCTCTGGGGATATGCATTTGAAATTGGGCACACAAACCTGAATTTGTGTAAGGTATATTTTCATGCAAATGTGCACATGCATATCGTAATGCTTGCTCTGTTCCACTCAAAAGTGGGTGGAGATATGAATATTATTGAGCAAGTATAATTTTCATACAAGTATTGTGTGGGCAGCTTCCACTCTGGCTGAGCATCTTAACAGAAATGAAAAGCTCAGATAAGAACAGTGGGATTTTGCAAGTGCTAATATTACAGTGTGAATGTTTCTAATCATTTTCTAAGTCTATTGGGTCTTGAATTAGAAAGAGTAGAACAATCAGGCCAGAAGGCAAATTGTCACATTGGGAAAATTGATAGACAGGAAACAGAATATAGTAATTCATCCTATCTTTTTAAACACACACACACACACACACACACACACACACACACACACACATTTTTTTTTTAATGGAGAAAATGGCCATTTGAAATTGTATATTTTGGAAGTTAGACCAAGCATGATGCTTGACTCAGGTTATAAATATTCTATATTGTGAAACTAAAACACTTGTAAAAACTTTCAGAAGGAATTCAGAATAATCTAACACCAACAAAAAGCTCCATAGCCCCAAATCATATGAAAGCTAAGTCTGGCAGTGGTTGAGCTGTCATGTGTATGAAGTTGTGATCGAGTTGTACCTTCCCTATAACTCACACTGTTTTAAAGAAACTGGGAGCTGGAAATGTGACTTTGACCTCCCTGTAGTCTAGTGGAATCAGTGATTCTGAAGTGTAAATAAAACAGTGGGAGTAGAAAGGGGCTGGAACTTAGAAAAGGGAGGGACATTTTCTTGATGGTGAGTAAGGAATAACCAAGAAGCCTCCCTAAAAACATAATCAGGGCTGGGAAACAACAAAAAGAGACAGATTGGGAACAAGTGTGTAACAAGATTATGATTCTGAGTTTGGGTAACTTGGTGTGTGCAATTCCCATTTAGAGCTGAACTATGGACTTAGAGCTAAGTCAACAAGAGCTTTTGTAGAATGGAGACCCAAAAAACTTTAAAAGCATCTCAGCCAGTGACTGGAGCAAAAGTAAAAGCTATATTAAGATGTGAAAATGGAGACATTTATAAAAATCTGATTTATGTATAAAATTGTGCCATCCTAAAATGAGTAATGAAACTGTGCTTATAATTATGCACCTGCTTCTATTCCTGTTCTCAGAATCGTCAGATTCTTATCACCTCTTGCCTCAATTACTGCAGTAACCTTCTAACTTGGCCTTTAGCCTTCAATTTCTTCCCCATCTAAAGCATTCATTCTACTGCTTGGAACTGTTCAGTGACTTCCCGCTGCCTATTAAGCCCAAAACATGGCAATCATACTTCCTGTGATCTGGAGCCAAACTTAAATTTCCAGCCTTATCTGCCATTACTTTTCTCCATGTACTTTATGCTAAAACCAAGATGTCTAATCATCATTCCCCAAACATCTTCCAGAATGGTGTTTCTAAACCACAAGCATAATCCTTTTTTTTTATTGCCTACCTGAAAACCGTTCAGGGACTTTCTCTGTAGCTGCTCTGTAGGATCAACTTCAATGTTATTAGTCTATAGGAGCCTCTAAATCTGGCCCCGTCAAGCTCTCCAGCCTTTCCTCTCAATCCCAGACCCCAAATTACCCTCCTCAAAACCTGAAATCCAATCATAGGGAGCTACTTAAAACTGTCTGAATAGGCCAAACTGTTTCGTGCCCTGAAGCCTTTATTAAAGTTGTTCCCTCTGCCTTGCACACTTCTACCATCTTCCTGTCTTCAATACCCCCATATTCCACCTGGAAAAAATAATTTAAAAAAACCTTATTATTTTTTCCAAGATTCAGCTCATATATAAAAGCCTTTCCATTTCTATAAAACTTGATTACCATCTTCCTCACATACACCCACTACTCTTTCTCCTATAACCCCAGTACCAGGTGCATGTCTTTATCATTAAAACTGTAACATTTCTTTTTCATTAACCATTTCCTAACATGTCTACAGTCTCACTAAGGGCAGGGACTATGTCCTATTTACCTTTGCAACCCAAGCACAGCACACGGTCCAGAACACAGAAAAGTGTTCAATAAATGGTAGCAAAGTGCTAACTCCTTGAGAATAGGGCCTGTGCTATACCCATTGTGCTTAATGAATACCTGTTGAGTTAAAGGATAAATGATGGATACTTAAAATCTTTATGTCATCTGTACATGCAACAGTAAAACCTCTCTTACAGAAACAGCACACTGTGTATATTGTAGAACAGTGCTTCTCAAACTTTAATGTGCAGGCAAATCAACTGCAGATCTTAGAAAAAATGGCATTCTGTTCAGTAGGTCTGTGTTGGAGAGTCACAATTCTAGATTTCTAAGGCAGAACCCATTAGGAAATGCCAGTGCTCCTGGTCCTCGGACCACACTTTATAGAGGACACAGGAGGAAGGGATTTCACCTGAGAGGTTCCGGGGAGAGACAAGCCCCAGAAGGAGCTCAACAGAAGGGAGAACTACTTAGTGGTGCCACAGGGTTTACCCAGCTGTGAACATATCCAGGCAGGCTTTTTGAGAGTCTGTGCTAGGGCTTGGGGTTTTATCTTAACTTTATTTCTCTATCAATGTATTTCTCAGAGTCAGGCTTTTCCTTCATTCACTCCCCTACTATGATTCAGCCTGTATGATTTTCTCTGTATAAGAGCTCCCCAGGTTCTGTTTTTAAACTGACCTGAACCTGTTCTATTTACTTTTCATAAACTTAAGTTCTCTCTGTTTCATTGTCCAAACCCTGGAAATCCAATCTTTCCAGTTTTCAGAAGCCTCTCCAGCTGCCTGAATTGTTTTGCCTCCATTTTAATCAGAAACAGCTTTTCCTTTTCCAATATATGAACCAACCTCACCTCTGCAAAGGCCAATTTCCCAGCTGTGGCTGCTGTGATTGATAAGTACAGATCTCATTCTGAAAGACTTGTGGCTCTCCCCACCCCACTTTCAGAAGAACATGAAGAAGTCAGGATTTTAAACTGTAGACTGGCTTAGGAGAATACCAGCATTCTTACTGTTGACTGATCAAATGTCATAAAGGAAAAGCAAATGAAGGAGACAAACTGGAGATTTGGCCGGCAGCTGCAAGGAGCTTGTGAATGCATGTAATATCATGGAAACTGCTAGGGTTTTGCTAGTGTCAATTTATAATTAGAGGTGCCATTTTAAGGTGAATTTTGACATTTACTGCTACCAATTGACTTTTCAGTAATATTTATCTCCATATTATAGCATTGTCTCTTTTCTTCAAGATATTTAATAATTCCAGAGGTTTCAGATTCAATCCAGGAAACCATGAACATCTTATAAAACCATTTGACATCTTAAATTATAAGCCACTGTTGCCAGAAACACACACAAACACAAGCATATACATGATTATAATTTAGTTTACTTACAGAATTTATAAATGTGAAATTATAAAATTTTATTATTTGGAAGAAAGTTAAGTGATTACAAAGCTTTTTCCCCCCCAGAAATATCCAAGGAGTCATCAGTACCTTGTTTACATAATAACATTCAAATGCATGAAAATAATGTGTTTGAAATCTAAGTCATACACTTTAATATTCCCCTCAATCTATGCATGTAACCTAGACCCTAAGTTAATACTAAGTTAATGCTAGTTAATACTAAGCAGTACTAAGTTAAATGCTTTACATGCCACTTAAAAATAGAGTTGTTTAATCAACTTTGCACTGATGGGATAAAAATTGGCCCAATTTTTCTATTACTATTAAGCTGGCACATACTAAAGCTGAGTTTAGAACTTCCACTGACATCAAAGGAGACATTGGTTTCTTTTTGCATCTTGAAGAATGAAAGACCAAACTCACTATATGGATGCTAGAAACTTGTAAATATGCATTTATTGAGATTTCAAACCCAGCTATCAGCACAAACAATGTATCTTCAACATCTGTAAAACATCTGCAGCCATTAAAAATTGACCCCTCCCCACTCCCAGCCTTTCTAAAACAGATACACACAATTTCAGAAGATAATTCTTTGGGGGGAAATGCAATCTTTCTTTTAGAAAACAATCACAAGTTGTAGAATTTCAGAGCTGAAATGAATTCTAAAGCTCATTTAGTTTGATGCTCGTTTTATAGCCGGTAAGGAAATGGAGTTCTGGAAGGTGACAGAGCCACGTTGAAACTCTACTTCCTGGTATTCGGGCCAGAAATCTTTCCTTTACCATTATTTATTGAATAAATCTAACAGACTTTAATTAGATATTTAATATACATATTTCAGAAATAAAGCATTAACTTTTGCAAGAATAAATGCAAGTGTAACTGACAGCTAGCTCTCTGTGTGAAGGAAAATTCCCTTCCATACACAGGCTTTCCCCTGGTCGTTAGCCATTGGATTGAATCTGAACTACTTTTAATTCTCTTATGAGGTGAAAGAGATTTCTTAGATAAGATAAACTGAGAGGTTAAGTAGAGCAGGATTCTGTTACAAATGAAAGGACTAAGTACTTTGATTCTTAGGTTATTCTACCACCAAAATACCAATACCAGTTTCAAGGAGAAGTGAGCATAAGTCTAGGACTTATGAATAGTGATTAATGTGAACAAAGGTGATAACTCTGGAAATTATGTTATGTGAAGTATAAATGGAGGCTTAGACTAATGTTTGAAAAATATTCTTAACATATAAAGAGTTCATGCAAACTGATCTAAGAAAAACACTTAAAACTGATAGATAAATGGCTTAAAGACATGAACTAGCATTTACAATGAACACGAAACATTTTTAAACTATTAATAATACTAGAAAGGCAGATTTTAGAGGGTTTATATTCTTCACCTATAAAAATAACTCAATTTCTCTCACTGTTTTCATTGATACCTTTTTTATTTTTTATAATGTTGACTATAATGTGGTAAATATACTATAATTTAAAATTTATATACTGTATATGTATAATCTTTCTGAAATATTGCTTTAAAGTATATATTAAGAAACTAAAATGTGTGCAGATCCTTTTACCTAGTAAATCTACTTTAGAGAATGTATATCAAGGATCAGATGCAAATCAATATTTGTGGAGAAAAAGGTTAATTATAGCATCATTTACAATAATGAAAAATGACAATAAACAAACATTTACAAACATAATTAAAGGGCTCGATAAATCATAATATATCCATAAGAGGGAATTTTTATACTCTTTAAGAACCTTGTTTACACATGATATATAGGGACCAAGAAAAATTTTGGCAACATAATGTTGTTTAAAAAAATGAGAACAGTTTTCATCAAATTTGGAAAAATTTTAGCTCTTATTTCTTCAAATACTTACTGTCCTTTCTGTGTTTTATTTTGGGTAGTTTTCAGTTAATATGTCTTTAAGTTTACTAATGTTTTCTTCTGCGATGTCTAATTTTCTCTATACCCTATCCAATGTACTTTTCATCTCAGACTTTGAATTCTGTCTTCAGAAGTTTGAAGTGTGTGTGTGTGTGTGTGTGTGTGTGTGTGTGTGTGTGTGTTTATTTAACTTTTTAAATATATGGAATAGAATTTCTATAGTATGTGTTAATATTTTAATCTTCTTGTGTGCTAATTCTGACATCTGTCAGTTCTGGGTTAGTTTTAATTGCTTAATTTATCTCTTCAAAAGGTCATATTACCTCCTTGTTTTCATGCCTGGTAACTTTTATCAGATGCCAGATATTGTGAATTTTTCCTTGTCTGATGATGGATATTTTTCTGTTCCAAAAATATTCTTGATCTTTTTCTGGGTGCGAATTACTTTAAAACAGTTTGATCCATTGGGTATTACTGTTTAATTATATTAAGTTAGAATGTAGCAGTACTACATCTAAGGCTAATTATTCTCTACTACTAAGCAAGATCCTTCTGTTTACATTACCTAATTCTAATCTGACTGATGGGAGCAGACATTAGTCCTGCTCTGGGTAAGCACTGGTATTGTTACCATTAATTCTTTTAAGTAGTTCTTTCACCAGCATTGAGTTGTTTCCTTGTATGCCTGTGCTGATCATTACTCAGCTGAATACTCAAAGTAGTCCCTCTAGAGATCTTTGACATTTTGTTTCTGTGCAGCTCTCTCCTTTACCTAGTCATCATGGTCTTCTCACACTCTCAGGTTCATGTGTTCCTATCCTGGAGTCTACCACTTTGCCTAGGTTCCCTTTTCTTGTACAACAACCTGGAAATTATCTCAAGGCAGTAAACTGAATAAGCATAGGACTCACCTTGTTTATTTGTTATCTCTGAGATGTCTGTGCTTCATTCTTCATGTCTTATGTCTTGCAAACCATCATTTCATGTATTCTACCTTTTTTCCTTCTTATTTTAGGCAGGAGGTCAAATCTGGCCTCTTGTCTGGAAGATGTCTTTTTTTCCAAAATATTGTTGAAATTGATTATCTGTATATAGTACAGTGTAAGGAGAAGCCTCACTATACACAGAAAATTTGAGAGTCTAAATAATCCCAAAATTAGTTTTAAATAAGTATATACAAGCATTTAACAAAAATCAACATCCGTTCATGATAAAAACTCTTAACAAAGTGGGTTTAGAGGGAACATAGCTCAACATAACAAAGGATAAAAGCCATATAATAAACCCACATCTAACATTATCTTTAATGGTGAAAAACTGAGAGCTTTTCCTCTGAGATCAGGAAAAAGACAAGGATGGTCCATTCATAACTTTTATTCAGCATGGTACTAAAAGTCTTAGCTACAATAATAATACAAGAAAAAAGAAATAAAAGGCAACCATAATGGTAAAGAAGAAGTTAAACTCACTATTTGCAGATGACATGATAATATACATAGAAAATCCACCCCAAAACTATTAGAACTGATAAATGAATTCAGTACAGTTGAAGGATACAAAATTAATGCACAGATATCAGTTGCATTTCTATACACTAATCATGAGGTAGCAGAAAGAGAAATTAAGAAAGCAATCCCATTTACAATTGCATCAAAGAAATAAAATACTTAGGAATGACCTTAACCAAGGAGGTGGAAGATCTATACTCTGAAAACTATAAAGCATTGGTGAAAGAAACTAAAGATGATACAAACAAATAGAAAAATATTCCATCTCATGGACTGGAAGAATTAATATTGTTAAAATGTCCATATCACCCAAAGCAATTACAGGTTCAATGCAATGTCTACCAAAATACCAACAACATTTTTCACAGAACTAGAACAAGTAATACTAAGATTGTATGGAACCACAAAAGACCCCAAATAGTCAAAGAAATCATGAGAAAGAACAAAGCTGGAGTATCACAATTCCAGATTTCAAAATATACTATAAGACTATACTAATCAATATGGTATGATACTGGCACAAAAATAGACACATAGATTGATAGAACAGAATAGGGAGTCCAGAAATAAACCTATGCTTATGTGGTCAATTAATCTATGACAAAGGAGGCAAGAATATACAAGGGAAAAAGACAATATCTTCAACAAATGGATGCTGGGAAAACCGGACAACTACATGCAAAAGAATGAAACTGGGCCACTTTCTAATACCGTACACAAAAACTCAAAATTCATTAACAATCTATGTGTGATACTTGAAACCATAAAACTCCTAAAAGAAAATATAGGCAGTAATTTTTAATATAGTCTATAATAACATTTTTCTAAATATGTCTCATAAGGCAAGGAAAATAAAGGCCAATATAAACTTCTGGGATTACACCAAAATAAAAAGGTTTTGTACTACAAAGGAAACCATCAACAAAATGAGAAGACAATCTACAGAATGGGATAAGATATTTGCAAATGACACATTTGATAAATGGTTAGTATCAAAAATATATAAAGAACTTATACAATTCAACACCAACAAAGCACAAATAATGTGATTAAAAGTGGGCAGAGGGCCTGAATAGATACTTTTCCAGAGGGGATGTACAGATGGCCAATGGACATGTGAAAAGGTGTTCAGCATCACTAATCATCAGGGACATGCAAATCAAAGCCACAATATTACCTGACACCTGCCAGAATGGCTAGAATAAAAAATAGAGGAAATGACAAGTGTTGATGAGGGTATGGGGAAAAAGGAACCCTCATGCTTTGTTGATGAGAATGTAATTTGGCACAGCCACTGTGGAAATCAATATGGAGATTCCTCAAAAATTAAAAATAGAAATAACATATGATCCAGTAATTCACTATTGGGTATTACCCAAAGAAAATGAAAGCACTAATTTTAAAAGGTATATGTACCCTTATGTTTATTGCAGAATTGTTTACAATAGCCAAGATATGGAAGTAATCTAAGTGTCCATTAATAGATGAATGGATAAAGTTGTGGTATGTATATGTATACAATGAAATATTATTCAGCCATAAGAAAGAATGAGATGTTTTCATCTGTGACAACATGGACGGAAGTAGAGTGTATTATGCTAAGTGAAATAAGTCAGACAGAGAGACACAAATAGTGTGTGATTTCATTAAAAAACAAAAATGAATAAACAAACAAAAAGCAGAAAGAGACTTATAAAAACAGAGAACAAACTAAGGGTTGCCAGAGGGACATGGTTTGGGGAATGGGAAAAATGGGTGAAGGAGAATGCAACATATAGGCTTCTGGTTATGGAATGATTAAGTCGTGGGAATAAAAGGTACACCATAGGGAATACAGTCAGTGGTATTGTAATAGTGTTGTATGATGACAGATGGTAGCTACACTTGTAGCAAGCACAGCATAAGGTATAAACTTGTCTAATTACTATGTTGTACACTTGAAACTAATGTAACACTGTGTGTCAACTATATTTCAATAAAATAATAAATAAGTAAATAAATGTATGCAAAAAGTGAGCACATATTTGCACATTCACATTAAGAGAAGAAAACAATATCAAAATATTAGCAGAAGTATTAATCCCAGGGATTGTGTCTGATTTGTATTCATCTTCATACTTTCTAAATTGTTTTCAAGTATTAAAATGTATTAATTTTACTAAAAGTAAACGTTACATATAAGTATATATAACTTTTGGTAAAAGAAATCAAACTCCTATTTTGAAAATAACACTAAAATCAATGAGTGACATAGACATAAAAGAAAGCATATCTGATTTCATGAAGGGAATGAGGTATACTTACCAGTGAATGGAATACACAATGAAGTAGATAGTGGGTCCTGCTGCTAGAAACCTTTCACCAAAAACTGAACGTCCAGCATTCAGTGAGGCTGGGAAGGGATATATCACTGCTTGGTTTTTGGATCAGATAATATCTAACCTCCTTCCAACTCTGAATTTTTGTGCTTGCTCTTGTTTTGAAAATATCTACATGGTGGTTAAATTTCAAGGACTGACTGATTCCCTTGGAAAGAGGTAACTCTATACAGCCTCTTGAAAGTCAAGAATGAATGTTTTCCTATAGAAATATTAAATAAAATGATTTCTGGGAGTGCAATGAAATTTGAGTTTTGCAGTTGTTCATAACTTGCTAAGTAAGTAATTTTGTGTAAAGAGATGAAAGATAGTAAAATGGCTAAAAATAAAATACAGTCTAAAATAGAATAAGTCTAAAATAGACTGTATTTGAAAGAAATTTCTTAAGCTAAGTAGATAAATAAATGCACTCTTTTTTTTTAAATTTTTAATGTTTATTTATTTTTGAGAGACAGAGCGTGAGCAAGGGAGGGGGAGAGAGAGAGGGAAACACAGAATCAAAAGCAGGCTCCAGGCTCTGAACTGTCAGTAGAGACCTGATGTGGGGCTTGAACTCATGAACTGAACTGTGAGATCATGACCTGAGCCGAAGTCAGATGCTTAACTGACTAAGCCATCCAGGCATCCCAATATGTAAGTACACTCTTAAGAACTCAGAAGATTGTGCTCCAGAGGAAAGCAAAATCAGAAAGGCATAGTTTTGGAAAGGACCACAGATGTCTTCTAATGCATTGTTTTGCAAGTATGGCCAGAGACTGCCTGGGTTTGAATCCTGGCTCTGTCACCTACAAGCTGCATGACTTTGTACAAGTTATTAACCCCTCTGACCACAACTTCCACTCTGTAAAATCATAATTAAAATAGTGTTTTGAAGATTATATGAGTTAATGTAAATATAGAGCTTAGAGTACCAGTCACAGAGTAAGCTTTAAAGAAATATTAGCTGTTGTTATTCTAGATGTATATGAATGGAATTTAAAAAACATTGACCATGTATTTAATGTGTACTCAAAAATATATAACTATCTCATTAAATTTGTAATATATAGATAGTGTTCCTTAAGATCATTTATGGTTATGACATAAAGTTAAAAACATTAATTTTTAATTAAGCAAATACCAATATGGTTGCATGTGCATATTGCAAAAATCATACTGCTGGTACACAAGTGACTTAGATATAAAGCCCCCACTTAACAGATGAGGAAAATGAGGCCCAAAGATAAAAAAAAATGATTATACAGGAAGTTAGAAACAAAGCAAAGTGAGGATTTAAACCAATTGATTCCCATTTCACTGCTTTTGCAACCTATTTTTCTAAGCCTTCATTCCCCTTCTTACCCATGTTTGACCTCAGCTTTCATAGAGACATAGTCAATACCTTACTTTATTCAGAGTTCCCTTTCTCCCCATTCCATGTGACTCATGATATAAAGAAAATTTACTTGCATGGCTTTAATAACTAGCCTTAAGCTTTAACTCTGGCAGACAAAATGAGATAATTTATTTAGTCCAAATGTGACAAATAAGGTAAGTCTCATTCATTAAAGGCTAAAAATAAAGCAAGCAGTATGTTTAAATAAAACATAAAAGAAATAGCTCTACCCAACACATTTCATGCATGCGAAGCATTCAAGTCAATGCCCCTGTTGGGGATAGGAAGAAATCATGTCAGGAATTTATGCTGGTTAAAGGAGTAGAGCTGTAAGAAATGAACATCCTTAGCCATTAAATTCAACTCTTGATAGTGAAATGATAGAAAAGAAATATGGCTACATGAATGTCATGCAAAGATTAATTATTCATAAAGGCTACATATCTTTCATACAAGGAGCTACTCTCTAGTGGAAATAAATAATTATAGTACAGTAACATTGTTATAATAGAAATAGTTAAGGCACAAGGAGATGATTAACTTTTCCAGAGGTTATAAAGATGAGCTGACACTTGAGTTGAATCTTAAAGGATAAGTAAAGTCTTCTTGGTGGTTAACCTACAGGAAGTGCAACCCAAGCTGATGGCAGGGCAAGTGTAAACACAGTGAAAGTTGGATGCATTCAGGACACTGCAAATCATTTGATATGGTTGGATTGCAGGATACTCATAACAGTGAATAGCAAGACATGAAGAGGTAAAAGTAGATTTGGATACTTATCCATGCATTCATTAGGTTAGCCATTATTCTTCTGTCTATTGTGTAATTTGCTAACTCATTCAGTGTTAATAAAAGATAGGAAGGCTCCTTGGTGAAGGTTAAAGTCTATATAGTAATTTTTGAATAGCACCTCATGAAGAGTCAGACAAGCTGATTTACTGGTCTCACTGTAACTTGGAACAGACTGATAAAAACAGCAGTTGGAGACAAGCAAACATTAATTTCACCATTTTCTATGTAGGTACCATATAGGGCTTCTTGTTACCAAGTCACTATTTGAGAACAGTAGGTAGTAAGAGTGAGCACTTTCATATTATAAAATGAAAGAATCAATAATGTCCACTGCTTATAAAAGTCCCTAGATGTTGCCAATATACTTTGTTGATTAGCCTACGTTTCTGACATCATTTCTTTTAAGATCAAGACTCTTGGTTGCTGGCCCTAACAGCCCTTAGTGCAAACAGCTACATCACACAAAGGCAAACCTAATGGCTTAAAAAAATGACTCCTTTAGCCCACAGCCTTCTGCCTAGAAAATTGTAGAGATCATTCTTAAGATATTTTTCTGTGCCATTAGCAAAATCCATTCTGAAAATTCCACCAAATATTTCAAGTATTCCTTTTTAATAACTCATTATCATACTTTTTTTTTCTTGTGAAGGGGAGTCAAATAGTAGTTTGCTTTGAGGGAAAAATAATACTTTAAAATTTATACCTGTCAAGAGGAAATCATTCATTTCTGTCATACTAGTTAAACATAAAACTCTTCAATAGTATAAAAAGATGAAATCTGTATAATAAAAATACTATATATCTCTTTCCCTCCCGCCCTACTCTTATTATTGGTATGATTCCAACTTGTACATTGCATGCACTTTAAAAATATTTTGTGATTACAAAATATAATGAAAAGTTTCTGCACATTTAAAAAACTTTTAATTCCAGTATAAATAACATAGTATTTTATTAGTTGAGCACCTTTTCATGTGTCTGTTGGCTATCTGTATGTTTTCTTTGGAGAAATGTCTGTTCCTGTCTTCTGCCCATTTTTAAGTTTGATTATTTGTTTTTATGGTATTGAGTTGTATAAGTTCTTTATATATATTGGATAGTAAGCCATATCAGTTATGCCATTTGTAAATATCTCCCCCATTCTGTAGGTTCTCTCAGCACTGCTGTGCAGAAGCTTTTTATTTTGATGTAGTCCTAATGGTTCATTTTTGCTTTTGTTTCTTCTGCCTCAGAATACATATCTAGAAAAATGTTGCTATGGCCAATGTAAAAGAACTTACTTCCTATCCTCTTTTATAGGATTTTTATGGTTTCAGGTCTCACATTTAGATCTTTAATCCATTTTGAGTTTATGAATTTGAATTAATGAATTTGGAAGCTTTCCTTCCTCTTCTATTTTTTTGGAATGGTTTAAGAAGAATAGGTATCAACTCTTCTTTAAATGTTTGGTAGAATCCACCTGTGAAGCTGTCTGGTCCTGGATTTTTTTTTTTTTTATTACTCTTTTAATTTCATTGCTGGTAATCAGTCTGTTCAAATTTTCTGTTTCTTCCTGATTCACTTTTGGGAAGTTATATACATTTCTAAGGCTTCATACATTTCTTCTAGGTTGTCCAGTTTGTTGGCATATATTTTTTCATAAAATTCTTTTATAATCCTTTGTGTGTATATCTTTTATAATCCTCTGTGGTGTCAGTTGTTACTTCTCTTTAATTTCTGATTTTATTTGAGTTCTCTCTCTCTCTCTCTCTCTCTCTCTCTCTCTCTCTCTCTCTCTCCCTCTCATGAGTCTGGCTAACAGTTTATCAGTTTTGTTTATCTTTTAAAAAAAACAGATCCTGCTTTTATTGATCTATGGTTTTTTCAGTTTCTATTTCCTTTATTTCTGATCTAATTTTTATTATTTCCTTCCTTCTACTGGTTTGAGGCTTGTTGTTCTTCTTCCTCCTTTTTCTAGCTCCTTTAGGTGTTAGGTTAGGTTGTTGGAGATTTTTGTTGTTTCTTGAAGTAAGCCTATAATGCTATAAACTTCCATCTTAGAATTGCTTAGCTGCATCAGAAAGATTTTGGACTGTTGTGTTTTCATTTTCATTTCTCTCCATGTATTTAAAATTTTTTCTTTGATTTCTTTTTTTCCTCTTCAATCTCTTGGTGACCCATTTGTTGTTTACTAGTATGTTATTTAACCTCCATGTATTCGTGTTCTTTCCAGACTTTTTCTTGTGATTGATTTCTAGTTTCATAGTGTTGTGGTCAGAAAAGATGATCTTTTTGAATTTCTTGAGACTTCTTTAGTGGCCTAACATGTGATCTATTCTGGAGAATGTTCTGTGTATACTTGAAAAGAATGTATATTCTGTTGTTTTAGAATAGAATGCTCTGAATATATCTTTTAGATCCATCTGTTCCGATGTGTCATTAAGAGCCACTGTTTCCTTGATTTTCTGTTTGAATGATCTATCCATTGATATAAGTGGTTGTTAAAAACACCTACTCTTATTGTGTTATTATTGATTACTTTATTTGTTTATTATTGGTGCTTTGTGTATTAGGGTGCTCTCATGTTGAGTGCATAAATATTTACAATTGTTATATCTTCTGGTTGGATTGTCCCCATTATGATTATATAGTGTTCTTTGTCTCTTATCAAAGTCCTTATTTTAAAGTCTGTTTTGTCCAATATAGGTATTGCTACCCTGGCTTTCTTTTCGCTTCCATTTGCATGATAAATGCGTTTTATAGCCCATCAGTTTCTTTTTTTTTTTTTCAATATATGAAATTTATTGTCAAATTGGTTTCCATACAACACCCAGTGCTCATCCCAAAAGGTGCCCTCCTCAATACCCATCACCCACCCTCCCCTCCCTCCCACCCCCCCCCTCAACCCTCAGTTTGTTCTCAGTTTTTAACAGTCTCTTATGCTTTGGCTCTCTCCCACTCTAACCTCTTTTTTTTTTCCTTCCCCTCCCCCATGGGTTTCTGTTAAGTTTCTCAGGATCCACCTAAGAGTGAAAACATATGGTATCTGTCTTTCTCTGTATGGCTTATTTCACTTAGCATCACACTCTCCAGTTCCATCCATGTTGCTACAAAGGGCCATATTTCGTTCTTTCTCATTGCCACATAGTACTCCATTGTGTATATAAACCACAATTTCTTTACCCATTCATCAGTTGATGGACATTTAACCTCTTTCCACAATTTGGCTATTGTTGAGAGTGCTGCTATAAACATTGGGGTACAAATGCCCCTATGCATCAGTACTCCTGTATCCCTTAGGTAAATTCCTAGCAGTGCTACTGCTGGGTCATAGGGTAGGTCTATTTTTAATTTTCTGAGGAACCTCCACACTGCTTTCCAGAGTGGCTGCACCAGTTTGCATTCCCACCAACAGTGCAAGAGGGTTCCCATTTCTCCACATCCTCTCTAGCATCTATCGTCTCCTGATTTGTTCATTTTGGCCACTCTGACTGGCGTGAGGTGATATCTGAGTGTGGTTTTGATTTGTATTTCCCTGATAAGGAGCGACGTTGAGCATCTTTTCATGTGCCTGTTTAGCCCGTTAGTTTCAATCTGCAAGTGACTTTAGTTCTGAAGTCTCCTGTAGGCAGCATACACATGGGTCTTGCTTTTTTATCCATTCCACCACCTTTGTCTTTTGATTGGAGTGTTTATTTTTATTTATATTTAAAGTAATTAATGATAGATATGTATTTATTGTCATTTTTATTAGTTTTATGGTTATTGTTGTGGTTCTGTGTCCCTTTATTCCCTGGCTCTCTTCTCTCATGGTTTGCTGGCTTTTGTTAGTGCTATGCTTGGATTCCTTTCTCTCTATTCTTTGCATATCTATTACTAGTTTTTCATTTGTGGTTACCAATAGGTTTATATATAACATTTCCTGCATATAGAAGTCTATATTAGGTTGATGGTTGCTTAAACTTGAACCCATTTAAAAAGCACTAAATTTATTCCTCCACCATCCTCCCCGTGACATTTTAGGTATATAGTATTATAATTTACATTCTTTTGTGAGTCCATTGACTTATTTTTATAGGTATACTTTATTGCTTTATGCTTCCTACTTTTCTTAATCCTGCCTATGGTCTTTCCTTTCCTTTCAAAGAGTCCTCTTTAACATTTCTTGTAGGGCTGGTTTCATGGTCATGAATTCCTTTAACTTTTGTTTGTCTGGGAAACTGTTTATTTCCCCTATTTTGAATGATAGCCTTTCTGGATACAGTATTCTTGGTGGCAGGTTTTTCCCTTTCAGCACTTTGAATATGTCATGCCACTCCCTTCCAGCCTGCAAAGTTTCTACTGAAAAATCAGCTGATAGCATTATGGGGTTTCCCTTGTATGTAACTATCTTTTCTCCTGCTACTTTTAAAATTCTCTCTTTATCACCTCTTTTTGCCATTTTAATTACTGTGTGTCTTGATGTGAACCTCCTTGGGTTGATTTTGTTGGGGGCTCTCTGTGTCCTCTGGATCTGGATGTCTGTTTCTTTTCCCAGATTCAGGAAGTTTTCAGCTATTATTTCCTCAAGTAAATTTTCTGCCCCCTTTTCTCTCTCTTCTCATTTTGGGATCCCTATAATGTGAATTTTATTACTCTTGATGGTGTTGATAAGTTCCCTAAGTCTATTTCCATTTTTTCATATTATTTTTTCTCTTTTTTTCAGCTTAATTCCTTTCCATTACTCTTTCTTCCAGAGTGCTGATTCATTTTTCTACCTTCTCTAGTCTACTATTTATTCCATCTAGTGTGTTTTAATTTCAGTTATTGATTTCATCATCTCTGGTTGGTTCTTTGTTATATTTTCTATCTCTTTGTTGAGGGTCTCATTGAGATCCCCCCCTATTTTCTCGACACCAGTGATTATCTTTATGACTATTACTTTAAATTCTCTATAAGGTATATTCCTTATCTCTGTTTTGTTTAGCTCTTTTGCTATGATTTTTGTCCCATTCTTTCATTTGGGACATATTCCTCTGTCTCTCATTTTGTCTAACTCTCTCTGTCTGTTTCCATGTGGTAGGAAAGTCAGCGATGTCTTCCTGCTCTTGAAAGTAGTGGCCTTATAAAGAGGTTCTGTAGTGTCCTGTGGTGCAATGTCCTCTGTTCATCAGAACCTAGTGCTTTCAGGGGTGTTGCATGTGTGTTGCATGCACCCTTGTGTTGTGGTTGAGCCACTTTTGCCTTCAGTCCAGTTGGCTACAATGGCTCTCTTTGTCTTGTGGGTAGGGTTTGGTCCCTGTGTTGTTAGTGGGCCATTCTTGGGTTGCCTTGGACTTGAGTTGAGTCAGACAGGCATTTGCCAGAGATGCGGTAGTGTGAGGTTGCAGGGTACTACTATCCCTGTGATGTCCCCTGAGAAACTCACTGGTGGGCAGGGGTTATAGTCAGACCCGCTGTCTGCCCCCTGCCCACTGCTGGAGCCACAGTCTGACTTGTGTGTATGGTTACCTTCCCCTCTCCTTGGGTGAAGAGTCACTTTGGAGTGGTAATCACTCCCATCAGGGCTACTTGCACACTGCTAGGCTTTTGACATCACTTTAAATGGACTCCTGCCAAAGGTATGTCAGATTGGGCAGGTCCACAGGAGGATGCAAGGGTGGGTTGCATGGAGCCAGGAAGGTCCATTATGGTCCACTGCAAGAGGGAACCTGCAGCCTCCTGGGAAAACTTCTGCTGAGGCAGGGATGTAGGGCACAGGTCCACAAAAGAGTGTTGGGGCAGGATGTGTTGTTAGTAAGCTAAGTCAAGAGTGTTCATGCTGCACTGGTTCCCACAGTTGTCCTGTATCTAGAGTGAAGGATGGGGGAGAGAAATAGTTCCCACCAGCTCTTTTGTTCTTGGAGAAGTCTCTCCAAGATCCCTGCCCCTCTAGTACATGCTCTGAGATTAGTAAATAAATCTTCCCATATATTCTGGGAATTTTTGGACTGTAGCTTCATGCTGTATCTCAGTGAGGCTGTTTATTGTGCTGTCTCAAGGATGGGGACTCAGTTTCCTATTACTCTTGCAGCTCTCCCAGAGCCAAGCCTGCTTATTTTTAAAGTTCCAGGTGGGGCGCTTGGGTGGCTTAGTCGGTTAAGCGTCCGACTTCAGCTCAGGTCATGATCTCACGGTCTGTGAGTTCGAGCCCCATGTCGGGCTCTGTGCTCATAACTCAGAGCCCAGAGCCTGTTTCAGATTCTGTGTCTCCCTCTCTGTGACCCTCCCCCCTTCAAACTCTGTCTTTCTCTGTCTCACAAACAAATAAACATTAAAAAAATCTTTAATAAATAAATAAATAAATAAATAAATAAATAAATAAAGTTCCAGGTGTTAAACCCCACTGGTTGTAAGAACTCATGAAGTTAAGCCCCTCTAGTTTTCAAAACCAAATATTATGGGGATTCGTCTTCCCAGTGAGGCCACCCCCCCCACCCCCCCCCCCCCATGGATGGGGTGCCTAGTCTGGAGTCTGTTCCTCTCCCCTCTCTCAGTCTGCAGCATCCCTCTTTCCTGCAAAAAGTCTCACAGGTCCATTTATCTCCTTCTGGACTGTGTCTTCACCCTTTCTAACCTCTTGAATGTGGTCTGTTCTTTGCATTTAGCTGTGGAGAGTCTTTTCTTCCAGTTTTCAGGTCATTTTCTGGGTTGTTTACACTGATGTAGGTATTGTCTTGGTGTATCCATGGGACAGTTGAGCCTAGGATCCTCCAACTCTACCATCTTCCCCACTTCTGAAAATTTTTTGACCGTTCAAAAATGCCTGGCTATTTTTGAAAATGTGAGCAGATTATTAGTCCAGCACTCTGAGCACTTTCAAATTTGAGTAATTATATTCTACTTACCTAGGTTCCTCCTAGTGTTTCCAATTTGCACATATAACTGTTCTTCATTTCCATTTCTAAATTCTGGTGGTATTTATTTCTATACTGATACCTGATTATGAGATTAGTCTCTCTGCATACTCAGCAGTTTTTATGAAGCTGAGAACTATATGCTTTATGTCTTCATATGTAAACTGTTTCTAAAAAGTAAAAACACATTTAAGAGGCATATCCAGTGGCCCTGTTTACAGTGGTTCCCCTTTTATTTTTAACTTTGTAGATGTCCCCACTTACCACATAGTCCACATGTGTTTCTTCTTATATTTATAGTTTTCAACTTGAGAGACTTCCTGACAATATTATAGGAATCCTATTTAGCAAAGTGTTGCAAATTCCTCACTAGGCTATCTATCTCTAGATTAACATTTATGAGAGTATATTTGCTTAGAAGTAGTAAGAGTACAAGAAAGTATGGAATTTATGATGATGGTGCTACCTAAAAACACATTCTTTAATTTAAAAATGATAACAGCCACTATAACCACAACGCAATTAGTAGGTAATGTTCACTGAATGCTTACTATGGGGTCAGTCATTCTTCTAGGCATCTTAAATGTAAAAATTTAATTCTCACAAATACCCATTAGATAGATGCTATTGTTTTTCCTTTTTTAAGGATGAGTGCACTTATTTTGATGAGCCCTGAGGAATGTATGGAATTGTTGAATCATTATATTGTACACCTTAAACTAATTATAATACTATATGTTAATTATACTTGAATAAAAAAAAATAAAAATGAGGAAACCAAGGCACATAGATTTTAAGTAAATTGCTGAGAGTCACATAAGAAGTAAGCGAGAGAGCTATGATTCAAACCTACATAATCTGGCTATAGAGTTTGTGCTTGTATTAGTTAGGGTTCTGCAGAAAAACCTGAGAGAGAGGGAGAAAGGGAGTGTGGGAAGGGGAGAGGGAGAGAGAGGGAGAGCTGTAAGTAATTAGCCTATAGAATTATGAAGGTGGGCAAGTCTCAAGATCTGCAAAGTAAGTTGACAAGCTAGAGACCCAGGAAAATGAATGTCTTAGTTCTAGTTAAAGTCTGAAAGCCTGAGAACTAGGAGAGCCAATGATATAATTCCCATCCAAAGGTTGGCAGTCTTATGACCAGGAAGAACAAATAATGTCCCAGTCTGAAGGCATTCAGATAAGAATCATTCTCCCTCCCCTAGGGAGGGTCAGCCTCTTTGTTCTATTCAGATGTTCAGTTGATTGGATGAGGCACATCCACATCAGAGAGGGCAATCTGCTTTATTCAGTCTACCAACTTAAATGTTAATCTCATCCAAAAACAAACTCATCCAGAAACACCTCGAAAAAAATTTGATCAAATATCTAGCCAACCTATGGCCCAGCCAAGTTGATACATGAAATTAACCATCACAATACTCTTAACCACTATTCTATTCTGATATTTCATAGTTATGTAGTAGCCCAATAATTAAATCTACTAGATTGTATATTATCCTATTTCAAACATTAGTTGAAAACATGTAATTATTTCTTTAGAGATAGTTGATCATAAAATATAAGTATCCAAATATTTTGAAGGCAATTCATCTCTAAACTATCTTAAATCAGATTCCTGACATAAAAATCATGGCCAAAAACAGTAAGAGGTTTGGTTTTCTAGGTTTTCAAATGCTAAGAATCCATGTTCCCTAGCAACACTATGTAGATCCACATAAAGAAATTTCAAATACCATTTATAGTAAGTTTGTTCCCTCCCTACATTGCAACTTTACTCTAAACTCATGATTACTAAAGAAAAAATGAGCTTTAAAATTGTAAGTAATGTTTCTAAGAGGACATCATGGTGTTCAGTCAAAATGAATGTTCATAATATTGCTTAGATTTATTTAAAATTCTATAGAGCCTCACTTAATTTTTTCTCACTGCTATACTAATTTATATATAGTTATTATAAATGGTTATTAGAAATCAATGTTGCTAACAATGAGAACATTAGTGATTTTCTTGAAATAAAATGGACAAAGTACAAGTACCTTTATCTATATTCCACTCTATATGTGTGTGTAAATATGTGTATACATACTTGTTTACATATGAATAGATATATATGTGTTTATGTAAATCTTTATATATACATATGTACATATACACATACATTAAAATGTACAACTTGATCCCTAATGGCAAGATTCATACTTTGTATAGTCTACTTTGGAAATCCTGTCCCAAGCAAGACATTCAGGTCATAATACCAGATTTCACAGGGCCATAAGAATTAACTGGTTATAGGAATACATGAATGCTTCAACATTTGGAAAACTCTTAATATCAACAGAATAAAGAAGAAAAAAAATAATTATCCAAATAGGTGCTTAAGGTGCATTTGATAAAATTCCATATCCATAAGATTAAAACATAAATCTTTAACAAACTATGAATGGAAGATAATGCCTTTAAACTGATACCAATTTGTCTACAAATATACCAAATATATATCACTGCTTCTATTAAAAAATATTGTTCCTGACCAGTGCAATAAGAAGAAATAAGAGGCATAATGTTTGAAAAGGCAAACACAAACTGACATATGTGGTCTCTAAGTTTGTATCCATAGAATATCCAAAAGAAACTACAAACTATTAATTTCAGCAAAGTTGCTAGATATAAGATTGATATACAAAAACCAATGACATTCCTATGTCCCATCTCACATATATTAAATGCCTTCTTTCACCATATCAACAAATCTATAAATTACCTAGGCATAAACCTAATGAAAGATGTGCAAGATCTTTGTGGAAAAAAAACTAGAATACATTTTTAATGATATTAAAGATGTGAATAAATGAAGTAGTAGACCATATCCAAAATGGGCTGACTCACTATTGTGGAGATGGCATTTATATTCCAATTAAAGTTCTAAACCACTGTAATATTATAACAGTGTTTTATGAGATTTGATAATCATATACTAAAATTAATGAGGAATAACAAAGAACCAAAATAAGTCAAAATGATTTTGAAAACTATGATAGGATTTGCATTGCCAGATAGTATCTTGAAACTATAGTAATTAAGATGATGTGGAATTGATGAAGAAATAGACAAAGTGGTGATGACATGGAAAAGGAAGCCCAGAAGCATAAATGGAAATTTAAGGACAGACACCTGTGTAGTATCTACTCAGCATAAGAAAGTATTGTTTTACAGTATTTGCTTCATTAAGAAAATAAGTAAATAAAGCTTCTTGTAAACCACTTCACCAATCCAGTCCATGGAAATTAAAAACAACAAATTTAGGAATGGAAATGGATTAGAGAGTGATGCATAGGGAGCTTCAAATGTATCTTTAATATATTGGGTCTTAATAATCTGAAACAAATTCATAAAGCTGTGTACTGAATGTATTGATTCTTATTCCTTATACTGTTCTATAGAATTTTAATATTTAAATGTTTTCAAGAAGTTAATGTAAAAATGAGTTAGTTACCTTCAAGTGCATATATGGTTAAACAAGGCATAATCATTCATCTGTTCATTCAATCATTTGCTTAATGAACTGCCAGGAGAAGGTAGACTAGGTTGATAAAGAGCAGGGTTTAGTTGATGCTAAGCTATTTGAAATACTAATCTTGGGATTCTTCCATAGGAAAAAGTACTGAACCAGTGATTAAGAGGATAGATTTTCTAGTCTCAACTCTTCAATAAGCTGGCAATGTGACCTTGGGCAAGAATTAGCCTCTTCAGAACTTGCCTTCCATTAGAGTTAAATAGAAAGGTTGGGCTAGATAATCTCTGAGGTTGCAATGCCCACTTGCACTTGAGATTGTTGAGGAAAAGTACACAAGAAACAACAGCACAGTGAAAATTAAAGAGCCACTTTATCAGCAGATCCACATGAATACCCAGTAACTTTGGTGAAGAACTTCAGTAGTTCTGCATTGGAGGACAAGACTAAGGCCTCTTGCTCTTCCCACTTTTCCCCACCATGCCTCCCCAAAATCTAAATTATGGGCCTAAAATCTAAATTATGGCTCCAGCAAATACTTGTGTGTAGTCAAATGTTCCATAAAAGTAGAGTCCCCTACAGAATAGTTCAATTGAAGTTATGGAAATAGAAGTTAAAGAGAAATAGATTCTAACTTGACAAGGGAGAGTGTTTTACCAGTTATGTACTCTTTCATTAAAGGAATACACTGCTTTAAGAAGAAATGAGTTCTCCATTACTGAGTCTGAATATTGTATGCAGGGAAGTTGCCCAATGATTCAGGTCTTCAATGGAGAATTGGACTAGTGATTTTTAAGATCCCTTTTTACCCTAGGCTTCTTGATTCTAGGAAACTTGTCTTGGTATTTCAAGCTTTCTTGAGTACTGATGTAGGTCAAGAGAATACCCTAAGACAGAGATTTCACTTTTGATTTTAGTTGTAGAATATCACTTAGCTTCCTAAGAAGAATTTTGATAAACAAGAATTCCTTGTTGTGTTTGTGTTTCCAAGGACTCTGAGTCAAGCCTGTATATTGCATCTCTTTCTCTCTAGAAATATGAACATTTTTCTCTGCCCTTGTGACTGCAAAGAACTACTTTTAGATCTAAGATATTCCCACAGGACTTCATTTTATTGGTAGGAGGCTCCACAATCCTAAGTAAATAGTACTTAGAGACTGTTATATCATCCATAGCTTTTGCAATTAATCTAGTGATAGTCCTTATTAGATGAGTCAAGGAACTAGGAAACAATTTAATTTAATTTAATTTAATTTAATTTAATTTAATATCAGATGAGCACTGGGTGTTGTATGGAAACCAATTTGACAATAAACTTCATATATTAGAAAAAAATAATTAATTAATATCAGAATATATATAACATGTAAAATAGATACATTCATCTTTTTTACTAATTCAAGAGTATGAAACTACAGATTCATTGCTAAAGATTCAAGATGAATTCTAGCAAATTTAGAGATGAACCAATTAAAACTGACTACTAAGCCATAATATTTCATGTATTATAAATGACCAGTGCCAGACATATCCCCAGAGTCTATGATACACTGAGATTACTCAGAAAATCAGGAAACTCTCAATTATCTATTGATACATGAGCCTCAGGGTAGCATAGAAAAAGTACATTGTTAGAATCCAAGAATATCTCATTTTATCCATTCATGTCAGTCTGCTTTTGAACCAAACCTCTCTGTAGAGCTGTCAGCAATAACAATATTGTCACACTCAAGTTTCACCTCCTACCTTTCTCTTTCTCAGAGGCAAAAACTAGTAAAAATAATAGCAGTAGGAAGAGAGAAGAGCCAAGAGTCAGCACTGCACAGGAAGTGCCCAGGGGAGCAAGAATCCTCTCCTCAAATGAAACCTACCCAGATAGGAAGGGCTTCTCTGGCTCTTCTATTTACAATAGTCTCTGTCTCCTCCTACTTTGCTTTCTTTTTCTTCATACAGCTTATCAATACTGAAATTATTAGTTTGATTACTCTCTTATAGTCTATTGACCTCTCTAGACTGAGTACAGGCACCTTGTGTGATTCACTACTGGAACCCCAGGGTTCAGAACAATATAGTATACCCTTAATAAATACTTGTTTTAGATAGATATATAGATGATTGGTTAATAGGTGATTGGAACCCTAAGTAGGAAGTATATTAAGAAAATACTTAGAATAGGTTGTTTTTCTTCCTGAAACAGAAAACTAATCTGGGATAATGGTTAATGACTGACAGAATGGTTAATGACTGACAGAACCCACATGTCTGTCTGGGATAATGGTTAATGACTGGAGAATGGTTAATGACTGACAGAACCCACATTTCATTCATGATAGATTTTTAAGACAAGTTCACAACTTTCAATAATGTGCATGTCTTCCTCATGTAACAAATATACTGTTTTAGATTAGCTATAACTGAAATATACATATTCAATGTATATTTCAATTTTCAATGGCACGGCTCTCTTGGAGTTTGCTCTGTTGCCACATATAAGTATTATGTGACTTTTTTTCAAACATGACCATGCTGACCAGTATGTACATTTGCTAAAATTACTTGATAACCAAGTTGCCTTTCTGCATATTTCTCAGAAGAAAACATTTGAATCCAATTAGTTAAAGAATATGATAACTAAGCTTCTGTACCTCTTGTGGCACTATATTTTAAGTCCTTATAAAATTTAGTATTGTAATTTTTAATGCCATCTCTACTTTCAGCATGCTTTGGGTTGTATAAAATGTGTTTTATTGATTAGATGACTGACAAGAAGGAAGTCAAAACCAAATCAGATTATAGTCACAACTTTATAATTTGTGTAAGAGAGAAAAAGCCAAATCTATGTTGCCAAATTTGACTCTTTGAGTCACTTAATAAAGTGGCCCTCTTGGTTTGAAATATTTTTTAGGTGACACTAGAAAGCCATGGAATGGAAGGGAATTAGAAAGATTCTTAGATGAAATTATTTTCTTTCAAGCCACTATAATAATTCATATGCCTGGCACATTAATGAAAAACAATGTCATACTTATTCTTCACTCAATTCCTATCTAAATATCTGTGTACAGCCCCCATTGATGTCCAAAGACTGTTTTCAAGGGAACCAGAAAAATCTTATTTTAATCGAGCCTTCTTGACATGTTTATTAATAGTTAAATAATATTAAATGGTAGGGCTGCTGTTGTCTTATTGAAAAGCAAATGGATACATTCTTTTGTATAATACACGTGTTCCCAGGAGAAGAGTGTATTGAACACATTTTAGAAAATAGTTTTATGTTTTTACTACGTAAAAGGAATTTACTTAAATAACACTGTGGCAAATTTCCTTGTAAGTCAAATAATTATTTTGGTATGCAAATAAATAGCACTTCATTTGTTCTAAAAAAAAATCTGATTTTTACATAGGAAGTCTCTTCACAGTGGAATAAATCTGCATTGTCCCATTGGAAAGAGAATCTCTGCATCGATAAACATGTGAATCTCTTTTGTGTATAGGAACCGACACAGAGTTAAAAACTAATGATATTCTCTGTGTCTGCCAAAAAAATCCTTTCATCACACACATTTCTCCAACCCAAAACTATTTGTCCTGCCTGATATGCCTTTCCCACTCCACTTGAGCAAATTCTGCCTTTTCCCATCTTTTAAATGCAAAATCCTACTTGACCTTCTCAAACTAACTTCATTTGATCCTTGTCTTTCCAATGCCTTGCTATTGGTTTATATCTTTTTCACGTACAACACTAACTACTTTATACAAGCACCATTTAACAGTTATCAGTGTTTGTATGAATTTTGGTATTTCCTACTGAGTGTAATGGTTATGTTTTCTTTTTGTATTTTTTTTCCCCAAGAGCTTATCTTTTTTGTATCCAGTTTAAAATTCCATCAGGAAGTGGAGTCTCTTCAGTTCACTCAGTGCCTAGCTCATAGTATATACTAAATGTAATTGAATAAATCAATGAATGAGTAAATATATTATACAAATTTAATACATAAATGTATTTTAATAAATAAGTGATAAAATCTCTTTTATCACAGGGTTTCCCATCACTCCATTAACATAAGCCTAAAATGGTACACCAAATGCATTACTATAGTACATAATTTCTAACCAATATCCCTTTATTTCTATATCCCATAAGTGATAATTCTACCCATGTATTCAGAAGAGGAGTCAGGTTTTCCCTGATTTTTTTTTCTTGTCACCAAGTATCACTTACTTTTTCATTTTTTTTCCAGTCTTCACATCCACATCAAATTCTGACCTAAACTATACAATCAAACTTTACACCTAGACTTTTACATTTGTGCACCAATCAAGACCAAGGCTCACTTGTAGAACAAGCAAAAGTAGAGCTATATATTTTAACTCCTTTCTGCACCTACTGAGGTTTTTTTTTTCTTTTTTATTTCATACGAGTTTTGAACACAATGTTTTACTTACTAAAATTCTTCAGAACAGGTCGGCATGAGCCTTTTTATTTGTCTCTAGCCTCCTTATAATGGGAAAGTGATTTCTAGATATGCTAACAAAACAAAATGGTACTGCAACCAAAACGTAGATGTTTCAAGGAGTTTATTTTAATAGGCTTAGATCTGTTTCTTTTTCTTCATTTGCAAATCTGAATCTCTGTGATGTTCTAATCTCAGTAGAGTTTCAATAAGTGGAAAAAACAAAAGGCCCAGTGTAATGTGTCATCCACATCACATTAAGTATTGGAATGACATTTTACCTGTAATTATTTATAATTTGTATCCTTTGAAAATAATAATGAGCTGTATTTATCATATTAAACAACCACTCATTAGATGATCTGTAGGTCTGTATGAAATCATATAGGTATCTTATAGGGATCCATTACTCAGGCCTAACTCTCCTGGGATTTTAATCTCTTGATTGGATTTTTAATTTTACTCCTTTTAGTATAGATTTCTTTCCCTCCTAGTAAATTAACTAAGACATTTTTATTTTCCTAAAGCATACTGATTGACTAGCTATTGCATAGATTTCATTGTCTGTTATGTTGAACCATTCAAATCAGACTCTCAGCATTCAATACAGCTTATCTCAAAATTGATTTGACTATAGCCATCTGTATTGATTATAAAGACAAGCTCAATAAACAAATGAGAGGAACTGTGATGGTAACAGCAATATATTTAGATCATTCATTGTCCCTCTCTCGGAGAAGCAAAAAATCAATAAAGCAAGTGCCCACCACTGAAGCTACGTGGCCAGGAGGATGTCAACATATAATATCAAAAAGAAAATACAATGTGCTTAACAAAAAAGGGGGGGAGAGATTTTTAGAAAAGTACTTATTAGGAAAATATGTTTTATCAGTTAATTAATCCTTTTTTTTCCTGAATATGGACATGCATATAGGTAAGTCCTAAATACAATTGCCAGAGTATGATCTTTGGAAAATTGGGCAACTGTTTACTCTGAAAGTTAGATAACTTAAAGTTATGTTTATATAGTTAAAAACAACCACAAACAAATACAGTATTCAAAAGTAATAGGGCAGAAGCTTAGGACCAAGAAAAATTGAAAAGTAATTATAGTTTTAATTTTTGATAGTTTGAAAGGAAAAGAGTAATATAATTTGTATAATGGTTTGCTATGAAATTATTCCTTTATTTCATATGATACTGACAGTTTTATGTTTTATGTTAACTCATAAGCTTTCCTTCCCACTCTTCAGAAGCTATAAACATGAAATAGAATAAATGGCCTATGGTCAAAATTGCAAAAATAACTGAAAGGTCAGCTATAGCCTTGTGTTTCCAGATCCACAGAGGCAAACGTTTTCTACTAACAGCTAGTTTTAAAAAACAAAAATGTCTATGAAGATGGAAAACAAGCTATTTTATTCTCATTGCCCTGGTTATTAAAAGCCTGGAAAACAGACTTGCAAAGGATATAGAAATCATTCTTAGTATTTAATACTAGTATTTTCTAACCTTAAAGTATACCTTCAGTTCAGATAGTGACTAAGTATATACGTTGTAAATGGACAGGGTTAAGTTAAAATCTTATTCTATACTTGCTGTAATCTGGGTGAAATTTTTCATTTTACTTGGTAAAATGGAGATATAAGAACCCTGACCCCACAGGATTAATGCAAAGATAAAATGAGAGCAGATATGTTGCCTAGTGCCTTCTACATAAGAAATATTCAATAAATGTTAGCTGCTATAATTATACAAGCCATAAGTTATGAGTTGTTATACAAATATGCTATTAGATCTCATCCTGGCAACTTTAACTTTAGAACATGCAGAAGGTGCAGGAAAGAGTATGGGAAAAGGGGAAAACCACCAAGAGCCAAAGGTCTTTATTCAAAGAGTCCCTGTCTAACACTTTTGTGTAAAAGAATAGACTCAAATACACACACACACACACACACACACACACCTCTTACCCATTAAAGTAACCTGAGATCATAAAAATGTAGATTAATAATAATAATAATAATAATAATAATAATAATAATAACAACAACAACAACAATAATAGCAGAGTCTCTAAGCCACAGGGAAACTTGGTTAAAAATTTAGAGATTTAGATTGATCATAGAGAGTTATATTTAAACGTGATTACCATGTTGCCAGTGGGAAGCGCTTCTTAGAATAATCAGATTTGAGAAGGCTAATAATAGAACACTAGATCTGTAGTTGCCTCTGAGTCACTTGGCTGAGGAAGGGGAAAGCTAAGCCCACCATGAGGCATAAGTATTGAATGAAGGTCACGTAAGGACCATAATGGAAAGAAATTAATCATTTTCATGATTTTCAGTCTTTTCAATTGTGTTTTTTTTTCCTTCAGGCAATCAAAGTTATAAAATTTATGACTTCTTGAAGATTTAGGACTCTATTTGTTTTTATCACCATTGCCTAACATGGTTCCTAACACATAGTTGGTGCTTAGTACAAGTTTAGTAGAGTAAATGAATGACAGTTCTGAGTAAGGGAGGTAGTACAGTGAGGAAAGAAAATTCTATGTTTAGACTAGTATACAGCTTTAGGCTATATACTACTGTTGTATGAGCTTCTTAAGGATAAAAT
The DNA here is from genome assembly GCF_018350215.1 of Panthera leo. Classification (NCBI taxonomy): domain Eukaryota; kingdom Metazoa; phylum Chordata; class Mammalia; order Carnivora; family Felidae; genus Panthera; species Panthera leo. Next base: position 119,446,370 of record NC_056685.1, on the reverse strand, counting down.
CCTGTTCATACATTTGAAACATGGATAGGATTCAATAAATTGATTTTGTTGTTGTTTGTTACTTTAAAAAATCAAGCACATTAATAAAATACTTTTCTAATTGCTTTCTCTGTTGTATCAAAACTGTGGCTAGTTTCTTTTCTTTTTAAATCAAATATTATTTTGCAAATACCTATAATTCTTCATGGACCTGAAACTTTCTACCCTTTATCTGCATAATATTTGGGCAAAGATTTTATTTTTTTCAAGTTTATACATTTTCCTAAAATCATGTGCATTTTATCTCCCTCTTATATGAGATCTCTTCTAAAATATACTAAAAGAGCTACTGAGCCAAATGAAAGTGTGGTTTAAAAAAATCTATATTTCTGATATGTCATAATCTAGCCCAAAAAGCACAATTGGAAACCTTAAACAGAACTAAAACTTTGAGAAACATTCATACTCATAACATTCCCCATAATCTGCTCAGATAAATATTTCATTAGTAAGTTAATATGTGCTAGTGAATATTATGATTTTTCCATACTAGTTGAATCTTTACTTAGAGGCACATTTGTCAAATAGTCAATCACTCATTTGACAAATATTTAGTGTCTGCTTGTCAGAGGCACTTTTCAGCTTCAGAGATACAAACTGCTTGCTTTCAGACAAGCAAGGTCTCTACTCCTAAAACTTACATTCCAAAGGTGTATAGTCAGATAATAAGCAAGTAAATAAACAAATGGAAGAAATTAATTTCAGCTTCTAGTTAATGTTGTGAAGTCAATAAAACAGAATGCTTTGATATAAAGAGATGAGGGGTGTTCATTTAAATTGGGTAGTCAAGGAAAGTTGTCTCTGAGGATATTACTTTTGAACTGAAACTTGAATGGTGCAAAGGACCCAGCCATGTGGAAATCTGTGTAAAGAGAAAACAACAACAACAAATGTAAAGGTCTCAAAGTGATAATAAACTTAATTTTCAGAGACCAGACAGATACTACTTTAATCAAAAATGCAGCAGGCTTTTTTGTAGAAATTGGCAGACTGATCTTCAAATATACATGTAGATGTAAAGAATGCAGAATAGTCCAAAACAACTTTGAAAAAAGTTAAAGTTGCAAGACTCATACTAATTCAAGACTTACTATAAAATCACAGTCTCTAATATTGGTATCAGTCTAAAGTTAAATAAATAGACCAATGGAACACAATACAGAGTCCAGAAATAAATCCACATTTATATGGCCAAGTGATTTTTATCAAAGATGCAATTTACCAGAGAAAAAAAGTCTTTTCAACAAATATTCCTGGTAATATCAGATACCACATAAAAATTACCTCAAGTGAATTATAAACACAAACAAAAGCCTAATAGTCTAAAATTTCTAGAAGAAAACATAAGAGAAAGTTTTTGTAACCTTGGGTTAAGCAAAAATATGCCTAAAAATGACACCAAATGTATAGTCCATAAAAGAAAATGATAAATTTGGACTTGATCAAAATTAAGAATTTCTGCCTTCAGAAAGATGTTGCTAAGAGAACAATAAGATAAACCACAGATTGGGAGAGTATATTTCCAAATATCATATATGATAAAGGACTTGATCCAAAATATATAAAGAATTTTGAAGTCCCATAATGAGGAAACAAACAGCTCAATTTAAAAAATGAGAAAAAGATTTCAACAGACCCTCTCCACAGAAGATATACAGATGTATGGATGGCAAATAAACATAATAAAAGATACTCAACGTCATTAGTCATTAGTATAATACACATCTATTACAAAGTTTAAAGACTGGTCATACCAAGTGTTGGTGAGAATGTGGAGCAGTTGGAACTCTCATACATTGCTGATGGGAATGTAAAATGGTATAACCTAAGAAGTTTGGCAGTTTATAAAAAGTTAAACATATACCTAACCATGTGGCCCAGCCATTTATTCCTAGATATTTACCCAAGAGAAATGAAAGCATATGTCTGTACAAAAACCTGTAATAAATGTTCATAGCAGCTTTGTTTTCTAACAGCCAAAACTGGAAATAACCCAAATGTTCACCAAAGGTGAATGGATAAACAAATTGTGCTATATTCATTATTTGGCAGTAAAAGGGAATGTGCTCTGATAGTGGTGCATTTTAGGGGTCCAGAGCAGATGTCCCCAAAATGTGCCACATTGACATACTGATTATTTTGAATTGAAGCTACCTGGGAAACAGCCAGTACAAAGACACTCAGAGCATCCTCTATTCCCCTGAAAGCAGGAAATAAAACTTCCATACAAAAGGTACCCTCCCTGTATATAGAAATAAAAGCAGATCCCAATCACCAGAGATAGGGACTTTAAAGCCAAGAAGTCTGTAAAAACAGACACTGTTACTTTTTATTAATCTACTACCTCAGCTCAAGTTCTGCTTAGAATTCCTTATGAATTAAAGCTCCTGTCAGTTCCTCACAAGTTTATTGTATTTTGTCTAAAATATATAAAAACTGCCTGCCATGGTCATTTCTTTGGATTCTCAATTTCATCATTAGGCCTCCATGTGCACATAACAAACTTTGGATTTTTCTCCTGATAGTCTGTCTCATGTCAACTTAATTCCTAAACCAGCTAGAAGAACCTTGAGGTAAGAAGTAAAATTTTCCCTCCCCTACAGATGTAACATGGATGAACTCAAAATGATTATGCTGGGTAAAAGAAGCTAGACAAAAAAAAGAGGACACACTGTATTATTTCATTGCATAAAATCCTAGAAAAAGTAAACCTATCTATAGTGACAGAAAGCAGGTCATTTGATGCCTTGGGGATTAGAGGACAAAGAGGGGCATAAGGGAGAAATTACAAAAGGGCAAAAGAAAATTTGGGATAATAGATTTATCTATTATCTTGATTGTGATTATAGTTTCATACATGTATACAAATGTTAAAACTTATCAATGGTATACTTTAAATGTGTTCAGTTTATTATATGCTAATTGAGGATATATCTTTACTTAATTAGCATTATATATATAGCAATAATATATATATAGCAATTATATATATATATATTATACACAGTGTATTATATATGTATATATATATAATACATATATAATACATATATATATATATATATATATATATATATATACACGTGTATATATATATATATATATATGTAACTGAAGAGTAGTGAAGGGGAGAATGGTCCCAGAAGAAATCAGAGAGGTGGTAGGTGGCAGGGGCTGGATCACATAGAACCTTAAAAGACCATGGGAGGATTTGGGGCTTCATTCCAAGTACCCTGGGGAGCCATTGGAAGATTTTAAATGTCTGTTGAGGTGAGTGGGAATTTGATTTATATTTTAGAAGGGTCATTCCAGCTGCTACATGAAGAATGAATTATAGATGGGCAGCAGAGACTGATAAAAAGGTTTGCAGTAGTCCTGGCAAGAGAAGACAATGGTTTGAACTGAGGTGGTAGGTGTGGAGATAGAGAGAAAGATATAGGGAAATATAAAATCTTACTAATATGAATGGTTTTTGGGTTTAAAAAAAATTAATGATGTGTGGTTTGGAGTATTCTTTGCAAAGTACTGTTGTAGTCTGAGCCTTAGCTTACCTGACACATCAGTTCCATTGTCCTATAGTCCACTTTACTAGTAGCCTGTTTTCTAGTTGCTCTATATTGGGCACTCATGTACCAACACTGGGTTAAAGCACCTGGGCCTTACTTTCCTCTTTATTGCTACCCAGTCCTCCATCCCAAAAAGGCTATGTAGAATTTGAATCTGATTCTGGAAGGTGGAGGGAGAGAAGAAAGACAGGAATTTAAAAAAGAATGTTCTTGAACATGATGCTGGGATCAGAGAGTGCCCTGAGATGCCTTACAGACTACTTAATTACCATCCTAGATAAGTTTTGGTGTTGCTCTGCATTTTTTTTTTCTTCTTTATGAAAAGTATCCCTACTTAGGGATTCTTGTTGTGAAGGATAGATACCAGGGTAACGCAGAACTTATCTATAATTATATAGGAAGATTCTGACAAGAGAAAAACAGAAAATCCATTCATCTATGGATTAGCTCCTTCCTTTAGTTTTCCCATTCATTCTTTCAATCAGCATTTAGTGATATATGTTGAAAACAGAGAAATGAAATAAAAGCAAATGATTGTGGCTGAGTATTATTTCAGCTACCCCTGATTTATTCAGTAAACACTTTCTTTACTCATCCTAAGTAAAGCTTCTTTTTTTTTAGAGATAAAAGAACCCACATTTGCATCAAAGAAAGCATAGACTTTCTCCAAAGACAGGTATCTTAAATCACTACAAGGTGTCTAGGTACAATAGGTTTTAACAGCAGCAGCAAAAGGTCTACTTAACCCAGCTATTTATATACAGATAGTTCTTCCATAGCACTGAACAAATCCTCTGAAATTATTTGGTGAGCAAGTTAAATGTTGAAGTAATGACACGCTAATGCCAACTATTAAAGAATCCATTACCACACCCATCCCCTGAATCCACCCCTCACCCATTCTAGTGATCACAACCTCTTTAACCTTAAATTCACTTATAAAACAAAAAGAGAGAAAAGCAATGACAAAGACCTAATAATAGTGAGCTCTGTGATTGAAAAATCTATAATGAATAATTGAAGAATAATTGAAGCTCTTGCTTGCATGGCCAATACTGTTGTACGACAGGATTCATATTTGAGGATCTTACTACAAGGCAAAAAATGGAGGGAAAATGTGAGAAATTTGGCATTTATTCAGAAATTCACCAAAGATCAGGAGCAACCTAGGTTTTGTATTATGTTTTCCCATGCAACCTGTTTTCAGTCTTTGGCAACCCTATGACATAGGGGTTATTATCTGCATTTTTACTTGTGAGACTGAAAGTTGGAGAGGTTACATAAGACTGGAGACTTGCACTCAAAATGATATTGCCTCACCAGCTGTTCCTTTCATTCCCTCTGGCTGGTGCTTTGACCCCTAAATATCAAAATGCCCCAGACTTAGTTCTCAACTGTCTTCTCTCTCTCTAGATGGTATTCATCCTGAAGTTTATTGTCTTAAACATATTGAGGACTCAGGTTTGTATCTCTAATCTGGCTCTCTCTCTCTCTACTTTTGGTATTCAGCTGCCTACTGACATTTCTACTTTAATGTCTAATAGGCATCTTAACATTTTTCATGTCCAGAACTAAACTCCTAATTCTCACAAGTCCCCAAACTTGTGCCCCCTATGCTTTTCCCCATCTCAGTTAATGACAGCTCCATCCTTTTCACTTGCTGATAACATCCTTGGAACTTCTTTTTCTTTCATACTCCACAACCAGACATTAGCAAAACCTTGTTATTTCTACCTTCATGATATAACAAAATCTAACCACTTCTCAGAAGCTGCACAATTAATATCCTAGACCAAGCCACAAGCTTCTCGTAACTGGATTATGGCAATAGCCTTTTAATTGATCTGCTTCTACCTTGTCTTTCCTACAGTCTCATCTCAACAGAGTAGCTAGAGTGATTGAAAACAGATGTCCCTTCTCTCCCCAAAAGTGTTCAAAGTTTTTCATCTCATGTATCAATGAAAACCAAAGTCCTTATAAAGTAGTACAAGGTTTACATAAGCTGGCTCTACTAGCTCTCTGACCTTACCTCTTACCACTCTCCCCTTTGCCCACTTTGCTCCAGTCAAGATTGTTTCTTGAACATACTAAGAACGTTTATGCCCCAGGGACTTTGCATCTCCTATTTCTTCTGTTTAGAATTCTCTTCCTCCTGTTGGCCATATAGTTGACTCCCACTTCCTACAGTTTTGTACCCAAATATTACTTAATCAAAGGTTCTTTGACCACTTGACCACTATAAAGCGGATTCTTGACCACTATAAAGTAGTGACTTCCTCCCCTCATAACACCCCATCTTCTTGTCTTCCTTTTCTCTATTGCATTTATCATTACCAGACATAACTATACATTTGTCTTGTTTTCTTTCTGTCTCTCACTGCTGAATCATAAGTTCCATGAGAATAAGGACTTTGTTTTATTCTTACTGAATGCCTAGCACCTACAACAGTGTCTGTCACGTATTAGGTTAAGCCATATGAAACCATTATTTTTCACAGGTAATTAGGATTAAATATTGGTATTCTCATAGTGCAATTTAAACATTAGGTTCTCAATAAAGACTCATTTAATTGATGAATGGATTAAACCTATTTTGAAGCTGATTTATGGTAAAATATGTCCTAATTTTAGGAAGTTCTTTAACTTATTCAAGGTCACAACGTTTGGTATATTAGTTATAGGCATTTGTATAGCTAGAAAAAATAATGAAAGTATTCTTGAGCTGCTAATTGTTATGGGATCACCTACCAACATATAGGATTTGCTCTTTGTATCTTAAGAAACACCAGACTAGATGAATCAGGTCTGAACTCCAAGTAGTGCCCCTGAATCCTGCTACTTGGGCTAGTCTCATGGCCTTCATGTGAACCAGTAGCTGGCAATGGTAAAGAACTCCTCTACTATCAGCTTATGACTCAGATTTTCCTCATGTGGTAATTTTGAAAGTTCACAAGAAAAAATGTTACTCATTCAACTGAGATAGTTAATGTTTAGTTACATTTTGACTTGGAATGGATTTGCCTTCAGTTCCATAAAAATCCAGCATGCAATGTGTGCTACAGTTAATAATCCTAGCTGCTATAACAGATCGACTCCCCAATCTTAGGGGATCAACTCTAGAAGTGTTTATTTTTCACTCATGTTGCAGTACAGTGCAGGCTAATTGATTGACTCTTTTCTCATTCTGTATTCAGGGAATGAGACACTGTCCATTTTGTGTCCCTACCTTCCCCTAAATCCTTAAAATCCTCTCTATTCATTTAGTGGATTAAAGAAGAAAGCAGGAACTCTCTGTGGGAGGGTTTGTTTTCTGGGCCCATGTATTAGTCTGAGTTCTCCAGAGAAACAGAATATATATGGAAAGAGATGTATTATAAGGAATTGGCTCTTGAGATTATGGGGCTAATAAGTCCCACGGTCTGCATTTGGCACCTGGAGACCCAGGAGAGTCAATGTATGGCTCCTGTCTGAAAGGTGGCAGGTTCAAGACTCAGAAGATCTGCTATTTCAGTTGAGTTCAAAGGCAGGAGAAAAAAAACAATGTGCCAGCTCAAGGCAGTCAGGCAGCAGGAGTACCCTCATACTCAGCCCTTTTGTTCTATTCAGTCCTTCAACTTATTGGATGAGGCTTGCCACATTAGGGTGATATAGATTGTATCTGAATAGCCTTTTTTTCTTATAATAGAGCTAATCTAATTCGCTTAACTTTTCTTATTGATGAAAGCTTTGAGATTACCTCTTAAACTATCAGTTAGCCAGTTACCTAGACAAAAAGACAGTCAATAGACATCAATTGAGGGCCTACACTATTTCAGGAACTTCCTGGGGCCTGGAAATATAAACACAAATAAAACCATGGCCTCTGTCTTCAAGAAGTTCATAATCTAGTAAAGGAGTCAGACTTGTATAAGCACAATGTGCTACATTTTAGATGCTATAATTTAGGTTAATATAAGGTAATATAGAGCAAGAGGAAGGCTTATATACATAAGTATTTTTTAATATTTAAGGCAATTGCATATTCCACAACTGGTGGATATTTTTACTTCCTTAATTTCAAGAGAGCTTATACTTTCCACATTCATGTTTAAGTCAAAGTATTTCTGTTTCTCCATTTATTTCATTAATTTATATTAATTCAACAAATATATGCCAGTAAAGTTGTTAGATATTCCGAGATGGTCATGTACACAGAGGATTTTAGCCCATCACATGAATTCTATATTTAGGTCTCAAAGACTTTTTACAGGAGGTGATACCTGTCTTTGGTCTCAAAGGATAAGTAATGATCACAGAAGGGGGTAAACAGCAGAAGAGGGTACATAAAAGGATAAGGAAACAAACTATATTTGAAGAACTTCCTTCTTTCTATGCCTCTTCCATATTAGTTAAGATAAACTGTAGCTTTGAGAACAGATACATCCCCAAAATTTTAGTGGCTTAACATCACAGCAATTTTTTTCTTGCTCATGTAAAGTCCAAATAATAGTACCTAGATGCAGGGGTTTGTTCAGAGACTTTGAACATATGGCTGCCAAGGTCACCCTGGGTATTGATATCCATTCAATAGATAGGAAAAAGAGTGGAGGTTTACCTGAACCAGGCCTGAATGTAGTCTGCATCACTTCTGCCTGCCTTCTCTTGGCCGTATCTTAATTGCTTGGTTCCATCTAAATGCATGGGGGCTGGGAAAATGTAATTTTTTGATAGGCAGCTGCTTCTTAGCAAGATAACCACCCCATTCCATGGAAGAGAATATAAATCTTGATTTCTGACATTCTCACTTGAATAGTTTTATCTTTTATGTCACAAAGTGTACAGTAACATTAATGGATTATTATTGCTCTCTTCAGTATGCTTGCAGGTTAAATGAATTTGTTGAGAATGACGCACAAAGCATGTTCAGGTTATCTATCTCTTGGGTAAAATATATATATATACATATATATATATATACATGTATATATATATATACATGTATATATATATACATGTATATATATATATATACATGTATATATATATATATATGTATATATATATATATACACACACCCATACACACACACACACACACACACGCACACACGCATTGTGCAAGCTACTAGATGAGACCTGTTTGGAAGTAGTTTCCAAGGCAAAACTTCACAATGGTCTGTTCCACTCCATAAAATGTGTATTCAGTCTTACAGTGAATTCACTTCTTTATCCATCTGAGTTCATATAAGACCTAGCACCAATAAGTGACAAACCAGTTTTAAGTCATTTAGTGTCATGAACTAGATCCTGCTTGTCTAGGGTCTAGATATGGTTTGCAAGCAAGCTTTTGAACAACACTGAGAACTCATGGATCTTTTGTATAACCTGCTAACCTCAAAAGTAAAGGGAAGAAATTCATTACTAAGTTATAAGTGCATCCTTGGTTCTATCTCCCATGTTCCATGTATTCATGAAGCCTTAGACACCACCCCCCCATTTTATTACCTTATATTTCTCTCCAATAAACGATATTTTAAAAATTCCTTCATGCTTTTTTCTGCTGGTAAAATTAGTATTTGCTTGGATTCTCAGTGGCTATTTTGTTCAGTGGCATCAAAATTGCTTTAATAATGTAGTTCTTATGTGGTCTGTCAAGGAATCCAGGAATTCTGGTTTTGTTTTCGCTTTTGTATTTAATTCTGGTCAGAGTAAGGATAAGTAGGAGTGATCTTCCTTTCATTGGATGTTCTTGTGGGAAATAAACACTCAAATTTCAAATACTTTGTCATTTACTAAGAACCATAAGGCTGTTAGGAATGAATGAGAGGGAGTGTTGAGACAGAGCCTGGAGATCATCACACCCCTGTTTCTTAAGACACCAAAATTAGAGGTTTTCTCATTTATATATGAAGATGTCTCAAGAACCCTCCCAAGAAGTGCCTGTGGTCATCAATGGAGGAAGGTCTTCATGACAGATAGGGGAGAAGGAACCTAATAATATTCATCAGGGGAAGAGAATATAGACATAAGCTAGCCAACTTCAAAAAGGAATCCTAGTGTTTATCTGATACAACATTAAGGAACTATAGAGAGATCACATAATTTACCCAGAGAAGTAAAACATTCAAGAACTATGAAAGGGTCTCAGTATTTGTTGAGACTTCAACTTTATTTCTCTAATTTCAGATATGTAGCACAATCTTATCCCAGAGAGGGTGATTTCTTCATCTGTTGCCTGTAGAATGTCAGGCATTGTTTGGTGTTTTATAAATGTCTGATCCAATCATCAGAGCAGCCCTATGAAATAGGCATTATTATCTTCATATTAAAGATAGTGTATCAGTTTGCTAGGGCTGCCATAACAAAATACTGCAGATTGGGTGCCTTAAACAGCAGAATTAATATTTCTCACCATTCTGGAAGCAGAAGTCCAAGATCAAGATGCTGACAGAGCTGCTTTCTTCTAAGGCCTCTGTTTGGGTTGCAGATGGCAACCTTCTTACTGCCTCTTCACATGGTCATCCCTCTGTATGTGTGCTGCTGGTGTCATTAAGTCACAATTTTCTTTTCTTGTAAGAACAGCGATCAGATTAGATAAGGCCCCATCTTAATAGCCTCATTTTTATGTGACTACCTTTATAAAGGCCCTAACTCCAAATATAGTCAATAGGACTTCAGAACTGGGAGTTAGGGTTTCAGCGTATGAATTTTGGGGGAATATAATTCAGCCCATAACTGATAAGGAAACTGAAGTTCAGATAAATTAATTTTCTTACCTATGGACAGTAACTTATAAATGGAAGAACCAAGACTCCAACTCAAGTACATCTGTCCTTCAGGTCTCTTTCGACTGCACTGCATCACAGTCCAGCAGTCCAGCACATTATATCCAGTACGTAGATAGGTGATTTAATGCCCCGAACCTCCTAATGAAATTAAGTATTCACTGTGAGCTTCTTTAAACTTCATCTTTTGTCTACCAAGTAAGAACCCACTGTGATTAATAAGGCAAGCATGCTGCATAATTATGGCATAGAGAGCAGGCATTATTTGTATTCTAATTGTTTTGGATCTAGGACAGATTAATTTCTTATAAGTTTACTTTTTAAATAAACTAGTTCTAGCACTCTTGTGAAAGCATCATCAAATTCATTTTAACTTTTAAAATGCATTATTGACATAGGATCCAGTGTCACCCAAAATGACTTCTTATCATGAAAAATTAAAATTAAAGATGAATTTAGCAAGTTAGCTATGTCAGCCTGTGACAAATTGTATTGTATTGTACTTATTTTTTGTGACAGATTATATTTTAGATGACAACAATATATCTTTCCATCTACACACTCTTCTCACAATATGACATTGATATTTCTTCTGTTAAGAGATGTGATCTATATTTCATATATTTGAATATGGTATGGCCAGTAATTATAGCAGAGATGACACTAAATGACCTCCCAAGGCTAGGTCATAAGATACAGTGTAGATTCTTCCTGGTTCTTTGGGAGGCTCACACTTAGAATCCAGCCACCATGCTGTGAGGAAGCCAAAAAGCCATGTGGAGAAGCCTCCTGTAGATACTCTAGCTGATGGCCCAAGTGAAGTTCCAGCTGAAAACCAACATCACTACTAGACATGTGAGTGAAAAAAACCTTTGAAATGACTCCAGTCCTACCACTGTCCTACTGAAACAGGCTTTTAAAGTTATTATTTTATATACTGTACATAACTAGAAAATATTTTAGTATCTGGAAATATGGTACTATCATCACAAAATCCTACAATTTATGGCATTAGACTTTGAACCAAATAGCAAGTGGACACTGGAAGAACATTGAAAACCATTAGTGAAAGTCTGAAAAGGCCTCTAGAAAAATCATGGTGAAAGTCTAAAAGGACAAGTGTTAGCAGAAGTCTGAAACACCTTGAGTAGGCTGTCAGTGGGAGTTTAAAGGAAAGTAAAAGAAATTTGATTGTAAGCTGGAGTAAAGGAGACCTTTGTAATATAGTGGCTGGGAGAATATCTGGCAACACTGTTGCCTGTAGTAATATGAAAAATAGTAAGTACTTAATAATGATTTTAGTAAGATTTCCATATAGAATATTAAAAGTGTCACCCAGCTACTTCTTGCTCTCTATGATAAAATGTCGAAGGCCAGAGATAAGTGAAAGAATGAACTGTTAAATATAAAGGAGGCAAGACTTTCTATGTTAAAAAACAAAACTGATTTTTACCCTCAGTCTTTCCAGGTGCCAGATGAATCTAAATTTAATAAATGCCTTCTGGGAAGAGTTCAGATCCAGAGCACGATCAAGGTAGTATAGTCTAGGATGAATCCCAGGGTGTGATTATAAAACCCTTTATTAAGTCCTCCAATAAATCAAAGACAGTGCCTTATAGAAATTTTCAGACAGGAAGTTCAGGATCTCAAGGGCAAGCCTTGAGGCTCCTCTCCACTAAACAGTGGTACTTCTGAGAATCTTAAGGGCATCATAGGGAGTCACACAGCAGCCTTGCAGGGAAGAGAGCCAAAAGGCTCTCTCTAAGAGATGTGTGAATATGGATTTTACCTAGTGGTATGGGTTGCAAATCAATAAATGCAAACTCCACAACTTTTAGAGTAATAATTCTGATGGAAGCATCATTACCTTGAACTAAAAGAGAATACAATATGTAAAGAGCTTTTCGGGCCCCTAAGCTTTTATGAACAGAAAAAAGTCATGTTTTCTTACATGAAAAGGAGAATCATTCAGAGGGAAGTACCAGAACCCAGAGAGTAGAACCAAGAGCAACAGTGAACAAGTCCAATGCAAGAAGACTGAACCCTAATAAAGAATTCAGCAAACCCTATCTGGATGGATTTCAGAATTTCTATGGACCAGAAACTGCTGTGCACCTTCCATTTTCCCCTCTTTTTTTCCATCCAAGATTTTATGTAAATTCAAGCTACTTAATATATAGTATAGTATAGGTTTCAGGGGTAGAATTTAGTGATTCATCACTTACATACAACGCCCAGTGCTCTTCACAGCAAGTGCCCTCCTTAATGCCCATCACCCATCTAGCCAATCCCCCACAACCTCCCCTGCATCAACTCCCATTTTGTTCTCTAGAGTGAAGAATCTCTTATGGTTTGCCCCCCTCTCTTTTTTTTTTTTTTTACCTTATTTTATTTTTCCTTCTCTTCCCATAGGTTCATCTGTTTTGTTTCTTAAATTCCACATGAGTGAAATTGTATGTATTTGTCTTTTTCTGATTGACTTATTTTACTTAACATAATACACTCTACTTCCATCCACATTGTTGCAAATGGAAAGATTTAATTATTTTTTATGGCTGGTAATATTCTGTCGTATTACCACATCTTCTTTATCCATTCATCAGTTGATGGACATTTGGACACTTTCCATAATTTGGCTATTGTTAATAGTGCTCCTATAAACATTGGGGTGCATGTGCCCCTACAAATCAGTATTTTTGTATCCTTTGGATAAATAACAAGTAGTGCAATTGCTGGGTTGTAAGGTGGCTCTATTTCTAACTTTCTGAGGAACCTCCATACTGTTTTCCAGAGTGGGTGCACCAGTTTGCATTCCCACCAGCAGCGTAAGAGGATTCCCTTTTCTTTGCATCCTCACAACATCTGTTATTTCCTGAGTTGTTAATTTTAGCCATTCTGACAGGTGTGAGGTGATATCTCATTGTGGTTTTGACTTGTATTTCCCTTATGTTCAGTGATTTTGAGCATTTTTTCATTTGTCTATTAGCCATTTGTATGTCTTATTTGGGAAAGTGTCTATTCATGTCTTCTGCCCATTTCTTAACTGGATTATTTGCTTCTTGGGTGTTGAGTTTGATAAGTTCTTCGTGGATTGTGGATACTAGCCCTTTATTTGATATGTCATTTGCAAATACCTTCTCCTATTCCATTGGTTGCCATTTGTTTCCTTTGCTGTGCAGAAGCTTTTTATCTTGGTAAAGTGTTAATAGTTCATTTTTGCTTTTGTTTCTCTTGCCTCAAGAGAATCATCTAGTAAGAAGTTGCTACAGCCAAGGTCAAAGAGGATTTTTATGGTTTCCTGTCTCACATTTAGGTCTTTCATTCATTTTGAACTTATTTTTGTGGATGGTATAAGAAAGTGGTCCAGTTTCATTCTTCTGTGTGTCACTGTTAAGTTTTTTCAACACCATTTGTTGAAAAGCCTATCTTTTTTCATTGGATATTCTTTCCTGCTTTGTCAAAGATGAGGTGACCATATAGTTTTGGTCCATTTCTCAGTCTTCTGTTCCATTGATCTATGTCTGTGTTTGTGCTAGTACCATACGGTCTTGATGATTACAGCTTTGTAATACACCTTGAGGTCCGGGATTATGATGCCTCCACTTTGCTTTTCCTTTTCAACATTACTTTGGATATCCAGGGTCTTTTCTGGTTCCATACAAATTTTAGAATGGTTTGTTCTAGCTTTATGAAAACTGCTAGTATTATTTTGATAGAGATTGCATTGAATGTGTATATTGCTTTGAGTAGTATAGATATTTTAAGAAAATTAGTTCTTCTAATCCACGAGAAGGGAATGTTTTTGAATTTCGTTGTGTCTTCTTCAGTTTCTTTCATAAGTGTTCTATAGTTTCCAGAGTTGAGTTTATTCCTAGGTATGTTACCATTTCTGGTGCAATTGTAAACGGAATCAATTCCTTGATTTCTCTTTATGCTGCTTCATTATTGGTGTATAGAAACACAACCAATTTCTGTATATTGATTTTATATCCTGAGATTTTGCTGAATTCATGTATCACTTCTAGCAAATTTTTGGTACAGTCTTCCGGGTTTTCCACGTAGAGTATCATGTCATCTTTGAAGAATGAAAGTTTGACTTTTTCTTTGCTGATTTGAATGCCTTTTATTTCTTTTGGTTGTCTGATTGCTGAGGCTAGGATTTCCATTACTGTATTGAACAACAGTGGTAACAGTGTACATCCCTGTCATGTTCCTGACCTTAGGGCGAAGGGTCTCAGTTTTTCCATTGAAGATGATATTAACTGTAGGTCTTTCATATATGGCCTTTATGATCTTGAGGTATATTCCTTCTATTCCTACTTTCGTGAGGAATAGATGCTGTATCAAGAAAGATGCTGTATTTTGTCAAATGCTTTTTTTGCATCTATTGACAGGATCATATGGTTCTTATCCTTTTTTTATTAATGAGTTGTATCACATTGTTCGATTTATAGATGTTGAACCACCCCTCCAGCCTTGTGATAAATCCCACTTGATCAATTTGCTAGTATTTTATTGAGAATGTTTGCATCCGTGGTCATCAGAGATATTGGTCTGTAATTCTCCTTTTAGGTGGGGTCTTTGTCAGGTTTTGGAATCAAGGTAACGCTGGCCTCATAGAATTGGAAGTTTGGAAGTTTTCCTTCCTTTTTTATTTTTTGGAACAGTTTCAAAGGAGTAAGTATTAACTCTTCTTTAAATGTTTAGTAGAATTCCCCTGGGAAGCCATCAGCCCTGGACTCTTATTTTTTGGGAGATTTTTGATTACTGATTCAGTTTCTTTACTGGTTACGGTTCTGTTCAAATTTTATATTTCTTTCTGTTTCAGTTTTGGTAGTTTATATGTTTCTAGGAATTTATCCATTTCTTCCAGATTGCCCAATTTGTTGGCATATAATTGCTCATAATAGTCTCTTATAATAGTTTGTATTTCTGTAGTGTTGGTTGTGATCTCTTCTTTTTCATTTTTTATTTTATTTATTTGGGTCCCTTCCTTTTTCTTTTTGATAAGTATGGCTAGGGGTTTATCAATTTTGTTAATTCTTTCAAAGCACCAGTTCCTAGTTTTATTGATCTGTTCTACTGTTTTCTTTAATGCATATAATTTATTTTTGCTCTAATCTTTGTTATTTCCCTTCTTCCTTCTGGTTTTGGACCTTATTTACTGTTCTTTTTCTTTACATGTAAGGTTAGGTTTCATATTTGAGAATTTTCTTCCTTCTTTAAGAAGGCCTGGGTTGCTATATGCTCCCCTCTTTGCTGCATCCCAAAGATTGTGCATCCCAAAGATTGTGGACTGTCATGTTTTCATTTTCATTGACTTCCATGTATTTTGCTGCATCCCAAAGATTGTGGACTGTCATGTTTTCATTTTCATTGACTTCCATGTATTTTTTAATTTCTTCTTTAATTTCTTAACTCATTCATTGTTTTGGGGGTGTTTTGTTTTGTTGTATTTTGTTTTGATAGAGAGAGTGAGCTGGGAGAGGGGCAGAGAGAGAGAATCTTAAACAGGCCCCACACTCATCACAGAGCCCAATATGGGGCTGGAACCCATGACTCTGGGATCATGACCAAAGCCAAAATCAAGAGTCAGACAATCAACTAACTGAGCCACCCAAACACCCCTTACCCATTCATTCTATAGTAAGATGTTCTTTAATCTCCATGTATTGATGGTCTTTCTAAATTTTTTCTTGTGGTTGACTTCAAGTTTCATGATGTTGTGCTCTGAAAGTATGCATGGTATGATCTCAGTATTTTTGTACTGTTTGAGGCCTGATTTGTGACCCAGTATGTGATCTATTCTGATGAATATTCCATGTGCGCTTAAAAGAATGTGTATTCTGCTGCTTTAGGGTGAAATGCTCTGAATATATCTGTTAAGTCTATCTGGTCCAGTGTGCCATTCAAAGACATTGTTTCCTTATGGATCTTCTGCTTAGATGATCTGTCCATTGCTCTAAGTGGGGTGTTAAAGCCCCCTACTATTATTGTAGTATTATCAGTGAGTTTCTTAAAAGATTGTTATTAATGGCTTATATATTTGGCTGCTTCCAAGTTGAGGGCATAAATATTTACAGGTGTTAGACCTTCTTGTTGGATAGATCCCTTTATTATGATACAGTGCCCTTCTTCATCTCTTGTTACAGTCTTTGGTTTAAAATCCAGTTTGTCTGATATAAGTATGGCTGCTCCGGCTTTCTTTTGACATCAATTAGCATGATAAATAGTTCTCCGTCCCCTCAATTTCAATCTGGAGGTGTTTGGGGTCTAAAATGAGTCTCTTATAAGCAGCATAGCAATGGGCCTTATTTTTTATCCATTTTGATACCCTATGTCTTTTGATTGGAGCATTTATTCCATTTACATTCAGAGTAATAATTGATAGATATGACTTTAGTGCTATTGTATTGCCTACAAAGTTGCTGTTACTGTAAATGGCCTCTGTTCTTTTCAAAACTTTGTTGCTTTTGGTCTCTCTTTCCTACTCAAAAGGTCCTCTTTAATAATTTTTGCAGCTCTGGTTTTGTGTTCACAAACTCCTTTAGTTTTTGCTTGTCTTAGAAACTCTTTATGTGTCCTCCTATTCTGAATGACAGCCTTGCTGGATACAGTTTTCTTGGATGCATACTTTTCCCATTTAGCATGTTGAATATCATGCCACTCCCTTCTGGCCTGCCAAATTTCTGTGGACAGGTCTGCTGCTAACCTTATGTGTCTCCCCTTGTTGGTCAAGGACCTTTTGTCCCTAGCTGGTTTCAGAATTCTCTCTTTAAATATGTACTTAGCAAGTTTCACTATGATATGTCTTGGTGTTGACTTATTTTTATTGATTTTGAGAGAAGCTGTCTGTGCCTCTTAGACTTGAATGACTATTTCCTACCTCAGATTAAGGAAGTTCTCAGCTATAATTTGTTCAAATAAACATTCTGTCCCTTTTTCCCACTCTTCCTCTGTGACTCCAGTGATACAGATATTATTGTGCTTCATAGAATTGCTGATGTCTCTAAGTCTGTATTTGTGATCTAATAGTTTTCTTAACCTCTCATTTTCAGCTTCATTATTTTCCATAATTTTATCTTCTGTATCACCTATTCATTCTTCTTCTTCTTCTTCCATCTTCATTTTAATTACATCCAGTTGATTTTGCATCTCAGTTATAACATTTTTGTTTTGTTTTGTTTTGTCCTGACTAGTTTTTAGGTCTTTTATCCATACAGCAAGGATTTCTCTGATGTCTTCTATGCCTTTTTCAAGTCCAGCTAGTATTCTTACGACTGTTATTCTAAATTCTTGTTCAGATATATTGCTTAAATCTGTTCTGAGCCAATCCCTGGCTGTGGTTTCTTCCTGATTTTTCTTTTGGGAAGAATTCTTCTATCCTGTCATTTTGTCTAGGTTTCTGTCGTTTGCATGTTACAAAGGCTTGTTATTTTTCCTGCTCCTGAGAGTAATGCTATAATAAGGTGGGGTCATACACTGTCCAAGGCCTGGAACTTCAGGAAGTGTTTCTAGTATATGCTGTGTACACTCTACTGTGGTAATTTGACTGCTGTTTCCCTCAACCAGTCCTCTGCAGAATTCCTCCTTGCTTGCAGTGGGGAGTGTTTGGACCTTTAACTAAGTGTGCTTTGATTTGTTTGTTAAAATAAGCCTGCCATGTTCTCTCTCTCAAATTATGTAGAATGTTCTCTTATTCCTTCAATTGATTTCCTAGGTGTTCAAAATAATTTGAAGTTGCTCTAGCTGTGTTCAAAGGATGAGATTAGCCTACCCCCTGCCACTACACCACCATCTTAACTCCTCCTCCATTTTCCCTCTTCTTTAATTTTTAATTTTTTTATTTTTTAATATAATTTATTGTCAAATTGGTTTCCATACAACACCCAGTGCTCATCCCAACAGGTGTCCTCCTCAATGCCCATCACCCACTTTCCCCTCCTCCCCACCTCCTATCAACCCTCAGTTTGTTCTCAGTATTTAAGAGTCTCTTATGGTCTGTCTCCCTCCCTCTCTGTAACTTTTTTTCCCCTTCCCCTACCCCATGGTCTTCTGTTAAGTTTCTCAGGACCCACATATGCGTGAAAACATATGGTATCTGTCTTTCACTGACTGACTTATTTCAGTCAGCATAATACCTTCCAGTTCCATCCACGTTGCTGCAAATAGCCAGATTTCATTCTTTCCCTCTTTTTGAATGTGTCTATAGTGGTTATCCTACACCTGTGAAAAGATAAACGTTTTAGTAGGATATTAAGACAGCAAATAGTACCTAACCATGACTGAAGAAGAGGAAACAAACGTCAAGCTTACTAGAGTTGGTGATCCACGAACTGAGACTTAAGGATGAAAAGAGTTACCCAGGTGATAGTAGAAAAGAAGAGATCAAACCAAGGGCATTCCAGGCCCAGGAGACAGCTGAACTAAAGGCATAGAGGCAATAAATAGAGTGATTAATAGGGAGAAGTTGTGGATATTATGCTAGAGAAGTAGGCAGGGTTGAAATGACAGAAGACTTTTAGATCAGGATATTCAAAACTCAATTGAGGACACATTTATTTTTGCAATGTCTGTAAGTGGATTTATACTTTTTCTTTTTTTTCTCATTTTCAGTAATAATATCTGTGAAATCATGAGCTTAATGGGCTATTTAATGGGTTTATTAGAACTCACATTAAAATAAATTTTTTTAATATTAAATTTAAATGTTCTTTATGAACTACTTAAAATGATACGACATACCACTCACTCTGTTTGTTTTGAGAACACTTATCTGGATAATGAGGAATCACCAAAGAGCTGAGTAGTGGGAAGAGATATGATTAGATTTTCATTATAGAGAACAACCCAGCAATAGTGTAGAAAATGGATTTAAAGATGAAACTAATGTCAAGGAGACCAGTTGGGGAACTCTTATAGTTACCCAGGCAAAATATCCTAAATTTCTGAATTAGGACATCCTAAGTAGGTGTTATTTCAACTACATACCAGATACCAGTTAAGAATCTAGGTACTAAGGATTCAACCGTTGACATGGCTGACAAAGTCCCTGCCTACATAAAGATTATATTCTAGTTGAGGGGGTGGCAAGAGTCAAACAGTAAGCAAGAAAATAAAGATAAGTAATCTCAAGTAAATAAAATAGGAAGATGATGCATTCTAGAGTAGCTGACAGAAGTAGGTAGGGGGCATTGAGGATGGGGAGGATAGAGTAAGGATGGAAGGTTTGGTTATTTTAAATTAGAGACCAGAATTGGCCTCTCAGCTGAGAAATTTGAGCTGAGTCCTCAATAATAAAAAGGAGCCAACCATGAGTAGGAGAGAGTGAGACTATTAGTCTTTAGAAATATTTAGGAGATAAAGTAAGATGTGCTCAAATACCAACTAGGTAAGAGACAAAGAGGAATCAAGGATTACATAATTTTAAAGTTATGTTATCTATCAGAACTCTGTTGATTGATATAATTGGGGCTTTTTCCAAGTTCTGTATTGCTTTACTTTGTTTTCACTCTAATTCTCCATTAACCAACTTGATAATCTGTTACATATTTGAATATTGAAGCTATCTTTTGTGAAGATTTTACTATTCATCACACTTCGGTTTAATGCCAAAAGTTCTTACTGGAAATGTCTGCATATTTTTATCTCACATAAAACAATGGCCCATTTGGTTATCAAGTCCACCCTGATATCGACCATGTAGAATATGCTTTTTGAAACCATGAACAGAGCTTTTGAATTAGTGAATTTAATGAAAACTTTTGACCAAAACAAATCTGCAGATTTCATTCCAAATAAATTAATAAAATCCCCAAGGTTTTGTTTAATGGAGTTTTATGCTAAATATATTCAATATTATGTTGGAGTGATGGCTTCCTTTAGCAGTGCTGGAGGCTGCATACAAAAAGCAATTAATTATGAATGCCGTAATTTACTCAATTGATGCCTCTCTTTTATCTGCAAACCATAGATAATTTTCCCTAAATAAATGCAACCATGAAAATAATATTTAAAGCAGGAAAATAAAAATGTATTTGCTTGATATAAACCAAACACTGCATAATGAAAATTAACTGCCCTAGTGGTAAATAAACATCTCGTAAATTCAAATTGCAAAGGTATCATCTGTTCATTTAGGAGCTATTTCCCACATAAGAATTAGAGGATGTATTTTTACAAATAACGTGGGGATTTTATTTTCAATATGAATCTGATTTTAAAGTAATATTAAAATTCTACTCATCTGTGTATTTTTAATACTTTTCAGCAAGCCTTTGAATAACAACCAATGGCACCTGATTTTATGCACCATAAATTAATAATGAGTATAAATTTCATTCTCCTCCCCAAGCTAGGTTTTATTTCAAAGACTAAGCTCATTGTCTCAAAAGGAGCTCCCCAATGGAAAAGATAATTAAAGTGGAGAATATTTGGAAATTTCAGTCCTCCCTTCTTTTTGTCTTGAATGAATCCATACCCTTGATTCTCATAATTGTTGAAGTTTGCACTTCTAAATTTTCTACTACTGATGTCAGCTATAGCATAAAACTGGAAAATGGTTTTTTAAATTTAGAATAAAAAATGGGATGTTTTTATATTACATTTTTCACATTATACCACTACCGTATAGGCCATTTTATGACCATTATCTTTGTCTCTAACTCTTCAAAGGTCTGAGTCAGGTAGTGAATACTGATAGAGTCACAAACCACAAGGGGGCAAACTCTGTAATGGCCATCACAGAAGGGCCCAACGTGGTACAAACAAAACAGCTAAACCAACTGTGTACCTTAAACATGAATGGAACTGAGAATGAATGTGATTTGATTTTTACTCAACCAAGATTCCCATTTCCACCTACAATAAAGTAAATAAGATCTACTACAGGATAGCAACTGTTTGAGAACTCAGGGCTTCCTGGCCCTCTTGTTGAAGCTCAAAACAGTTACCTAGTGGTTCTGCTGTGAATCCTAAGTGTCCAGAAAAACGAGTTACTTTTGATATGACATTTACTGAGATTGCTGTCTATAGAAATTCTCCCAACAGTTGCTTTAAAATATACACCTTCAAGGGGTGCCTGGGTGGTTCAATCAGTTAAGCAGCTGACTCTTGATTTCAACTCAGGTCATGATCTCATGGTTTGTGGGATCAAGCCCTGCATCAGGCTCTGCACTAACAGCACAGAGCCTGCTTGGGATTCTCTCTCTCCCTCTCTCTCTCTCTGCCCTTCCCCCTTTCATGCTCACTCTCTCTCTCTCTCTCTCTCAAAATAAATAAACATTTAAAAAAATAATAAAATATACACCTTCCAGTTCTTAAATGAAAGATTTACATAGGCAAGTTTCAAAAGCAAGTAAAGAGTTACTTTCATATCTCTATACCTATTATTCAAGCTTATTGAGCTATATATGGTGTTAATAAATTTGGAATATAGTACCAGAAAGTTAATAGACAATGAGAGAAAGACCTCAAACCTCAGAATAAAAGAACCTGGGATCAAGTCCCATTCCTGCTGGTCCCTTGGGTTAGATTACTTACACCTCCAAACATTTCAACTTACCATGGCACCTTATTTTCCACCTTTTTCTCTGGGTACTTTCCCAGCAATCCAAGGATAGCTACTATGTTTTTTCATGCCATCTGGACTTTCTCTATAACTTTGCTTAGGCATGTTTCTTCTGCTTGCAATATCTATCATTCATTTCTACGTATATAAGTTCTACCCATTCTCCAAGTCTCAAATATTTTCTGAAAAAGAGTTTATTTCTCCTTCCCCTGAAGCTCACAAAACTTCTTTAATAGTACATATGTTATAAAGTATCTAGTTACATGTTTTATGACTATAATCTCTTCAGTAGAATAAACCTTATTTGATTAATTTTTACTACTCCATTGCCTAGGTATGATACATGTAACTGTTAAAAAATTAAATGAATGATGAATGAATGAATGAACAAAGAAATCTTTATTTTCTTATTCGTAAAACTGGAGAAATAGTAACTAACTCACAGATTGCCCTGAATATTATATTTATTTAGACATTGTAAATTTGTATCCTCTTTAAACAATAATGTGCTACAAAAATGTAATACTATCTTATGAGAGGAGCTAAAGTAGAACTGACTTATCCTAACAGAGTCAAGAGAGAAAATAAATATTAGGAATAAAATTACTCTTCTGTGTAATGAGTCAGACTTTGGTAAGTATCCCTTTATCATGATGACTATGAGAAGGTGCATTGTATGGAAAATTCGCTGCTTGGTCAATTGAAAACAGCTTGTCTACCTCTGAATCATTCATATCAATCTGGTCTGGGTAGTAAGAGTAGATACTTGTCCTCAATAGTGATGTATATGTCTAGATGACACTAGACTCCATCTGAAGATGGAGTTCTCTGTTTTAAATTTGCAACTGTAAGGGCACCTGGGTGGCTCAGTCGGTTGAGTGTCCACCTCTTGATTTCGGCTCAGGTCATGATCCCAGGGTTGTGGTACCAAGCCCCATATCAGGCTCACACTGAGATGGAGTAAGCTTGAGATTCTCTCTGTCTCTCTGTCTCTCTGTCTCTCTGTCTCTCTCTCCCTCTGCCCCTCTCCCCTGCTCATGTGCATGCTCTCTCTCTCTCTCTCTCAAATAATAATAAAAAGAAAAGAAAAGAAATAACAAAACATACCACTGTGTGATAAAAGAAGAGATATGAAAAAGCTTTCTGAAAGTATTTTCTAAAGTAAATACTCTTTACTTTGCCCATGCCATTTGATTACTCTCCAGCCTAAGAAAACAGTATAGCATAGCCAGTAAGAGCACAGACTGTAAAGTGAGACCAGGGCCTAAAAGTTAGCACTTTTACTGACTAACTGTGTAAGTTGAACAAGTAATTTAACCTCCCTAGGCTTACCCATTATCTGTAAAGTGGAAATAATAATAGCATAGACCTCATAAGGTTGTCATCACGCTTAAATAAGGTAATGGATATGAAACATTTAATACAATGTTTGATCCATAATAAAGATCCAATAAATGTTAGCCATCACTTTCTGCATATCAGTGACCCTTACAAAGCAGATACTCTACCTATTCCTCTTACATAGATCACTTAAGCCATCCAAGCCTGTTTCCTTATCTGTAAAATAGGAATAATAAAATCCATATCAGAGGAATGGTCTGGGGATTAATTGAGATGATACATTTGAATGATCACTGTAGAATTACATGAAAAAGTAAAGTATCAAGAAGCATACAGGAGACTTCATTGAAAAGCAGGAGCTTGAATGCACTTTTTCTTGTTTACTTCCTTTAATATCCCCTCAGAAATTATCAAAAAATATGAAAATAAGGAGGAATAAACCTGCATCAGCAAAGGAAACTAGTAATGGGTGACATCCAAATGTCAGTAATTCAAGAGTTTCTGCAAGATAGAAGGCAAACTGAACAAGATGGAAGACATACACATGCTTCCTTATATGTGAAGAAACAAGTCGCTAAAGTAGTAAAAGGAGAAGAATTAGAAAATTAAGGGCAAGAATAGAAAACATACATGAGGAGGTTTCATTGGATCCTACCAGGTGCCTCTGGGAGCACACCAATTGCCAAAAAGCAACAAAAAAGGATCAGATGACAGGATCACTCCACACTTACACTTAGGGGAGATGTTGTCACAGTTGGCTCCTAATGAGGACAACTGTTACAGGTAAAGAACGAGGACACTGTCCCAGTTAATTCCTGGCTGCTAACCTCAAATACAGAAAAGGAACATTGGAACAGAGAGAAAACTCTCTGGTTTGACTGCTGTTAGTTCTGATTCTCTCCTAACTCATGATCAGAGCAGACCAGTGGCTCTTAATTCTTAATGTGCATCAGAATCACATGGAGCATTTATTTGTTAAAACATAGATTGTTAGGCCTCACCCCAAGATGTTGTAGAGCAGAGCCTAAGAATTTGAATTTCCAAAAAGTTACTAGAAAATGATACTGTTGCTAATCTGGGGACCACACTTTGAAAACCACTGCTATAGACCTGCTCTGTCCTTAACAATAGCCACTACCACATGTGACTATTAAAATTATATTTGAATTAATAAAATTAAATTCAAAATTCAATTCTTAATTCTCATCAGCTACATTTCAAATGCATAATAGCTCTATGTGGCTAGTAGTTACCATATTGGACAAGACATGGAACATTTCTATCATGGGAAATTCTATTGGACAGCCCTGCACTAGATTAAAAAGTAAAACTTCATTGAGCAGGGCTACGAACATGCACAACTACAAGAGACATATTTGCACTATGAATGGTGGCCCCAGAGTTGTGCAGTATGGCAGATCTGGCAGTTTATCTAAGATTTTCCATTCTTCCTAAGAGATGGGAAGAAGGACTGCCTCAATCTTTGACAAAACTCATTTTAATTCTCCAAAGTAGACAAGTCAAGACCTTCTTCTATAAGAGTGAACAAGTAGACAAATAACTAGATATATTAAGTGCTACCTCAAAAAAGGGAGCTTGTTCTGAGGAATCAAAACAATGCCACCCTATAAAATAAAATTACTCTTAAGAAAAAGGAGTTTTCCAAACAACTAATGTCAAAATGGATCTCAACGTTATTAGCAGACTAATGCTATGTGAAACCAGAATAAGCAGTTATGTATGAACAAGTCAAAATTTTAAAATCATAAAGCCTTTAGTTGAATAATATTCAGGTCAAACTAAAACTGTATTGGAAGTAAAAATACATGTATCATGGGAAACCTGTCAGTGGAGAAGAGTAACTCAAGATATTCAGTAGATAGAAGACATTTAATTTTGTGGGGGTTTTTTAATGTTTATTAATTTTAGAGAGAGAATGAGAATGAGCAGGGGGAGGGCAAAGAAAGAAGGGGACAGAGGATCTGAAGCCACCTCTGCACTTACAGCCAGACACAGGGCTCAAATTCACCAATCCTGAAATCATGACCTGAGCCTAAGTTGGACGCTTAACCAACTGAGCCACCCAGGTGCCCCATAGATAGAAGACATTTATAGAGAAAGAAAAATTGTAAGAGACAAGACAAAGCAAAGAAGAAAAATCCAAGAGATCAAGTATGCATATGATACAGAAATTTCAGAAAAGCAATACAATAAAAAAAGCATCAATAAAAGAAAACTTTCCTGAGCTAAAGAATTTTCAGTACTAAATTGCAGATTTAATAAATATAGTTAAAATTTCTGGGAAAAAAAGAAGATTTATACTGGGAAATTTTGAAATTTCAAGGAGAAGAGGAAAGTCCTATAAGAATCTAGAAAGACATTACCAAAACAAAACAGGTTACCTATTAAAGGAATAAAATTTAATCTGATGTCAAACATTCTTCAATTCTAAGCATACAGAAGACAATAGAAAACTGTGTATAGAATTTTAGGACTTGATTCAAGAATTATGTGCCCAGCCAAGGCGTGCAAGATCACAGGGGATAAGTCATTTTCAGATGCATATTTTAAAAGATACCCTATCCAGGGTGCCTGAGTGGCTCAGTTGGTTAAACATCTGACTTCCACTCAAGTCATGATCTCACAGTTCCTGAGTTTGAGCCCCACATAGGGCTCTCTGGCAGCATGTGGAGCTCTCTTTGGATCCTTTGGTCTCCCTCTCTCTCTCTGCTCCTCCCCAAGCAGGTGTGTGTATGCACTCTCTCTCTCAAAAATAAACATTAAAAAAAATATATATTAAAAAAAAGGAAAATACCCTACCCTTTTGAAATAATTGCTCACACATATACTTTAGTCAGTTAAGGGTTGAATAATACAAATCTCATTAATGAGTAAGGAAAATATCAGTATAAAAGATTCTGGGATATAAAATGAAACTTGTAAGATATAGAATATATTTTCAAATAATGATTCTCATTATGATTTTAAAACAATATAAATGTTAAAAATTTTTGAAGAAAGAAAGATACAAAATATAAAAAAGTAGAGACATTTTATTTAAAACTCCAGATTATTTTAATATAAATTGGGAAGGCAGAGAGTTTGGAAAAGTGAGATAAGTATGCTAATCTTCTCATTTTAGGGATGCAAAATGGTTTAGCAGTCAAGAACATAATTATCTGTTTCATAGGCTGCTCTACCAATTAGTGGCTGTGTAACCTTGGGGAGTTATTTAACATTTCTAAGCATTAGGCTCTTCACCTATAAAATGAGAATACCGTCATACCCTGGAGTTGTGTAGGAGTGAAATCAGATAATGCATATAAAGTATTTAGCACCTATAAGCACTCAGTGAATATTAGCTATTAACTGAGAAAGAGAAAAATCAAAAGATATTCTTGATAAATGGAGGAAATAGATCTGAAGTTACATTTTGTAACATTAAAAGTAATAACTAAAAGAACACATATAGCCTCCAATAATTACAAAAGATCAAATGACCCTATAAAAAGAAACAAGATTAAGTATATACATATTTAAATATTTCAAGGATTAATACTATACGAACATTAAAATAAACATGTTCTCACTGTTTAGGTGACATTTAACTTTAAAAGAAAACATTACAAAAAATATGCAGAGTGATCACAGTTTTGTTGGGGGGAATATATCTGCATAGAAAAAAAGACTGAAAATCTGTATATTCATGTACATAAATGTTAATAATAATCATTGCCAAGTGTTGGAATTATGGGCATTATTTTCTTCTCTCTTTTTCTTATTTTCACTAATACCTATAATGAATATTTATCATTTTTATAAATAGAAAAGATTACTTTATTTTTAAATAGTTTTATTATTAACCACTGCTAACATTGAGGTGGATACTACTTTAGAATTGCTCTTCACATGCCTGTATATATATTTAATTCATTAATTCATTCACAGAATATTTATTATCTACTATGTTCCAATCTTTCTTCTAATCTCTAGATATAGCAGCTAAAAAGAAAGTAGAAGGAGAAGAAGAAAAATCTCTGCCCTCCTGAAGCTTAGTTGGGGAAGAAAAGCATAAATACATAAAATGCCCACTTTTGATATTGATAGGTGGCATGGAGAAAGCATAAAGGAGGGGACAGGATAAGGATAAGTGATTACCGTTTTAAATAGAGTGATGTATGGAGGCCTCACTGAGAAGATAATGAAGTAAAGCCTCATCAGTGATAGGCACTTGAAGAGGGTGTTAGAGGGGGCCATGCAGCTTCCTAAGGGAAGATAGTCCCAGGCAGAGGGAACTACAAGTACAAAATAATAAGATAGTGACACAGAAGAATGCCTAATGTGTTGAAGGAATAGCAGGGAAACAAGATGGCTAGATGTAAGTAAATGAAAAGGAGAATACTAGGAGCTTAGGTTGCAGAATTGGGGTGAGATGTTGTATGGCCTCATAGACTATTCTAAGTGTTTTGGTCTTATTCAGAGTGAATTGAGGTTCCAGCGGAGAGTTTTGAGCAGAGAGGTGACATAATCTGACTTGGTTTTACCAGGATTACTCAGACTTCTGTGTTGAGGATTGTCTGAAGAGGTACACATGTGGAACCTGGGAAACCAGCTAGAAGACTATTACAACAATCCAGGGTAAAGATGAGTGGACAGGTTGCAGGTCTATTTTAAAGGTAGAGCCAACAGGATTCACTGTATAATTGGGTATGTGGTGTGAGAGAAAATGAGACATGAGGATGCCTCCAATGTATCTGGATATTCAAGTCTGGAGTTAAGGGAGAAATCAGGTTGAAAATACAAATGTAGGAGTTGTCATTGTTTAGATGATATTTTAAGCCCTGGAACTGAAAAAGACTAGCAAGGGAATAAATGTAAACAGAGAAAGGAAGAGGACCAACTGAGCCATGCCCTGGTGCCCTTCAGTGCCTTGACACTGGGGAGGTCAGGAGGAATGAGCATGAGAAGGAGCAGCCTGTGAGGTAGGATAAAAACCAGAAGAGTGTGGTATCTTAGGACCTAAATGAAAGTGTCTCATACAGGAGGGGTTATTAACTGTGTTAATTGTATAGCTGGCAGATGGAGTAGGATGAGGATTAAGAAATGTTCATTTTAGCAATATGGAGGTTTTGCTGACATTTATGATGGACTTTTCAGTGGAGGAATATGGAACAAAAGCCTATTTGGAATGGATTTAAGAGGCTAGAAGGAGAAAAATTAGAATTACCCTCTTTTCTTCAGAGCTGGAACACTGCTTTCCGTATTTTCTTACTTTAAGTTAATACCTCCCTTTCTGTGTTTAAGTGGCAGAACTGGCAATTTGATTGCATTTCATTTTTTCCTAGTCATGGAAAATTACATGGTGCCCCCATCCTGAAAAATGCAGTGAGATATTTAGCTAATGAATATGCCATCTACCAACACTTCAGCTAAAGAGGATCTCTCCAGCTTCCATGACCATAAGAAACCCCAAAATACATAGATCCTTTGTTTAGGCTCTCTGACTGCTATTTTTGCAGTGTCTTCTTTAGTCAGTTGTGGAATCATGTGAAAGATAGCCATAAATGATCGATTTTCTAGGCTATTTTGCATACATTTAATGCACATCTAGTTCTGTCTGAATCAGATGGAAACATTAACAGAGTTGAGCAGTACTGCAGTCATCATATCATCGTTGCCATGGCTATAGCACCAAACCCTTATAGAAGATTTTTATTTTACATGAAATATTTCTTGCCATAGCAACAGCAGTGTTGATTTAAAACACAACTCACTAGATATAATTTATCTTTAACATTTCTGTGTATTTTCTATGGTGTGTCTTGTTAATAGGATTACACTTTTGATGACTCTCCTGCTCTTTTGAAATGAGACATCTCTTGAGATGTGTGTGAGAAAAATCTAGGATGCTCATTGCTTGCAGGAATAGAAAACTCAGGGGAACACATTTGAATGCTTTACATTCCAGAGCTTATATTAAAGATGTTTGGGTGACTTTGAGTTCAAATTCAGGATAGATCTTTTGAAAACTGAATCAGAGTGATTATTCATTTTAGAGTAATTAAAAATAATTTCCACCCTTTTTATATTGCAAAATTGCTTTTTTAATTTAAATATTATAAAGCTACTTTTTAATTGTTTTTTTTTTTTTTTTTTTTCATTTTTCCAGAGCACTTCTTTGTTTCTCTTTCACAACCAGTTGGGAGAATATAAAAACAGAAGTTGTTTTTAAAATAAGTTAAAACCTAAGGACCTTAAAAACAATGGACTTGAGTTAAAGGGGTTCTTTCCTCTTCCCTCATTATAGTCTTTTTCGTCTACTTAGAAAAATACATGGTTACAGTGATTTCAGTATTACAAAGAAATACATTTTGGTAAGAGAGAAACAAAACCTCTTGGTTCCAAATGTAGTTATTCACTATAGGCCATTTATTCATCTGGCTCTAGGCTATGGGAATTACTCCTAGCACAGAACTCCCTTTGAAATCCCTAACTCCCTAGGGGATCAGAGATAGATGAGAAACTGCCCCTATGAACTTGGTTTATACACAGGAAACAAAGAAGTTAGTGGTTGATGGTAACAGAGGAAAGGCGTGTGGGAAGGGTGAATGTAGCTAGCTTCCTCTGCTTGCAACAGGAGCTTCTTTCAATGCACAGCGCATGCCAAGACAGATCAGGCACTCTACCAAAAAGATACAATAATTTAGTAATACAGTCTGCCCAGGCAGCTTAGCAGCTGGAAACGAGGGAGCCTTGGGATTTGCTATAAACGGTGGGGAAATTGGCTGATAGCCTCTCTCCTATATTGAGCAAAGGGAGCAAGAGAAAAGATTATAAATGTTTGAAATTCGAGCCAAACAGCCCGGTCTGTTCTGGTCCAGGAGCCGCCAGGACTCTAGCAGCCTCTGGCTTCTGTATTAAATACTGAGTTTGGCAGAGTGTGGGGCTAAAAGGCCAGGAAAGAACAGCGTTTACATGGATGCATTTTCAGAAAGGCAGTTGCTGATCTTAAGTTGTTTAGAGGAGGGGATTTTATTGCATGCTGGGTCCAACGCTATAGAGCATTTAAGCAGAGCAATGATCTTGGGCTAATTGTGCAATCAGAATAAATACCCAAAGGTCACTGCTGATATCTGAAGAGGGACCCACTGGGTGGTTTTCCAACTCCAGTAATACTAAGACAGTGTTTCGGGACCCCAAAGAAGAGGTTCTTGAGTCTCAATGTTACAGAAATGAACACTGAACTCAAGAGAAAGAAAACAGGTAGAGTTTAGTAGAGATAGAATGTATACAAGGGAGATGGCAAGAAAGAGGAATGTCACTCCCTGACGGGGTAGCATGCAAGCCTTATAAAGGCACTTTTCCAAAGGGAGGGGTGGGCAGGGCAGGGAGGAAGTGTCCTTCAGTCCCATAGTCATTATCTTATGGTCATTACTTTAAAAAAAATTTTTTTTAATATTTATTTATTTTTGAGAGATAGGGCATGAGCTGAGGAGGAGCAGAGGGAGGGAGACACAGAATCCAAAGCAGGCTCCGGGCTCTGAGCTGTCAGCACAGAGCCTGATGCGGGGCTTGAGCTCAGGTACCATGAGATCATGACCTGAGCCAAAGTCGGATGCTTAACCATCTGAGCCACCCAGGCACCCCATCTTATGGTCATTACTTTGTAGTGGACGTAAAACAATCACAGGATACCTTTTACAATGGTCAACATTGTTTTAGGGTTCCTGGAAAATAGGAATACTTGTGCAAGCAGGCTTTAAATTGTTACTTTTTTTTTTTTTAATAGAGACAGAGCACATGAGTGGGGGAGAGAGAGAGAGAGAGACAGACAGAATCTCACCCAGTGCAGAGCCTGACATGGGGCTCAATCTTATGACTCCATGAAATCATGACCTGAACCCAAATCAGGAGTCCCATGCTTAACTGAGCCACCCAGATGCCCCTAAATTGTTACTTCTAATTTTGCCCAGACTACCATTACTCCTTGACGGCTGTTATCTCACATTTGTTCTCTTTCCCAGAAGGAGGTATTTGTCTCTAAGTATGGAAACTTTTAACCCTTGCCTCAGACCAGTGGCTTTACAGGAGTTAAGTCCCTCTTGCTTTCCCTATACTGTCTCGATAGGACATGTGCTGAAGCCATAGGAAATTCTGGGGTAAACCATAAGCACAAAACCTTGTAATGGAATGGAAAGAGGCAGGTTTTGGACTAGCCAGATTTATATCCTACACTGTCTCCTGTGTTTACTAGCTATTCGTTATCAGTTTAAAGGTAATGATAATACCTACTTCAGAGACTTATGTGAGGATTGACCTAATGAAATAGAATAACCTTGAACATAGAAGAGAAATAATAAATGTTGGTTCCCCTTTCCTAGTATGGAATCTTAGCCTTTTTAATTTTTGAAATAAGTATGGAATTTATATTTATTTAAATTAATTTCATATATCTTTGGAAACTTTAATTGATTTTGACTTGGGGAATTAAGAGAATATGAGCTCTATATAGTTGCCTCTGTGGCTTATTATTATTTGTTTGACTCATACTTCTGTCTTAGTATATATGTAACCTGAAAAGACATTCTTAATATTTGGATGTAAATGAACATACTAGCCAGAGCACATGAGTGCTATAACTAAGAAAACAGGCAGATAAATAAACTACGACAAGGTTTATATAATTACATTATAAATGAACAAAAACAGGGGGCACCTGGATGGCTCAGTCAGTTAAGCATCGGACTCTTAATTTCAGTTCAGGTCATGATCTCAGAGTTATAAAATTGAGCCCTACATTGGGCTCCTTGCTGAGGGGGGAGCCTGCTTAAGATTCTCTCTCTCCCTCTCTCTGCCCCTCCCCCCCACTCTCTCTTTAAATAAATAAATAAAATATACTTTAAATAAATAAACAAAAAATAGATAACATGTCTCACAAATATTTCTGATAAGACTCAGTACCCCTTTAAAAGATTGTTGAGCCATATTGACCATATATTGACCAAAGTTTAGCTCCTAGTTCTCTTTAAGTGATCTAGGATTTAAATACAAAACACACTCTGTGATTATTTTGCATGATTATCTTTTTAAATGAATATCATGGAGTAATTGGAATGCTTTAAACATTACCAAAACTCCATGAATTTCTTTTGTGTTCTTTATAAATATACATTTTAGTGGGATCTTATTTTAAAAAGGATTTGTTTTATTTGAGTTCATAATTACAGTAAGCTTGTTCTTCATTTATATAATACTCAGGATAATTTATTGACTTATATATTGTATCACACATTACAAAGTATTAACATTCATGGCAAGGCAATTTATTATTAACTCTACCTATTTAGTAGACTCACAATAAACTAGATCTAGATTTTTTGAATTGAAATATTCATGAATGTACATTTTTATGATAAAAATATTTTGCTGCAAAGTATTACGGCAGACTAAGTGCTCTGAGACATCTGTCTGCAGCAGAACAAATATATTCTGAATAGGACACATTCTTTGAGACATTGCCTGCTCTAACAAGCTTTGCTCTCTAAAATATGTGTTAGAAGACAAGAGAGTCAATGTTGCTCTGAGTGCAGATGTCAATAAAACCATTGCTGTTTGTATACTGTACCCTGTTCAGTGGTGAAGTGGGAAGGCTGAGTCAAAACTATTTAGGGAAATGGAAGGCAAACATAAATTTCCCTCTGGGGGAATCTCTGATCAGATTGACAAGCTTCCATAGATTAAGATCAAGTAATGAGGTAACAATTAATGATTCCCAATCACCTTAGAAAGTAAATCACTGTAAGTGGGTATGATCAAAAATAGCAAATACATATCTAATCCCCTAATACTATAGGTATTGTTACTGAAAATCGGAAGTAAAACAATGATAAATCAAACAAAACAACTATAATATGTTTAAAGAAATAAATGCCCAGGGTGCCTGGGTGGCTCAGTCAGTTAAGCACCTGACTTCGGCTCAGGTCATGATCTCACAGTTTTTGAGTTTGAGCCCCACGTCAGGCTCTGTGCTGACAGCTCAGAGCCTGGAGCCTGCTTCAGATTCTGTGCCTCCCTTTCTTTCTGCCCCTCCCCTGCTTGTGCTCTGTCTCTCTCTCTCTCTCTCTCAAAAATAAAAATAAAACATTAAAAAAAAAGAAAAGAAAGAAATGCCCAATCATGAAGATGAATAAAAACAAGGACTATCAGTAAATAGCATGCAAATTGAAAAATAAATGGCATTTCTAAATATGAAAAATATAACACTTGAAATTATTTTTAAAATTCTGCATGAATAGAATTATATATTACCAGATTAGGCAGAGGTGAAAAGAGAATTGGTGAATTGGAAAATAAATCTGAAGAAATTCTCCACCATGTAGCACAAAGGGCCAAAGAAGCAAAAAATATGGAAAACATGAAGAGATGAAGGATGGAATAAGAGAGTTAACATGCACTTAATCAGAGACTTGGGATGAAATAATAAAGAGTATATAGGAGAGGAAATTTGTTGATGGATAATGGCTGAATTTTTTTCCCACAACTGATAAAACATTAAATCATAGGTCCAGGAAACACACTGTATTCCAAACAGGATAAAAAAAGAGAAATCCACAGTAAGACACATTATTGTGAAGTTGAAAGATACAGAGAAGGTTCTCAAAGCAGGTGGAGAAATGATGGGTCACCTGCAGCAAAAACACAAAATAATGATTGCCAATTTATCAAGGAAATGATAGAAGCCAAAAAGAGCAAAATAATATCTTCAAGGTATGAGAGAAAACCCTCGATCTCAAATGGTGAACTTTAAAAACCTTTTTTTAATAAATGAAAGTGTAATATAAAGTCATTTATAGTTGAAAAACAAAAGGATTTACCAAGACATTTTTTCCAAAAGAATAATCTCAAGGATTACTTCAAGAGGGAAAATGATCTTAGGCCATTCTGAGGAAGTAATAATGAATAAATAAAATGGTAAACATATATGCAAATTAAAATAAAAATAATCTGAATAAAATAATAACATCTGATTTGGAAAAATTATTAAATAAAATGAAAACACTGACAACAGCATTTGTTACAGAACAAGTAAGTGAATTCAAGTGATCTAAAATCTTAAAACTATTCAGGAAGTGAGTGGATAAGGTACTGTTCAACTTTAGACTTTTAAATTCAAAATGTGGGGGGGGGGGGCCCTGGGTGGCTCAGTCGGTTAAGCATCCGACTTTGGCTAAGGTCATGATCTCTCAGTATGTGAGTTTGAGCCCCACGTCAGGCTCTGTGCTGACCGCTCAGAGCCTGGAACTTGCTTTGGATTCTGTGTCCTCCCCCCTCTCTCTGCCCCTCCCCCACTCATGCTCTATCTCGCTCTGTCTCTCAAAAATCAATAAATGTTAAAAAAAAATTAAAAATTAAAATGTAGGGAAAAATTTTAAGTGTACCAAAAGGATAAAAATAAGTTATATAAATCCAAGACATGGAAAAAAATAGTAATGAGAAAAAAAGAACAAAAAAGGGAATAGAGGTGAAAAAAATATGAAAGATAAAAAGATATCAAAATGTATAGTAGAACAAAGTCTAAATATGTAATCACTGAAATCAACATAAATTTGCTAATTTCACTAGTTAAAAGGAAGAGATTGTTTAGATAGTAGGAAAACAAAATCCAGCTTTATGCTCTTTAAAATAGGTACATCTATAGCTAAGGGCTATACACCCCAAAAGGTACACACCCAAAAAAGGTAAAGATGAAAGGAGTTATACCTGAGAAGTATTAGCCCAAAGAAAGTTGGGTAGCTATATCAGTATCAAGCCAAGTAGACTTTAACATTGAAGCATTTCCAAGATATAGTCACTATGAAATATTATAACATTCAATTCACCAAGAAAATATAAAAATTCTAAACATGTATGCACTTAAAAATTATCCGTATGATATACATCATATAATATCATAATTCCACTAAAACCAGGAGATTTCAACATACCTCAGTTAATGGAATATTTTAACAGCTCAATTAATCAATTTAATGTAGTAAAAGACATACAGCTTGGTACCCAACAATTAGAGAGTACATGTCATTTTCATGAAACATTGATAAAAATTGATTTTGACTTGGCTATAAGTTTCAATACATGTCAAAGACTCAGGTACATATATACATTTTCTGACAAGAATTCAATTAAGTTGGGGCGCCTGGGTGGCTCAGTCAGTTAAGCGTCCAACTTCCGCTCAGGTCATGATCTGGCGGTCCGTGAGTTCGAGCCCCGCATGGGGCTCTGTGCTGACAGCTCAGAGCCTGGAGCCTGTTTAGGATTCTGTGTCTCCCTCTCTCTGACCCTCCCCCGGTTAATGCTCTGTCTCTCTCTGTCTCAAAAATAAATAAATGTTAAAAAAAAGAATTCAATTAAGTTAAAGACTCCCATATATATCCTCATAAATTTGTGTATTTAAATACACACCTCTCAATAACTCATGAAAAATGAGTTGAGACACCATAATTCTAACTTAAAAATGTTTATATTTAAACAAAAATGTAAATACTAAATATCAAACATGGTGAAAGCAGCATAAGTGGAACTAAGAAATTTTAAATTCTTATAATAGAAAAGAAGAAATACAGGGCACTTGGGTGGCTCAGTCAGTTAAGTGCCCAATTCTTGGGTTTGGGTCAGGTCATGATCTCAGTGTTCATGTCATCAAGCCCTGTATGGGGCTCCGTGCAGCTCCATGGGGATGCTAATGGTACAGAGCGTACTTGGGATTCTCTCTCTCTCCCTCTCTCTGCCCCTCTCTCACTCGCTCTCTCTCTCAAAATAAATAAATAAACTGAAAAGAAAAGAAAAGAAGAAATGCTGAAGACTAATTAGCTAAGTGCAAATTTTAAAAATTTCATAATAAATGATAGGAAAAAAAACAGAAAAGTAGGAAAAAGGAAATGGCAAAGAACAGAAATTAATGAAGTAGAACAGAAACTAATATACAAAATCAGGAGCAGAATATTTTATATACTTAAAAGTGAATGTAATTACCACTAAGAACAGTATAGAAGAAAGGGAGACTGTACCAACAAACTATATTAGCAATGAGAAGGAATATAACTACAGTTACATAAAAAGATAATAAGAAAAAAATATGAACAACTTTGTGCCAACAGATATTTAAATTGAGAGAGATGAATAAATTCTAGATAATTATAACCTACCAAAACTTCAAAAAGATATAGAAACCCCAAATAGTCATACGGCTATTAGAGAAATTGAATGAATAATGAAAAATCTTTCCACAAAGAATATATTGAGTCAAGATTATTTTAAAAGTAACAAATATAGCTGTTAAGAAACAGACTATTCTAATCTTATACAAACCCGTCTAGACAATTGAAGAAATGGGAATTTTCCCCATCTAGTTCTGTAACACTAATAAGCTTCATAGCAAAACTAGACAGCATAAGAAATAAAAAATTAAAGGCCTATTTCATTCATGAACATAGATGCAAAAATCATAAACCAAATACTAGCAACCCAAATCTAGTGGGACAGCAAAAAAAAATTCATTATGACCAATTCATCCCATTAACATCCAGCATGTTTAACATAAGAAAGTGTGTTATTCACACTAATGGATTAAAGGAGAAAAACTACATAATGAACTCAATGGGTGAAGAAAACCATTTGATATAAACCCAATATTCAATCATAACTGAAATTCTCAGCGAAGTTGAAATACAAAAGAACATACTTAATAAATGGTATCTATCCAAAAATTAGAAAAAGCATAATTTTAAAAGGGAATCAGAGGTATTCTGTGGTAGATCTGATTACTGCTCTCAACTCTTCACTCCCTTTTCTGCTATGTTACACTGTACAGCAGGACAGTAGGTGGCCTTTACATCCTCATTTCATTTACATTAGTTTTAGACACATGACTTTATTCCATCAGTAAATGAGAGAATACGTGATAATGTGCCAGTTCCCACAGTGAGACCTGAAGAGCCATCACCCATTTCCACTGTGGAAAGATATATCATGTAGCCTCTTAACAACTCCATTGAACCCTCATGAGGTAATGAGAGGGAAAAAGGCAAATAGATGCCCTTAGTATTAGTCTGAAAACTGTTTTGACCTCATAGGACCCTTGTGAAAAGATCTCGGGGACCCCAAGCATCCCTGGACAACACTTAGAGAAACAATGTTGTGGGATAGCATTTCCTACAAGCAATTATACATTCTTGCACAATCTCAATGGAACCAAATCAGAAAATTAACATTAATACATTACTAACATCTATTCCTAAGACTTGATTCAAGTTTTCTACTCTCTCCAATAATAACCTTCACGATAAAAAGAAACTAGCTCAGGATCCCATGTTGCATTTATAGTTGTAATGTCTCTAGTTTCCCTCCATCTGAACAGTTCCTCTGACTTTCCTTGGCATTCATTACCTTGATACTTTTGAAGATTAAAAAGCAGTTATTTTGTAGAATATCTCACAAATTATCCTCATCTCATATTTCTGCATGAGTAGATTAAGGTTATGCATCTTTGGCAGAAAAATCCAGAAGTGATTCTGTGTTTTTCTCATTGTATCCTATCAGGTGGGGCAAGATTTTTATTTGCTCTATTACCAGTGATGTTCACCTTGATCATTTGATTAAGGTAGTGCCCCCAGAATTTTTCACCATAGAGTTAGTCTTTATGCTTTGTAATTAATAGGTATCTTGTGGAGATGCGATTTGAAATTATTTAAATTTCCCATTCCTAATCAAACTTTTGAATCATTCATGTATTTATATATTGTTATGGGCTCATGTGTTTCTATTTTTATTATAATAGATTATAATTTATTAACTGTCATTATGTATTTTGTTCCCAAAACTGTCCTCAGTTTAACCAGTTGGCCCATTTGAGCTGGCTTCTGTATCCTCCTAACATGCCTCATCACTCTGAGTACTTCTTTGCTTTCTGGCACAAGGTGTTCCAGGCTCATCTTGCACCTTCCGTGCACTGGCACTGATATCAGTCATTTCTCAATGGATCCTTGTTTATTTGAGTGGAATATATATTTAGAAGCAAAAATCTAGGCTTTACTTACTGCTACTGGGATTTCAATTTCCCAGGCCCTCTTAGTAGACAGAGGTAGCTAATATAAGGTAATATATATGTGTTAATACATATATGCACAAATACATATTTACATGTCTTCTGTCTTGAAAATATTGATATCTCCAATTCCAATCCAATATCACAAGGTTCACTCTAGTTTTCTTCCTCTTCATATTTAAAATTCTCTCTTAAACAGTGAGAAATCTGGCTCCCACTATCCTTAATGTAGTTGCTTATTTGATTAGCCCTTCTGTATGTAACCAATCTCCCAGATCTACCTCCTCCCCACTCAGGTATCCTTTTTACCTTGACTGATATATTTTTTTTAAGTTTATTTATTTATTTTGAGAGCATGAGTGGCGGAGCAGCAGAGAGAGAGGGAGAGAGAGAATACCCAGCAGGCTCTGTGCTGTCAACATGGAGCCTGATGTAGGGCTCGAACCCACAAAGCCGTGAGATCATGACCTGAGGTGAAACCAAGAGTTGGAAGCTTAACTGACTGAGCGACCCAGGCGCTCCTCACCTTGACTGAGACTTGAGTCTCCATGCCAGTTTATCTCTCTTTATAAACATCCTGCCTGCACTCCTGGGACTACACCTTATGGCAGGCCATTGCCACACATGGACATCCTCCTTTGCCTGATTGGGCTTTGACATCCCGTGGTAGGCCACCTCATGGAGGAACACTTTTCTCTTCTGGACATGGACACATTCCTTGCGCTGTTTGGGTTTTGCTCTCCTTGCTAGGCTACCTTTCTGCAGGGATATTCTCCTTGCTTTGCTCAGTTTCTGACTCCTTCAGCTAGGCCATTCCCCTTCCATAGATTACCTCCTTACCCTCACCTGAGCCCTGACACTCCATACCAGACTACTCCCTGTGTGGACATTCACCAAACACTGTGTGGGCCCCAACATGCCATGCTGTGTTTCCCCCAAACATAGTTACCACCATTACCCTGCTTGGGTGCTGATTTTCAACTCTGAGTCACTGCAAACCTCCACTCTCCACTGAAGGCATGGATGCCTTCTCACTCTTTCTCATCTAATGACTTTAGGACTGAATTGCCCCTGGAGTGAATGGGAAAGGAGAAAGGAAATGAGCAGCCATTTGATATCTGAGCTCCTCTGTTTATTGTATAGGTTGTTCCTTCAGAATTTGTATCATTTTCTTAATTTCTTTTAAATACTTTTTAATTTTAGTTTACTGTTTTCAAATTCTCTGGGGCTACATTTGTTATTTGTTTTCATTAGCTCTTAAACATTCATTTTCATTTCTTTTTCTTACATGTCTTTAAATGAGGTTTTATTAAAATCCTTTTTTTGTTTGTTTGTTTCCTCATGTTTAATGAGAGGAGATGTCCTGGATTATTCAAGCACAAAAGGTTCTTGTATGAGAGTAGGCATGAGCCATACCATATGAAAGTAGCTTTACCCACTTCACTGTTCAAGGACTTTCTCCTTTGTGGTTACTGTGAAGTATTCAGAAACAGGGGTGCTTCTCTTGATTCAGAATACTTGCTGCCATTACCTCAGTGTTCTCCAGAGCTCCATGCACTTTGCTTTCCAAAGTAGTACTCTCACAGTTGAACATTATATTTTGCTACTATTATGTCCAAGGCCTCCCTCCTCTAGACCTCTGCCTCCCATACCACTCCTACCTCCCCTTCTATAAAGTGTTTTTCCCCCTAAGGTCTCTGGTATTTGCACCCTGTTCAATTTGGATTCTGCTCCTGAAAGTTTTTCTCCAGAGTCTCTAGACCTACTAAGAGCACATCTTTATTGAATATTTCTGAGACTCTCAAGGGTATAAACTACTTCTTGTTGTCTTTTTGCAGGATATTTTCAAGTTCTGCTGGTTGTCCTCAGATTCTATCACTTACCACCCTTCTTAGTGCTGGGCCCTCTCTTTTTGGTAATCAGAGTCTAATGGCAATTTCATGGCTTGCAAGGTCCATCCAATTTCATTTTCTTTTCACCACTACAGCTTCACAGCTTCACAGATCAAGTTCCGGATCTTGCTACTATCACCTGATTTGGCTTTGCCATCCATTTTCCAGGGTCACAGGGATTCCTTGATACCTGCTTTATTAAAGATATCACCCATAGTTGATTTTTTGTTTGTTTGTCGCTGTCCTGTGCTCATTTTATCCTTTCATTATCATATGTTTTTATTTAAATACCAGTTAGTTAACATACAGTATATTAGTGTCAGGTGTACATTATAGTGATTCAACCCTTCCATACAACACCCAGTACTCATCACAAGTGTACTCATTAATCCCCATCACCTATTTAACCCATCCCCCACCCACTTCCCTTCTGGTAACCATCAGTTTGTTCTCTATAGTTAAGAGTCTGCTTCTGGCTTGCCTCTTTCTCTTTTTTCCACCTTTGCTCATTTGTTTAGTTTCTTAAATTCCACATGAGTGAAATCATATGGTATCTGTCTTTTCTCTGACTTACTCTTCTTAGCATAATGCTGTCTAGCTCCATCCATGTCATTGCAAATGGAAAGAGTTTATTCTTTTTTATGACTAACATTTCATTATATCTATATAGATATATATCTATATATAGATTATAGGTATAGATACACACACACACACACACACACACCACATCTTTTTTTATCCATTCATCAGTCAATGGACACTTGGGCTGTTTCCATAATTTGCCTATTATAGATAATCTTCTATAAACATAGGAGTACATGTATGCCTTTGAATTAGTATTTTTGTATTATTTGGGTAAATACCTAGTAGTGCAATTTCTGGATCATAGAATAGTTCTATTTTTCACTTTTTGAGGAAGCTTCATAGTATCTTCCACAGTGCCTGTACCCGTTTGCATTTCTATCAACAGTGTGAGAAGTTTCCTTTTTCTCCACATCCTTCCCAAGATCTGTTTTTTCTTGTGTTGTTGATTTTAGCCATTCTGACAGGTGTGAAGTGATATCTCATTGAAGTTTTGATTTGTATTTCCTGATGATCAGTGATCTTGAGGATGTTTTCATGAGTCTGTTGGCCATCTATATGTCTTCTTTGGAAAAATGTCTATTCATATCTTTGGCCCATTTTTAAAATTCCTTTTTTTTTGGTGTTTAATTTTATAAGTTCTTTATATATTCTGGATAATAACCCTTTATCAAGTATGTCATTTGCAAATATTTTCTCCCATTCCATAGGTTGCCTTTTAGTTTTGTTGATTGTTTCTTTTGCTGTGCAGAAGCTTTCTGTTTTGATGTAGTCCTCATTGTTTATTTTTGCTTTTATTTCCTTTGCTTCAGGAGACACATCTAGAAAGAAGTTACTATGGCCATTGTCAAAGGGGTTACTGCCTGTGTTCTTTAGGATTTTTATGGTTTCAGGTCTCACATTTACATCTTTGATCCATTTTGAGTTTATTTTTGTGTTTTGTGTAAGAAAACGGTCCAGTTTCATTCTTTTGCATGTTGCTGTCCAGTTTCCCCAACACCATTTGTTGAAGAGACTGTCTTTTGTCCATTGGATAATCTTTCTTGCTTTGTTGAAAATTAATTGACCATGTGGTTGTGGGTTCATTTCTGGATTTTCTATTCTGTTCTCTTGATTTATGTGCCTGTTTTTGTGCCAGTACCATACTGTTTTTGTCACTACAGTTTGGTAATATAACTTGAAGTCTGGAATTGTGATACCTCCACCTTTGCTTTTCTTGTTCATGAATGACATATGAGACCAGATGGACTTAATAGATATATTTAGAACATTCCACCCTAAAACAGCAGAATACACATTCCTTTCAAATGAACAGGGAACAGTCTTCAGAATAGATTACATATATGATCACAAAACAGGCCTCAATAAATACAAAAAGATTTAAATCATACCATGCAACTTTTGTGACCACAATGCTATGAAACTAGAAGTCCACCACAAGAAAAATATTGGAAAGACCACAAATACATGGAAATTAAACAATATCCTACTAAACAATGAATGGGTCAACCAGGAAATCAAAGAAGAAATAAAAACAAATACATGGAAACAAATGAAAATTAAAACACAATGGCCCAAATCCTGTGGGATGCAGCAAAAACAGTTTTGAGAGGGGAGTATATAGCAATACAGGCCTACCTCAAGAAGCAAGTAAAATCTCAAATAAACAACCTACCCTTATATCTAAAAGAGAACAACAAACGAAGCCTAAAGCCAGCAGAAGGAAGGAAATAATAAATATTACAACAGAAATAACTGGTATGGAAACTAAACA
Organism: Panthera leo; assembly: GCF_018350215.1. NCBI lineage: Eukaryota > Metazoa > Chordata > Mammalia > Carnivora > Felidae > Panthera > Panthera leo. The sequence continues at coordinate 119,403,740 of NC_056685.1, read as the reverse complement.
AATAATAGATCGATGAAACCAGGAGCTGGTTCTTTGAACAAATTAATTAAATTGATAAACCTCCAGTCAAATTTATCAAAAAGGAAAGAGAAAGGACCCAAATAAATAAGTCACAAATGAGAGAGGAAAAATAACAACCAACATCACAGATTTTCTATTAATATTAGCGCTCAAATCCCTGGAAATGGAGAAATTTTTTATATTCTAAAGAGGAATAAAATGACCCAATAGACAAAAGTTATGATTTATAATATAAGAAAAAAATCACTCATTTTCCATTATTTGTTTTTATCTTAACATGAAATTTGGGATTTTATTGCTATTCAGGTATTAATATGGGTGATAAAGATCAGGGGCAAAAATGGGTAAAAAGAAATTGAACTACTTACTATTTGATACTTTTTCTGACATTTCTTTGAAATGCTAATGATGCTTTGAGTAACTATCAGATTGAAATTCACACATATTTAGTTCTGTACCTTGGCATGAAATATACACTTATCAACAGAGAAGTGTGAAATTAAATAGGACAAGTTATGAAAACAGTTTAATCTATATACTCTGCCTCAATTACATCTAAATAAATAGTAAGAAAATGCAAAAATCCTCTCCAAAGTATATTTTAAAAATACACAAGCATAAACAAAGAAGTAAATCCCATATATTTACCATGTCAAAATAACAATCTTTACTGAGTGTTTAATATAATCACTACTACTACATTTATTTGTAAAAATGAAATCCTTTAGATTAAAAATTGTTGAAATAACATAAACATACATTTAATGTGTTCTATGCCATTGGCATACTTCTACTATTTTAATAAGTCTTCACAACACTTATAGGTGTACACAATTACTATCTTTGCAGATATGAAAATATAAACACTGCATTGTCAGAATGTATTTTGAATAGTGTATTAATTCTTCTTTGAAAACTGGGTTACAGGCTGAATCATTTATCTATCATTGAATATCAAACCACTCCAAAACTTAATGGCTTAAACTAACAGCCATTTATTTAGCTCATGATTCTAGTGGGTATTTTCTTCTGGTCTGGGTCAGCCTCAGCTAATCTTGGCTGGGTCAATAGGCATACTGGCCTAAGATTGGTTAGTCATGGATGACCTCACTCAAATGTCTGGAAGTAGGCTTACTGTTGTCTAAAATGACAGAAATGGCTGGTGTATTAACCATGCCTTTTTATTTTGGGTGTGTTTTGTTTTGTTTTGGTTTTGGTTTTGATTCTTTGACATCTTGGGACCTTTCTGACCCTGGAGGAACTGCCCTTCCCAAGTTTAGCTAAATCTTAGAGATAGTCAACATGGCCTTCATATGCAAACCAAACAATCCACAGCCATATCCCCACCCCCCACTATCTTTATTATGCTCTCATGCTCTGGGGCACTTTTCACACCAGGACCAGAGGACTAGGGACAGTTCCTATGCTCTAGAAGCTGCTGAAATGATTCAAACTAGCCACTCCTAAACCTGTACCCTGTTTCTCCCACTCCTTCATATAGAAATCACAATAAAGGCTCTTGCTCACCTTTTCCCCAGCTCATTCTGCCTCCTAACCAACCCTGGTGTTTCCCCTGTCCTCCTCCTCTTGGGATCTATAACAATTTATCTTTTCAATGGCAATTGTCTCCTGATCTGTTAGCCTCATCAAACTTGGAAAATAATAAAACCTACAATTTCAAATAGCTGAGCATTGTATTTCATCATCCATCAGACAAGTCTGGGCTTATTCACATGGCAGCAAGTTTGCAAGAGCAGCAAGAGAACAAGCCCTAATGCACAAGTGCTTTTCAAGTCTCTGCTTATATTATATGTACAATTGCTCCATTGGCCAAAGCAAGGTATGTGTCCCTACCCAGAGTCAGGTGGGAGGAAAGGATACAGTGTAGGGTGTGGCTTTGGGAGCCTTTGCAGATTTGGGCCATGCCATCAGTCTACCAAATACGCATTTCATGAGGTTTTATGTCAACTTCTCATTCTCTTTGATTTGAGTAATCCTTAGAGTTTGGCCACTGAAATAAGCAAGTTGCCTTTTGACAACTCTTAGCAAAGATGTTACCAACTATCATGATGCTAAGAACTATTATTCAAAATACAAAGCTTATATGCTAATAACTAAATTTTCTTTTACTTAGGAAAGTCACTGCTTATCACTAGAGGACTTGGACAGTATAAAGCATTTTGGGGTTGTGATTATCGTCATTTTTGTGAAACCAGAGAGGGGATGATAACCTAATAATAATATTCACAGAAAACTTTAAATAATATTATGCCCCTAAAACTCTTATTTATCATGAATATGGTCAAAAACCTCTTGACTGAGATTTAAAGAACCTTTTTTCCCACAATAGGCTGATTATTTTCAATTTTCTTTTCATAATCACACCCTTTAGCCTTCTTCAGCAAGTTTCAAATTAAATTCTAAACTTCCTTATTTCTGAATTCCTCCTTCCTTTCACATTGTTTACCCATTACTGTCATCCAAACCAACCTGTTATGTTGTAAAGGACTATGGATCCAAGTAGCGTAGGAAGAAAAAGAAAATACATTGGAACAGAATGCCAAGTTTTATTTCCTCTTGGTATTATCTTGCTTCATGGTGGTGAAAAAAACCTTTTTTAGTCCACTTATCCAAATTCCAGGAACAGTCATAAACAGAAGAAAACAAGTCCCCTCCCACAAAGGGTTTACTTGCTTGTCTTTGAAATGTAGATTGTTCTTTTATCTGAATGGTAATTTATTTTCCAGGCCATTGGATATGGGAATCTGCTAGATCTTAGTTTGAATCACAGCTTAACTGTTTACTAGCTAGAAACTTCAGGAACTTAAGTTGCCTAAGTGTTCATTTTTACTTCCAAAAAATGGATATAATAGGCCATAAACTCAAGCCTTTAGAGAGAGTTCAGAGGTGCCTTAACTCACTCTCCATTCACTGTTCTACCTCAGGAAGGGTCTCAGTCGTGAGGGAAGGACAGGAGTTATCAAGGGTATAGTGTTGTTACACTGGAAAGGGATGCAGTTTTTGTGGGAAGACAGAGTGAGTATTATAGCATTGGGTGGGCACAGAGTATTCCTCCTTTAGACTGTTATCTCTTGGACCTCTCTTCCTAGCACTCCTCTCTTCCATCTCAAGATATTGTTGTGATAGGTTGGAGCAGGGGGACATGGTCTGTTTGGAAAAGCCCAGCAGGAAAGAGGGTTAGGTCCAGGGATATTCAAGGCCAGGAGCAAACCTGCCTCATCAGATCGTAGGGATAGAACAGTATAGGGATTGGGGCCAAACTACCATAAAGTTGATTTGTATGAGGCATCCTCTGGGCAATATCTATTGAAACTTAATTATGGTTGCCAATTTGTTTAAATATATAAATGCAATATTCTGGTTATATCTCTATCAGATACTCATGATTATTATTAATCATTTCACAGAATTGTTATACAGATCAAATGAGATCTTGTAAATATAATCCCTAAGTCAGTGCCTAGTAAATAGCACATACCTGTTAAATGTTACTTATTAATTTATGAAAACTTTGGTGTTTGGGATTTATAATACTAACCAACTTCTTTAAAGTGTAAGTCAGCAAGTCAGCTTTGGATTTGTTGTTATTATCTAGCACATTGGCTATTTTTGACTCTTTCACAAGATTGGGTTATGGGCTTATCAGGTAATTTAACTTTTGATTGTGGTACATATTTAGCTATATGAATTAAAATGACCAATCAAAAAGGCATATTGACTTCCTTTGCTAAGTTATTTGGCCAGGGTTTTACACACTATATCTTTAAAAGACAAATTAGGTCATAAAAAAGCATGGTATATTTTAAGTCCCAGAGAACATTTATGTTTTATCTTTAAAAAATTACAAAGCAATAAATTCTTCTTTTTTCTTTTCTGCATTACATTTTCAAAGATCTGAAGAAATTAAAAAATAACTGATGCTATTTCAGAGAAGAAAGAAAAAGATGGCTTTGTGTTAATAACTCAACACCAGTTTATTTTAAAAGCGTCTGGCTTTTTAGTGATATTATGGATTACGTTGTTTGCTTATGTTAAGCCTGAACAAATCCTTTTTGTCTAAATTGTAATTTATAGAATTATTCTTAATATTATACTTAAAGTGATACTATTAATTTTATTTACTTTAAATAACTTCTAATTATGTTTCTTTTCAAGATTTTGTTTCTGAATTTATTTTCTGGAAGAAGGGCAAAGGGATATCATTATGTATGATCTTGATTTACCTGCCTGATGTCCTCCTACTGCACAATGATTCGTTTATTGTGAGGGTTTAGACACGGGAATTTTTTCAAATTAAGAAAACCCAGTTTTAGTATTCAATATAAAATATATGCTCTGGGGACAAGGAAGAACAGTATGCAATTACTCAATTAATACTCAATTCATATCTTTGAAATATATCCAAAGGTATGTCAGGAATATCTGGTTCACACACACACACACACACACACACACACACACACACGCACACACACACGAATTCGCTTTATACATGGTACTATGGGGTCGTGGGTGTTTCATAGGGTGAAGATATCATTGTGTAGCAGCAAATTAAATGTCTGGATATTGCACAAATTTAAAAGGCACTGCTATTGTATCAGGGTTTTTGGAGTCTTTATAAACAGCCATCCTGAAGCCCTTCTCTTTTGCAGATGACCCTTCTCAACAGGAGGATAGCGATCCTCCAAAAGAATATGATCCTGGGCAATTTGCAGGCCTTCTCCATGGATCCTCTCCAGCCTGTGAGTCCCCTGAAAATCCATTTCATCTCTATGGGAAAAGAGATGAACGTGAAGAAGGACAAGATGAAGTCAGTTCAGCAAACAGTCCTTTGCCTTTCAAGAAGTCTCCAATAGCAAATAACTCAGAACCTTTGGTAAAGAAAATTAAACCCAAAGTGGTCAGTAGAACAATTTTTCACAAAAAAAGCAACCAACTTGAAAACCATACTATTGTTGGCGCCAGAACAACTAGAAGTGGATCCCGGAATGGAGACCAGTGGATTGTGAACACGGGAGGATTTGTGGAAAGAGCCTGTACCCTGGGGAGAATAAGATCATTGCCAAAAGCCCTGATTGACATGCATTTATCAAAAAATGTCTCTAAATCGGATTCTGATCTCATTGCATACCCTTCAAATGAGAAAACACCAAGAGTTAACTGGAGTGAATCTTCACCTGCTGAACATACTTCTAAAGGGAATTCTGAAAGAACACCATCCTTCACTTCTGAATGGGAAGAAGTAAGACTTATTCTTGTTGTTCTTTATATAAGGCTTTGGAGTCAAAGGAGGTTTGGGGGAAGGGTTTTAAGTTTTAAGTCTTTCAGAGGCAAAAAAAAAAAAAAAAAGAAAGAAAAAAAAATAGCAGATGCATAGAGTTCCAAGTAGAAGGGCAAGGTTCTAGGGGTTATACATGATAATTTTGCAGCTAGTGTAAAAACAAACACAATTCCACACATGTGGAGAAATCTATTGTTTCCATAGAAATTGATATCAAGCAGAAGTAATAACTAGCTATGAGGTGCAAGAGAATGTTCACAGTATGTCCTACCAAGCACTGCAGCTGACAAACTGAGAAGTCTTTGTATTTCTGATGTTCTGTATCATTTTGCTACTTACTAAACTCTTTGTTAGCTCGTCTCCCTTCTTTAAAGTATCTTATATTTTCAGAAGAGCTCCTTATAATCTTAACCTTAATGGTAAACGGAATAGTTCTGGCTCTTCCCCAAGTTCCATACAACAAACCCAAATTACTTAATATTTCCCTTTTACAGCTACCAGAGAGATTAAGGAAAAAGATGTTGAGATCAAGTATCACTAATTTAAACTCTACTTAGGGGAGCCTGGGTGGCTCAGTCGGTTAAGCGTCCGACTTCGGCTCAGGTCATGATCTCACAGTTGGTGATTTCGAGCCCCACATCAGGCTCTGTGCTGACAGCTTAGAGCCTGGAGCCTGCTTCAGATTCTGTGTCTCCCTCTCTCTGACCCTCCCCCGTTCATGCTTTGTCTCTCTCTGTCTCAAAAATAAATACAAACATTTAAAAAAAAATTCAAACTGTACTTAAAGACAAAGTCTTCCATTTTATAGAATTACTCAGAAAGTAAGTGCCCTTGAAAGGTTATGAAATATCATCCTTTGTCCCTAAGGAGGACTACATCATAAAATAATGAAGTTCCTTGCCTTTTCTTGAATTTCTTCAGAGAATGGACCACATTCCCACTTAGCCTTTCACTCTAATGTTTCACATTTTTTTCTCTCAAAAGACTGTGCCAGTTAGATTGGGTTTTGAAGCACAATAGGTCACTCTAGTATTCTGAAACCTGAAACCTAGAGATGTCTGATATTGACATTCTGAATTGAGCTATTTGGGAAAATCACTTAATTTCTCTGCATCTGTTTCAGGGTGAACAAAATAGGGCACTTAAGTAATGCTTATTGCCCTTTCTGAAACCCGCTGTCTTACACAAGTTGCTAGGATGATGAGGAGTGGGATTAAACCATAAATGACTAAAACTTAGTCATATCTGCCTATAAATACTGTCCTACTTGACTGATAGTTTATTCAAGTCTCCCCATTTCTTATATTTATTAATTCTGTGAATAACATCTGAAATCATTTCTGCAATGAAGCAGAATTAATTAACATTGAACTTATCTCTTAGAATTAAGGTGTTTCTACAATTGGATTCTTGTGATTGCATGCCATGCCACAAATTAAGCTTGTGGCTGGTCAAGCCATTTGGTTCCAATGGCCATACCCACAGATGAAACCCACTCTTTCACCAGTCAAAAGACATGCATGCTCTCAGATGGAAAAGGAAGAATGCCTGGCAGAATGAACATCTTCACATGAACTTATCCCTTAGCCCCATCACTTTCTGAGTTTAAAGAATACACAGTTCCTAACTTACGGACCCACGAAGGTCCAAAGTTCATTTTAGGAAATATAAAGAAAAGGCAGTCTGATTTTGAAAGTTTAAGAAAGGGAAGCATAATTTATATTTTTAAAAGCAATTCAAAAATCGTCTGCTTCCTTTTAAACCTTTCTCAGCCAGACTCTTAATTGTGGTATTGCAAAGGTAATAATATCAAGAAAGTATGCTTCTGGAGTTTGGAAATTGTTTTAAAATGTGATGATAAAAGTGAATTGATAATTTATTTATATGGCTTTTGTTTCTCACAGATTGACAAAATAATGAATTCCATAGATGTTGGAATTAACAGTGAACTTGAGGAAATGAATGGTGAGACCACAAGTAAGGAAACCTTTATCTTCTACATTGTAATTAATAAATGTGCTCAAGAACTAGCTAGAAAATGTAGGAATCTTTAGGTAATTCCATGTTTTATTATAATGATAGCATCTACAGATTATTTCCTTACACTCACATCAAACAGCCATGACCTCTAAATATGAGTTGTAAGTGTGATGATTTAGCAACTTGAGAGATTTTTTTCCCCAGGTGCTATGGCAGTTAACATTAATGGAGTTTCAACTTTGTGTAGAGCTAAGTATGGAGCACTTCAAAGTGTTAAAGAGTATGATGACTTAATACACTACGATTTCCCATTCAGTGAAATGTCCCATTCATTCTGGCCAAAGTGATTAACAACTTACCCCCAAGTTACAAGCTCCAGTATGGCAAGAACTAGGTGTTACTTATCTTCATGTATCCCAGAATACCTAGCAGAATGTTTCACAGTTCTGCAATCGCTGTTTAACATATTGCCCTTGCGAAGTATTATTTTCTTCTTTATAACTAAAGCTCAGAGTGGAATTCCATTTGAAACTTTCTTTGAAGACTTTTTCCTTCATACTGATGGATGATGTCAAATACGAGACAGCTAAACCTAAAAATAACAGTCAAATTCATGCTAAAGAATCTACTATTCTGGATAGAGTCAAAAGAACTGGCTTAATTTCTATCCAGCCATTAAGTAGTGGTATAACTGTAGATTATTATACAGGTCTATAAAATTTGGAGTTAAAACAAGTGATTGCTAAGTTCTAGAAGAACTCGTTTAAGTTAGTAGTGATAGTTGATGGTTTTGTAGAGATAATGGGATTAAGATCTGTAAGAGAGAAGTCCAGATATAGCATAGGATAAACAGCTATGGGATTTTGTAGCCCTTTGGTCACCAGGGCCTTTTAAACAGTACCCCTAGTGACTCTTAAGCACAAGAAAGTTGGAAAATGGCTCTCTTATGATGCACTGGGCCTGGGTGGATAAATAGCAACATTGAAATTTGGGGTTGCAGCCACTGAAAGGAATATTCAGGCCTAGATGAACACCTTACTCATTTCTTCTATGCTGGGACAGGCAAGAAATTATTCCAATATGGCTGGACCCCATGTTAATTAAGTGATAATTGTTTAAAAGTTTGGACAGTTTTTTTCTGAAATGCATATTTGTTTTAGATTTTAAAAACAGAAAAATTATGAAAAACATAACAAAATTATGTGCATATGTCTAATGACACAAATATGACATTAGCTCTGGGATAGCATGTATAGCCAGATCTCTCACACAGAAAGGCTGATAAACATTGAGGATTTTTCTAGTATCCAAAGAACTAGCCTAGGAATATATGTTGCCGCATAGTTCTTTCAGACATGGTTACAAAATAATTTGAAGAAAGTATAGGAATACAGATTTTTAATTGATATGAAGTTAAGAATTTATTTTTTTTTACCAATAGGAAATTCCCTGATACTGAGAATGTTCAGGCAGAGACATAGTGCTTCTGTATTGGAAGATTTAGGTGACATTGAACATTAATGCTCTAAAATTCTTCAAATAGATAGTATTAGAATTATAAAAAAAAAAAACATGATTATAATGAAAGATTAATGCTATAATAAGGGTAAGCGTTAATTAAAAATGCCACTCAGGCAAAGCTGCCTTTTAAGGGTACTTTAGTAGTAAACAAATCCACAGATTATTACCCCTAACTCTCCTCTTTCTACTGTTCATACCACCATCCTACACCCTGCCTTTATTTATTATTTTTCTACAGTGATAATGAAAATGAAAGTAGAGACTTAGTCCTCAAAGATTCATTACTATTAACAAAGACTGGTTCTGTATGTGCCTTAATTTTTGCCTTTTAATTACATATTAATTATACACTAAGTGATTGTACCATGTGGCATTCCAGTTGTCCTTTAGGTCATTTGTGAATTACAACTTTACTGGGCTGCAGGCTTTTCCCTCTTGAGGCTAGATAGAACTAGAGAGGTGACAACCCCATGAAAATACATTCCATGACTATGTACTGGGTTACCAAGTGTAGTCAGGGAATCACATGGTGAAACAAAAAAATCAAACAAATGTGAATTCAATTTTTTTAAGATTTTTTTAAATTTTATTTTTGAGAGAGAGAGAGAGAGAGCATGAATAGGGAAGGGGCAGAGAGAGAAGGGTACAGAATCTGAAGCAGGTTCCAGGCTCTGAACCGTCAGCACAGAGCCCAACACAGGGCTCAAACTCATGGACTGTGAGATCATGACCTGAGCGAAGTCAGTGGCTCAACTGATTGAGCCCACCCAGGAGCTCCTGATAGACATGAATTCAAATCTCAGTTCTGCTGTTTACCAAGTGTTTGATCTTAGGCAACTCATTCAGTTTCCCCATTAACAGAAATTAAGATATTAATATAGGAAAATTGTAGAGATGTGTGTAATGGCATATAGGTAGAGTCTGACACATGTAGATATGCATTATATTTCAGCTCCCCACCTTGCCCTACCATGAGAGAGATGTGGTGTTTGACACTGTGGACATATCAAGATAAACACACGTTACCCTTCCTTTAAGAACTTCATGATGTCAGCTAGTTTCATAGTCTTTGTGGTTAATTTCCTGTCCTCCCTGGAATAGTGGTGTGTCACTTGTTTTACAGGTAGTAAGAAGCCCAACAGTCAATTGGTACCAGAGAAGAGTAATTACTAAAAGAGATTATAAAACTCCATGGTACCCTGGAAAAGAAAAGAGAAAAATCTAGACTTGATTTAATTACTTTTATGAAATCTGGATGTTCTCTATTTTCTTGACAATGGGGAAGAGATTTGCAATGAAATTAACAGGAGGTATATTTAGAATAAGTGAGAGGAAATACTACTTTACTTAGTGTGTGTTGTCAGTGTCTAGATTTTGCTTTGGAAGGCAACTGAACCAAGCCTGACTTTAACAGAGCTGCACAACTTTATGAGTTTTGTGACATTTGTGGCTAAAAACCTCAGAAGATGATTGGGAGAATAAAATCAGAAGCAGTGATGTATCAAAGATGAGCATTACATTTTCCATGCTCTTTCCTATTTTGTTTCAATGTTTTTGTTTGCCCTCCCCACCACCTGCACATTTGCAATTTCAGGTATTTTGTAAACAAAATTTTTATTGGACCAGTAAGAGATTTGGAACACTTTCATCTTCACGCCTAAAAATAGGAACCAGATCAAAGTTTGAGCAGGCTCTGTGAATCATCAACTAGTTCCACTCATAGAAAACCATTTCCTCTTTTTTTTTTTATTTCCTCAGAAATTTTATAGTAGTTTGAAACCTATCTGACAACTCCAGCTATCCAGGACTAAGATAGAAATAACAGTAAATAAAATTTACTCAATCTATGTTTTGTCAGTCTTTTAGATTCTCATTCATAATAATATTAATAGACAATTTTCATGAACATAACTTCTGATTTCCCACTTGAAATCAGATTCAAATGCCAAAGAAATTGGCATTGGCAGTAGGATTCAATTATATTGAATATCTCATATTGTATAGAACATCATGTTCTTTGGTGATGCTGGATACATGATGTGATGATAGTTCATTCTACATCATCACATACTCATGCATATAAGATTTTCTCAGAGAGCCAGTTTTGAAGGTGGACTCAGTTTCAGATCCCAGAGTTGCAATTCACTTACTCTGTGACCTATTTGATCTCAGGTTCCTCCCTTGTAAATTCAGATTTTTAACAACCACTTCATAAGACCTCTGCAAGATTAAATTATGTACTTGTACTACTATAGCCTAGAGCATAGCAGGTGGTCAACAAATGTAATTCTCTTGCCTTCTTATCCAAGTATGCATGACTTATCTTTCTAACTAGAATGTATACTACACGAGGAGATACTTAGGAACCCTTGCTTGTCTTTTTGATCAGTAAAGATTTTAGTTCAAATGTAATTGCTCGTATTCTAAGCTGCTTTCATGAGTCTTTCTTAAAGTTTTATTTCTTAACCATTGTCCTTGGTTAAGTGCAAGGAAGCACTTTCAATTTAGGAAATTTACCATTTTCATTGTAACTACCCCAAAATTGTCACACTTGCTAAGAATCATGTTGATGATCTTCTTCACGAGATTAAGGAAAATATAAGTAAAATTGGAGACAATAATGGACTCCATAGGATTTGCTGATCATTACACATGTACAGCAAATATTCAAAGTAATTGCGCAGATTTTACAATACAGGAGTGACAAATCATCTTATCAACACCCTCCTATTTCTAAATTGGCTTTAATGATCTCCTGCCACACTAAGCAGACTACAGGTATACTTACTGCATTGGAATCATCTCAAGTACATGAATATAGAAAGTAGCAGTTAGCAAAGAGGTGTTTTTCTTGAGGCTGGGATTTTTTTTTCTTATACTTAAGGTTAAATTATATTCAAAGAGAAAAATTCTAGAGTCTTAGCTTTTAAAAACCTACTTTCGCCAAGATATGAATTCCATCTAGATTTTAATTATAAATGAAAGCTATTAAAATGAATTTGTAAAAGATTTTAGCATCAAATACACTGTCTATATTGGATAGATGAATCATAATTCTGAAGCTATTTTCTGGAGTTCATAGCTCTGAAAACCGTCACTAACATTAATCTGCAACTTCACTTTCTAAGCTTTTGCTCCTCTTCATCCAAGAGTCTGAGGGCCAAGTTACAGTTCAGAGTCCCTCATAGCTATAGAGACCCTCCATGGAGAGTTTCTAGAAATTTAGGAACTCACTGAGGCAGAATAAGTGTTCTCTCTACTCCTGATCTAAGCTCCACCGTAGCTCTAGTCTGCAAGAACAGAGAGTGCTCACATGGCCCTTTCCCCAAAGAGGGTCTTTTCTGGGTGGTTAGGGCATAGGTCTCTACAGCCCCAGAAGCTGCTCTTCCATGATGTTTTGGTTGTTCTCAGACCCTTGATATTTGCTCACATAACTCTAGATAAGCATCAGGTGCAGCTGATAGCTGTTCTTCTGCTGTGGTTGTTGATGGGAATATAATTTCTTAAACTCTAGGAGAACACTTTTTTAAAAAAGTATTTACGATTTTCCAGAGTTCTCCTATTAGAGAAATGACAAAGAGGAAAGAAGAATCCCTTCTTAGTGTGTATCAGATACTGTGCACTTTTCTCCTGTGAACATTTTTCATTCAATTCTCAAGATAACTAGGTGAGGTATTATTATACCCATTTGACAGATGAAGAAAAGCTCAGAAAAAGTAACTAACATGTCCAAGTCAACTGCTTCAAAAAGTAAGTTTGCTTCTTCCTGAAATCCATAATCCTTTCAATGAAGTATGCTACCTACACAGAACAATGGAAGCCAGTCCTTTGCTTCTTTCTCTTTAGCTAAAATTATGCTCATATGCACTAAAGGGAGCACTGAAGCGAGGGTATTTAAGTGTAGAATTAACCACTTCCTCTTAGCAAAGCCTAACTATTGGTATATGGAAAGCTTCAGCTCCACCCCCAAAGCCCTCCCAATGTACACGTGATGTGGTCATATTTAAATGAACCACAGCTCCAAATATCTCCTATGTCCCAAAGTGAATGTATAAATGCTGATAATGACCTGGGCTTTACTTATTTTCAGAGGAAGATTTTTCCTTGCCTCCAGCAATATTCCTTTTCCCATGAACTGTTAAATTGCACATTAAAAACCTCTCTGTGAGAAGCTCTGCAATGGGCAAAATTTATTTTTGATTTTTATTTCTTTTTGCAGCACTATTTTTAATAGAACCAACTGGGGAAGGTGGGTAGTAGAATACGTTAGCATAGAAGCACCCTATTTTGTCCAAATTAAGAGAACTTATTTTTATTATGTTTTATATAACACTTCACTAGCTTTTTTCCAGATAGATTAAATCTACGAAATCCCTTAATAATAGAATAGCTATGTAAAAATGTGAATTACAGTAATCATTAGGCTAGCATGAGTTAATCTTTATCAAGAGACAGTATTTAATCAACAAAACAATTGTATTCTTAGCAAAGTAGACACTAAAATTTACTTAACACTATTCATTCTGAATAGTCATTAAAAACTAAAATAACCTACATAATATAGATTTTGATCGATAGAATATGGCTGAGATTTTCTGTTTTTCAAAATTCAAATAATATTCAACTGTGAAATTAGGTTTCTCTGAATTATGAAATAGTTGAGTATTATTCTGTGGCCTAATATTTACCTGTGATATATCAGTAGTTAGAACTGGTACATTGTTTTCAATTCGACAAAATATTTAACCTTCTAGAAGAGACCTAGATAAGTGAGCAAGTACAATCTTTCAGTTTCACTGAAATATTTGCCATAACCTCTTTCGTATATGATCAACCAACATTTGCTCCCACACTTCCCATAATGATGAGCTCACCACTTCCAGAGAAAATATATCCTATCCCTGGGAAGCTCAAATTGTTAAAAACTTTATTTTTTGAGTAAGAAATATGTCACCTACGTAGACATAAGTTTGAATATGCACCCTAACAATCACTAGTATTGTGACTTTTGGAAATCATCTCATCAGCCTAAACATCATTTCTTCATACAGAAAATAACTGTAACAAATAATATCTACCTTCCCTCAGCATCATTGGAAAAATCTAATTAGTTACTACATGAGAATGTAGTTAGCTAAATTTCTAGTACATAGTATACTGTAATAGATGACATCTCCCCTCTTTGATTTCTCTTCTCTCTTCTATCTATATTCTCTTAACTTTTTTCCTAAGAAACAAAGGGTGGATAATGGCCCATTATTTCTAATACGTAGAAGTATCTTTAAGATATGGATGATATTTTTGATAGGCTATACTTCTTTCACATTCACCATAAAGCTAGAAAAAGGCTGCAAAAAGTCTTCATTGTAAGACACTTTAAAAATACTAGTTAAGGGGTGACTGGGTGGCTTAGTCAGTTAAGCATTGGACTTTTAATTTTGGGTTAGGTTATGATCTCATGGTTTATGAGTTTGAGCCCCACATTGAGCTCCATGCGGACAGTACAGAGCCTGTTTGGGATTCTTTCTCTCTCTCTCTCTCTCACTCTCTCTCTCTCTTCTCTTCCCCTGCTTGTGTGCTCTGTCAAAATAAACTTTAAATAAATATTTAAATAAATAAACTAGTTGAACAATTTCTATATAAATATCAGTGCATTTTGCAAAGTCTACCATTAACAACCTCATACTGGTAAAAGAGTAGGAGGCATAGGGAAGGAAAAATTCTTATTCTATCCTTCAAGGTCTTCCAACTGGACTAAGAATTAAATTTACATGAGACAGATTAACAGGAGGAGAAAAATATCAAAGTTTTATTATGTGCATATGGAGGCCCCAAAATGAAATGGAGACCTAAGGCAGACAGTTTTTATACTTCTTAGACAGAGACAATAAATTTGTGAGGAATTGACAAAAGATAAAGAAAACAGATGTTTGAGAGCTTTAATTAGTAAGGGATTCTAAGCAGCATTTCGGCTGAGGGGTTGATTAGTAAAAAAGTAACAAGGTTTGTTTCTACAGTTTTTCTTGGCTTTAAAGTTCCTATCTCTGGTGACGAAGATATGTTTTTATTTCTTCATACAGTGAGGGGTACCTTCCATGTGGGAGATTTATTTCTTGCTCTCAGGGGTACAGGGGATGGTCTGAGTGTTTTTGTACTGGCTGTTTCCCAAGTAGTTTCAATTCAAAATAATCAGTATGCCATTGTGGCACATTTTAGGTAGCCTGCCCTTAGCCTTTACAGAGGTAAAAATAATTAAGAGTAATCTGCAATATATAGCTAATAGATATTCATAAATTATGGATCATCATTATTGGGGTTTTTTTGTTTTTTAGAATTGACTCAACTTTATTTATTTATTTTTTTTCAATATATGAAATTTATTGTCAGATTGGTTTCCATACAACACCCAGTGCTCATCCCAAAAGGTGCCCTCCTCAATACCCATCACCCACCCTCCCCTCCCTCCCACCCCCCGTTAACCCTCAGTTTGTTCTCAATTTTTAAGAGTCTCTTATGCTTTGGTTCTCTCCCACTCTAACCTCTTTTTTTTTTTTTCCTTCCCCTCCTCTATGGGTTTCTGTTAAGTTTCTCAGGATCCACATAAGAGTGAAAACATATGGTATCTGTCTTTCTCTGTATGGCTTATTTCACTTAGCATCACATTCTCCAGTTCCATCCACGTGGCTACAAAGGGCCATATTTCATTCTTTCTCATTGCTATGTAGTACTCCATTGTGTATATAAACCACAATTTCTTTATCCATTCATCAGTTGATGGCCATTTAGGCTCTTTCCATAATTTGGCTATTGTTGAAAGTGCTGCTATAAACATTGGGGTACAAGTGCCCCTATGCATCAGTACTCCTGTATCCCTTGGGTAAATTCCTAGCAGTGCTATTGCTGGGTCATAGGGTAGGTCTATTTTTAATTTTCTGAGGAACCTCCAGACTGTTTTCCAGAGTGGCTGCACCAATTTGCATTCCCACCAACAGTGCAAGAGGGTTCCCGTTTCTCCACATCCTCTCCAGCATCTATAGTCTCCTGATTTGTTCATTTTGGCCACACTGACTGGCGTGAGGTGATATCTGAGTGTGGTTTTGATTTGTATTTCCCTGATGAGGAGCGACGTTGAGCATCTTTTCATGTGCCTGTTGGCCATCCGGATGTCTTCTTTAGAGAAGTGTCTATTCATGTTTTCTGCCCATTTCTTCACTGGGTTATTTGTTTCTCGGGTGTGGAGTTTGGTGAGCTCTTTATAGATTTTGGATGCTAGCCCTTTGTCCGATATGTCATTTGCAAATATCTTTTCCCATTCCGTTGGTTGCCTTTTAGTTTTGTTGGTTGTTTCCTTTGCTGTGCAGAAGCTTTTTATCTTCATAAGGTCCCAGTAATTCATTTTTTCTTTTAATTCCCTTGCCTTTGGGGATGTGTCAAGTAAGAGATTGCTACGGCTGAGGTCAGAGAGGTCTTTTCCTGCTTTCTCCTCTAGGGTTTTGATGGTTTCCTGTCTCACATTCAGGTCCTGTATCCATTTTGAGTTTATTTTTGTGAATGGTGTGAGAAAGTGGTCTAGTTTCAACCTTCTGCATGTTGCTGTCCAGTTCTCCCAGCACCATTTGTTAAAGAGACTGTCTTTTTCCATTGGATGTTCTTTTCTGCTTTGTCAAAGATGAGTTGGCCATACGTTTGTGGGTCTAGTTCTGGGGTTTCTATTCTATTCCATTGGTCTATGTGTCTGTTTTTGTGATCATCAAGACATCGTTATTGTTTTTAAATACAAATTTGTCTTGCTAAAATAGAATGAATTAAGTGATAAACATGGGTCACTTACCCATGAAAAAAACTTTGTATTTTATACTAGTTGTTTCTATGATACACTATTATGATAATATAAGGCTTCTCATTTACTTGTGTTTTGATACTCAAGTGTAATCTTCTAGAGAATTAGGAAATGAAATGTTTTATAAATTTAAGAACAATGGTACCCAACAATATCACTTACAGAAATGTATCCTAAGGAAGCAATAGGACAAGAGCAAAATAAGTGTATATAAAGATGTTCATTTCAACACAGTTTATGATGCTTCAAAAAGTAGAATCAAACCAAATGATCATTTATAGAAAATTTATAAAATGAGTTACTGTAATTCCCTATGATGAAATTTTAAATATCTAGTTAAAAATGACATTGTATCTGTATCTATTACCATGGAAATACGGTCATAACTTATTATTAAGTGAAAAGAATAGATAAAAAAGTAAATTATAATCCCATCTTTGAATACACATTCATGAAAAAGATCTGGAGGCTGTATGCAAAAAGTTAACTAGGGATATCTCTGGGTAAACTTAATCAGTGATTATGATCTTTTCTCCTAAATTTTCTGAAATTTTTACAGTGAATATACATTACTTTTATTTTTGTAAAATAAAAAGTTATATGTCAATTTAGCAAATATATACAATCATAAGCAAATTATCAATGTAATAATTAAAGATTTGCCAAGTGAATACTATTAATGAATACATGATTAAGTCTTTTTTATCAGTTTTGAGTTAAAATAAGTGTGTTTCAGTGGCTTTCAGAGAAGGGATCCATTCATTTAATTTATTTTTTAAGTGATGGCAAAATCTTTTAACTATACAAATTTTTAACATATTCATAACCCAACCCCTGATCAAAATTATTGTTTTATGTCCATTGTCAGTCTGTGTGCATATTCTAGTGAGACTCTAGTCCTTGTCTATGTGCACACTCCATTTCCACATATTAATAATAATTTTATAGATAGAATTTTACAATCCTCATTTTCACATATCATTTCACAAAATTCTATTTTCTCACATTTTTTTTTCCCACTCCTTGCTTTATCCCTCCTGTGAATATCCAATATTAGCATGGTATATATGCTTCTACTCTTTTCTCCAATTCCATGCAATCACAAACAGATAAATGATAGGTAGGTAGGTATGTAGGTAGATGATAGATAGATAGATAGATAGATAGATAGATAGATGTCGCTTGTGTTTTAAAAACAAATCACACTTTATACATTTCTCTGCAACCTATTATTCTCATTCAACAATAAATCATAGCTTTACCTTACTTTTATAATCAGTGAAGTAAATAACCTGTGAAATAAAATTGTACTCATGAATTTCACCCTGAGAGGAAGAAAGCTCTGATTGGTTTGCTATTCCAACCTCTGCACTAACTTGTTCTGTGACTTGGAAAACAACACCTCAAAATGAGCCTCAGTTTCCTCATTTGAAAATTAAAATGTAAGACTAGATCTTTTCCAACTCAATAATTCCATGACTCATACTTTCATCTTCTGTTTTAATGGGTTGTGCTTTGGCAGAATGTCCTTCTTTAAAGCTTTCCACTTCTTAATTTCTTAAGGACAAATGGCCAATAAATCTCAAGTATGTGTATTTCAACTAGGTTCTTCTAAGAATGTTGCCAGATCCTCATTTTACACTGCTTTTTAAATATAATAATATAATAAATGCATAATTCAATTGATATAGGTGTGTAAGATATTTAAGTTCTTTGTTTTTATAAGCAAAAGTGATTTTCTCCTAAGCATCTCAGCTCTTTAAAAAAAAAAAAAACTTCTGCTGATTTGAAAGAGACTTAAATGACTAGCTGAACTCATGTGCACATTAGCTATGTGAATTGGAATAAATGCAGAATTTCTGATACTATACTTTGCCTGCTTCTTGAATCCACTAAGCTTCTTATAAGAATTTTTATGGCCAAAAAAAGTAGTTAGCATTTCAATAGTGTATACTTTTCATTAGGTTGCAGATACTGACCAAGTGCTCACAATGGCCTATTTCTTACCCAATGACTTGGCCTAGCCCGACTATAGTTGATCGTCTCTCTTTTCCACAGGATGCTGAACTTTGGCTTGCCCCCAAATCTAAGCAAGCACTAAAATGCAGGACATCTTCCCTTAAAAGTCCGTTCAGAATCAGCTGACAGCAGGGAAAAACATTTCCTATTTTACCACACTGTTCATGCTGTTTGCTCAGCTTCACCTGCTTGCTCCATTTCCCCTCGAAGTTCCTATAGTCCTGCTTTATCCCTCCCTATGAAAGAAAAGGCCTTGCAGCACCTGGGTGGCTCAGTCAGTTTAGCGTCTAACTCTTGATTGCAGCTCAGGTCACGATCTCAAGGTTTGTGAATTCAAGCCCTGTGTTGAGCCTGGCATCCGGCTCTGTGCTGACAGCGTGGAGACTGCTTGAGATTCTCTCTGTCTCCCTCTCTTTCTGCCCCTCCCCTGCTTTCCGCTCAAAATAAATAAATAAATAAACTTTAAAAAAAAGCTGTTTTCTGTTTGATTTTGAGATGCCTGAAGTCCTGAGGGAGGAACATTCTCCGTATTATAATAATCTTCTTATGTCTCCACTTGCCTAAGTCTGGATTTGTTCTTATTTGACAGCACTAAAAATTTCATAGGTCTTTCTGGTTCACCTTTTACCTTCTCAACCAGTTTTCTTTTCACCTGTCAGTGTTAATCACACCATAAATGGTGTCCCCCCAGTGTTGATCCTCAAAGACTGTATACTAAATGATATTCTCTGTGTAGCCATTGTTTTGAAAAATGGGTGCATGCTTATATGTGGTTATGTGTGTATGACATGTGGATTATACCTGCAATAATCATAATCATGTATGTGACATAATTATATATGTGAGATATATACAGATTGATTTCTGTATCCATTTGTGATACAATTCTATATCAGTCTTCTAAGAAAATTCCACCATTATCTCTTATATCATACCAAATGTTTATAGTCATAAAATGAAAGTGAAATACTAAAGCTTTTTTTAAAATTTATTTTGAGAGAGAGACAGAAAGAGTGAGTGGGGGAGGGGAAGAGAAAGAGGGAGTGAGAGAATCCCAAGCAGGCTCTGCAACACAGGGCTTGAATTCACAAACCATGAGATCATGACCTGAGCTGAAACTGAGAGTAGGATGACTAGCCAATGAGCCACCCAGGTGCCCCTAATAAAAGTGTAACATACAATACCAAATACCTTATCACTGTTGCTGACATATGAAATGCTCATTATAGTGACATTGAGCCTTTATTATAAAAATAAAGGAAATATTTTCTTTTTTTTAAAGACTGAAAAGTATTTCATTTTAGGTATATACCACATTTTCTTTATCCATTGATCCATTGATGGGCATTTAGGTTGTTTTCATATCTTGGCTATTGTGAATAATGCTGCAATGAACATGGGAGTACAGACATCTCTTTGAGATCCTGATTTCAATTCTTTTAGATAAATACCCAGAAGTGGGATCGCTGGATCACATGGTAGTTCTATTTTTAATTTTTTGAGGAACCTCCATACTGTTTTTCACAGCACCTGCACCACTTTACATTCCCACCAATAGTATACAAAGGTTCCATTTTCTCCACCTCCTCACCACACTTGTTATCTTTTTTTTTTAATTTTTTTTTCAACATTTCTTTATTTGAGAGAGACAGAATGAGTGGGGGAGAGGCAGAGAGAGAGGTAGACACAGAATTTGATGCAGGCCCCAGACTCTGAGCTGTCAGCACAGAGCCTGATGAGGAGCTCTAACCCATGGACCACAAGATGATGACCTGAGCTGAAGTCAGATGCTTAAGGACAGAGCCACCCAGGCACCCTTTTTTCTTTTTTTCTTTTTCTTCCTTTCTTTCTTTCTTTCTTTCTTTCTTTCTTTCTTTCTTTCTTCCTTCCTTCCTTCCTTCCTTCCTTCCTTCCTTCCTCCCCTCCTCCCTTCCTTCCTTCCTTCCTTCCTTCCTTCCTTTTCTTTCTTTCTTTCTTTCTTTCTTTCTTTCTCTCTTTCTTTTTGATAATAGCAATCCTAACAAGTGTGAGGTCATACTTGATTATAGTTTTGATTTGCATTTTCCCAATAAGTGATCTTGAGCATCTTTTTATATACCTCTTTTCCTACAGGACATTATGCTAAGTGAAATAAGCCAGTCACAGAAGGACAAATACTGCATGATTCCACTTACATCATGTCTTAGTCCATTCAGGCCACTCTAATAGAATACCGTAGACTGGATGGCTTATAAACAATTTATTTCTCACAGTTGTGGAGGCTGGGAAGTCCAAGATCAAGGAGTCAACAAATTCGGTGCCTGGTGAGAGCCCACTTCCTATGACATGCAGGGGTCTTTTCACTGTGTCCTCACATGGCAAAAGGGGGCAAGGGAGCTCTCCTCGTGTCTCTTATAAGGGCACTAGTCCCATTCATGAGGGCTCACTTCCCAAAGGTTCCACCTCCAAATACCATCACATTAGGGACTCGACTTCAACATATGAATTTTGGAGGTCACAAATATTCAGTCTATAGCATATGAAGTATATGAAACAGTCAAACTCATAGAAACAAAGGTTAGAATGGTGCTTGCCAGGAGCTTGGGGGAGGGCGACTAGGGAGTTTCTATTCAACAGGTATAAATTTTCATTTTGCAAAGTGCATAAGTTCTAGAGATCTGCTGTGCAACATTGTGCCCTATAGTTAGCAGTACTGCATTGTGCATTTAAAAATTTGTTAAGAGGGCATAGATCTCATATTAAATGTTCTTACCACAATAAAAAACAAAAACAAAGAATACAGGAGAGAAAACAGGACTCTATTACCCCGTGCATTCACAACAAAAATGTCTTCTGTGTGAACTTCTCAAGCATTTAAATAAACCATTTGCACCTGGCATACTTTTGTTACTTTTTTTTCAATGGAATAAGTGCACATATTCTTGCTGGTATTACTTCAGAGTGGGACTCTGTATATTTATACTCTGTCTATCTTCAAAAAAGACTTGAGAAGGCTTATAAAAAAAGATATAATTACAGTAAAATAAGATTGCATTAAAGCAATGGTAAAAGATATGAACCAGATAGTTTAAAAGAAAAATTTTAGATGAGAGAAAAAGGAAAGAAAATATTCCAGAAAACCTAAGGAGAATGACTGCAACTAAGTATACAACATGGCTCTAAGCTTCTTAGCAGCCAAGACAAAAGTGGGATACAGAGCAGTCCTTATGAGAGAAATATTATTAAAGTATATAGAGAAAGGAATTCTCCTAGCTTGAAATTCTGGAAGGAAATTCCCCCAAGGGTCATTTTATAAAAGATAGATAGCTAGATTAGGAACAATCCTATCATTAGGGAAAGGAGGTGTATTCTATCTGTGACTTATACTGCAGTGATAAGGTAGTACCTCTGTGAAGACCTTTCTATGGGGGATTTTTAGCTTTCTCCATGACATAAACAAGCACTAGTTCTAAAATATCAATGTTGTTTTCCTTACTCTTTCAAAAAAGGCCCTCTTTATTTAACCTGTTATGTGGGCCAATGACTTGAGTACCAGGATTTCAGAGGTACTTAATAAAATTACCTCACTAAAATGTCACATGACAGACTGGGAGGCTATTAATTGTATGTGGAAGAATGTGAAATACAGTGTCAGAAAATGTAAGTTAGGGTCACAGCCCCATTTCTTACTGGCTGCATGACCTTGGACAAGTTACTTCATCATTTGAAGCCTTCATTTCCTTATTCTTTACAATGAGAATAGTAGATTTCTTACCTCTTATTCTGATTAAGTGAGATAATTTGCATGAAAGCACTTATAAACTGCAAAGGTCTGTTAGTTATTATTATTTTACCTTTCCAGAAGTCTCCTTGCCTTTAAATTAGCGGTCACTGGGTTTTTCTCTCCAAGCAATTGAATGCAGTTAATAAGCACTCACGGGGTGCCTGGGTGGCTGAGTTGGTTAAGCCTCCGACTTTGGCTCAGGTCATGATCTCATGAGTTCGAGCCCCCACGTGGGGCCCTGTACTGACAGGTCAGAGCCTGGAGCCTGCTTCAGATTCTGTGTCTCCATCTCTGTCTCTCTCTCTGCCCCTCCCCTGCTTGCACGCTCTCTCTCTCTCTCTCTCAAAAATAAATAAACATTAAAAAAAATTTATAAGCACTCAATAAAATAGTTGCTTTGTATTCATGCATAGACCATTCACTCTCTGGAAGACTTCTAAAACCAAAACAAAACAAAACAAAAAAACACGAAAAAAACAAAAATAGACTTTTTTTCTTGAAGAAGTAACCAGTAAAATAGATTTTCTATTTCATTTTTATATATGAAAGAAAAATTTGTTTACTCTATGAACAAAACAAATAAGGCCATTTTCTCCACTAATAGGAACAGAGAGGATTTCCAGGAGAATGAACAAAGACCAAGTGTGCATGCACACGTACACTTACGGCGTAATTCTTAGGTTGGACTGTGGTTCAATTTGTAGTACAATCTCTCCTCAACAAATTTGATAAAGTAGACCACAAATTATTTTCAAAAGATTATGCTAACGACTGACTGGTTGTATGTATAGTCTGGAGCTCAGAGAGCCTGACAGCAAACAGGCAACTCTGCTGCTGTCACAGTCATCCAGACCCCAGGGAAAGTGACAGCCTAGACATAAGTAATAGCTATAGGAAAAGAGAAAGGGGAGTCTGAGAGATGTCTGTTTTTTACTGATATTTAACCCTTTCTGAGTCACCAGTTGCTTGGTCTCCTGGAAACTATACGGCCTCTTGCAGGAAAAATGCAAATATACTTTAAAAGAAAATAATTTCCAATCCCTCTTACATACATATGTGAACGTATGTATAGATGTGTGTGTGCACACACACATATCCGTCTTGAGAAAAGAAAAATGCTTGCGGGCAAAGGAAATGCAAGCATTAATGAAGAATTATCAATTTCTAAAAGATTTTTCACATTCCTGAGAGTACTCCAAACCCTGGCTTTCTGGAGTTGAAAGTTTTCATACCTATGATTAGTGCTAAAAATATCACCAAAGTCTCTCAGAGAACCATGTAGAGTCTCTGTTCCATTTGGGAAGATCTGACCATGAAATCAACAATAGTTCATATCTTAAATAAACATCAGCCAGAGGAGATTTGGAAAGGGATTAAATGAAACATTTCAAATTATGAGATGTCAAATAAGAGAGTTTTAGTGTGTGTAGGTGTGGGATATCTAATACAAGTTGAAGATACATTTTATTTGCTCACATATTCTTGAATCAAATGTAATTTTGTGCACATTTTTCAATACAGTGATACACAGGGCATGGGGATATGCCAGGCTGACCCTGTGTGCTAACAATGATTTCTATTTCTATAAACCTATGTGTCTCTTATATCTTGAATTTCTTTATTGGCCACATATATTTTCAGCTTTATGATTCTAGACTGGAGAAAACTAAAAATGTTCATCATTTTTTACCTTGATTTTTTTTTTAATGCTGAGAAATTTTCTCCATATTTTTATTTGATTTTTATAGTAGGTAATGTATTTTATTCATGATTTATAAATAATAAAGCATAAATGATTGTACAATATTCAGTGAAGAAAATCTCTTTACAGCATCTGTTAACTTGATGGGGTTTTGGGGTGATAGTGGGGATTCGGAGCCAATGGGGCCAACAGGGCTAGCTGTTGTTAAGAAAACGTCATTTATTACTGTTTAGTAAAACTTCAGTCATGAGACCCTTCAGAAGTATATCAGGGGCCATATGCCTAGAGTATAATTGCCAACATATATTTGGGGGCTACAGATAAAGGAGGTTTGCAGAGGAATTTTTATGTGTTTTAGGAGCCCCATAGGATCCTGGAGGGTCAGAAGAATGTTAGGCCAAGATACCCTTTTGCCCCTAGCAAGGTGTCATCATCAAGGTGGCTGGGCTTCTAGAGGAAGGTCACTCCGCCAGTTTCAAGGACTTGTCAATGGGCTGTAGGCAGTAAGAGAATTTAATTTTTCATTTGCCTTTGTTTCCCACATCACCATGGCAAGCACTTAAACCCCCTTACATCTTGATGGGGGTGATATTAGGGCTTTAAGAAACAGAGTCTATAGGTTTCTGGAGATTAGGCTATGGATAAGATTGCCTTTTTCATGCAGTTTACTAAGTTATCCATAAACTGAAGGAGACTCCTGTCCTGCTTGGCTATGATCTCTGTCAATCATTTGTTTTCTTTCCTATCTTTCCTCCTGGGCAGCCAGGAGTGTCCAAGGAATATCACACATATCACACCTGGGGTGGGGGTGGAGAGTGCTGTTAGCCTGTACGTTGAGCTCAGCTTACCTTATGCTCCCCCATCAACCTCAGATTCCCATTTCTCCTCTTCATATGCAACCACAGTGTCAGATATATCCTTTCAGGGATATTTGATCAAAAGTACAAGCAAATAAGAATATATCTTCTTTTTCCCCTTTACTTCTCCCTTTTAAGCTATTTAACAGGTAGTACCATACTCTACACACTGTTCTTCATCTTGCTTTTTTAACTTATTAATTTAAATTAATGGAGATCTTTCCATAACAGCACAGAGAGCACTTCCTGGTATTTAAATGTGTGAATGTACTATAATTTATTTCACTATCTCCCATATTGCTTCTGGTATGTTGCTATTATAAACAATGCTGTAATGAGTAGCCTTGTTTATGTTTTACATGTGCAGCCATATATCTGATGTATATTTTCCCAAAAGTTAAATTACTATTCAAGGTACATGTATGCTTGTCCTTTTGATAAGTAATTGCCAAATTGCCCTCCTTAGGGGTTATAATTATTTACCCCATCACTGCCAATATATGGAAAAGTCTTATGTCCTGACCAATACAACATGTTTTCAAACTTTTGGACCTTTGTTTATCTGACAGGTAAAAAATACTATCTCTGTGCCATTTCTTATGTTATGAGTGAAGTTGAGCTTCTTTTCATGTGCTTAAGTTCCATTTGTATTTACATTTCTCTCTGAACCACCTGTTCATATCCTTTGCCCATTTGGGGAATATTATTGGACTATTTTTATTGATTTGAAGTTCTTTATCATTAGGCATATAGCCCTGTGTATATGATATGAGTTACAATGATCTTTCCCCAATTTTGCATTTATCTTGTGACTTAACTTATGGTGATTTTGCCATGCAAAGTTTTTAAATTGTTTTATAGTTGATTTAAATCAAGACTTTTTAAAATTGGCAATTTCAAAGCTTTGTGTTATTATTAGAAAGGCTTCCCTTACCCCCGCATTGTATAAGAATCTTCCTGTAGTTTCTTCTAGTACTTTTATCATTTTGTTTTTTCTAAATTTGCTCTGTATGTAATTTTTTCTTATAGATGATGTACAGATCAAACTTTATTTTTACAGATGACTGCCAGATTGCTTCTACATCAATTAAAGAATTAATAGTCCATGTGGGCTCACTGATTTGAGATGCATAGTTATTGTGTATGCTTGATGTCCAATGATACTTTGGTTTTTATCTACTTTCTATTGTGTTCCCCACATGTACCTGTATCTATCCATATGTCAACACCACAGTGTTTAATTATTTACACTTTATAATGTATGTTAGTATCTGTTTTTAGAGTGCGTGTGTTTTCCTACCTAGTAAACTCATGATGACATTCCAATACTTTTTAAGTGTTTGAACACCACCTGATAGGGTTTTTGAGTGGTTGGGGTCTGGAGCTGATAGCTAAGAAAGAATCTTGAGGCGTCTTCAGTGCAAAAAAGGTGATTTTGTTAAAGCACAGGGACAGGACCTGTGGGCAAAAGGAGCTGTCCAGGGATTGTGAGGAGTAACTGATTATATACTTGGGAGAAGGGGGAGGTAAAGGCAAGGGGAAGTTTCCAAAGGGGCTTTCATATGCTAAAGAAGACTCACAGGATCCTGGAGGCTGAGCTATTGTCAAGCTAAGGTTGTTTTTCCCTCTAGCAAAGCATTAACATTAAGACTGGAGGGAGTTCCTAGAGGAATATTTTACTCTGCTTATCTCAAGTATTTGTCAATGGGCTTCAGGTTATAGGGAAATTTAATTTTATCTGACATTTTATTCTGCCTTTGTGTCCCATTTCACCATGCACCACCTCTCTGTTTCTTTAAGGTGTAAACATGTCTAGTTTATCCTCGAAGGGCAGGTAAATGACCCCAGTTCTGCAGACCCAGACATTAGCCAGAATTGTCTTTCTAGCTGACAGCTATGCTCAAAGATTGACTTCTTAGAGAGAAGCTTTCTAAGTAGGAGTAAGATCCCAGCACATGTGTCGGGTCTTTAGAGACTGAGATGGCTGGTCTTCACCTGAAGCTTTAAAAAAAAAAACAAAACAAAAAAACAAGGCATCCCCTGTCATGTTTAGAGGAATCATTCTGTGTACTTTCTCACAAAAGTACTTTGGGCCTTTCTCTGGTCTTCTCAAAGCCCAGCCAAACTCTGAAACGAGCATATATTGTGACTTCTCTGTAATAACTATAGTTGATTTTCTGCTTAAATCTGAGCCGCAGTCTTCACTCTCTACAAATTTTAAATTGTTTTATAGTTGATTTAAATCAAGACTTTTTAAAATTGGCAATTTCAAAGCTTTGTGTTATTATTAGAAAGACTTCCCTTACCCCCGCATTATATAAGAATCTTCCTGTAGTTTCTTCTAGTACTTTTATCATTTTGTTTTTTCTAAATTTGCTCTGTATGTAATTTTTTCTTATAGATGGTGTACAGATCAAACTTTATTTTTACAGATGACTGCCAAATTGCTTCTACATCAATTAAAGAATTAATAGTCCATGTGGGCTATTCATACTCCCTTACTTTATACTCCCTTACTTTAAAGCAAAATCTTGGTTATTTGTTTGTTTGTTTGTTTGTCCATTTGTTTGTTTGTTGCCTGGCAGGGAGGACAAAAGGCTTCTTTTATCCTTCATTTCCACTTTTATATTGTCACCATTCCTTATGCCTAGAAACATTTGTTTCATGGTTGAATTCTACCTGTTGAAGGTAGTATCAAAGAAAAATTGCACTGAATGGAGTTAAACAGTCAAGGAAGACTTTATTAAAGACTATTGCAATAGGAGAAAGAATAAATTTAACTCCTGAAACAAAGGTGGGAGAGATTTTTACTGCTGGGATGAGCTAGTGGAAAAGTAGGACAGTTATGGGGAAAGGTCGGTCAATGTAATTAGGCCATCTGTGTTTGCTAATTGATGATTATTGAAATTAACTCCTACCCTCCCACAAGCCTGGGAGATAGGGGCAATATCATTCTGATGACTGCATTTCACAGGGATCTCTTTGAGGCACTTGGGAAAGACTTGCCTTGGTTGTAAAACCAGCAAGAAACTGGGAGAAGATTTACAGCTCACAGAAGCAGAGAAATAATTTATAATTGTAAATTTTCTGAAGTAAGCACTCTAAGAAAAGGGAGGTTAGGGGCCTATGGTGAGGAAGAAATCTGTCTAAAGTTTAGTCAAGCTAAGGGGACATTAACCCACAGTGAATCTATTCACTAAGTAACTCATTCTGCCTGTAACTCTCAGACCTCTAATGGAGATTCACCCTCTTGTTTGAGAGAATCATCTATATTTGTCAACCAAGCTGAGTTAGAAGAATCACATTGCTAAGTATAGTGGTTTCGTGTGATTTCATGTTTATGAGCATTTACATACATAGGCCAGAAAATGTCTAGGCAGTGCAGATACTCATAGAACCCTTCACATGCTATAGTATTTTGTACCATGTTTCATAAGACTTACTCTTAATTATAAGAGTAGTAATTAATTAACTTTTTAGGAGGCACTTAATATGAGCCAGGCACTGTTGTATGCATCTTACTTATGTTAATTCATATTATCCCCACAGATATTCTATGAAGTAATTATTACTCCTACTTTGCAGACTCTAAAACAGAGGAACAAACATTAAGAAACTTGCCCAAGGTCATTTAAATGGGAACAATGGGACTTAAACCCACTCTTGCTGCAGAACCCAAGATTTTAACTTCTATGTTAAATTGCCTTGCTTTCTAATCTTTCAGGAGTTTTGCCCAGGGGGCTAGGGCCTTATTTTCTTTTAAGAATTGTTCAGGAGTTGATATAATAAGGTAAACACAAAGATCCTGGAGCTTAGCTGGTCTCCAGACTTCTGAGCCTGTGGGCAGCAGGTCAGAACCAGACTATAGAGGCTCCCCAGCCTGAACACCACTGTGGCAACTACTTACCACAGAATCCCTTAATAGTCTGTTGTATGAATTAGGAATCAGATATTTTCCATAAAGCACTGTGAAAGAATTCAATAAAGACAGCTAGGGAAATTAAAATAAGCCATTTTACTCTATAATAATTCAAAGGACTTAGGGAGAAACATCTGTCAAGGTCAGGGAAATAGAAGAATGCTGGGGGAGGAAAGGTGAGAAAAAAGATTTTTTTTTTTTAAAATCCAAAGAGCAGAAGTTAGGAGAGCATCCTTTTTTTTTTTTTTTTTCTGAGCAGCTTTGAAATGTTAATCTTTGCATCCTAGTGTTAATGTGGACCCTAGAGCAGGATGCTGGAGAGTCCCTTCACCTCTCTGAAGTCTGTGTACCTGTGCCAAGATGCAATCATTATAGATTACTTTTTCTTTTTTCTGGTTGAGCCCTCATCTTTGTCCCTTTGTCTTATCACTGGGCTGGGGCAATAATACATAAAGAGGGGAAAATGTAGATTGGATTTTAATTAAAGATCCGTAACTTATCAGATGAGGTATCTTATGCAAGACATTTATCCACTCTGAGTCTTAGTTTCCTCATCTGTATAATGGGGATAACTCTTTTTAGAGTTATAAGGATTGGAGGTAACATCTAAAAAGTGCTACTTATACAATAGTCACTCAACAATTTAGGAAAATTAAGTATGCTTCAGTTTCTTCCAGTCATCTTCAGCTGAAGAGCTCAGAGCAAAGCCAGATAAGATTGAAACTAGGGACAGGTCTATTTTCTAGGGCTATAGAAACAGCTGTCTGTGGACTTTACGGTGGTAGGTGATGAACAAAAAGGATCACACTGGTAAAGAAAAGATAAGACCACTTATGGTTATAGTCAGTATTGAGTCCAATTTATGTTGGATGTCCAAAGAGTGTTAAAGAATCTTAAGAGGAGACAGGAAGCATAATGGAAAATTCAGGTAGTCAGAGCAAACGTAAACCATATTTTGAGCAACAATTTCCATAGGTATTAGGGCCCAGACATAAAGCAGGACTCACGAGGGAGGAGGACTAGCAAATGCAAAGGAACTAGATTTCAAGAAGATTCAGTAGGTCCTCAAAATAGGAGCACAGGAATGTAGATCAAAGGAGCCCCCTTTATAAGAGTGGTACACATGTGTGAAAGTCACACTCGGAGAGCGGAGAATGAGAGGAACAGGACCTTGAAAGTAGGGAGGTTAACATAACTTTTTTGGCTTCTGCAACTGAGAAACCCAACATAACAGTGGCTTAAACAAGATAAAATTTACTTCTCTCTGGGGTGCCTGGGTGGCTCAGTCAGGTGAGCATCTGACTCTTGATTTCAGCTCAGGTCATGATCTCATCATTGTGGGATCAAGTCCTGCATCAGACTTTTCACTGAGCATGGAGCCTGCTTAAGATTCTCTCTCTCTCTCTCCCTCTGCCCCTACCCTGTTCGTGCTCTTTCATTCCCCCCCACCACCTCACAAATAATTTTTTTCAAAGTGTACTTCTCTCACATTAAAGTTGGGCCAGGAGTCTAAGGTGATATGGCAAAAATCATCCAAAACATCAGGGCCCTCATTCTTTCTATCTTGTTGTTCTGCCAACTTTAACACATAGCTTCCATCTTTGACCCAAGATAAGGTCCTCAGCTTTCACCCATTCACTTTGAAATAATGGCAAGAAAAGAGGACTACATTTTCATTTTAAGGATACAACTCAAAGTTGCACACCTCATTTCTCCTGTCATGCTGTTGGCCAGAACTTAGTCACACTGCCACACTAAACTACAAAGGAAGCTAGATGTAGTCTTTGGTTGGGCAGCCATGAGCCCACCAAAAATTCTCTCACTATTAATTAAAATTGCTAAACTTTTTCATGGACACCAAAACAGAATTCCATGGACCTATGATGTTGTGTCAAATCATGCCTTCTTAAAGGTGATAAGTCAGAGCCTTGCCAGACACTATATCTCCACTAGTATTTAGAGGAAACCTACTGGTCTCCTTCAAGACTTGAACTCTACAAAACCTCCTGGACTGTTGTTTTATTCCTATTCTATTAAGTGACAGAAAAATTCATTTCTAACATATACATTACTTTATTGAAACTACAAAATCAACAAAGTAAACTATAGATTTTTTAAAGAAATGTGTATTTTTGACTTCCTAGTAAAAAAAAAAGTTAAAACTAAATGTTTACAAAGTCTTGCAAAATGAAAGAAATGATTTAATAAAGCTTGCAGAATACCAAATGTATTCAGAACACCAAAAGTAAAATTTTAAGAATTCTACTCTGTCAGTGAGAGACCTAGTAACATGCCCAGAGTCCTGGAGCTATTAAAGTGGTAAAACCAGAATTTAAACCCAACCCTATCTAATGCAAAAGTAAAGTTTTTTTCATGTACACTTAAACATTCTTATAAGCTGCATCAGAGAAAAACATCAATTTGTCTATGACACACAGAATTTTATCACTTAGAATTTTTATTCTATATTTATTAAAAGAGCTCTAATATACTTAGACATTTTTTAAAATCATATATCATGTTTGGGCATACATAAAAAGGAAATATAAGCAAGTTAAGTTGCTTCAGATTTTTCTAAAACTTCCTCAGTGTCCAAATATGACTCTTCTGCATAGGTTCAGTTTGACTCAGTCATTAGGGTTCATATTTTCCCATATAATATTGTCCTCTGTGCTACCAAGAGCTTTGGTGATAAAGCATTTCCTAAAATAAACTATAAAAGAACTAAAAACTTGGGCTTTTAAGTTGGCTTTGCAGTTATATAGAGCTAGTCTACCTTTCTCACCCATTCTGCAAATTTTGATGCTGGTGCATTTGATAACTACATAGATAAAGACAATGACAACTATGCTGACTGCTCTTTGCCCAACAATGACTATACAGCTATCAATGTTAAGCCATATTCCAATTACTGAGTGTTCAAATGTTGAAAAGAGAGAAGTGCATCTTAGAATCTATGAGATAATACTTCCATTTGGTTCTTTAACTGTATTCAAGGGGATGCTTTGGTGTTTACAAATAGTTCTGCCTGCTTACTTTAGAGCCTCCCAATCTGTCTCCACACACATATCCCTATGATGGATCTCCTCAAGCCATTTCTTCATAGGTAGTTCAAAGGTAATCTTCATTAGATGGGTCTCGGTGGAATTTTCCCCACAGCCCAATTAGTAAGCCTGACAATAAGGTTTCTACTCTTCCCTGATGCTTTGAGAGTTGCCACAATTGTGACTTACAGTCCTCTGAGATAGACTGAGGGGAGGCAAAAGGGGAATTCAGGGCAGGTGAGTGATATATCACAGAAAGGTTTGAAATAAGCAGTTTGGGCTGAGAGGGTAGCAAAACAAGCTGCTGAAATGACCTGCTGCCAGACTGCCAGAGTCTCCCGGGAGCTCTGCTCTGGGCAGAGAGAAGCAGACACTGAAATGGCGCCACAGCCATCGGAAATCCTATTAGAGGAAGCAGGTCACTGGCAGGCGTAATTTGCCTTTTGTGAAGCTGCAGGAGTGGGAAATGAACCTCAGAGAAGTGATAGGAAAATAGCAGAAACTTCCATAGAACCTGCTGTGCCATTCAAAGATGGAACATGGGGGAAAAGCTAGATTTGAAGCCAGACAGACCTGGGTGGGAATCCCGACTCTGGTGCTCACACTCAGTGAGACTGTGCACCGCAATGCTGATCTTTGAGCACCCTTCATTTGCCTTCTCTAAAAATGAGATAGCCATCATCATCAGTATGTCACCAGGAGAACTAGAGGTGAGAATGGGAAGTGATGTAGCACCAAGTGGGCACTCAGGAAATCCAGCACTTTAATATTATTTAGTGTTACCTGCCTGTAAAAGGGAGTATCAAGGTACCCACGTGCAGCACTAGGCCCTGAAAGCATTGAGGGGAGTCCAGAGCCCTCATTCCTTGAAAACTTGGAATTATCATTGACTTTTGAAAATGATGATTTTGAAAAAAAAAAGAAAGAAAATGATGAGTCTGTGTAAATTTTATATTTGATTTCCAAAGCAGCCATCAATGCAAAGACTACATAAGTAGAAATCTATATTCATTCAACAAACATTTACTGAATGCCCATTATGTGCTAGGCACTGGACTAAGTTCTGAGGACTGAACAAACATGAGCCAGACTAGAAAAAATATAAATGCCATGAGCAAACTAATGCTAGCAGAAGGAGGAAATATTTCTGCCAACGTGCACAGTCAGAGTAGGTTTGTATTGGGGGGCAAGTGAGCTACTAGAATTTGAAGCATAGCAAGGCTTTTAATTTACAAATGAAGAAGACCCTGTACATATAAGGGCATGGAAAAGCATAGAGTAAAACATAGGAGATTGTTGGTTGGCATTTGAAATCATAGGAACAAAAGATGAAAATATAGGTTGGAGCCAAACTGTGGCAAACCTTTCATTCCCAGGCTGCCTTTTTCAGGAGGCAGAGCTAGTACAGTTTCATCATCAGAGCAGTGTTTGTGAAGAATTAATCTGGCAGCAGCATGGAAGAACTGTGGCTGCCCATGTGTGCAAATGCCACATTAGACAAAATCAGTATGCAGAATGGACTTTTTTCTTTTCTGCTTGCTTGTTTTTCCCTGTAGCATGATGCTCTGTATTGTACTTTATGACATATTAGATTGCCTGGGAACTATGGAGAAAGCCAGCACTTTGCCTTAGGTCTTCTTGGGAAGATGCACATTGGGGTGAATATTTTCTTGTCACTTCACCATGAGGTTTAGGGTTTGCCTGGCAGAAAAAAAAAAAACAAAAAACAAAAAACTGTGTGCCTGGGTTGCTAATCCTTCAGGAAAAGATGAATAATAAGGCAGAAGAGCTCCAGGTCTGCTCTGACCCAAGGCAGTAATTCTGCCTCATTACCACTTCAATGGGCCAGTCAACAAAAATTAGCATGGCTTGCCCTCCACTGGATGTAGTCTGTTCCACTTTGTTCTTATGTTTCAGACAGCTAAAGAATCGAAAGATGAGAATGATCAACTAGTAGGCAGAACTGAGGGATCCTTCCTGGTTAAAATAAGATAGTATCTCTCCTTTGAACTGAACTTAATCCAGCAGAGTCATTTCAACCACAAATATTTCTAAGAATTTAACTGTATGCAAAGAATCTTGAAGGGCAGAAGGAATCTAAGAGAACTTTTCTGTTCTCAGGAAGATTAGGGCTTCATTTAGGAAAAAGACTTTTACCCAAGTAACTGATACAAGATAGCGTTTGACAAATTCTCATGGGTTGAACATAATGGAGCTTTAGGAGTTCAGAGGAGCTAAATTTCACTTATTGATGGTGCTCAATACAGAAAGAGGAAATATGGAAGAGATAAAATTTTAAACTGTGACTAGTCATAGGAAGCAGTATAATTGACTTTACAGTCAGAATGACCTGGATACAGCTTTCTGCTAACATTGCTACTAGCAATGTGAGACCGAAAATCATTTAGCTTCTCTATTCCTCATCTATAAAACAGTGATGGCAATCACCTATTTCATAGAATTCATGTGAGCATTTAAATACATAATGCATGTAATGTGCTAACTTAATGAAGAGCTTGGCTTATAGTAAATGGTAAATTAACAATAATAGTTGCAGTGTTATTTTGTTATAGTTATTGGATAAAGTTCCACAAATAAGAGCAATATTTTCTAGAAACTCGAATCATAGACTTATCAACTACTTAAGTGATCCTTGGAAGTCCTGAAGACCCAGATGGTCCTGGGCAACCCAGATACTGGTGGATCTCCTGAAACTAACATGATCTAATATCTTGAGGTTGTCCCCTGCCTACTAGAAGTTTCCACTATTAAACAGCTGTGTAGCCTCAGTCAAATCACACACACAGTCTCTAATGGCTTCAATTACTTCTCTCTTAAAATGAGGAGAAATAGGTCTTTATTTTAGAACCACACAGAACCACAAAGCACACTGAATAACTGAATCATCTTAAGAAAGAAGAATAAAACCAGAGGTATCATGCTCCTTGATTTCCTTTGTACTATACTACAAAGTATAGTAATCAAAACAGTATGGTATTGTCATAAAAACAGAAACACAGATTAATGGAGCAAATAGAGAGTCTAGAAATAAACTCATGCATATATGGTCAATTAATTTAGGACAAAAGAGCCACGAGTATACAATGGGGAAAGAACAGTCTCTTTAATAAATGGTGAAGTGGAAATTGGATACCTACATGCAAAAGAATGAAACTGGACTACTATCATTCAAAAATTAATGGATTAAAGACTTGAATATTAAGACCTGAAACTCCTAGAAGAAAACATAGATACTAAGCAACTTGATATTGGTCTTAATGATATTTTTTTGGATCTGACTCCAAAGGCAAGAGAAGAAAAAGCAAGAATAAACAGATGGGACTACAGCAGACTAAAAAGCTTCTGCATAGCAAAGGAGCCCACCAACAAAATGAAAGGCACACTCCTGAATGGGAGAAGATATTTGCAAATCATATATCCAATAAGAAATTAATATCCAAAATATATAAAGAACTCATATAACTCAATAACAGAAAACAAACTGTTAAAAAAAAATGGGTAGAAGACCTGAATAGACATTTTCCCAAAGAAAACATACAGATGGTCAACATACACATGAAAAGATGCTCAATATCACTAATCATCAGGGAAGTGCAAATCAAAACCACAATGAGTATCACTTCACTCCTGTCAGAATGGCTAGTATCAAAAAGACAAGAAATAACAAGTGTTGGTGAGAATATGGAGAAAAGGGAAACCTTATACACTGTTGGTGGGAATGTAAGTTGGGGCTATTTCCACTATGGAAAACAGTATGGAGTTGCTCAAAAATTAAAAATAGAATTATCATATGATCCAGCAATTTCACTACTATGTATCTACCTGAAGAAGAAACCGCTAATTCAAAAAGATGCATGCACCCCTATGTTCATTGCAGCATTATTTACAATAGCCAAGATATGGAACCAACTTAAGTATCCACTGATAGATGAATGAATAAAGAATATGTGGTATATATACAATGGAATATAATTAAGCCATAAAAACAAATGAAATCTTACTATTTGTGATGACATGGATAGATCTTCAGGGTATTATGCTAAGCAAAATAAAACAGAGAAAGACAAATACTGTGTGACTTTATGTATATGTGGAATCTAAAAACCAAAACAAAACTCAGATTCAGACCCATAGATACAGAGAACAGATCAGTGGTTACCAGAGAGGAGGGAGCTAAGGTGAAGAAGACAAAATCGGTGAAGGGGATCAAGAAGTACAAACTTCCAGTTACAAAATAAGTCATAGGAATGTAATGTATAGCATGGAAAATATAGTCAATAATATTGATTAACTTTGTATGATGACATATGGTAATTTGACATTGTGGTAACGATTTTACAATGTATACAAATGTCAAATCACTATGTTGTACACCTAAAACTCAGATAATATTGTAGGTCACTTACACCTCAAAATTAAAAAGATCAAACACAGTCTCTCAGTACTTCAGTTACTCATCTCTTAAAATGAGGGAACATAGGCCTTAAGATTCATAGGGGAGACTGTTATGGCTGGTTAAAGGCTTTAGAACATCAAACCCATTCCTTTTATTTGATAGATGAGGAAACTAAAGCCAGATAATTTAAGCAATTGGTCTGTGATTTCCTGACTCCTAATTCAGTTTTTTATAAATTATTACTTCAGGGGGTACAACTGAAGGACAGACTTCATCTGTCAAAGTTACCAGCCAGAAAATCCTAATAACCCAAGTTGTAAGCATGATTTAAAATAATAAAATTCTAAAGTCAATCCTCAGTTATAAAAGGTCCCAGGACCATGGATTGTGGAAAATCAAATATTCTTAAAAGAAAAAACAGTGGACATCTAGGAGATTTTTCTTTTTTCTTTCCAGTGGTATTTTATCAGTGAGGAATCATAAACCCATAGAGGTCAGGTAATTTGTCCAGAGTTAACACAGCTAAGAAATTTCAGAGCCACACTTAAACCCAGTTCTTCTGCCTTCTAATCAAGAGTTCTTACCATTTTATCCCTTCCTCTTAGAGCAAGTGATTTTAAAAACAGGAAAAAGATGGTAGCTGTGGAATATGTTTGAGATTTCATTGCCTTGGCAACGGCATATCAAATTCAAGCACTGTGAGTCACCTGGTAATCTAAACCCCTGAAATGTCTTTGCTTTTAGGTTTTAGAAGGGAAAATTGTCAAATACAGGCATACAGCTCACTACAAAGTACTTAAAAGGAAGAGAGGCCAGTAAATGTAGGCACGTGCTTGAGTGATTCTCTGTTGCTATTATATTTATTTAGGGCTTTCAGGTGGCTGAAATCATTGTGTATAAATCTTTTCCCATATAACACAAAACTAAAAGCTTGATCTATGGGAACGCAATGTGGTTTTAGGATGAAGACTACATTTTACTCACCTCAAAATAACTCCCAGTGTTTGCCTCTGAGACCCATTGATTTATGTTATCTCTTGCTCTCTAACAGTTTGGATTTGTCACACTTAGCAAAGTAATTTGGTTTCCTACAGGTTTTATTCTGTTTTATAGAAGCAAGAGAACATTTTTGTGTTTGGTAGCACAAACACATGTCCTCAGAATTTTAGCCAGCATCCTTAGATGGATATGGATTTCTTTTTAGCCATATGCCCCCACCTGAAAGGTTTATGCTTTTAAACACTGATATTACTTGAAAAGTTATGCCCAAGGCATATTGCTTCTTTGTTCCTAGCTAGGAATTGAAATACTTATAAAGCTTACTGAAAATTTACCAGGTCACTGAAATCAGAATTTATATCTCATATAAAGTAACTAAGAGAATTAGATTTATTTATTCAATCAACCATACAGTTTTATTAAGTCACTAATATGTGCTTTGCATTATTCAAAATAATTTGGTGACCCTGGATAGCACAAGATATACTCCTATGGTTGCAATTCTGTTTTACCAGTGTTACTGGGTACTTACATAGTGAAAGAAATCACGTTAATAAGACTCAACACCTGCCTTCAGGATGTTCATAGTCTATCTGGGCAAACACTCTTAAAACAAATTCACAGACATTTTAATATGGCCTGATTAACATTTGGCAGTATGGTAAGTTCTGTGAAAGAGATAAATATAGGCTATGTTCTAGAAGTTTAGAAGCAAGGACCTAAGAGAATTTGAGATCATCAGGTAGGGCTCCCTGAAGGAGAGTAACCTGAGCTCAAGTTTGAGGAAGGAGAGATTTTGCCAGATGCCAAAAGGAAGGGAAAGTTCTCCCAAAAAAGTGACCAGGATAGTTAAAGGTGATTTCCAGAAAATAAGTACTGCTGGAACCACAAAGTGCAAATCAGGTTGGACCCTGATTATGAAGAATTAATGACACTTTGCTTTGCTAAGGAGGTAACACCTACCATTGTAACATTCTCTTCCAACCTGAATGTATAGTACAGGTTTACAGATTACTCAGTTCAAGGTAGTTGTAGTTGTTATATTAGAGGCCTCCACTGAACCATGCCTTTGAGTATTCACATCCCAGTGTGGTTCCCTCACCTTGAAGCTGGGTTGGCCCTAGGATTCTCACCAATAGAATGTGGTAGAATTGATGTGTTCTAGTTCCAAGGCTAAGCCTTAATATGTCTTAGCACTCTTGAGGGCTCTGAGGTGCTCTGTGAAGAAAGCCATCCAACCTGCAGAGAGACAAATGTAGACAGCACACAGGACACATAGAGAAAGAGAAGCCTGAGACCACAGGTAAACACAAGAAGCACAGTGATCCCCAGTGACACTAGCAGCTGAATACATCCACACCAATGACCTCCAGCAAGACCAGTATAAGAACTGCTTGGCTGAGCCTAGCCCATTTGTAACATAATGATGAAATAAAATGTTTATTGTTTTAATCCTATAAGATTTGGGGTTATTTGTTATATAGTAATAGATAACTGAAAACAAAGTGTATTTTAAAAGTCATATAAATACTATACACATTTAGTAGTATGAGAAATGTCTGTGTGCTAGAGAAATTATTACCCTCTCAATTACCATTTTAGTCTACCATTTTGTTAACAACTTAAGAATTTTTACCGGTTAAGGATTCAGTGTAGAATGGATTGCTTCCAAATTGCAAACCAAGAGTGAACTAATTGCCTGATGTTTAAGTACTGAGGTGAGAGTTAATCATCATTTTAGTCACATGTACTTGCTTTATTAACAGAGAGATAGGGCTTTCTATTAAGTAGTCAGTGGGTGCACACATCCAAAGAACTGCGAAGGGATTATAGATGATAAATCACTGAAGTGAGTTCTGCATCACTTCCAGAGGATGAGCAGAAGGGGACTGACAGTGGTCATCTAAACTGACTGTGAGAATTAGGCACTTGTCCAGTCAGATTGTCATTTGATGTATCCAGTTACACTGATAGTCTTAATCACTTTCAAGCAAAGTCAAAGCAGAGAGGGAGCAGAGTAAATCCAAAGAGAGGCTAGGGATTAACAGTCTACTGCCCAGTTGTCATAACTGTGAAGAAATATGCTGACCCTAAATTTATTCAGAATTAGAATTAGAAGAAGCCACTGATAATCTGTTGAGTTCTTACTATGCTATTATTTGTAGTTGAAATTAAAACTTTTTCTTCTATGTTTGGCTCTTAGCAAATGCAGGTACATGGTACATGCATGATTGATATCAGTTGATTTGAGCAAATGAATGAATAATAAATGAATGGATGAATGAAGTTCAAAATTTTACAACCTTCTTATTCCACTCAGCAGTGTTTATTTAACCTTATAGTTCTTAGTAAGTACTTGTTTACTGAGTAATTGGAAATAGCCAGCCAAGTTATTTCCTTCAGATAAAAATTTTGGCATAAACTATAGGTAAAGCCTGCCTATCATCCTCTCTTTATCACAGACTTCATGTGATTTAACTATTCTAAATATTTGTTTTCCTTTGTTGAACCCTTTATTAAAGAAGACTATTTATTACTTGGCTTCTTTTGCAACAAAGGAGAGAGGAGATACACACATGCAGAATTATGCAAATTATGCAAATTTTCTACACACTTGACAGATCACGGAAGTGAAAATACCTAAGTAATGGCATAACACTAAACTAACTTTATTTCTAAGGAGTAGGTCTCTGGGAAATATAATAAATTTATTCAACTTCTCCAGAAGTAAGCTTTCTTTAAAGAACTAAATCAATACTCATTATGATAGCTTGAATAAGAACACAGTATGTTCCTTATTAATCATTTTCAAACACATCCACCTACTAGTGAGTTAAGAGTATTTATTCAGTGCTTATGGGATACTTGACTGTATCTTCAGAGTTCCTAGTTTTTCTTTTCTACAAAAAAATAACATGTTGTAAAGACAGTCTGTCACTCTCATGGATTGTGAATACTTATTCCGGCTCTCTGTGTTCTTTAATCAATAACATCTTATCATATTTAGAATATGATAAAATTTTTATAGTGACCTACAGTACTCCACATGATCTGACTCCCACCTACGTCTCCTATCCATTTCCTACTGTTCTCCCTTTCTTTACTCTGCCCCACAACAAAGGCCTTGTTACTGTCTTCAGACTCACTAAGCTCACTGCCACATTGGGCCCTTAACATGCTGCTCCCAGTTCCTACAACTCTTCCTCCAGGCAGCCCCATCGCTCAACTTACATTCAAATGTCTTCTCAAATGGCACTTTGGGAGAGGCTGTCCCCTTCTAACTTTCTTTGTTAAGCAATAGCCCTTAACATTTTATGGGTCACAGACTCTTTTGAGAATCTGATGAAAGCTAAGAAATCTCAGAAAAATGTGTGATGGCATATAAAATTTTGCATATCATTTTGGGAGCTTTACTGACCACCTGAAGCCTTTTCATATACCTCTTTAGAATCTGTAGATTCAGGATTAAAACCCTAATCTAGAGGTAATACCAATAAATGTTCTGTTGCTACAAAGTTCAAAAACCAGCCCAGAAGAGGAACCAAGTAGCAATTCCCTGAGCTGTTAAGAGTCCTCACTTCTACAGACGTCACTTCTTCACCTGTTTTCTTCTGAGCATTTCCTAGCACCTTCATGCATTCAACAAATGCTTATTGGATGCATGGATGCTTTGGCTTGATGAAGAAAGAAAAAGAACAAAGACTTCTGCCCTT
Source organism: Panthera leo (assembly GCF_018350215.1). Taxonomy (NCBI): domain Eukaryota; kingdom Metazoa; phylum Chordata; class Mammalia; order Carnivora; family Felidae; genus Panthera; species Panthera leo. Next base: position 119,362,643 of record NC_056685.1, on the reverse strand, counting down.
GTGGAGTTTATATTTATTGCCTGATCCTAAGTATTGCCTAGAATCTTCATTCTATTGTAAAATTGTGCCTCTTTTATTCTACAGTGACTTCCCTGAATTTAAACAACCTGAGGAGATAACACTAGGTCTTAGCTATACCCCATTAATTCCTGCTGTCATCCCTGCAGAGGTCAGTAACTTCCCTACCTACATGCAGAACAAGGAAAAAAAATTACTTCTGATAAACACTTATAAAAGTAAAGTACTAATGACATGATGACAAAAAAATAATTATTTGAAACCATTTTGCCATTCCTGCTTAGAAAGACTGAATTCTACTACATAGCTCTACTATTAAATTTCAGGATATTAAAGATAACCACCTAGCCATTCTATTGAAACAGTTTTATAGCAAGGCTACAAAAATTTTCTCATTGACTTGGGAACAATGATTGCAATAAACTTTAGGCTAGGTATTTAGATTCATGTGAAAAAGTTTTTCAGAGTCATAAATATTTTATCTAATTCAAAATTTACTTTATAAGAGGAAACATTTCAACTATAATGTGTTAGCTTCTCAGAACTGAATAAATTAAACTAGAATGCAAGTCTTCTTCTAATGTTTGTGACCCATCTTGCCCTTCTGCAGAAACAGCTCTCTTTAGGACTGAAGTGTTTCATTTAATTCATCATCTTTAGGGCATTAACAAGAATGCATCTGTGTTAACCCAACAACCAAGGGACACTTCTGGTCTGTGCCTGAACCAGTTCACTGCTTTCTGTTTCCACAGTTAGGTCTGTACTGTTCTTCCCTTGACCTTCATCACTCTCTTTCTCCTCCTCCTTCCCCCTCCCTGCCTAAAACATCCTCTCTGATGCTTTAGATGAGATGACATCAAGGCATTTGTTCTGTGATGGTCACACTTAGAGCAGCAATCACAGAGACAGACTGAGTATGTGTCTGTCCACAGACTGTTTAAAATAGGAAAAATAGGATGAGACACAGGAAAATCAGAACTGAAAGTTACCTGCTTTTAGGTAATTTTTTTTAGGATAATAAAAAAGCGCAAAGGGTCTATTTCTCTCCTGAACCTTATCAAGAGAAAGACTGACTGTGTGTCATGCTTTTCTCATTTTCTGCAGTCACATTATGAATCTCACCATCTGTATGAGTCAGGTTTCTCCAGAGAAACAGAACCAGTAGGATATACTCACTATATATATACATATATATGTATATAGTGATGTTTTATATATTCTATATTTATTATTATATATAATATGTAGTATATATAATATACATTCTATATTATCATACATGTACAGTTGACCCTTGAACAACATGGGTTTGAACTACACAGGTCCACAAATATGCAGAGTTTTTTTGATAAATACAATACATTGCTGTAAAGGTATCTTTTCTTTCTTATGATTTTCTTAATAACATTTTATTTTCTGTAGCTTATTTTATTGTAAGAATACTGTTTATAATGCATATAGCATACAGAATACATGTTCATTGGCAAAGTATGTTATCAGTAAAGTTTCCAGTCAACAGTAGGCTATTAGCAGGTGTTTTTTTTTTAATGTTTATTTATTTTTGTGAAAGTGCAAGCCAGGAAGGAACAAAGAGAGGAGGACAGAAGGTTCAAAGTGGGCTCTGCACTGACAGGCTGACAGCAGCAAGCCCGATGTGGGACTTGAACTTACCAACTGCGAGATCATGACCTGAACCAAAGTCACATGATAAACCGACAGCCACCCAGGTGCCCCAGCAGTTAAGTTTTTGAGGAGTCAAAAGTTATATGTGAATTTTTGACTGTCTGGGGGACCAAAACCCTAACCCCCACATTCTTCAAATGCCATATATATATACACATACATACATATGTAGTAGAGTATGTAACATATATAGTGAAATAGGATGGGTGGATGGATAGTTAGATAGATAGGTAGATGATAGATAGATAGATAGATAGATAGATAGATAGATAGATAGATAGTTTATTATAAGGAAAGAATTGACTCACACAATTATGGAGGCTGAGAAGTTCAAGAGCTGTAGTTGACAAACAAGAGACCTAGGAGAGTTGATGTGTAGTTTCCAATATGAGTCCAAAGGCAGCAGATTTGAGGCCCCAAAACAGCCAATGTTTCAGTCTAAATCTGAAGGTCATAAAAGATCTTGAATGTCCCACTCAATAGTCAGGCAGGAGTTCCCTCTTAGACTTTTTGTTTTATTCAAGTCTTGAGTTGATTGGATGAGGTCCACCCACATTAGGAAGGAAAATGTGCTTTATTCAGTCTATTATTAATCCCACCTAGAAACATCCTCAAAGACACACCTAGAATGTTTGGTCTGAGTAATGCCTGGGCACCTTGTGGCCAAGTCAAATTGACACATAAAATTAACCATCACACCATCCAACTTCACATGCTTCAATGGCAGAAAAGAATCTGGAGACAAGGGAAGATGTGATCGGTTCTTGCCACTGACCACTGAGAACTGGCAGTGAAGTGTCAAAGCTGGCACTTTTTTTTTAAGTATAAAATCCAGAAGAAATAGATATGCCCTGTAATCTTTCTTCTGCTCTGAGACCGTTCATTTCAATGGTTTGGAAACCTAAGGCTGGTGATAAAAGGATAATCACATTTTTTTAATCTGTAGGTAACAACATAAGGAAGTGCTTTATGGTGACTTCTGTCTTTATGTTCTCTATTGCAAGTGGTATAGTAGTTGTCTGTTGCTATGTTAACAAACTATCCCAAAACTTAGTGGCTGAAAACAATAGACTTTTATTATCTCTCACAGCTTCTGGAGATCAGGAATTATGGAGCCATTCAGCTGCGTAATTATTGTCCAGGTCTCTCATGAGGTTGCAGTCAAGAAATTGGCTAGGCAAGCAGTCATCTGAGAGTTGGACTGGGGTTGGGAGATCAGCTTCCATACAGCTGCAGTTTGGTTCCAGTTGCTGCTGGGAGGTCTCAGTCCTTCTGTAATTGGCTCCTCCACAAGACTGCTTGAGCATCCTCATGACATGAAGCTCTTGCCCAAGAATGAGCTATTCAACAGCATAGGGTGGAAGCAGGAATGTCATTTATGATCTAGCCCAAGAAGCCCTACATTGTCACTTTGACAAAGTCCTTTTGTCACATAGGTTAGCCCTATTTAGTCTTGGAGGGGAATACCCAAGGCACTGAATTGCAGGAGGCAAGAATCATTTGGGGGCCATCTTGCAGGCTACCTCTACATAAATGTATTGGCCAGATTCTAGGACACAACATTAGATATTATTAATTAATGCCATTAGAGTAAAGACCACATTTCCCAAGTTCATTGATGTATGGATTCTATCCAAAGCTTTGCTACATCAAAAAAGATTAATTATAACCAATTTCTTACCCCTAACTTTATTAGTTCAGCCACTGACATAGGAGGATTGTAGTAAGTAATTAAGACAAAATTTTCTTGTAATAAAAATGTGCCTTCTGTCTTCAATGTATTTGAAAATTTTGCTAGTATTGATTGATTTCCAGCATGTTTATGGTGATGGAAGTTAAATCTAGAATGCTGTCTTAATTTTCTCTTTTTACAATACATTGGACATTTTCCAGTTTCCAACTCTTTTGCATGCCTATGTAAATTTCAAAGTAATCAATGCAGTGACTTTTCATGCATTCTCCAACAGTTATTAAAATTTACTATGTACCCAACATTGTTTGACCTGTAGTATCCATTGAGGCAAGGTTAAAGTCCCTGGCCTAAAAGAAATTTATAGTACCATGGAAGAGATACATCTATTCTAAGACAATTTCAATACAGTATGGTTAATACTGTAGTAGAAGTATGCACAGAGTACTGTGTGGCCATAGGGAAGAAGAACTCATATCTTCCCAGGGGCTGATACTAAAGAAGGCTTCAGAGAGAGGATAACACCTGAGTTATACTTTGAACATTGCTAGAAATTCACCAAATGGACTGGGTTTGGATGAGATGGTTCAGTAGGGAAGACACTTTGCATGAAATGACCAGATATGCAAAAGCAAGAAAGTGATGCAATTCAGGACACACTATTCCAAACTGTAGTGCCTTGGCATATTGAATATTTTAAGCTGAAAGAGTTTGAGAAAACAACAGATCTTCTCCCCTCTCACCTTTCTTCTCTGGAACAAGTCATATACCCTCTGGGTATAAGGAGCATCTTAACCTCTGAAGACAAAGGGATATCAAAAAAAATTCCTAACAAATAGGCCTCACTAAATTTCCCCCAGGTTGCTACAACTACTACATAACCCTTGATCTATCATATTCCTCCACAACGTGCACAGGTCTGTTTCTTTGGGTCTTCATTTCCTTATGAAGGCTCCTGTGTCATATAAAATGTATGTTAGATAAACTTTTATGCCCTTCTCCTGTTAATTTTCACTTTGCCAATTTTCAGACCCTGCCATGGACCCTGAGACAGTCAAAGAAAACTTCTTACTCCTCTACCAAAGCTTGATATAGTATGACCTATGTATTAGTTTTCTATAATGCTATAACAAATTACCATAAACGTGGTAGCTTAAACAATATAAATCTATTCTCTTCCTATTAGGTCCAAAGTCTGACACAATTCTCACTGGGCTAAATCAAAATGTCAGTAGGACTGCATTACTTTCTGGAGGCTCTAGGGAAGACTCCATTTACCTACATTTTCCAGCTTCTAGAGGCCACCCACATTCTCTGTGGCTTGTGGTCCTCTCCCCTCATCTTCAAAGCCAGCAATTGTGGGGCAGATCTTTCCCACACTGACATCTCTTTATTTCTCTGATGTGGGAAAAATTCTCTGCTTTTCAGGACTTCTCAGGACTTCTGTGATTATATTGGGCCAAACTGTATAATCCAGGATAACGTCCCCATCTCAAGATCCTTAACCTTAATCACATCTGCAGCATTCTTTCTGTCCTGTAAGGTAACATATTCAGATTCCAAGGATTAGGGTATAGGTAACTTTGGGGGCCACTATTTTGCCTAGTACAGCCTATTTAGAAAAGAGCCAGAAGTGAAGCATAGATAGACTGTAGAGTTCTTGGGAGTAAATGGCAAAAGATTAGGCTAGAAAAGTAGGCAGCAGCAGCCAGCCCAAGAAAATCCAAGAGTGCTAAGCTAAGGGGACTAAATATTACCTTGTGTAGGAGATATTTATGTTTTCATTTGCCCAGCTTTCCTCACCCCTTTCTCTTACTAATAGAGTCCCTGTTTTCCTTTGTAAAACTTCCCCTTGGGCATACCACATACTGTGGTTTTGATCAGGCTGCCAATCATAGTATATTACCCTCTATCCATGGAATTGCATGTGGAACTCAGGCCTGCCTTCTTGGCCTTTGTGTAGACACAATAAACTAAAGACTTTGCCTTGGATGTCATGGATACTGGGAGAGCAAGTATCTCTCTTGGCTTTGAGGTTGCCAGCTGGGATGATATAAAAGCTTGCAATTATCTGTTGCCTTGCCCTTTCATCCCAGTCACTGAGAGGAAGCTCATCTGCTTGTAAGAGATGCAACTACCTAAGAGACAAACAGAAGGAAAAGATGGAAATCTGATTTAAATTCCTGGACTTGAAACTTTCCTTTTCTTTTCAATGGGTGACTTGCAGCTGAGAGTCCTGAGTAACTTACCTTACATGCTGTGAGAGCTCTAAAAGGGGGAAAGCAATGGAGAGATGTGGCCAGGTTTGCAACGAACAGAATAACTTGTGGTAAAGACAGATAGCCATTAAATCTTCCATGTAGCAGCTGATATGTGGTTCAGTTACAGCAGACAAGCCATGGGAGCAGAGAATTCTAGTATGGGGTAGCCAACAATGTCAAATGTTTCAGAGAACAAAAGCAAAAAGCAACCATATGATTTGGCAAAGTGGTGATTATTGGCATCCTTAACCAGAGTTACTTAAATGGGCTAGTAGGAGTTGAACTGTAGGAGGTTGAGGAGTTAATGCATTAAACAATATTTTTATTGCTATGTTTGATTATAAAAGTAAATAATTTTAAATGTAGAATATCCAACAAATGTATAAATAAAGAAAATAAAAATCACCAATAACCTCATTAGAAATAACCACTGTGGATTTGATCCTTCCCTTCCAGACAGTAATATGATTCTGCATATATTGCTTATTATTATGTTGTTAACAGTTCCTCTTGTCATTAAATATCATTGAAAACATGACATATTGGTTGTGCATTATACCATCGTATGTGGATGGTCAATTCTTTAGATGTCTTTGAGTATATATTACAAAATCATAATAGTAAATTATGTCAGGATAACTTTGTAAAAAGATTGCCCATTTTTGTACCTTCAATTTGTATCCCCCAATCAATGTGCTAGTAACTCTATTTCAAGTTCATCTTTATTTTAAGGAGGATTTTTTGAAATTACCAATTGCATGTGCATCTTACTATCACGAGCAATTGGCTTTCCCTCTCCCTCTACTGAAGGAGCAAAGTATGTCATTTAGCTTTCTTTTGTTCCTGAAATAGTAAAAGAATTCTTTTTTTCTGTTTCCTTTTATGTCTCTTAGATGTGGCATCCTGTTTCCTACTGAGCTTTTTTGACCCAACTCCTACAAGCTTTTGCTATTTCTCTGTGATCTCCTCAGGAATTTGCCCTACATTCTATGGCATTTCCATTTGTGCTTCATCTCCCTGTTAAGTTCTTTCTTAAGTAACTTTTATAATCCTTGCCAATTTTTTCTCATTGCAAATATAACAGATTGTGCTGCTGCTGCACTTTTGGAAATGTTTTGCTTGATCCAGTCAAAAACAGCGTTTTTCGTGTCAACATTTGACACTATGACATTCAGTTATTAGAAGTTCATGTTTAAAATCACCAAAAGGTAGATGCTCAGAAGAGTTTTATATATATGAGGAAACTAATATTGTTTTTATTGTGGTATTAGAGTTCCACAACTTGTCTGACTAAATGCTGTATCTATGAGAAGCATACAATTAATAAAAGCAGGAAAATAGAAAATTATTGGCAAATTACAGGTCATGATTCCACCATTTAATATGTTTCCTTAGCCAACTAGGAATTTGCTAATATAGTAAAGATATTTAAATAAAATGCTTCAATTAAAGCATTTAGGGAACAAAGTATGACATCATTTTATTTCATGCCACTTTTTCCCTAAAAGGTTAAAAATCACATGTTTCAAAGTTTCTCCTATAGTTTTACCAACATGACTTTTTTTAAAGTTTATTTATTTATTTTAAGAGAAAGAGAGTGAGAGAGCATGGGGGAGGGGCAGAGAGAGAGAATCCCAAGTAGGCTGCACACTGTCAATAAGGAGCCTGATGTGAGATGTGAACTGTGAGATCATGACCTGAGCCGAAATCGAGTCAGACGCTTAACCGACTGAGCCACCCAGGCGCCCCTTCAACACAACTGCTTTTGTTTTTTAAGTTAATATATTTATCTTGAGAGGGAGAGAGAGAGTGGGGCAGAGGCAGAGAGATGGGGACAGGGGATCCAAAGTGGGCTCTGTGCTGACAGCAGAGAATCCTGATTGATGCGGGACTTGAAACCATGAACTGTGAGATCATGACCTGAGCCGAAGTCAGACGTCTTCAACCAACTGAGCCACCCATGCGCCCCCAACATGACTTTTTAAAAAGTTTATTTCTGGGAAATTTCAAACATATACAAAAGTAAAGAGAATAATATTATGAACACTCATGTACCCATCACCTAGCTTAAAAGCCTATCCAATACATGACCAATCTTGTTTTCCTCTATACCAACCATTCACTCCCTATAAATACCCAGAATTATTTTGAAGAAAATTTCAGAGATTGTATCATCTTATCTGCTATTACGGTATGTATAACTCTGAAAGAGGACTTAAAATATAACAAAAATACCATTACCACACCTAAAGAAAAATAAAAAAATAATTCCTTAACATAATCCAAGATCCACTTGATGTTTCAAAATCCCCAGTTGTCTCAGTTTATTTTTTAATCTTTGGTTGTTTGAATCAGGTTGCTGAGGATATAAATATATTACAAGTGATTGATAGGTCTCTTAAGACTCTTTTAATATATAAGTTCACACTACATTTCTTTTTATTTTGTTCCTTGGAATTTATTTGTTGATAAATAAAAGGCATCTCTCAACATGAAACTCAATTTTTAAAATAATTGAATCCCTTTAGTTTAAACTAAAGGCAATGCGATAATAAACTGTGTGAAGGAAAGTGTGGAGTCTGTCTTCACTTCTGAAATCCTAGCATCTAGCACACTGATGAGCCATTTGAGGTCATCAGAAAATGGTCTAAACTCATTTCTGTTGAGTGTAAAATTCACTCATTCATTCATTCATTCATTAAACAAATATTTATCAAGGATTTGTTTTATGTTAAACCAAAAATGTATTTCTGTGTTTAAGCAATATAGACATCAGTTTCAAATGTAGCTAAAGTCAGTCTTCAAATGGATATAAGAGATATTTTTATGAATAGATATATTCTGGTTAAACTTATCTTTAAAAATTATTATATCACATACAGAGCCTGAAATAAATAATAAATAGAAAATCTGTCTTCTTACACTGGTTTTCCGGAGATTCACTGGCTGAATAGAGAGAACTTGAAGAAAGTCAGAAGAGTAATTTTTTCATCTACTATGTACTAAGTATCTACAGTTATTATGTACAAGTATTAAACATATTGAAGATATTTATAATTTATTCTAGGTATAAGATAAGCAAAGAGAACCAAAGGAAAAGTAAAATCTGAAGAACTAAGGAAGACATATATGAATTTGATGACAAATTGTCTAAAAGATAAAAGATAGGAAAGAGTAAGGGTTAATTTCAAAGTTTCTACTTTCAATATTAAGAGTGGAGTAGTACATGCAGTTATTATGTAAAGTAACATGTAAAAACCTTACCAAATATTGCACCCCAATCCTGTTTATTATGTTGTGTAATGAAAACAAGTCAGAAAACTTTTTAATGATTTTGAAGAATAGAACTATTAGAATAATTTGGTAATCTTTTATATAATAGTCACTATAATCTGTAGCCATATAATTTAAGCAGATGCAATTTTATACACAGATGGTTTATGTCACACTTTAGTTTGGGTAAAATATATTTAAATACATTTTCCAATTATTTAAAATGTGATATTACAAGCACTCCTTTCTAGCATGCCTTGTGCAGTGGTTAATCTTTTGTTATTGGAAATGAGCCCATTTATATTTGTAAAATGCTAAAGAAAGAAATAATTATGCACCCAACTCTGGTTTTTAGGAACAGATTTTGTAGCTTTAATAATGTATTGAATAGGACTGAACATATCTTCTTGATAATACAAATTTGTTAATTAGAACGAATCATAAATAATTGAATTGATGGGCTGCCAACAGCTTAATGGCCTGGAGAAATAAATAGACTCTCACTAGATAATCTATATATCTTATTGAGTTATTGAACCCCTCCTTCAAAATACTTCAAAGATAGTAGGAAAATCATAGAAGGAAAATTTCAAGCCATTTTAGGATTTTTAACCATAAAATTCCTATCAAAGTCGATGGATGTTCCTCAGAATCACTGAGTACCATCTCAAATGTCTACCGTTGCTACGATCTTGTTATATAACATTCCCTTTGCTCCCAATAGAACATGAGCCAATTTAAAAATGTATAAAATAATTAACATTATCAATATTATCATCATGAGCGACATCTTCTTTGTGATAAAATGTCGGTTTTAGTTCATCATATTCATTTCTTTGAGGCTTAACATACACTATATATTATATAACATATAATATATAATATTAAAAAATAATATATTATTTTTGAGCTATGTTTTTATTACACATTAAAAATTTTTAATTTTTTTATTTGATCATAATTGACACACAATGTTACATTAGTTTTAGGTGTACAATGTAGTGATTCAACTTCTCTGTATGTTATGCTATGCTTACCACAAGTGTAGCTACCATCCATCACCATATAATGCCATTACATTATTGTACATATTTTAAAATGACATAATACCTAGGGTCCTTATGAAGAATCAAAGTCAATGACTTCCTTTTTTCTAAACCGACAGTCTTAGTGATGCTATGATGCATTATGTGTCACTGGTCCCATTCTGTTGCAGTTGTTGACAGGTCACACGTCAGGTCACAACTACATATTAGGCATACTACTTACTACCCCTTCTCTTCTATATGATGGTTTTTATTAAAAATACAGTCACTGTACTTTATATCTACTTAGTACTCTTAAGCTGTTCAATTTATAAAATATGTGTGTATTAAAAAGTGTGTACCAACCACTATGTTGGCTACTATGTAAACACTTTACATGAATTATTTCCATTTAAATGCAAAACAGTGCTGTGATATAGCATGATTTTTAGGCTTCATCTCCAAGAAAAGGAGCCCAAGGCCCAAGATGGCTAAGTAATTTGACTAAGTTCACACAGCTAGTAAGTGGCAGAAGAGATTCAGGTTTGTCTAATTTCATTCTTCCAGTTATTCTCTTATGAAAAATTTTTTTATTAAGGACACACCGTATGGAATGCTTTGCAATAAGTCTTGATGGAATTAGAGAGGTGAAATCTCGGAACCCTGAATCTTAACATGATTACTCTGTTGTCTCCTGGTGTTCCTCCCAGTAATACTTTAATTTTTTTAATTCTTTCTTTTTAATGTTTATTTATTTTGAGAGAGAGCAAGCATAAGCAGGGGAGGGCAGAGAGAGGAGAGACAGAATCCCAAGCAGCCTCCACTCTGTCAGCATAAAGCCTGATGTGAGGCTTGATCTCACGAACCATGAGATCATGACCTGAACCGAAATCAAGAGTTGGACACTTAACCAAGGGAGCCCATCCAGGTACCCCATTATATATTTAATTTTCCATTGACTGTTGCTATTAACTTCCTTTGGGTAATATCAAGGATAAATTTTTCAAATTGTGCTTCATAGATCATTAGCCTCTCAAGGTGCTCTGATAAAAAAGTGGAGAGTAACTTTTGGTTATATGAGGTCTAGAGATATCAGTGCTATATGCCCCTTCTTTGAGATTGATGATGCAAATCAGTATATCAAGGTCTCATAGAAAATCTTATTATTATCTTAACTATATTAAAGAAACCTGTTTAACTTCTTTTCTCCCTGTTTTCCTGATGTTACTTGACCATTGAATCCTCATTTTACATTATTCCTTTTATTATCTCAAACTTTACAAACTTCAACAAACCTTGTGTTAGCCTCTATCCTTGATTCCTTGAAAGAATCATTGTATATGGGTCAGTATCCAAAAATATATAAAGAACTTATCAAATTCAATACCCAAAAAGTAAATAGTCCAGTTAAGAAATGGGCAGAAGAGGGGCGCCTGGGTGGCTCAGTCGGTTAAGCGTCCGACTTCGGCTCAGGTCATGATCTCGCGGTCTGTGGGTTCGAGCCCCACGTCGGGCTCTGTGCTGACAGCTCAGAGCTTGGAACCTGTTTCAGATTCTGTGTCTCCCTCTCTCTGACCCTCCCCCGTTCATGCTCTGTCTCTCTCTGTCTCAAAAATAAATAAACGTTAAAAAAATTAAAAAAAAAAAAAGAAAGAAAGAAATGGGCAGAAGACATGAACAGAACTTTTCAAAGAAAACATCCAGATAGCTAACAGACACATGAAAGGATGCTCAACATCACTCATCATCAGGGAAATACAAATAAAAACCACAATGACATATCACCTTTAGCCTGTCAGAATGGCTAAAATTAACAACACAAGAAACAACAGGTGTTGACAAGAATGCATAAAAAGGGAAACCGTATCACCCTGCTGGTGGGAATACAAACTGGCACAGCAACTCTGGAAAACAGTATGGAGGTTCCTCAAAAAGTTAAAAATAGAACTACCCAACAACCCAGCAATTGCACTATTAGGTATTTACTCAAAGGATACAAAAATACAGATTCGAAGGGGTACATGCACCCCAATGTTTATAGCAACATTATCAACAATAGCCAAACTCTGGGGGGGGGGGGCAAATGTCCATCAACTGATGAATTGATGAAGAAGATGTGGTGTATACACACACACACACACACACACACACACACACACACACACACAGAGGAATATTACTCAACCATCAAAAGGGTGAAATCTTGCCATTTGCAACGATGTGGATGTAGCTAGAATGTATTATGCTAAGTGAGATAAGTCAATCAGAGAAAGACAAATACCATGTGGTTTCATTCATATGTGGAATTTAAGAAACAAAACAGATGAACATATGGGAAAGGGGAAAAAGAGGGAGAAGGAAACAAATTACAAGAGATTCTTGATAGAGAACAAACAGGGTTGATGGAGAGAATTGGGTGACAGATGCGCTAGATGGGTGATAGGTATTAAAGAGGGCACTTGTGATGAGCACTGGACGTAGTGTGTAAGTGATAAATCACTGAATCCTACTCCTGAAACCAATATTGCACTGTATATATATGTGTTTGAATAAAACAAAAATAATGTGCGCTACTTTGTGCAAGGCACTCTATTAGGTACTACTGGGACAAATAGATGATTAAGACATGACTTCCATCATTTAGGTGTTTGAAGTCTGGTGAAAGACATATACATAAATACTACACAGCAACTAAAGTGAAACGTACCGTGTAAGAGGCACAAATAATGTGCTGTGGGAATTTATAGGAAGAAGAAATTATTCCTACTAGAGTATCCCAGAAGGCCTTAGACAAGACATGGAAGGACTTTGAAGGACCAATAGAATAAAACCATGAGGAAATTGGAAATGAGGAGGAGGGTAGCCACAGTATATAACAGGTAGAGAGGATAGCATGAGCAAAATGAGGGGTGCAAGAAGGCATTCTCTTAATATGGATAGAACGGAATATGGATGAAGTTGGGGCAGATTAAGCCCAAATAATGAAGAGACTTGAAAGCCATATAATGATGATAACTCGAATAATAAATGACAATAGTCATAGTTTTAATATGCTAATATTAATGGTAGTTAACATTTATTGAGGATTTGCCATATGCCAAAGACTATTCTAAGTATTATTTAATTTCTCAATAACCCTATAAGGTAAATACTTATTTTTTTAGATTCTTCTAATTTTATAGGCAAGGAAATGGATCTAAAGACAGGTTTTGCTCATAGTCATATAGGAGTTTCCTCTTTACTTCTTAAACTTAGAAAAATTGCCAGAGCTCATATGCTAAGTAAGCTGTTACAAGGCTCTAAACCATCCTCTAATTACAAAAGGCTATTGAAATCAAGGGCAGGAAGAATGTACAGTTCTATCTTAGAATATATACTAAGTTAAAATAGACAATTCTACTGAGATTAGGCATATATTCTTACTAAACCCATTTATTGTGATGACATTTAGTTAATCCAGAACATGCATTTGATTTAGAGGTTCACTGTGGTTGATATAAATGAACAGTACAATGTAAGGTTTATTATATTATTGCTAACCTCTTTTCCTACATTGTCTGTATTTGTTGTGTGTGTGTGTGTGTGTGTGTGTGTGTGTGTGTGTGTGTGTGTATGTGTGTGTTATGATAAAGCATTATTTTTATTATCCTGGTATCAAGTTAGTAATTCAGTATGAATTCAGAGAATCGGGAATGAGTTGAAGAGATATCTGGTTTTGGATCTATAATTGAGCTAGCATTTGGTCTTGACAGGTTTTCATAAACTTTGTGTTCCTACTGTTTTACTCAAAGCACATCTAAAACTACAATGATGCTGTTGTTGTTGTTGTTGTTGTTGTTGTTTTATTGTATGCATGGTCCTAAGTTACTTATCTGTGACCCATTAGGTGAACTATGAGTACACAGTTATTCTCAATTAAACCAGATTTCATACAGTCCACAGCAGAAAGCCACTTTTGTCAAAACCAATAGAGAAGAAAATAGAAGTTCTAGATAAAATACTATATACATGAAAGAAACAAAATCCATTAAACAAAACATACATATTGAGACTGAAAACATAGATACATTCATGTAAAATTTCAGGCTCTGAACCTAAAAACAGGAAGCACAGGAATATTTTCCCATATTAATACCACTACAATACAATCTGGGCAGACTTTGCTAAATATTCATGGGAACTTAAAGATGTTATTTGACTGCTAGAAGAATCCAACATAGAACAAAGTATTCCGTGGACACAGCAGAAAGCAACATGTTGGAAATTTCATCTGCATATTATTTTAAAAAACAAAACAAATGGTGACCATAGCAAAACAGTATCACAAAGCAGTGCCAATGTTGGCTGCCAACACCGCGAAGCGTACACCTCCCCAGTGTTACGCGATGGGGAAGGTGGATTAACAAAATTCTCTTGTTTTGAGTTTAACTTTTATTGTCCTGAATTGGTCATGTGCTCAACCCTGAGTGAAACACACTGGCCAGGGGAGCATAAGTGGCCAGATGTATTAGTTACCTATTGCTGTATAGCAAACTACCACAAAGTTTAACAGCTTGAAACAACACACATTTTTTTTATCTGATAGTTTCTGTGGTCAGGAATCTGGGCAAGGCTTAACTGGGTTCTTCACACTTTTACTTTCTCACAAGGTTTCAATCTAATATGTTGGCCAGGGCTGGGGATTTATCTGAGGGAGGATCCACTTTCAAGCTCACTGATAGGATTATTGGCAAGATTTAGCTCTTTTGGGGGCCTCAGTTCCTCAATGGCTATTGGCCAGCGGTTTCCTTAATACGTTGCCATGGGCCTCAACATAGCAACTTGCTTCATCAAAACCGTCAAGGGAGGGGATTTCCTAGTAAGGTGGAAGTCAGGATTTTTGCAAAGTGACATCATCGCAGTGTTGAGGTATTCTGTTGGTTAGAAGCAAGCTATTCAAAGGGAGGGACAACTGCATAAAGCCATTAATATCAGGAAAAAATAATCAATGGGGCCAGCTTACAAGCCACCTACCACAACATGTGTCCATCCCTGAAGGCAGTGTGCAAGAAATTGTTTCCGAAGCACAGGAACTGGAAGTGAGGGAGGTGGTAAGGGCCCCAAGGAAAACTGGAGTCATTATCAGAAGGAGATGGATGCTACATGGTGAATGTAGCTGTTCATGACACATTCCCTGGTTTGGTTCTGAGTTGTACAGAAAACAGAAGAGAAAGCTCTTTTTCTACCTCCATGACTCTGAATCTTTATGAATCTCAATGTTTATTTTAAATTACTTAATTGTATGTTTGCATTATGGGATAAAGATGTTTTGGTTTGTTAATTCAACATTTCTAGGCCACTTCTATTCCTTTTTTATTTTGGATTTATGTTATAATTTTCAGCCAATGCCTCTATCTGAAATAGATTAAAATTTCTATTATGTGACATTGCTGAGATTATCTTAAATGTGAAGGATTAGACACAGGCTTGAGGTTTAAATTCTTTCAACACCCATCTCACTTTACCTAAAAAAACATTTTATGGTTGCTGGGAAAATGAAGCAAAACCAAGTCTTTAGTCCTGAATTTTCAGAATTTTAGTAGAAAATGGAAATCAGTATTAACCTTGAGGTTAGAAATATTTTGGGGCAGGAGGCTTCTGTTTTATAGAAATCATAGATTTAACAGTTGACTATATCAAGAAAGTACATAAGTCTCCTTCATAAAAGGTATTTACCCTACCCATGAGATTTCAAAATAGTTAAAATTGTCAGACTAAGATGAAGAGATGAATTCAGTGTCTCATCTGTTTTCATACTTAGTCATAATCATTTGTTAAAGGGTGATAGGTGTTAAATCTGACCCAGAGTTTCTTTGAGAGAGATTTATTTCAAAATCATGGATTTCATAGATACAGTACTTGACTGACTCAGCAAGTTGATTTTTTGAAATTTATGTTTGGATAGTCAATTATTGTTAATAATATTAATAACAGTAACAATTATATTAATAAAAGTACAATAGTAAACATATGTACTATGTTTATTATGGATAAATACTTAATATAGCTAATAATGTATAGCTAATATGTATTATTATAGAAAATGTTTTTATTATTATTTTCATTAATATTTGTTCAGTTCATGCTATATATCAATTATCATTGTAAGCACTTTTCATAATTACCAATACTTTTGATCTTCAGGGAAATTACCTTTAAAAAAATAGTGTATTAATTTCCTTTTCACCACTCTGTAATACATGCACAGAACTCTTGGAATTTGAGTATTGTCTTTCTGGCAATTAAAGAGTTTATTTGTCATCACTATCAACTAGACAAGAGTTTCTCATTGTGAAGAATCAACCCCATATCTAACGTCTGCAGTTGAGGAATGGCAGGATAAGTTGCTTTCACAAGAAATCCCCTCAGCCATTGAACCAGGGCTTGCTTTGAAAGTTTCTAAAAGACTGAGGATATTTGGAATCTCCTCTACTTATAGACTGTCTCTTAAATATTTACTTGGGTCATTTTGTCTCTTTTCTCTATAACGGGGAGAGACTTACAGGCTTCCTGTGTTCCTTCCTTCCAGTTTCCTCCCTGCATTATTCTATCTCTCACATCCTCCCAGATGATGTTTGTGCAATAAAAATTTGATCATATGTCTCTGTTCTTCAGAAAGAAAATAGTTACTCTTTTTCTTGGCAAACAAGTTCCTTGACGACCTACCTCCTGCCTACCTAACTTGCCCTATTTCCTGTGTCATTCTCCTCCTTAGGCATGCATGTATAACTTTTGAATTCCAGCAATAATGAATCATTTCAATCATGTTTTATTCAAACATACTTTTCTCCCATGCTATTTCCTCTGCCTGGATACCACTGTATTAGGATTCTCCAGAGAGGTGCTTGGATGGTTCAGTCGGTTAAGCATGGACTTCAACTCAGGTCATGATCTCACGGATCATGGATTCGAGCCCCACGTCAGGCTCTGTGCTGACAACTGAGAGCCTGGAGCCTGCTTTGGATTCTATGTCTCCATCTCTCTCTGCCCTTCCCCACTCGTGCTCTGTCTCTGTCTCTTTCTCTCAAAAATAAATAAACATAAAAAATAATTTTAAAAAAGGATTCTCCAGAGAAACAGAATCAATAGGATAGATAGATAAATAGACAGACAGACATAGATATATACAAAAGAGCATATTTATTATAGGAATTGGCTCACATGATTATGGAAACTGAGAAGTTCCATAATCTGCTATCTGCAAATTGGAGAATCAGGAAAGCCAGTGGTATAATTTAGTTCTAGTCTGAAGGCCCAAGACTCTCAGGGACTGTCAGTATAAGTCCTGATCCAATGTCAGAGTGTAGGAGGAGATGAATGTCCCAGTTCAAGTAAATCCACCCCTCTTCTAACTTTTTGTTCTAATAGATCCTCAACAAATTGGCTGATACACACACATGTTGGGCATCTTCTTTATTCTGTCTACAGATTCAAATGTTAATCTCCTCTGGAAACACTGTGACAAACATACACAGAAATAATTGTTTTACCAGCTTCCTGAGCATCCTTAGCCCAGTCAAAATGACACATAAAATTAACCATCAGAACCATCTTCCTTTTATTTGCCTTCCAAGTTCCTGCTAAATATTCAAATCTCACATAAAATGAACTTTTCTGTAAGCTCTCTACCCAAGCAAAATTAAGCATCCTTCCTTGCCTTCTATGTTTTATATATCTTGTACACATCTTCATTATAGCATTCATCATCTGCATGGTAATTTTATCCCTACTATCCTGTAAGATCTTTGAGAGCAGTACAGTTTCCCTTGCCTCCCTGGGCCTAATACAGTGACTGGTGCACAGGAGACCTCAATGACTTAATGCTGTAATTAGCTTCTCCTCAAAGAAGATTCAAACACTTGCCAGAAGCCTTAAAAGAAGGAAAAAAGGAAAGAAATCAACGGAATTACTATTTTTTTCCAATCAGGTATGGCCTATATATATATGTATTTTTTGTTGTCTGCCAGAAGATTTTAGCATTTTAAGCTTAAATTTCACTTCCTATTTTAGATCATACCCCAGCGCATAAGTTGTCAGATCTGTTTTGTAAAGGCTGGTATTTCTTAAGTGCTTCATGAAGTTTTAGTTCAAAATAAAATTTAAGGCCTTAGGGAAAATTTAATGTGAGCTCCTGACTTCCCTTAGCATTTAAACACCAAAGTATGATCTTGGAGTATTTTCCTATTGAAATCTTGGCTTTATGATCCAGAACTCTATTGACCGACAACATTCCACAATTCCTGAAATGACTAATTCCTTTCCTTCTTCTGTTGTCTTCCACCTCTGCTTTCTATTTCTGTTTTTGTACTTCAGAATGGTTGTCCTTTTATCAGTGGAAGAAGCATTGTTCGTATTGTATTATCTCTGTTCTGCTAATTTTCATTGTCGACTTTTCTCCATAAAGAAATAGATATGTAGTTTATGATTCTTAGCTCAGAGGACATTTAGGATTGGAAAAATGAGATACTGATACTTTTTCGTTAAAAATAGAATTGTTTGTCAGGATCTTTCTTACACTATCCTACAGGAATGAGCACTGTTCACTCCAGTTCCTATACCTGTATTAAAGGATATGAAAGACAGGAAAGCAGCTTCATGTGGAGATCAACACTATAGTCATTAGTTGAATGTACAATTTCTCTCCCAAATGTGGGCCTAGTTTTCTTTTCTTTTTTTTTTAATGTTTTTATTTATTTTTGAGACAGAAGGACAGAGTGTGAGTGAGGGAGGGGCATAGAGAGAGGGAGACACAGAATCAGAAGCAGGCTCCAGGCTCTGAGCTGTCAGCACAGAGCCCCACACCTGGATGGTACTCACGAACTGAACCATGAGATCATGACCTGAGTGGAAGTCTGACGCTTAACCGAATGAATCACCCAAGCGCCCCTGGGCCTAGTTTTCTTAAGTTCAGTGGGCTTTTTTTTTCTTTTTTTTTTACCAATCTCTTCAAAAATGACCAATCTTTATTTGAAATGTGTTGGAATAAATAACTAATGATGCCTTTTGTCGATTACAAAGCTGGGAATAAGAATTATCCTTTCTTGCCATTTCTTGCTCCACCTTTCTTCTCTTTTCACTTTTAGCTGCATGTGAGGACAGGCTGCTGGGGGGCTGCAGACCTAGGTGTTGGTGCATATTAGATAAGACAAAGGCCCTAATGAAATCATGGGTTTGGGGATGCTGATCACTTCACAGTGCAGTGAACTTTCCTCTGTTATTTGGCCACACTGCTCACTTCATGCAGTTTATGTGTTTGAAACAAAGAGAAGAACTATGCAAGGAAAAGCACTTTGAGAGACCAAATGAGCAACACAAGTATGTATCCTATTGACAGTATGGATATGCCTCGCATTTCAATAGCTCTTTATAGTTCATACTGACTTTTCACATATATTTCATTTCAACTTCAAACAAAACCATAAAATAGGTGGGGTGAAATGTCACCCTCATTTTGCCGATGAGGAACTAAGCCCCCAAAACTTGCCCACGCAGAACAGCACTCTTTTTACTGTTGCATGCTCCATCTCAAGAATCGAAGCAACACATATTTTCATAGTGGAGAATAGACAAGATTCAAACCCAGGCAGACCAGCTCCAGGGCCTGGGCTCTTAATCACCATGCGCACTTCCTCTTGTGGAGGCAGCACCTTCCTAGACCCACACACAGAGACAACCACGCATTGCAGAACAGACAGGCTGAGCACCCGATGTGGAAACAACACTGAAGTTGAAGTCTTTTAGAATCACAGAAAAGCCCTTTGTTAAAGTGAAATAAAAATATCCAAATGATAGGATTTACCCCTTTTCCACTTTTCATTGTTCCATCCCCCTTTTTCTCATTGTTTTTACACTTCAGAAGCCAAGAATATTGAGTGTAAGATGAAGGTGGGAAGGAGAACAAACAGGAAAAACTGGGAAACCCTTTTAAAACAATCTTGCTGGGATGGGTATGTGTGAATATTCTCCTGAAAAGGGCAAGTTTCCTATCCTTTGCATCTAGAAGAGACAAGCAGGATAGAGTAGCAGCTAAGAGCTTAGGCTCTGGAGCCAGGCTGTCAGGGTTCTAGTCTAAAGTTGGGCAACTTTGAAAACACGTAACCTTTCTGTATCTTATTTTCCTTCCCTGTAAAAGTAGACAATAACCATGCTAGTTCATGAGGTTGTCATGAAAATAAGATGAGTCAGTACACGTAGAACATTTAGAACCTGACCACGTGAAATGCATGTTTGCTTTATTTTACATAAGGAAATATTTTAAAGGCCTGACACATGGCAGGTGCTCAATAAATATTAGCTCCCTTCCTTTATATATGGCTTAGATTGCTGGAAAGACTCACAGTCTTTGAAAAGTATGTACCATACGTCAGTTACCTTGGTGTAAGGATAAATAGGTATTTGTTACATTTTTGAGGGGTTAGTTTCTTTTTTTTTAACTTTTTTAGGAGGCTCTCCTTTATCCCTTCCTAAATGCCATTTTCCTACTTAACAAATTTGAAAACTACTGCGTCTGCTAAGTCATTTTACCCACCTTATCTCTCTCATCAGTTTCATGGAGTAGCACCTATTGAAACAGATGGTGTATTAGGTTTTTCTTTTGCTCATGGAAACTGCCATCCACTTAAGTGTTTTTTTCTAATTCATTTTTCCTCTCTATTCAGTTACAAGAAGTAGTCATGTTTGTAAGTTTTAATTCTTCTCCTATCAAATGACGTTTTCTAAGTGGCAAATCAGTTTCCCCCCCATCCTCTAAATTGCATAAGTGCAGGGATGTCCAAAGCTATATCTCCACTTCCTAGAAAAATGCTTGAAACAAGAGGCACTTTATAATATTTACTGAAGAAATCAGTCAATGCTGAAGGAATGAATAAAGTATGGAAGAAGTATCCTCCTCTCCAATTAACTAGAACCTTATTAAGAGATGTCTGAAATTAATCAGAGTATCAGTTGCCTTCTACTTTGAAAGAGAAAATTAACTTCAGAAACCTAAACTGATATCATGTAATTATTTAATACAATTATAACAGTTTTCAGACTATATCCTGGAGCAAGCACATACTAATCTCAGTCTCCTAGGCCTTCTGTGGCTATATGATATACAGTCAAAACAGTTAAGAACATGTCAAAATTAAGCTAGTACTCTACCCTGCCAGTATCACTATGCCATTACAATATAGAGAGGACATTAGCCTTTGAATTTACTGCTGCAGGGGCACTTGGGTGGCTCAGTCGGTTAAGCATCCAACTTCAGCTCAGGGCATGATCTCGCAGTCTATGAGTTCGAGCCCCACATCAGGCTCTATGCTGACAACTCAGAGCCTGGAGCCTGCTTCAGATTCTGTGTCTCCTTCTCTCTCTGTCCTTCCCCCACTTGCTCTTTCT
Organism: Panthera leo; assembly: GCF_018350215.1. Classification (NCBI taxonomy): domain Eukaryota; kingdom Metazoa; phylum Chordata; class Mammalia; order Carnivora; family Felidae; genus Panthera; species Panthera leo. The sequence goes on along the minus strand of NC_056685.1, from coordinate 119,341,275 downwards.
CTCTCTCTCTCTCTCAAAAATAAATAAACATTTAAAATATTTAAATTTACTGCCTCAAATTCTCTTTTACTAGGTATCAAACTGTCTCACTCCCTCACTACATTCCAGTCTGTGTCCACATTTCACCTTTTCAGAGGGGCATTCTCTGACAGTTCTACCTAAAATAAGTAACTTTCCTCATCATCATTCTTTATTTCCTTTCCCTTCCTTATTTTTTCAATTTTTTCAACTAAATTTATTCAGGTATATCTGATCTATAATAAACTGCACAAACTTAAAGTGTATAGTTTGATGTATGGCAAGTGGACGTACCTTGAAACTATTACCACAATCAAGAAAATAAACACCTATCATCTCCAAAAATTTTCTGTCACTTGTTAATCCTTCCCATTCTTCTTTCTCCCATTCCCAGGTAGCCACTGATCTGTTCTCTATCACTAGAGATAATTTTGCATTCTCTAGAAATGTATATAAATGGAATCATACAGAATGTAGTCTTTTGGGGGAAGTCTGGTTTCTTTTACTCTGTAAAATTATTTAGACTTTCATCCATGTGTTACATTAATGAACTGTTTGTTCCATTCTATTGCTGAGTAATATTCTATTATATGAATATGCAACAATTCCTTTATTCACTTGTTGATGAACATTTAGACTGTTTTGAGTTGTTGGCTATTACAAATAAAGCTGCTAGGAACATTCCTGTACAAGTCTCTGTATGGCATATGCTTTCATTTCTCTTGGGTAACTACCCAATAGTAGAATGACTGGGCCATATAGTAGATGTATGTTTGACTTTTCAAGAAATTATCAAACTATTTCCCAAAGAGGTTGTACCATTTTACATTCCCACCAAAAGTGCCTGAGAGTCCCACTGATTCACATCATTGTCAACATTTGGTGTGATCAGCCTTTTTAATTTTAGACATATTAATAAGTGTTTTCACTTGCATTTTCCTAATGTCTAATGATGTTGAGCATCTTTCCATGTGCTTATTTGACATCTGTATATCTTCTCTGGTAAAGAGTCTGTTCAAATCTTTTGCCCATTTAAAAAAACAACTTTTTATTAGTGAATTTTTAGAGTTCTTTATACATTTGTGATATAGTCTGTTATCAGATATAATTTGCAAATATTTTTTCTTTAGTCCATAGTTTTGTCTTTTCATTCTCTTAATGTTGCCTTTCAAAGAGCAGAGTTTTAAAATTTTGATTAATTTTAATGATCATTTTCTCTTTTAGAATTGTGATTTTAGTGCCTAACCCAAGTTCAAAATTTTTCTTAATTTTTTTTCATATTGTTTCTTGTATAAGTTTAATGGCTTTAGATTTTACATTTAGGCCTATGATACATTTTGAGCTAATTTTTATATACGCTGTGAGATATAGATTGAAATCCATTTTTTTGTGTATATAGAATTCCCAATTATTCCAACATCATTCATTAAAAAGTCTCTCCTTTCTCCACAGAATTACCCTTCACTTTTATCAAAAATCAATTGATTCTGTCAGTCTGTTTCTAAACCATCTCTTCAGTTCCATTGGCCTATTTATCTGTCTTAACACTAACACCCCCACTGTCCTGATGAGCATGACCATGACTTTATGATAAGTAAAGTCAAGTAGTATACCTTCTCCTACGTTGTTCTTCTTCAAAGTTATTTTGGTTGTTTTTGGTCCCTTGTGTTTCTATGTGAATTTTAGAACAAACTTGACAATTTACACATACACACATACAAAGCCTCCTGGGATTTTGACTGGGATTACATTAAATCTATAGATAAATTTGGGAAGAACAGACATGTTAACAATGTTGAGTCCTCTAATCCATGAATACAGTATATCTTTCCATTTATTTAGGTCTTATATGATTTCTTCCAGCAATGCTTTGTAATTTTAAGTGTACAGGTCCAGAACATCTTTTGACAGATTTACTCCTTAGAATTTCAAGTTTTTGATGCTATGATAAATTATGATTTTTAAAATTTCAAGTTCTATGTGCTTATTGATAGTATATACAAATACAGTTGATTTTTGTATATTATATTCTGCAACCTTGAAAAACGCACTTATTCTGGTAGCATTTGTGTGGATCTCATGAGATTTTATACACAGATAATTATATCATATGTAATTATATCAGGTAATTATATCATATTATATCATATATATCAACAGAAACTTCTTCCTTTCTAATCTAGATGGATTTTATTTCTTTTTCCAGTCTTATTGTGCTGGCTACAACCTCCAGTACAATATTAGATGGAAGTGGTGATAGTGGACATCCTTGCCTTGTTTCCTGATCTTAGCAGGAAAGCATCAGTCTTTCACAATTAAGTACGATGCTAGCTGTAGGTTTATAGATGCCTTTTATCGGGTTTGAAAAAATCCTTTCTAGTTTCCTGAGTTTTTATGAGGAATAGTTGTTGACTTTTGTCAAATGATCTTTTTTTCTGCTCTTTCTGCCTCTACTGAGATGATAATGTGGTTTTTCTTTACAAGTTAATATGGTGAGGTACATTTTTTTTTATTTTTTTTTAACATTTATTTATTTTTGAGACAGAGAGAGAGAGAGAGCATGAACAGGGGAGGGTCAGAGAAAGAGAGAGACACAGAATCTGAAACAGGCTCCAGGCTCTGAGCTATTAGCACAGAGCCCGATGCGGGGCTCGAACCCACGGACTGTGAGATCATGACCTGAGCCGAAGTCGGACGCTTAAACAACTGAGCCACCCAGGCGCTCCTTGTTTTTTTAATGTTGAAAAAAAGACTTGTATTATTGAGATTAACTCAACTTGGTCATGTTTCATTATCTTTTATGTATTATTTAATATTATTTTCCAAGATTTTGTTAAGAATTTCTACCTCTATATCCATAAAAACATTGGTCTATAGTTTTCTTTTCTCAAGATGTCATTGTCTGACTTTGGTATCAGAGTAATTATGACCTCATAAAATGAATTGGAAAGTATTCTTTTCAGTTTTCTGGAAGAGTTTGTTTAGAATTGGTATTATTTCTTCCTTATACATTGGGTAGCATTCACCATTGAAGGCATTGATGAGGTTTAGAGTTTTCTTTCTGGAAGGTTTTAACTAGATTTATGGAAGGGGAAAGAGTTGATATCTTATTTTCAAATAATCCTAGAAAAGTATATATGTCAATAGAGCAGGGAAAGATATAATATCTATGAAGAGAGAAGTATCACAAAATCTAGAAGTTAAAAAGAGAAAAATAGAATACAAAGGACTGTCACCAGACCAACAAAGATTCAAAAAAGAAAATGAAGAAACAATAATGTACATAAATGAAATAGAAAATAAGATGGAATGATTAAAATTAAGCATGACTGTCATTATGCAAAATTGTAATTATCCATTAAAGTGCAAACCACTAGACTAGTTTTTTAAATTCCAGATTAAATAGTTTTTTAAATTCCAGTTTAAAATGCAATTACAGTTATAAACTATTTATAACAGTCACATTTTAAAAGTTAAAAATAATGGATAGACACCAAAATCAAGATTCATAAGAGTAAAAATTGATAAATTGAACTTCTTCAAAATTAAAAACTTTAACTCTACAGGAAATTCTGTGAGGAAAATAAAAATATAGACTACAGACTAGGAGAAAATATTTGCAAATCAAAAATATAAGAAATGCCTCTAACTAGAATATATAAAGAACTTTCAAAATTCAACAGTATAAAACCAACCAATCCAATTCAAAAATAGACAAGCGAAATTAGTCAGAGAAAGACAAATATCATATGACTTCACTCGTATGAGGACTTTAAGAGACAAAACAGATGAACATAAGGGAAGGGAAACAAAAATAATATAAAAATAGGGAGGGGGATGAAACATAAGAGACTCTTAAATATGGAGAACAAACAGAGGGTTTCTGGAGGGATTGTGAGACGGGGATGGGCTAAATGGGTAAGGGGCATTAAGGAATCTAATCCTAAAATCATTGTTGCACTATATGCTAACTAATTTGGATGTAAATTTTTAAAAAAATAGACAAAAGACATGCACAGACATTTTACCAAAAAAGATATATAGATGGCAATAAGCACATAAAAATATGTTTAACCTTATTAGCCATGAGGAAAATGGAAATTAAAACCACAATGTAGTATTACTATGCATCTATCAGAATAGCTAAAATTTAAAAAAAAAATAGTGATAACACTAATTCTGGTGAAATGTGAAGAAACTCAATCTTTTGTGCATTGCTGGTGGAAATATAAAATAATACAACCACTCTGGAAAATAATATGACAATTTATTATAAAACTAAACATGTACTTACCATATGAGCAAGTAATTGCACTCTTGAATATCTATCCCAGAGCAATGAAAACTTATGTTCATACAAAAACTTGTACGCAATGTTTATAAGAGCTTTATTTGTAACAACTAAGAAGTAGAAACAACCCAAAGCCCATCAGTGGGTGAATCATTAAGCAAACTGTGGTATATTCATATCATGGAATAGTACTCTGAAACAAAAAGGAATGAGCTATTGATGCACAGAATAACTTGTCTGGATTTCAAGAAAATTATGCTGAATGAAAAAAGCCAGTCCTGGGATGCCTGGGTGGCTCAGTCCTTTAAGCCTCTGGCTTCAGCTCAGGTCATGATCTCGCAGTTCAGGAGTTCCACGTTGGGCTCTGGGTTGACAGCTCAGAGCCTGGAGCCTGCTTCAGATTCTGTGTCTCCCTCTCTCTCTGCCCCTCCTCCATTTGTTCTCTCTCTCTCTCTCTCTCTCTCTCTCTCTCAAAAATAAATAAAACATAAAAAAAAGAAAAAAAAAGCCAGTCCCAAAGTTTCCATACTATATGATTCTATGTATATAACATTCTTGAAATGACAAATTGATAGAGATGGAGAACAGATTGGTAGTTGCCAGAGGTGAAGGAGTGGGAGAGAGAGGGAGACAGCTATGGCCATAAAAGGATAGCAGGAAGGATCCTTATGATGGCACTGTCTTTATCTTGACTGTGGTGATGGTCACACAATTTATGTGTGATAAAATTGTGTGGAACTAAACACACACACACACACACACACACACACACACACACACACACAAATGAGTGCATGTAAAACTGGTGAAATCCAAAAAATATCAATGTATTTTATCAATGCCAATTGCCTGTTTGTGATATTGTACTATAGTTGTAAAAGATATTAAGATTGGGGAAAATCGAATGAAGCCTATACAGAATCTTTCTTTGTTTTTTAAGTTTATTTAGAGAGAGAGAGGCAGACAGACAGACAGACAGCACACACATGAGTGGAGAAGGGTCAGAGAGAGAATCCCAAGCAGTCTCCATGTCCCAATGCGGGATTCGAACCTGTGAACCGTGAGATCATGACCTGAGCAAAGGTCGGACACTTAACTGACTGAGCCGCCCAGGTGCTTCCAGAATCTCTCTTTCTTATTACTTTTCATAACTACTAGTGAATCTATGATCATCTTAAAATAAAGTTTTAAAAAAGACAATGGAGGGGTGGGTCTAGAGATATCAAAGGACTGAAAAAAGGATGGGGTATCCACCTTATGGACTATTATGTAGATATTTACAAGAATAAATTAGAGCTTATCATTTACTTGTTAGAATTTCCAGAAGGCTTTGTTGAATGAAAAAAGTAAGGTTCAGAAAAGCAAGGGTAATATGATTCTAATTTAATGAAACAATATCTGCAAATGTGTGTGTATTTGTACGTATGTACAAGGTTTTTTTTAAGTTTATTTATTTATTTTGAAAGAGAGAGAAAGCACAAGTTGGACAGAGGCAGAGAGAGAAGAGAGAGCAAGAATCCCAAGCAGGCTCCGTACACCAGTGCAGAGCCTGATGAGGGACTCAATGAGGGTCTCGATGAGGGGCTGGAACTCATAAGCCCAAACAGTGAGATCGTGACCTGAGCCAAAGCCAGACACTTAACCAACTGAGCCGCTCAGGTAGCCCAGTAGATTTTCTTGAATAAGTATTTTTTCGTCCTCTGTATGTTCTTAGAACAATTCACAGATATTGCTTATTTTACAATTTCACCAGTTATGTCCATTTTGCTGGGGAACAGGTCCACGGAGCTCTTCACATTGCGAATCTGAAAGTAGTACCTCCAGATTATTTTTTTAAAAAGACTGTGCCACCTTTTGGGATGAGCACTGGGTGTTGTATGGAAACCAATTTGACAATAAATGTCATATATTGAAAATAAAATAAAATAAAATAAAATAAAATAAAATAAAATAAAATAAAATAAAAAGACTGTGCAAAGGAAATTCCTGCTTTTATCACATTCTCTGAGTTTCAGTTTCCTTATCTGAAACGGGGCTAATAATCCATAATACACTACCTAGGACATAGTATCTCTGAATAACTATTAATTTATTTTTCCCTCCATTTATCTCACTTTGGGGACTTAGAGAAGTTCTATTGAATAAAGGTAATGTGTTGTTATGCTTGAAGAATTTTAAGACTCCAAGAAAGTATTTCAAGTAATACTTGAGGTAAGAAATACACTTAACCACTACTCAAAAGTGATCTTTAGACTTGAACCAAGGTTCTTTCAGAAGTTTGGCTCATGAGAAAATAACCAAACCACAAACAACATGACTCAAGATCTCTTTTTTCTTCCTCTCTCCCTCACCTCCTCACCCTACCCAACTCTCTCCCAACTCTTTTCCCTCCTGCATTATAGCTTTTCACCAACATATGAGAATTACTGAGTAGAAACTGAATGACTGAATAAAGACTAAAATACAGTCTATACAAAGATTTGTAATGTGATCATTAACCAGTATTCTCTCCAAGCTTTACTTGTTTTTAAATTGAAGCATAGCGACACACAGAGTTACATTTATTTCAGGTGTACATGTATTTCAGCTATTTGACAACTCTATAAGTTATGCTATGCTCACAAATGTAGCTACCATCTGTCACCATACAATACTATTCCAGTACCATTGACTATATTCCCTATGCTGTAACAAAAGCCTGTATCTCCCATGCTCCTTCACCCATTTTGCCCATCCCGCCAGCCCCTCCCCTCTGACAACATCAGTTTGTTCTCTGTATTTATGGGTCTGTTTCTGCTTTTTTTATTTGTTTTGATTTTTAAATTCCACATATAAGTGAAATCCTATAGTATTTGACTTTCTCAGGCTTATTTCACTTAGCATAATACCCTCTAGGTCAATCCATGTTGTCACAAATGGCAAGTTCTCATTCCTCTTTATGGCTGAGTAATATTCCATTGCACATATATATATGCGACATCTTCTTTATCCATTCATCTGTCTGTTGACACTGGGGTTGCTTCCATATCTCGGCTATTGTAAATAATGCTGCAGTAAACATAGTGGTGCACATATCTTTTTGAATCAGTGTTTTTGTTTTCTTTGGGTACATATCCAGTAGAGGAATTACTGGATCATATGGTAATTCTATTTTTAATTTTTTGAGGAATCTATACTGTTTTTCACAGTGGCTATACCAACTTACATTCCCACCAACAGTGTATGAGTGTTCTTTTCCTCCACATCCTTGCCAACACTTGTGGTTTTTTTATTTTTTTTTTACATTTATTCATTTTTGAGAGACAGAGAGAATCAGAGTACAAGCGGGGGAGGGGCAGAGAGAGAGGGAGACACAGAATCTGAAGCAGGTTCCAGGCTCCCAGCTATCAGCACAGAGCCTGATGCGGGCTGGAACTCACAAACCGCGAGATCATGACCTGAGCCAAAGTCGGATGCACAACCGACTGAGCCACCCAGGCGCCCCTCCTTGCCAACACTTGTTATTTCTTGTCTTTTGATACTAGCCATTCTGACAGGTGTGAGGTGATATCTCATTGTAGTTTTGATTTACATTTTCCTGATGGTTAGTGATGTGAAGCATCTTTTTATGTGCCTGTGACCATCTGTATGTCTTCTTTGGGAAAATATCTATTCAGATTCTCTGCATGTTTTTAAACAGATTGGTTTTTTTTTTTAGTGTTGAATTGTTTTAAGTTCTTTATATATTTTGTATATTAACCCCTTATTGGATATATCACTTGCAAATCCTTCTCTCACTGCCTAGGTTGTCTTTTTGTTTTGTGTATGGTTTCCTTTACTGTGCAAAATCTTTTTATTTTGGTGTAGTCGCAATAGTTTGTTTTAGTTTCACTTCCCTAATGAGACATATCTAGAAAAATATTACTAAGGTGAATGCCAAAGAGATTACTATGTTTTATTCTAGGAGTTTTATGGTTTCATGTCTCACACTTAGGTCTTTAATCCATTTTGAGTTTATTTTTGTGTATGGTATAAATAATGCAGTTTCATTCTTTTGCACCTAGTGTCTAGTTTTCCCAGAACCCATTTGTTGAAGAGACTGTCTTTTCCCCATTGTATATTCTTGCCTTCTTTGTTGTGGATTAATTGACAATATAATTGTGACTTTATTTCTGAGCTTTCTATTCTGTTCCATGATCTGTGGCTATTATTGTGCCAGTACTGTTTTGATTATTATGGCTTTGTAACATATCTTGAAATCTAGGATTCTGATACTTCCAGCTTTGTTCTTCTTTCTCAAGACTGCTTTGGCTATTCAGGTGTTTTGTGGCTCCATACATATTTTTGTATTATTTTTTCTAGTTCTGTGAAAAATGTTATTAGTCTTTTGATAGGGATTACATTAAATCTATAGATTGCTTTGGATAGTGTAGACCTTTTAACAATATTAATTCTTCCAACCCATGAACATGGAATATCTTTACATTTGTTTGTGTCATCTTCAATTTCTTTCATCTATGTTTTATAGTTTTCAAAGTATAGATCTTTTACTTCCTTGGTTAACTTTATTCCTAGATATTTTATTCTTTTTGGTGCAATTGTAAATGGAATTGCTTTCTTAATTTCTCTTTCTGCTACTTTGTTATTAGTGTATAGAAATGCTACCAATTTCTGGCTATTAATTTTTTATCATGCAACTTTACTGAATTCATTTATTACTACTAATAGTTTTTTGGTGGAATCGTTAAGGTTTTTCTGTGTATAATATCAATGTCATCTGCAAATAATGACAGTTTTACTTCTTCCTTACCAATTTGGATGCCTTTGTTTCTTTTCTTTCTGATTGATGTGGCTATGACTTCCAGTACTGGGTTAAATAAAAGTGGCAAGAGTGGACATCCTGGTCTTGTTCCTGATCTTAGGGGAAACGCTCTCAGTTTTTCACAATTGAGTATGACATTAGCTGTGGGTTTGTCATATATGGCCTTTATTATGATGAAGTGTGTTCCCTCTAACCCCATTTTGTTGAGAGTTTTTATCAAGAACAGACATTGTATTTTGTCAAATGGTTTTTCTGCATCTATTGAGATGATCATATGATTTTTATTCTTAATTTCATTAATGGGGTATATCATGTTGATTGGTTTATGGATATTGAACCATCCTTGTGTCCTCAGAATAAATCCCACTTGATTGTGGTGAATGATCCTTTTAATATATTGTTGAATTCACTTAGCTGATGTTTTGTTGAGGGTTAGTGCATCTATATTCATCAAGGATATTGGCCTGTATGCAAGCAAGTTATGCTTTGGTACAGAAGTCTGGACCTTGAAATAACTCTCGCATCTCTCTCTCTCTCTCTCTCTCTCTCTCTCTCTCTCAAGAAATGAAAATCCTATGAAAGCCATTTCCAATGTCATTGATTTGTTTATTTAACAGAACTGATTTAATGCCTAGGTTGTGTGTGTGTGGCACTCTTCTAGGTTCTTGGTCCCTGGGATTAAGAAATGAGATAGGATTTGAGGAGCTGGCCAATAAATATATGCCTTACTAAGCCAAAACATTATTATATTCGCACGATCTTTGTGTAGTTTGTCTACTTGCTCATAGTTCAAAATGATCAGGAGAAACCATGTGACCATGGTCACCACGTGACCCTGGGAAAGGCTGTAATTCTTATTTGCCTTTAATTCCACCTCATACCAGTTTTAGAGATGGCGAAAGACAAATAGTGTCTTGTTTTCAACTTCTCATACAGGTAATGTTGAGCAGCCAAAATCCCTTAAAACTGATTCCCAAACTGCTACAAACTTTTTGACCTTAAAAGATCTAGAACCAATCAGAAATAAACTATAATCAAGTAAAAAAGAGAATGAGGATGTTAAAAATCCAGACCTAAAAATTCTATTTAAAAACTTATCATCTTGGTACCTGGGTGGCTCAGTTGGTTAAATATTCAACTCTTAATTTCGGCTCAGGTCATAATAATCAGGGTCATGAGATTGAGCCCCATGCTGGGCTCTGCAGTAAGTGTGGAGTCTGCTTAAAATTCTCTCTCTCTTTCTCTGTAAAATAAATAAAATGAAAAAAAAATTTTAAATAAAATCCTATTATTTTTTAAGTAAAGAATTCAGGGAGCACCTGAGTGGCTCAGTCAGTTGAGCATCTGACTTTGGCTTGGGTCACAATCTCACAGTTTGTGAGTTTGAGCCCCATCTAGGGCTGTGTGCTGACAGCTCAGAACCTGGAGCCTGCTTTGGATTCTGTGTCTCCATCTCTTTCTGCCCCTCCCCTGCTTGCACTCTCTCTCTCTCTCTCTCTCTCTCTCTCTCTCTCTCTCAAAAATAAATAAACATTAAAAAATTTAAAAAAAAAGAATTCAGAGACTTGGGATAGAATTTTTAAATGAAATTTTAAATCTGAAACTAGAATTTTATGTAGTTTGGATTATGACATAAAAATTATATTATTTGGTTTAGCAGGTGCATACTGAGTCCTTACTTCAAGCAGTATTAGCAAGACATAGCTCTACACTGAGAAGTCTTGTACAAAATAACTACAATATTACACAGAAAATATTTGTTCTAATAGAGGATCTAATAATGCCACTTAAAACAGATAAATAAGAGAGTTATTCCTGTTAGGAGGGATTATAAAAGATTTCAGAAAGGAAATGTTATCTGATCCAAAGCCAACGAAGGGGAAAAAATGTAGGGACATAACAAAACCAACCCAAGTATGTTACAGGCTTCCTTTAGAGACCAGCCAGTGATCCTACCTGACTGGAGTACTGGAGAAAAGTAAATAAATGCAGATGATTTGTAGTAGATTGTGGAGATCCCCAAATGTTATCACAGGAACTGTGAGTTTATTTTGAAGCCCACTGAAAACCATGGGGGGGGGGGGGGTTGAAACAAAGCATAATAATTAAAACTGTCTTAGAGAGATTAGTCTGACACCCATGTATAAAATAGATTTTAAAATATCAGAGATAGAAGACCAACATAGAGGCTTTTGTTTCATTTTATATTTTAAGTTTATTTACTTATTTTGAGAGATAGAGACAGCAGGGGGAAGGGAGAAAGAGAGGGAGATGGAGAGAATCCCAAGCAGGCTCCATTCTGTCAATACAGAGCCCAACATGGGGCTCAAACTCCTGAACTGTGAGATCATGACCTGAGCTGAAGTCAAGAGTCAGTCCCTTAACCACTAAGCCACGAAGCCACCCCTTGATGCTATTGTTACATTAGGCCACATGGGCCTAAACTAAGATAACAGAATCAAAGTAGATGGCAGTTCCATAAACATGAAACAGGAAATAGAATCCAGGGAATGGATGCAAGAGACAGTGGTGAGGGGTAACTAGAACTCGAGAATGCCTGTCAGCAGTGAAAGAGGGAGTACAAGATGTTTTGAAGTTTGATGTCTATGTGCCAGGGAAGCTGACAATGTTCTTAAAAAGAGAAAGATAAGGTTTAGGGAAAGAAGAAAAATTATGTTTAATTTATTTAATAAATATTTATTGAGCACTTATTATGTGCCAGACACTGTTTCTGGGGAGATGAGAATTATGTTTGATTTTTAAAACATTTTATGTAGAAAAGGCACTGTTCCCAGTCTGTGTAACCCAAAAGGCAGAGCTGGAGCCAGTGAGTAGGAGCCAGGTAGGAAGTAAAAAAATCTAATAAGTGGAGGCTTCCTGATAAGTAGTAAGAGCTCTGTTCCAGGCAGTATTCAAGCATAAATTGGATGATAATCTTCCGGGCACTCTGTGACAAGGGATTTCTGCCTTAAGAGAGAGGTTAGACTAACCCTTCCACAAGTTCTCTCCCAGTCTTAAGCAAGAACATATATTCTTTCCTATGATCTGGTCCTGTGGGTTCTATTATTAATCTCTGGTTTCTTGTAATTATTAAATAAATTACTCAATCTGTCTGCCATTCAGTAAAACTCACACATTTGCATCTGTTATTCTTGAATTATTTTTGGTTAGGGCTCTTCTTCTTTATTAAAAATCTCTACCCAGTAATGTTACCTTTATAGCTAATTTAGAATGCTAACCCTGGTAGACTGGGTTATAAATATCAGAGGGGAAAGGGATTTCTTGTGCCTAATAATATTTTTGTTTGGAATAAGCCCTGCAAATGAGAAATGAATTATCTTGACTTCAAGATTGCGATGCAGTTTCTGTATTTTGCAGTAATTCAGAAAGGAAAAAAAAATATCTCACAGAGGTTCATTTTGATACAGCATGTTAAAGAAAGAGAATAATTATTCTCAAAACCCTGTAAAGCTTTACATCAGAAGCATTTATCTGTGTTGCATTTAGAAAAGAAGAAAGGAAAGAGAAGAAAAGGAGAGGAAAAAAGAAACCTGTAGTGAGCTCCGCTATAAGCTATAGTTAAAGCTTTACATTTCCTGGTGTCTTTTGAAACGTAAAATTCCACAACAAATAGCCCGGTAACGTATAACCAGTATGAAGATTCAATTGAGATTTAAGCACTTTGGTTTGCTTTTGAGTCTTGCTATTTTCTGCATTTGTTTTGACTGCTCTCATCATTCAGGATTGACGCTTGGATGGGTGTGTAGGAGGAAGCAGCAGCAGCAGGCTTACAGCTTGCAGACAAAAAAAAATCTGCCTTATCTGATGGCTATTATTGAAAATGCGAGGTGTAGCCTGGGCTGGGTAATGAAGGGGAGCGAGCGAGGGGGAGCAGGGAGCATGGAGCTGCATACTGATGAGTGTAGGAGTACTTGATAAAAAGAATTCTGGCTGCTGGCCGTGCATTGCTCATTGTGGAGTACTCCAACAATCACATAGAACGCAGACCAGCCTAAGCTGACAGCTTGATATGCCTTCTTCTGCTGCCTGGTTTTGGGGGCTGTATGACGTACTGGTCGGTAGTAAAGATTAATATGTAAGAAATGTGGAGCTAGGATCAAGTCATACTCCACAGCCTGCCTGGCAAACTATGTTTTACTTCTGACTTTGCTGTCTCGCTGAGAACATTAATCTGTCAAGCTGGCGGGCTCCTTTGATAGCAACTTTCCCAGGAGCATGATGTGGCAATGCCACCTCTCAGCCCAGGACTACCGCTATTACCCAGTGGACGGCTACTCCCTGCTTAAACGCTTCCCTCTTCATCCTCTTACAGGACCCAGATGCCCCGTCCAAACAGTGGGACAATGGTTGGAAAGCATTGGGCTACCTCAGTACGAGAACCACCTGATGGCTAATGGATTTGACAATGTACAGTTTATGGTAAGACGCTCTCTGTGTCCATGGAGCTGCCTTTTGTCTGTCTTTGCTTCTTATGTGTCTTACACGGCTCAGAGGCAGCCTGATTTGCACCAAAACCGGTCAATTTATATATGTAACTGCATCAGAAAATTGGATGCCCTTAGGACTGAACTTACTGTGTACATATAGACACTTGCTGAAAAATGAGATCTACGGGCATCCATATACATATGTATTATATGAATGAACCGGTGAGAGTACTATTTATAGGCAGTGAAAGAAGATTAACATTTATATTCTCCCTGTCATTCTTTGTGTGCTTTTTATAAATTTGTAATCTCAGAATACCCAGTTAGATTATAGTACTCTTCGGTCAATTCTAGATTCCTAAAACATATTTTTTTCATTTGAGCATCAGCATTTAATGATTAATTTGACAATCTGTTATGTTTACGGTGTGAAGATTATTTTTTTCTGATAATTGTTCGATAAGCAGTTTAAATTGTGTGGATGACCTTTAATTTGTTAGCAAACTGCTTCAGATGGTCAATTATGGAGAACATTCACTTACTTACATGTGCTGATTGAAGAGCACTGAAGTGTTTTTTATTACTTTAGGTAGAAAACAAACACTTCCATCAATTACCTGTCTGTTTAGAAAGAGAGGCTGATGGACCAAATACATTCATATACTTCTAAATACTAGTCTGCATGCAGTCTAAACCCGGTGTGTGCAAACTTCTCACTGTGATGAATATAGGCGAGGAAGGAGGGTGGGGAGATGTGCGGACCCATAATACAGCTTTCTAATCATTCATATATCTCCCCCAGTGCTCATCAGTTTCCCTTGTTAAGCTACGTCACAGTCCTTATTACCTTTCCTTGCTTTTAAGTTCCCATCACATATATTACTGATCCCTAAATTTAGAGGGAGCTACATAATATAAGCATATAGCACACAAATGGCTTGAAGAAATAATTAATAGCTATTTCCAAATAAAATGCTGGGGCTGACATCTGAAGCTTATTCATACGAGAACTGGTAACAGAATATGACAGCTAGTTATGTTTTTTTTTAATTTCCATTTGAGATGACTTTTCTCCGAGCTTAACTTGACTATTACAGATTTAAAAATTGGTCAAATTGTTAAACTTCTGCCTCTTTTCCAAAAAAAGTGTATCCTCCGTGAGCTTTTTTAAAAAGCTACATAAATGTAAGAAGATGTATGAGCTCAAAGTAATTGTATGCATAGAACTCTTTATGAACCTGTTTTTTGTAATAGGATATGCAGCTACTGTTATTTTTCTCATGTTAAAGAGAACTGTCACTGATTAGACAGACAAGATATTGTGGGTATTGAAACAGGAAAAAAAGTGAAATGTCTTCAGTTGCTATGACAGTCTTAGGACACTGAGAAGATTTAGGACAGGCTTAGGACACTAAACAGAGAATACTAAGCATTTGGGGAACTATCAAACAGGATGGAGATCTTTTCATGGTTATTTATATTTACTGTACATTTTGATGTCTTTATTCTTTCTCTCTGACTCTACCTGTGATAAGACTTTCTCATTCCCATTCTTCATACTCTTGTCCAAATTTATTCTGATCCCATGAGAAGTTAGGTCTTTGGATTCTGGCTACTTCCAAATATTTTAATTCAGCATAATTTTCCTCTGAATATTAAACACATTTGAGCAAATATAACCCCTTTTTGAAAGCCTAAAACTGAAAGGTTAATTAAACAAGTTTCAAATAAGCATTTGGAGGTCTTAAAACAACGTTCAGGAATGAATTATGTATAAGCATTCCAAAGTGTATCTGGGAGGCAAAAATCCTGGGTATATGTGACAAAACCAAGGTTTGAGCTTCTCCATAGATTATTGTCTTTATTTTTTCAATTCTAAGTTTTATATATAATTTTCCAGAAAATTAGAAAACAGTTAATGCAAATAAGTCAAATACTTTCTTCATGAGACAGTTAATTTAAAAAATAAAAACTTTGATCATTTAGAGGAGCTAATTATGAAAATTGAGCTAATCATAAAATGGTGTCATCAATTGTTGCTTTATCTGCTGCTATACACTATTTACTACTAGTGTCATAAAAAATCAGTTTCTACATTTACAAAATGTATTGATTGATTTCCATAATCAAACTTATTTCATTATGAATTTAGTTAAGTATACCAATATAATCAGCCCACTTTAAGAAACAGATTTCATTAATGGGGTGAAATATTTGTTAGACCTGTTTAGTCTCCACTCAGTATCATATTCTAGCTTTTATTTTTCTTGAAGCACATTCTGACCTGCATTTATTCATCCTGTTGCCTAAGCAACAAGCACCACACTCCCATTAACTGTGATGTAGTGCAGGTCTTATTAGCTTTTTAGAACAAGACAGTAGAGACATCAAAAGGGTATAATTAATGTTGCTTGAAACTTCATTGTACATCCGCGCATAGTTATACTTTATTTAGGAAACATTCTCAAGAGTTATTTTTTTTATTTAATCAATATTCCATTATTGAATGTTTTCTATATAAGTGACTTCCAAAGTATTTATTGAAAGCTTAAATATTTTTTACCAACTCTGTTCTACATACTCTCACACGTAAATACAATATATGGATGATTTATCCACATGGCTATGATTAACTGTAATAAAGATTTCTTATATCAATTCCTAGACATAGTTAGAAAAAGCAGGACTCCCATTTATTTTTGTATCTCTATCAATTATTACTTCTCCTTTGGGCCCTTAATGCTTATCCATGATTTTATTGATGCATGAATTTTTTTTCAGTGCCTAAAATCAAAATACCAAACTTTTTCTTTATGTACCTGGTCCTGCTTTGCTGACATTTGTGCACATAGTTTTGACTTTCTTGTATCATTAAATATATAAAATAAATTGAAATTGATCCAATTAAATAACTACAAAACTATATCAGGTGACCTAAGACTTTGGGAGAGTCAGATCTATGTTGCACTCAAAAGCCCCTTTAACACAGAATTTTTCATCTGAAGACTTATCCAAGCCCCACTTACCTGCTCATCCCCTCTGAAGTCATACATCATCAGCTCCCCCCTTGTAAGACATATGCTGTTCACTAGCCTCTGGGAATGCTGCCGGGGCCCTAAAATATATGTGTTTCAACATTACTTTTTTTTTTAAACCAAGGAGTTTTGATATGAAGTGTTTAATGTACAAAATGTATATGCTTATTTACTTCCTTATTGTGCAATTTCTATCATCCTCTCCTTTTTCCAAGTCTGATGACTGCTTGCTAAATTTTAAGTCTCAAACTATCTATTCTTATCTTGATGACTGCTCATTTGTACTCTCCTCCCCCCATCCTCTACAGCTATTTCCTCTCCTTTTCCTCTTTCTTTTATCCTCAAAGGTCCAACTCAATCCCTGCCTTGTTTATGTAGCTTTCCTTAATGACGCTAGTCCTTTGGAGCCTCTCATTTCTCTGAACTCATGTAGTGGTTGTATTCAGTATGAAAAATTACATTTGGCATGCCATTATTCACTCTCTAGAATTAAAAGTTTTCACTTGTATATATCTTGTCTCTCCCACTAGACTAGAAACTCTTCAAGTCCATGTTCTGTGTGTTCAATTGCCTTGCCTTTATCACAAGTCCTACCATAATGCTGTGTATATAGACATCATCCCATGACAACTAGACACACAGCAGACTGTTGTAGATGGATCACCAGCCTCTTGTTTAAACTGGAAGCCTTGTTTTACCAATGGAACATGAAGTTTTAGCCCCCTTCATTCATTCATTCATTCATTCATGCAACAAACTCTTAAACATCTTGTATGTGCTAGAAACAGTGTTAATTCCTGGGAATGTAACCATGAACAATACATGCTTCTTGACCTCTATTAGGTTACAATATTGCTCTCAGACCTACATATCATTTGCATGCATGTTAGACACTCATTCCATCATGTGCTCACACACACACATACACTCTATCACAGGGATCTTGCCCTCATTCTTTTATATAATCACCATCCTTCAGCACATTACTTACTAACAATTGCTTTTCCAGCAATAAAGTACAGTAGGCAATGGAAGAAATAAAATTTCTCATAGCAGGGGTAAAGAAAGATAAAGATACCGATAACAACAAAACACTGACAGTGTTATGGTAGATTTATGGTCCAAAAACTGAATCAAGAAGTTTATATTATTGGAGGAGGACTGACTCATATCCTCACCAGGATAACTAGCTAGTAGTTATATTTGTAAACTCTAATCAAAAAAAGGGAAAAAATGAAATTTTGCCAACTCATTTTTTTTAACACTTCCTATGTTTCTAGCAGTTGCCATCTAGGTTGGCTTAGGATGCTTTGACCATTATTAAAATGTCCAAAATGCAGCCCTTACAGAGTAAAAAATAAAAATAATTCCAGAAGCCCTATGTGGTTTGGCATTTTTGTACACTTGGGTGAGTAGCATTCATAAAGGACTTCCTGAAGGTCAGCATGAGTAGTGCCTATTAGAAACTGAAGTAAAGCCACAGAGCTCTTGGAAGTCATCCATTTGGACAAAAGATTTAAGAAAGAGTCACCTTATAAGTATGTAGTTGAAATTTCCTTTTCCATTTTGTGGTGCATTTTATATGCTAATGCGCTTACTTCTCTTTTCCTCTTTTACATAACTTTTCTGTAGTAAGAGCACCATTTGCAGTTGACCTGACAAAATGACCTTTTATGTGTCTTAGCAGCATTATGATCCAAGAAAGAAGTTAAACTTGTGAAGCAGAAAAATAAATTGTCCCTAAAGGCCAAGACTAATAACCCCCAGGATGATTTCTTGTTTCAAATATTTCTTAAGAAAATTTTATAAAGTTACTGATATTTCAAGGTCCAAGAGAAAAATACCTGCCACACTCTCCACTTCATCCTGTTTCTGCAACAGTGCAGGCTCTGAAGTGGGTGGCTTTGTGGTGAATGTGCAGCCATAATTTTACAAACTCAGTCCAGTAGTTACACATCCACTTCTGCAAAATAAAAAAAAAAATATTCTTTTTTCAACTACAGGCATTTAAAGTCTGTTGGCATCCAAAAGTCAAAGTCAGGAGGGAGTCATTCTTTATCTGGACAACAGCTTAATTACAAATGTAATAGGCAACAGCCTCGAAGTGGTGTGAGAGAGAACTCAAGTAAGACTTCTCATTTCCACTGCCTTGCTTCTCTATGATTCGGTTTACTCATCTGTAAAATCAACCTAATGAGGGATCTAGGAGAAATGTTCTTTGGACTTGTTATTTAATATTTTGAACCATTTAAAGTTTCAGGGTACAATATTGGTGCTGGCAGAGCTGTTAATTGTTTCTGTAGATCTCATTAGCCGTGGAAGGACACTGATTGCTTGTGCAGTGGAAAGTCAGAAATGAAGGCATGTTCAGGGATGACCATCTTAGAAGAATGGCTTTCAGAAAAAACATTAGCTGAAATTCTAATCTGGTGATAGTGAGGAGGCCTTTTCTTCCACCTAGATGTTATTGCAGTTACCTTTTTAAGCATTAAAATAAGCTGCCCCATTTTCTAATAATGCAGTACTACGACTCCCATTACTAACTCCTGCTCACATGAATTGGCCTTTAATTTAGTCATGTAGCATATTTGCATAATTTCATCTCCAGTATTGCTTCAAATGACCAGATATTTGGGGTGAAGAATTTACTTCATGAATCAGAAAACTTATTCAAACTTCTGAATTACAGACTAATTTTAAGAAATCCAGCCACAATTATATTTTTTGCTTCTTTAAAAAGACAGTTCTCTCAAACATGTGTTCACGGGCAATGACCTCCATTTTCTCACTCCCATCACCTCCTTAACCCCTATAATTCTGCCTGCTTCCCAGATCTTCTGCTAAAATTGTTCTCTTTGAAGTCAGCTGTGACCTGCTTCTTGCCAAATCCCAGCCCCCTTTCTTCTCACTTCATTTCTCTTGCCCTCGTTACAATGTCTTATTTTCAGCACCCAATCTTTATTGACATTTACTCCCTTATTGATATTTGCTAGGGTTCTGTGACATTACACTGCCCTTTCCAATCATTCCTGTTCCTAATCCTCCTTCCACCTCTAAATGTGCACGGTGCTCTACCTGTCCATCCATTAGAGAGATCATTAGTTCTCATGGATCCATAGCTGTCCCTACTCTGCCTCTTTCTACCTGGCTTCCAATACTGTCCAGCTACTCAATAAACATTTCCATATACGTGTATGCATGCAAAGCATTTAGCACAGACTTGGCATAGAACAAATGCCCAACAAATGTTAAGTATTACTGCAACCAGAGTGCTCTTTCTAAAGCACACGTTTGCTTTAGCACTACTCTGCTTAAAATAATTCAGTGATTCTCAGTTACTTACGGGAGATTATGTTTCCAAAATCCTTAATATGGCTTTCATATTCAGGATCCTTTATGGCCCCAATTTAATTTTCAGCCTCTTCTGTTACCATTTTCTCTCTACAGTTCTAGGGCCATGTATAAATACCATGTATTTATTTTTCACTGCCTGGCCTTTGCACCTGCCGCTCTCTGCCAAGAATGACCTTCCTTCCCCTCTTAACTCCTTTTTACCCTTTAGTTCTCAGCCTGGTTGTCACTTCTTTTAGCTGTCACTTCTTCCCTGACCCTCCAAGCATGGGTCAAGAACGCTTCTTCTGTAGTTCCCTTTCTTACAACTTTTTTTACTGTGCCATATTAGCTATTTACATGTCCACCTACCTACACACACAAATAATAGAACAGGGGTCAGCAAACTTGTTTTGTCAAAGGCCAGATAGTAAATATATTTAGGCTTTGATAATCATATGGTCTCTGTTGCAACTATTCACCTCTGCTGTTTTAGTATGAAAAGAGCCAGAGACAATATATAAATGATGGATGTGACTATGTTCCAATAAAGCTTTATTTACAAAAATGCAGATTTGGTCAAGGAGCCATAGTTTGCTGCTTGATTAATGTACTCAATTATTTTTAACTCCTTGAGAATTAGAAATATGTTTTGATCCTCTATATCTCCAGAGACAACCCATGGCTTACACATGTAGGCACAGTAAATGTTTGCTGAAAGGAGGAAGAAAAAAGCAAACAAGGATGAATAAAAGAAAGAGAGAAGGAAAAAGGGAGTAAGGGAATCTGGCAAGTGGCTACAGCAAGGTTCCTGAAGGCCTGTTTGGTTTAAAGAGAACCCAGTCAATAGCTGAGGATATTCAGAGCAAAAGCCAGCCTTCAGGAGTCTCATAAGAGCTAGAGAGGGTGTTTTTGCTCTAACCAATCAGATGGGAGTATATTTTCAGCAAGGGAAATGCACAGGCATAGGAACTAGAAAAACACAGCTGCAAAGGGAGCCTGTAGTTCACACTCTTTGGAATTCCTTTATCTTCCTTCTTCACCTAATTGTGCAGCATTGTTCATGATTCAGCTTGAGCATCACTTCCTCCAGGAAGTATTTCCTTATACCACCCTGTCATCTGGCTGTCATAATCACTCTGTCCCTGTGCACCCCAGCACCCTGCTCTTAGCTGCTAATCTGTATTATATTGCACTGTAATTATATGTTCAGATGTCTACCTCCCACCCTAAAATATGAGTTCCTTTAGAGGCAGAGACCAGGTCTTATTTATCTCTGTATTCCTAAAGCCTAGTAGAGTACCTGGCATATAGTGGCTTCTGATAAACATTGATTGGATGGAATTTTAAAGTTCTGTTTGGTTTCATATAAATTATCCCCTGTAATTCTCACCATATCCTTTTCAGTAAGTATTAGTATCTCCATAGTTATAAATGAAGAGAATTATTTTAATATTATTATTATTATTATTATATTCATAATTGAAACTCAACAAGGCTAAAAAAAAATTGCCCAGTACCACCTGGATTTCAAAACCAAACCTTTTTATTCTAAAAGTCCCTGCTCAATTCACTAAGACCACATTTATTTCATCATTCTTCCTATCACTCATTCAGTGACTGTTAAGAGAGCCCCTGTTAAATTGTAGACATGGAACAGGACACCAGCCCTGCCCTTGAAGCACTCCCAGTTAGTTGTACTTCTGGTCCTTTGAGGTACTTCTTTATCTCACTTCTTAATTTTCTACCTCATCCCCACTACTTCTCAAGAGGGCCTCTGCTTTAATCAGACTAGAACACTCACTGCCAAATATATACCTTTACTTTCTTCATAATTTCCCTTCTACCTAACATAGCTTATCTCCTCCAAATTGCCTATTCAAGAAAAACCCATTCCTCAAGGCCCTGCCCCCCACCCCACCCCCTCTGTGGAGACTTCTTCTACTGATTTGGATCCTACCCACCTCTGCAGCTTCATCTTTTACCCCTCTTAAGCTCTAGCTGTGTTGAATTATTACAATTCTACAACCGAGCCATACCTAATCACACATCAAAGTCTTTGCACACAGCATCTTATACACACTGTTCTCTACTCAGTTCCCTTCCTGCACTCATTCTTAGCCTGCTAACCCTTACTTCAAAAGCCCAGATCAGAGGTTCCTTCTTGGGAGCCTTTTACAAATTCTGTTGTGGTATTGCTCAACTACCCTTCACTGGCTTCCCATGGCACCCTATACACATCCTTGAATGGAGCAGGCTTATCACACAGGCGGAATTATCTGCTTCTTTACCTCTTTCCCCTGAAAGGAAGAACAATGTTTTGGTCAGTATTATTTTCCTAGTACATAATAGGTCCTTGTATAGTTTGCTATAGCTGCCTTAACCAACTGCCACAAACTGTGTGCTGTAGACAACAGAAATTTATTGTCACAGTTATGGAGGCCAGAAGTCCAAGGTCAAGGTGTTGGCAAGCCTGGTTCCTCTGAGGGATATGAGAGGAGGCTCTGTTCTAGGCCTTCACTTGCCAGTAGTCTTCTCCCTGTGTTTTCAAATCACAAATGTGTGTGTGCGTGTGTGTGTGTGTGTGTGTGTGTGTGTCCAAATTTCCTCTTCTTATAAGGGCACCAGTCATATTGGATTAGGTTCCACACTAATGGCCTCATTTTTAACTTGATTACCTCAGTAAAGACCTTATCTCCAAATAAAGTCACATTCTGAGGGACTGGGGGTTAGGACTTCAACATATGAATTTATGAGGAACACAATTAAGCCCATAAACGTTCTTAATAAATATGTGTACATGCATATCCTTTATTATCCTTCATGTTGCCAAGCACAGTCCATAACGGTCACACAATAAGTACTTGATTAATTGAATTAATCTTAATGTACTTGAGGTTTACATGAGATTTAAAATGTTCAAAGAATCTGATGTTATTCTTTCATCAATGATAAATGCAATCTTCCTGATAACTTATAGTTTTGCACGCATGGGTAATCATGTACAAGGTCACACTTCTAGTCAACAGGAGAAGCAGCAGGGCCACAGCTGAGAACTTCCTACCTCTCTAGCCCTGCACTCTTTCTATTATACTTTGCAGCTCTGCTGGCCCCTAAATAAATCACATTTATAGGAAATATTCATTTGTTTTCCATCTTTATGATGACTATTGATAACCATTTGGTAGAAAAGCCTAAGGGAATAGATGATTAGATAAGTCATGTTTTATAGGAAGAAAAGAAAATATAACCAATTTAATAAAATAACTACTATTTTATCACAAAATTGTTATATATATTTTTACTACATTCTATTTACCTCTCCCACAAATGTTATGAAGTATGTAGTATTATTCCAGTTTACCAATTACAAAACTTAAAGAGAGACCAAATATCTGGCCCAAAGCACTCAAGATTCAAACCCTGGTCACAGTCCAAAGGGGAAAAAAATCAAGATTTGCTGGGGAAACAATGTAGGTGAGCTAAGAAAGGTATGGGTTCTCAACAAACAAAAATAACATAAGCATCCCTTGTTCTTGGAGGGATTATTCAGAGTACCAAGAAGAAAGGTGAGAGAGAAGAAAAACCTTGCCTCATGTAGAGATGAGGAAGTCCAGACTAAGGAATCTCCAACCCTAAATAGGGTTATAAAAATCATGCACCGCCAGGTCAAGTCTGTCCTGAGACTATGAGACTACCTAAGTGGGAGCCATTCCATGCATACATGAGACACCACAGCAAACAGGAGTAGTGTTCATGGAAGCCATGATTTACCTTTCAGAATAATCTTTTCTAAAGTGTAATGAGTTGTCATTATGAATTGCTACATATTTTTATCCACCAGAAAACTCAAGCTAAAGAACACAGAAATAACCTTCCAGGTCATTGCCTGGACATGTTACTGACTTCATCCCAGACTTCCTCATCTGGTCTGTATGTACCATGCACATCATAGACATTGGAAACTACCCAGTCACTTAACAGCATATGATCTAAAAGAGCTTTGAGAAACAAGAGTCCTTATAACTCTACTTAGAAGTTATGGAGGCATATTAGGAGAAGAGAAAAATACGATGAATAATTAATAAAGGCCTCTGAATATCAGGTCATTGATTTCTGCCCCTTGAGTCCACAGAATTAAATTTCAGATTGTTAAACTTTTACCTTCTGTCAGACTGAGTAAAGATGATTAGGATTCATATCCAAAGCATTGTGGAACATCTTGGGTTTATAAGCCAATGTCTGTTTAGATGGCTGGCAAGAAGAATTAGGTTTGTCCTTCTAGAATTTTGAAGGATATCTGAGAATAACAGGCCTAGAATCTAAAGTATCTCAAGTTTATTTGACAGGAGTTATATTACACACTCTTTTATCAGAAAGGAGTAATCCTATAGAGAAGGAGTTGAGCATTTAGTATTCATCAGGCCTATAACTATATAACCCGTCCTGTTATCTGCTAGCTCAGAACAAGTGAACAGAAAATACAGGCTGGCCAATATCTACTCCAGATATCCCCTACTCCTTAAAAAAAAAAAAAAGACGCAAGCAGAAGATCATTCATATCAATTCAATCATTTAAGAACTGCTGGATAAATAACAATGAGGTTCTTTTGATGGCTAATGGAATGGAGGGTATGTTATACAGTAAAAAAAAATGTAATCAAATTACTTCCTGGTAATTAATTATGAGGTAGTGGAAATGAGGATACCATATTAAGTTCCTGTTGCACTTCATAGTCTTTAAAACTCTTGTACATATATTATCTCAATTAATCTGGGAGACAATATAAATAAATTCTATTTTTAGTTCTAGCATAAATGGTATAACATTAGGCAAGCCTTCTTCTCTGCAATCTCTGAACAAACTCAGATATAACCTAATTTTTTTTCAAAACCCTCCCTCAATCCTATATCTGTTCTGGATGCTACCTGATTTCTCTTCTCTTCACAACCAAGCTTCTCCAAAGAAATGTCCAAATTGCTGGCTTGCACTTCAACTCAATACAATCAAGCCTTGATACAATTAGCCTCTGTCAACATCCTGAAATTATTTATACATGGTGACTAATGAACTTTTAATTCCCCAAGTACAATATATTCTTGCCAATCCTTATTTACTTCATCTTTCTATGGTCTTTGTTTCTGTTGACCACTTGCTTCCTCCTTGGCTTCTGTATCCTCAGCATCTCCTGCCCTGATAGTCACCCCTTCTCTGGCTCCTTTGTAGAACTCTCTGCCTCTACCTCCCTAGGGTCTAGCCCTTTTCCTCTTCTCTCACACTCCACACATTCACCTTAGGTTACCTCACTTATATTCAACAAAGGCAAAAATTTTCTACTTCTATTTTGTCTGACACCTCCAACTCAAAGTGTCTAAAAGTGGAAAGATCTTTCCCCCAAAACTTGTTCCATGAGAAAGTGATCAATTGAACAGAATGATGATGAAGGATCAAGTGAAGTGAGACTAGAGAAAGAGCCACCAATCTGGCCACTCAGAGGCCACTAGAAAACTTAACAAGAACACATGCAGTGGAGAAGGGGTACAGAAGCCATATTACATTGGGTGTAAGATATAGTAGAATGGACAACTATTGAAGGAAGTTTTGCTGAGAATGGGAGCACAGAAATTAGCAAGTAAGTGATTTGGAGGACAAAGGAAGATGGTTTTAAACTGGGGAGATTGGAGTCATGTTTTGCAACTAAAAGGAATGATCAGATAGAAAGGGAGATATTGTTGACGGGTGCCTGGGTGGCTCAGTCAGTTGAGCATCCAACTCTTGGTTTTGTTTCAAGTCGTGATCTCATGGTTCATGAGTTCAAGCCCTGCATCGGGCTCTGCACGGACAGTGCAGAGCCTTCCTGGGATTTTTCTCTCCCTCTCTCTCTCTCTGCCCCTCCCTGGCTTGCTCTCTCTCTCAAAAAATAAATAAACAAAAATTTTTTTAAAAAGAAAGGGAGATATTGATATTGGTGAAGAAAGAAGGATTGAATGAATGAATGAAGGTGAGAGGGGTTGGAATCCCGAGATAAGTAGAGGAATTGTCTTTGATGGGGATGTTCCTATTGTAAAGGAAGGAAGACAGAAGATAGGAACTATAATGATTTTTATAGAGATGAAAATATGGATATATATTTCCTCTAGTGGTTTCTATTTTCTAGACAATTATGATACAAGGATGTGGATGATTTGAAGATGGAGGAGATATAAAGAGTCACTTCAGAAAATGGGGAAGGGAATTTACTAGGAAAATGAAGTAGAACTAAAGGGCTATGTCAAGGACTTGTTTGAGATTTTTCATTTTGCTAGTAGGAATTAGAAAGAAGACTACACTTTAAGGCACTGGATGCCTTTCGAAGTCTGGCTGTTTCTCCTACTTGGTGTGAGATCATGGGCTGGTCTCTTAACCTCCGTGAGCATCAGTTTCCCAAGTGCAAATAGAAGATAGTACTACCTGGTTCTCAAGGTTGTGGTGAGAATCAGATTAAGGCTAGCTCTGTGCTTTCCAGTAAGCAGTGAATCATGATGGTGACAAGAGTCTTGTTCCATTTAGCTGTTAAGCCACTTTGGAATTACTGACAGCACAATGATACACAGAAATTGCCATAAGGCTTCATTTCTCTTGCCTTCATAATACACTGGATATAAGGAAAACGTTTACATGAATTATGCTAGGAACACCAAAATACTTATAACCCACCTATCTCATGACCTAATATTAACAGGTGTTGGAAAGCTATGCCACCTTAATTCACTCTTATTCACCACAGACCTTGATTAATCGAGACTATACATACACTCAAAGAATTGAAACCTTCAGGTTTAGTGGGCATGCAGCAGTGCATGCTGTTGACAGAGTACTATGGGACTTGCAAGGAACCACACTGCATTTAGCGCTTTCCCTAAGAAGCATACTCAAGGACACTCACCTGCTCACAGCAATAAAATGTTCCCTTAATTATGGTTGATCAAATTGTGATAATTTTTAGGAGTATGTTTAAATATTCAAGAGTCTAGTAGCTTTGTCCTCAAGTGTACCTAGCCTAAATTTGCATCCGGACTATAAAGTATATTAACAAATATTATGAAGTGTATTAACAAACAAAGAATATGAAGACTAAAGCATTTTGAAATATAAATCCGTGGTTTCTTAATGTTTATTTTTGAGAGAGAGAGAGAGAGAGAGAGAGAGAGAGAGAGAGAGAATGAGTGGGGGAGGGGCAGAGAGTAAGGGAGTCACAGAATCAGAAGCAGGCTCCAGGCTCTGAGCTGTCAGCACAGACCCTGTCACTGGGCTTGAACCCACAAGCCATGAGATCATGACCTGAGCCAAAGTCAGACACTTAACTGACTAAGCCACCCAGGTACCCCTAAATCCATGTGTTTTAAACCTGAATGTTTTATCCTTTAACATGTGTTGACAATCTAAAGTAGAAGGTAAGCATTTATAAGGGGGTTCCCAGGAAAATCTTTTTGAATGGATTTCCTGGGAGATTTATCCATTCATTCATAAGGAAATACCTATTGTGTACCTACTATACTCATCAAACTGTGCCAATTGTGGCAGAGACTACAGAGAGGCATAATACAGGCTCCTGGTAAAGATCCTGTGGTCTACTCAGGGAGCTAAATAGCTGTACACATTCAAATAGCAATAAAGGACAACAGTGTGTTTTCACAGCATAGAACATAACTATGGGAGAAATAAATGTTAGAATCTATGAATTTCTATGAGTCCTGAAAAGGAGGAGAGGTCTATGAGCCAGAGTAGTCAGAGAAGCCTCTCTGAAGGAAGTGAGCTTGGACAGGATTTGTGTAAACAGAGAAGAATGGGACCAGTAATATAAGATTAAACAAAATCATGAACAAAGGTGGTGGGATTGCAAAATGCATGTATGGTTTGAACAAAAGAAATGACTGGCTGGTACAACCCTAGGGATCATGTAATGCCTCTGTGAAGGAAAGAGTTACCTACCTGTGACATCATGGTTCAGATGCTACTCAGGCTCCATATGGAAAGACAGCTTAATGATCCATCCTATCTGTGCCCAGATAGGCTCACCCAGATGGCAGCACACACGTGCACATCACACATACAGACAGCAAAGGAGGATGAGCATAGAAACATCTGTCTGGCTGATTGACCTTCTATTTCCAGGTAATCCTGAAGAAAACAAAGTTACTTGAGTAGCATTAACTGTTTCTCCAAACAAGCCCATCTTCTGAGGACTAGTATACTATTTCAAAGCCAACAGCAAACCTGTGTTCAATAGTTTCATGTCACCTGAAATACCCTCTTATCCTCCATAACTAACTTTATTCACCTGTTAGATCCTTTGCTTCTTCAAAGGTGTTCTCTTCTTTACATTATTGATATTTAAAGAAATCATCCTCACTTTCACTATGGAACCATGACCACTGCCAAGACACCTACCAACCTCCTCATCTCTAAAATTCAGCTTGTTTGAAATGTTCCAATAATTCAAATGAAGAAGGATTTGCTTAGCCACCAGTTTCACATGCCAGACATTATGTTGGAGCTCCTAAACACAAAGATTGATCATAATAATGAAGATAATAATAATGATAATAATTATAAAAGCTTATATGCTTATATTCTAGGCACTGTTCTAAGTATTTTAGATATATTAACTATTTTAATTCTTTTGGAATGAATAATACACCAGTCTCTCCTCTCCTGAAGCTTACAATCTACTAGAGAAACAAACCTGAAAATAGATTACTTCAGCACAATAATGGATTGTAGCTATAATTCAGAGTAGAGTGGAAGCATGAAAACAAGTGGCTCAGGCAGGGCTCCACAGAAGAGCTCAGATTTACACTAACTCTTGATGGATTGGGAAAATTCGCAGCCTGACAAAGGCTGAGTGATAGAGCAGCCTTTCAGGCAAGTAAACAGCATATAATTAGCATGGAGGCACAGAAGGGGACATCCAGTAGTTTAGGTCCAGCTGGAAGGCAGGGGGCAAAAACAAAAAGAAGTAATACATAAAATCAGAGAGGTCAACATGGGCCAGATCAGGGAGAATCCATTTTTATTCCAACCCAACTTGGATCTCCAGGGCCCTGTGTGTGTAACTGAGAATATGTTATTTCTGTCCATTGATATGTGTGAATCTCTGTTTTTCTTCCTTGCTCCTCACCCTCGGCTCCTTTTAGTTTGCTGTGCCTTGGAGTAAGATCATTGCAGGGTCTTCTCTTTCCTTGTCACCCCTACAGAACCTCCCAGTGAGCATTCAATGTCAATTGACTGACCAGCTAATCATCAGCCTGTGGTTGTTGGTGATTATCTGTGCTGCCTGGCAAGGCCAGGGTCTGGAAATAGTAATCACATTGGTGTCTGTGGCAACTTCTGGTGTCAGAGATCCTGTTAGAAATCATTTTATTGATACTAATTCGGAAGGTTGTTCTTTAGCTCCAGGAAAACAGCGCACATTAAAAAGCTGTAATCAGAGCTTACTATTTCAATAGCAGTCTTCAGAGCCAAAGTGTAGATGCTAAAAATTAAGGCTCCTCAGCTTCCTGTTACCCCACAACCAAGACAGTGACAGGACTAAATAGGGTCTTCCTCGTGTCCTAGAGAGCACTCTTGGAAATGAAAAAGAGGAAGAGGCTTAGAAAATGGATGAATGGATGCCCCTGACTGGTTAATTATTTGATTTATTGCCTCACCCTCTTCCAAGAAGGTGGTTTACAATAGACTTAAAAATAATTTAAACAACTCCACTGTAGCAAGGGAATTTGGACAGTAGGATTGGCAGAAAAGGACATACTTTTTAAAAATTTTAGAAGGTATAGCTATATATAGATATATACATATATACAAACACACATATATGTATACATATATGTGTATATATATCGAAACAAATGTACAAATGAAACTTAAATGCAAACGATGTCCTATATCTTCTCCCCACTCCTAACCCCAGTTTCCAGAAACAAACATTTCTGTGCTTAGTGCCCCTGGAAATTATCTCTATATGAGATGCGTATATCCTCAGTTCTCACTCTAGACGTCATTTACTGACAGAGTAAACACTATGAGAGGTGAGGATTTAGCTCATTTATACCATCATCTTTTCTCTCTTCCACCTGCCCCATCCCCAGTAGAGTTGTAGATTGAATCTTGGCCCACAAACTCAGGTTTGAAATATAACTTTTTAATGTATTAAATCAACTTAGTTTTGTCTCCATGCTAGAACTAGTATAAAATTCCACTGCCATCAGTATTGGCTTCTGATAATACTAGAGACCCATGATACTAGAGACCCAAGTGTTGCCAGACAAATAGGGGAATTGTGCTTTGTGGTGGTCCCTGCAAAATCTTCATTGTCCAAGCTTACTGTGGTACCATGAAGTATAGTGTTTCTCTGCTTCCATGCCTCTCATGGGGTATGGGAATGCTTAACAGAGCATACCTCGGTTCCTACTCCCACCCTGATGAGGGTGGGCATCAATGATCATGGCCATACACCATTCACACATTGAATGAATTATGAGAATTATCCTAGAACTTACCTTTTATTTTTAATAATTGTTTGCTTTTTCCTGTTATTTATGATTACTTTTCCTTTCTCTTGCATTTCTGCCCTTATTTGTCCTTAGGTTTTTACAGTCTCCATCATAATGTCTATTTTTCTGGCCTACTTTTTCTTAGGAACCCCCTTTCCCCAGTCTTCCTGCCCCAAGCTGCACTTGTTCTCTGGGGCTGCCTCATATTCGTCATTCTGGAACTCTCTTCATTACATTCCTGAATTGAATCCATTGTTTCTTGGATGTTTTCCTCTCTCTTGATTTAATTTTTTCATACTACTGGAGCACATACTCAGATAACTTTTTTAAAAAAAGCTGAAAAAGACATGACAAGTGAATTTCTAAGCCCCTTTGACTCTAAAAATGCCTATATTCTGCCCCCATAGTTGATTAATATTGTGGTTTAGTGTGTAATTCCAGGCTGTATCTAATTTTTCTCAGAGCTTAGAGTACATTGCTCCTTTGTCTTGTTGCATTTGATGTGGTTGTGGGAAAATCTGAGGTTGGTTCCTTTACGGGTGACCTTTTTCCCTCTCAGAAGCTTTCAGGATCTTCTCTTTATCCTTGGTGTCCTCATGTGTCACTAACTTGTGACTAAGTGGGTATATTTTTCATCCCGTTTCACACTTGTTTGGCACTTTAAATATAAAGATACATTCTGAGAAATTCTATTATTCCTTTGGTCATTTCTATCCTTTTATTTTCTTATTGCCTTTTTGCAGAATTTTATTAGCCAGATATTAGACTTATTCAGTTGTTCCTTGATTTTGCTTACCTTTTCTCTGACATTTACCATCTCTTTCTATTTTTATCTAATACTGTAAGAGATTGAATGCAATCTTT
The DNA here is from genome assembly GCF_018350215.1 of Panthera leo. Lineage (NCBI taxonomy): Eukaryota > Metazoa > Chordata > Mammalia > Carnivora > Felidae > Panthera > Panthera leo. The sequence goes on along the minus strand of NC_056685.1, from coordinate 119,309,955 downwards.
AAATTGATTTTTTTAACTTTGGCAATAAAATGTTTAATTTCCCAAAGCTCTTTCTTCTTCTCTGTTCCTTTTTCATGGCACCCTTTTCTTTTTCCTTACATGTAACATTGCTTTGAATCTGTCAAAGGATGCCAGTCAGAGGTTATTTTTATTTTGAAATTCTCTCCTTTGAATTATCTGTAGAGTTAGTCTTTCTATTGTGCTTTGTTTTTAGCTTGATCTTTCTCAGTCATACCACAGGCTCTCCTTCAATGACTAGTAGCTTGTGGTTTTCTGTTCATATTTCAGGAAGAAGCAGTGGAAAACCTAACTTGGAAGCTCTGTGCACATAGGCACATTTTTTGACTTCCAGGCTTCACTTTGTAGTGAGTAGGATCAGGGTGTCCCAAATACCACCACACTAACTGTTCTAGTTCTCTGAAGAAAGGTTTTTCAGATGTTTTTAGAGAATAAGCATCCATTTTCTTCTTGGCCTAAGGAGAGAGATAAATGCCTGAAAAGCGGGGGGGGGGGCAATGAGTGTGGGGGTAAGGAAGCAACTATTCCTTACACAGGTAATTAATTTGTCCCCATTTTCTGTCCACTTCTCAGTATCTTCTTTCACTCTACCTTCCTCCTTTTTTTAGGCTGAAACCTCTGGGGTTCCAATGGGCAACTTGGGTTCCTTTTTTTGATTCAGAGAACACCTCAGGCTAAAGCTACCCCCACTTCAGTGCACCATTCAATGCTTTTGCTTTTCCATGCTTGTTCTGACCTCTGGAGACTTATTAAAACCTCATATAGCTTTTCTCCAGTTATCTTCATTGTTGTAAGATTATGAGATTTTCTTCCTGTTCCAGATTTTTACTGGGACCTAAACCAGGAGGGAGGGGGAGTGGGGGGGGGAGGGAATAAACCAATGGGCTCAGTACGCATCTTGAAATGGAAGCCAGGGGGCATAGTCACACATTCTTACTTTATTCATTAAATGATACCAAGTGAGTTAAAAACAGTTGTCTCTAAAAAGCAGTAGTAACAGCATTAAGCCACAGTTCCTAACAGAGCTCAGATAATTCTTCCATGGAGGAGTGGCACAGTGCAGTGATTAAAAGGATAGACTCTGCCTAGATTGCAAGACCAGCCCTGAGACTTACAAGTTATGTTACCTTGAGCAAATTTCATTTGTCTATGTACTTCAGTTTCCACATATGGAAACAGAGATGATACTAACTGCATATTAACCCCATTGGCTCAAGATCAGGATTATTAGTTCTTCCATATAAAGCACTTGGAACAACAATCTCACGTGTTCGTTATCATTGTTGCTATTATCATCCCAATGTCAGGACAAGGAGGCAGAGAAATAGAGCCACTGCAGTAATAATCATGTCTTTCTAAGATAGCACAGTCAGCCTGTTGTATATCGACTTTTAGACATCTCTCTTAGGCCACAACTTTTCTATCTTTTCTTGCCTTGGAGTCCTGAAGGAAGTGATGGCATGGACACTCATTCAAAATATCACTCATTCAAAAAATAAACATGACTGTGGACAAGGACTATTACCTTTGCAGCAACCTCTTGAACAAAGGGGAGAGAAGAGAAATGAGAAATTATGAGGCTAACAGTACTGTGGCTGTACAGGAAAGGAAATGAGCAAATATTATAAGGAGGATTTTTTAAAAGCTGAGATGAAGTTGTTTGAAGGAAAGGGATGATTCCCATTTTCATGGCTAAAGGGCTAGAACTAAATGTTGCTATGGCACCATGCACTCAGGTTCATATAACCATGATACCTTCAACTTAGGAGATGTGGAAAATTGAAATAAATGCACAAAGAAACCATATAACAATGCTCCGTTTGCAATGAATTTTAGCTTAAATTTCCAACCTCAAATGCTCTTTGAAATACCATTCCTCAACCTCAAACAATGGTTAAAACAAAACAGACCAAACTATCTTATCCACTGTGAGTGGCCATTCAGTATCCTTTGATCCCCATGACTTCTGTAGGTAGATAATAAAAATTCCATTTTTTATGCTTATTTATTCTTTATTTTTGAGAGAGAGAGAGAGAGAGCGAGCTGGGAGGGGCAGAGAGAAATCCCAAGCAGGCTCCACGCTGTCAGTGCAGAGCTTGATGTGGGGCTTTAACCCATGAGCTGTGAGATCATAATCTGAGCAGAAACCAAGAATCAGACACTTTACTGGCTGAGCCACCCAGGCACCCCAATAATAATTCCATTTTAATAGATGAGCAAACAGAGAAGCAAACTCAGGCTCAGAGAAGATAAGTAACCCATGACCAATGATTAAAGGCACCAATTTACAAGCCCAGGTACATTATCATTGCTTTTATTTTTTACATATTATTATTTAGCTCTAACACCTCCTCTTTTTGCATTATACTTATTGCCTTCCACTACTTGCTTTTGAAATAAAAATCACCTATTCCCAGTGTGATACCTAATCTAACCCCTCAATCATTCACTATATTTAGAATTCTGCATTACTTTTTCCATGTCTTTCCTCCTGTTTCTTCCTCTCAGCTAGAGTTTTTAACCAATGTGATTTCCGCTTGCCAATGCACCTTCCCCTTGAGCACATTCCTCCTGAGCACATTCCCCTTGAGCACATTCCTCTTGTCTTCCTGTCCTCCAAGCTCCTCACCTGGCTTCTTCCCCTCCTCCCCCACCCCCACCACTGGTCACCTGGGTGCTCCCCTTTTCCCCATTCTGCAACCTCCAGAGAGGCCCACATTTCACCTCCTCCTCTCAGCCCCAACACTAGTTGCAGTTCAGCATTTTTGCTTCCCACCAACATTTTCTGTTGCTGTGGAAACCGAGAGGCAGTTCTGGAAGGAGGGGGAGTCTTGGAGCACAGTCACTGCTGGCCTTGGTGTAGGAGGAAGATGGTAGGCAGCTGGGGTGGGAGGGGGAGAAGAGGAGAGCCTAGAGAACTCAGGATCCGAACCCAACCAGTTCCTGATGGAGAAAGGGACTTCTCCGCTCCCTCGATGAGATAAAGAGAAGGCAGGGGGAGAGCAACCCAGTACCAGGCCGGCTTAGCAGCTGCATCTTTCGGATGGTTGAACAGAAGGAGGCTGAGTGGGCGGCCCCCTGTGGTGACAGAGCCTGGTTCCCAGGCTGCTTGTAATCTGTCCTTAATTTGCCACTGAGGAAGTTAACTTTATGTAGGTAGCTAAGAAAAAGGAAGGCTCAGGGGAGCCATCATCACAGAAAATAAATATGCTCCCATTATAAATGAAGTAACAGGATAATGTACGGTCTCAGAAGATGATGAGACGGGGAGAAATGGCCTGTATCTAATGAAAAAGTTTAAGCTAAAAATTAAGAGAAAGAGCTTTACAGAAATGGTTGTTCTGCAGAAACAACTGAGATAAAGTAAAGAACGTTTTCACGGGCACAAAGTTTAGTCCATGGCTTCAAGAAGTGTATTATTTGGGCTTGGCAAAAAGCCTGGGACTCTCAGACTTTGTCATATAATTTGAAGACTAGGCCTTCAGTATATACTGTGCAATCAATTTTGTGCCAAAGGGGAGAAATGACTGAGAACTGGAATCAAAAAGTCAGTAAAGTAGACCTGGAAGTGAATTTACCTGAATAAGCATTAAGTTAGTTAAGAAAGCTAAACTACAGGGACTCATAAAATCCCATGCAATATAATCACTCATTCTTTAAACCGACAAGTTTTTTGGAGTGTCTGGGACCATACTAGACCCTGGAGATTAGAAGAGCAGGTGGGCAAGCAGGGGGAAGCCTAAAAGAAAGATAAATGAGCAATGGCCATTGGAGCTCCTAGCTGAGTGGAAGAGACAGACTCATAAACAAAATGTTACAATGCAGTATAGCTGGTTTTCCACACAGGTGCCCTCCAAATGCTCTCCAGTGTTGTGAAGGTCTTGCTTAGCTCTGACTGTGGGAAGGAGGGAAGATTTCACAGAAGTGGGTCTCTGAACCAGTCCTTAATGGATGAGTTGAAGGTGTCAACTGGTCAGAAACCCAGGAAGAATTCCTGAGAAGAGGAAACAGCATTAACCAAGAGCCATGAAGATATGACTGTGCAGAGCATGTTGAGAAATACAAGGATGTTGCTAGAGGCTCAGGGTATGTGTGTCAGGGATGGGAAAGGCAGAAAAGGAGGTTAAAAACCTAAATTAGGACCAGATCACCAGCCCCTCAAATGCCATCTGATGGGGTTTAAACTCAATTATGTAAAAAATGCTAGGAGTAGCACAGTGTCCTGATAAGATTATGTGTTAATACTCTGACTTTAGTGGCAATATCAAGGATAGATGGAGAGAAGAGAAGGACTCTAAGCAGGAGGGCTGTTAGGGGGTGTGAAAAGTCATTGCCTTAGTGACAGAAAAGACAGATTCAGAGATATTGTGGCAGAAGAATGGATGGAACATGGTAAAATTTGACCTTGGGAGTAAGAAAGAGGAGTCAAGGATGACTGAGGCTTATGAGTATAAATCCAGCTTGAGCAAGTAAAAGTTCCTTTTACAAAAATATGTTTGCTACCACCTAATCTGGGTTCACATCCTATTTCTTCAAGAGCTGCAGGGGGAAAAAAAAGTCAATTAAATTTTACTCTACCAGCATCCCTACCACATGGTTCCTAAATATAAGATTTATCTTTTGTGTTTTACAAAGAAAAATCGCATGCTAAGATATAAAAGTGGAACAAATTGCTGAAGATTATTTTTAAAGTTCGTAAGCAAGTGGCAACCATCAGTCTACCTTGAAGTGCCATTTAAACACATCATACTGTGTTAAATGGCAGAGGTCGTACAGCAGCATCGGTAAGACTACATAATAGATTGACAAAATTGATGTAACTGGCCAGAAGATTTTTTAAAAGGAATTATCATGTTCCTCTAAAATTAACCATGACTAAAATCCCAAATTGGGTAGGGCTTATTACTTGTGATTTACTCAAATAATAAACACAGGAATAAATCTTAGGTGGGCAGTCATCCTGTTCTGTTTAAACGTAGTTTAAAGTTTTTGCTTTTTTCATTTTTGATGCAGTCATCACTTAAAATCCAAATGTTATACCAACATCTTTTGAAATGCTGAGGATATGGGGCGCCTGGGTGGCTCAGTCAGTTAAGCATCTGACTCTTGGTTTCACCTCAGGTCCTGATCTCATGACTCGTGAGTTCGAGCCCCGCATCAGGCCCTATGCTGACAGCCCGGAACCTGCTTGGGATTCTCTGTCTCCCTCTCTCTCTCTGCCCCTCCCCCTGCTTGATCTCTCTCTCTCTCTCTCTCTCTCTCTCTCTCTCTCAAACATAAATAAATAAACATTAAAAATTAAAAAATAGTGCTGAGGAGATGAATGATTAAGTGACCTGATCATCACCATTTGAAAGGTTCTTCCCCTATTTAACTAGGCAGTATTACCTTGTTTATCTCATATGCAAATTAGGCAGATGCACTTAAAAGTATTAAACCAGTTTTTGAGTCTCAGTTTTTGAGACTGACAGCAAGGTAGAGCGTGAGGAGGAGAGAGAACTACCTTTCAGCTTGTATGCTCCCCATCTGAGTTCTAAATTTGAGCATACCTCCTCCTCACCACAGGTGGAATCACCACCTCTCCATCTCAAGACCGAGCCTTGCCCCTCCACCCACTCTCAAGTTCAAGCCATACCTAAAGCTGCAGATAACTAAACTCTAACCTACTTTCTATGACTGCACATCAAACCGTTCTTGCTGCTAAGCTGGCCCTGTTGCAGGGCCCCTGTTCTCATCACCACAGGGGCCCTGTGTCATTCATCTGATTCCTGAGCCCTAATCTCAGCTCCCTCCTTGACTCTTGGTCCACCCTCCATGTCACATGGTCCATTTCCTTTTGTCAAAGGTTTTAACCAAGAGCTTACTTTGAGCTAACCCACTGACAGACCGTTGCCCTTCTGTCTGGAACTATGAGTATTGCCTAACACAGAATCCTATATGCCAGTGAAAAGGAAACATCACCCACATGCATGCACTTGAATGCTTCTTTATCTTGGGCTACCATTTGGAACTATCTTCTTGCACTGTGCTCTACTACTGACATACTCCCCTTGGGCACCATGCTGTACCCTTAGACTCAACCTCCTCTAACTACAACTACAACTGAATCAGTTCCTTGGCCCTCTTTCTGTCCCAGGAGGATTAAGGCTCCCTTTCCTGGCCCTGAAACAACTCTCTCACTGCCCCATCCTGCTGCAGTACCTGATCATGAACAGAAGAATCCAGACATAGGGTGTTCTACTCTTTAACCATCCTCTCAGCCCCCAGCTGAAAAGTGGCTATATTCTCTGGGACATTGCATATTTTGACTTTCTCAGTCACTTCCTACTCCATTTCTCCAGATTACTACTACGCAATGCCACTTCTCCTAGGCCTCAGAACTTTTTTGTTTGTTTGTTTTCTTGGATCTTGCCTCTGTACTCTCCCTCCCTTCTACCACAAACAGTGGCAGGATTGGATTACTTCCACCCAACAGACTGGAAAATTTCTCATAATGCCAGACCACACGCTGGTGCTGAGTGGCTGAGAACCAGGTCAGAAAATCAAGTGTTGAAGATTTATTTCAACCAATTTAAGAGGAATGTACAGATGAACAGGCCAGTTCCTGTTTATTAACTAGAATCTCTGGAGCCATTCAAACAGGTTCAAATAGGCCATCAATTGAGGCTAAGGGCTTCAACACAATTCTAAGCATGCACAACAACATTCTAATAGGAAATAACAAGCTCTTAGATAAAGGCTTCCTTCCCTATTGCCTGGTTGTCTGAATCAGAATTTTAGACAACCTATTCATGGTATGTGTCCTAATTTCACCAACCATGTGGTTGAGATAGGACACTAATGATGCTGTCTCTTCATATGGCAAGCTACAAGACTATTTATAGAATGTTGGCGTTTGAACTAGGTTTTTTCAGAATCCATTACAGTATGCAGCTACTGTGTGGTTTTTAACTAATTAGTACCATGAAGCAAGAAAATATCATGCACATTTTATAGTTGAAGAAATAGATTCAGAGAGTTTAAATGACTAGCCCAAGGTCATTCAACCAACAGATGGAAAGGATTTAGAGTTTCTTTGTAAGTGATGTTAATTTTTAGTTTTCAATGTATGTTTCCAACTTAGCATCTTTTTATAATATGTTTTATAAGCATCTTTTCTTTTTTCTTTTTTAAAAAATGTTTATTTTTGAGAGAGAGAGAGAGAGAGAGAGAGTGTGTGTGTGTGTGTGTGTGTGTGTGTGTGTGTGTGTGTGCAAGTAGGGTAGGAGCAGAGAGAGAGGGAGACAGAGTGAAGAGTAGAGAACCCAGTGCGGGGCTCAAATTCACAAGCTATGAGATCATGACCTGAGCCAAATTCAGACACTTAATCAGACTGAGCCACCCAGGTGCCCCTAAATGTCTTTTCAAATAAATTTTGTTCATCCTTGTGTCAGCAAAAGAAGATTCAGTTTCATAAAAGGAAGTGTGATCTGTGGAGGGAAGTGGTAGACAAGGCCAAAAAAAAAGGCTTCTCAACCCTCTGCTGAGAGAAGTATGGCATACACTGTGAGACCTAGAAGGCATACAAACATAGTAAGGGATAATTGGACCTTCAAAATTCCTAAAGAGAATGGGAGGCCAGCTAAGTATTTCCAAGACCATGTGGCCCTTTATACAGCCAGGTTTATCGATTGGGCATTGCCATTGAATTCCCTTCAGGCAGGTAATGATTCCTTATGGGAGGCAATCCTTTCAGAGTGATATTATGTTTAAAGGGAACAAAGATACTTTTATAAGTCTTCACTGGATAAAGTATCATGTACCCTTTATTTTTCTGATTCTAGGGATTTTCCCCCTAGAAACTCAGAGCTAACTGTTTTCTTTCTTATGAATGCTGATTAATGACAAGAATCGATTTGGATCATTGTTACTACCCCAGAAGCAGGAAGTATCAGCATTATTGGTGTCAAACTTAAAAAAAAAATGAGTGAGTGAGAGAAGTACTTGATAATGGGATGGTGCTAGTCGTCCCAGATGTCATTTTGCCATTGCCATCTCCATGAGCATCTCCAGTGCAGGCCCCCTCCTATGTGAACCTTTTCCCCACCATATTCAGCATATCAATCTCCATGTGATATTTTACAGGAAAAATTATTCAGTCTACTGAGGTGGGAGTTTGCCTGTGGGCTTGCTGAGGGTGCCTTGGAGGATTGATACCTTTCAGCAGAAAGTTGCAATTCCATTCTCAAGAAATAACCTCTTCTTATAGCACCTGTCAAGTATATGAATTCTGTGCTATAATCATCTCCCAAGGTTAGGGTTTTTTTTAATTCAAAGTTTTCATTCTGACTCAAGCAAGCCTTAGCTGAATGTTTATTTTTCCCCCAAATGTTTATTGGATCTACTAATCTACCTATGATGTCATCATCCACTTAACCCCTGTTTCCATTTTGTTTGCACCAAAAGGAGCTAGAATCTTTATCTCCTAGAAATGAATTTAGAGATCATATAAAATAACCCCCTTGTTTTTATAAATAAGGAAACCAAGGCACAGAGTGTTTGTGATTTTCCAAAAGTCACACAGCTACTCCAAACTCCTATTGGAAGTAGTAGTAAATAAAATAAATAAATTCAAAGCTGGGATAGAAGAGCCCAGGCATCCTGAAACTTTGTTCTGTATTCTTTCCCCTTCCCTTGGGCTTCTCAGTGTGCTCTGGGGGGTGTGGCAAGATACAAGGACATAATCAAAGTCATTGGACAAAACATGCCATATCTTTCCAATGCATCAGTTTTGTTCAGTGATTTGAAGTAGGGTCAGTAAGGTGGGAGAAAGAATAAAATCTATTCTTGCATTAAGGAATGGATATTTTAGGGAATTGAATTTAAAATTTATTTAAATGTTAAAATTAAAATGCCATACTTCAGAGAAATTTCATGTTTGCAACTAGGTGCTTCAGGTTACCCTTTCCTCATCTGCCATCCAGGGGTGCTCATTCTCATCCCTCTGGCAATGGGAGCTCCTGAGTGGAAAAATTTGAAAGTACTTGATGCCACCATGAAGCTTACCGCTTAGCAGAATTAACCTGAAAGCAGGCACTTAGGTCAGCCATGCTCTCTTCTCCCGAAACTCCAAGACTACTTACAATGTTTTCATAGGGCTCATAAAGTCTGGGGCCACTGTGAGCTGCAACCAGACGTTCCAATTAATTTTCATTGAATTTCTCAAGCTATTCTATGGGAAAAAAAAAATAAAGACATCAATTCAGGAGCTCTTTTTTTTTTGTCTTTTATGTGGTGTCAAAAAGTATTCTAGACTTTCCTGTCTTTTAGTTTTCTTTTGTGTTTGTGATATTATATAGAGAGCAGTCCTATTTTTTCTCTTTATAGACAGAAATATCTGGCTCCTTTTAAAGCTTTTTGAAAGTATCAGGTAGACATTAAATTTCCTTTTAAAGAAAAGTCCCCAGATTCTTCTTCTCATCCATCACATGCTACCTTTTAATAATTTGTTCCCCAGCAGCCCCACCTCCAGGATCTTAAATATGAGAAAGCTGACATCATCCTTGATTCCCTCTTCTTTATCGTACTCCAGATCGGTTGGTCACCAAGTATCACTGATTTTTACCTCTGAACATTTCTCAGACCTGTGACCATTAATGTTATCTGTGCAGCCACAACACCAAATCATGCTCAGAACTCAGTAGTTCAATCCAGAAAATGTCAATGCATTGTAACAATGAAGATCTTGAATTAGCTTATAGTTATATGGTAGACCAAGCGTGCCGTGATGAAAAGGGTCCAGAACAGAGCCCTGGGTACATTTCTCAGACATTACCATTGCTACATTAAATGTGAATGGTTAGATTATAAAAGTACTTCTTCCCTCTCTCAAGAAAATGACCCCTTTGATAACAGGAAACATATTTTGTTCATTTCTGTGTCCCCTGTACTTAGCTGTAAATCTAGTACATGATAGATGCTCATTTAATTTTTTTGAATGGATAAATGAAATCTATCACATTTAAATGGCTCCTCTCAGGACACCTGGGTGGCTCAGCCAGTTAAGTGTCTGACTTCGGCCAGATCATGATCTCATGGTTCATGAGTTCGAGACCCACATCGGGCTCTGTGCTGACAACTCAGAGCCTGGAGCCTGCTTCAGATTCTGTGTCTCCCTCTCTCTCTCTCTCTCTCTGCCCCTCTCCCACTAACACTCTGTCTCTCTCAAAAAAAATGAATAAGCATAAAAAATTTTAAATAAAAATAAAAAAATAAATGGCTCCTCTTGCTTACTCAAAGGTTTTACTGTTCCTCCTCTGTCCTGTATCATCAAACTCTCCCTCTCTGTTGATTATCCCCATCAGCATACAAACATGTCTTAATAGATCCTAACTTGAATTTTAAAACCCTTCTTTACCCTACATTGCCCCAGTTACTGCCCCATTTTTCAGCTCCCCTTATAGCAAAATCCCTCAAAAGGCCTGCCAGTGGTAACTACCTGCCCTACTGTTCTCTCTTGCACAAGAGATGTATCTCTTTATCATACTACCAAAACTGCTCTAGAAACAGTCTCCAATGACTTCCACATTGCCAATTCTCAGTCCTCATTTTATATGGCTTATCAGTAGTATTGACTCAGCTGATAAGTTCTTGCATCTCGTTATGTCTTGCTTTTTCTACTTTGCTAGCCATTTCTTCTCATTCTGTCTTGTTAGACATTCCTCATTTTTCCGGCCTCTAACATTGGAGTTGTCTAAGTTTCAGTGCTTTGTTTTCTTTTCTCTATACATGTTCACTCCCTAGGTGATCTCATTCAGCTCCTATATTCCATCTGTACACTGATGACTCTCAAAATTATATTTTCAGAGCAAACTTCTCCTCTGAACTCTGAAATCTATGAAGGAATTTTTTATATATCCAATTGCCTGCTTGACATATTTACCTAGATGTCTCACAAAAACCTCAAAATTAACATGTCCAGAAGTCCACTCTAGTTCTACCTTACACACACACACACACACACACACACACACACACACACATAATTGCTTGTGCTTGCTTTTATTTTTCAGTCTTTCTTGAAAAAAATATATTATCTTCACTTTTCTAGTGCTTAAGAAAATCCTTGGAGTTATCCTTGAATTAATTCTTCTACCTCATGTGTATTCCATCACCAATTCCCACTGGCTCTACCTCCAAAGTACATCTAGAGTCTGCTGACTTCTCACCTCTGCTCTAAGCCATCATCACCTCCCCTTTGTATTATTGCAATAGCCTCCCTCACTCATCTCCCTCCCATCCTGATTTCCTACAGTCTCTTTTTCACACAGGAGCCAAAGTATTCCTTCCTAAAACATAGATCAGATCATATTCCTCCTCTGCTCATGATCCTCTCTGGTTTCCCATTTTAGAATACAATCTAAAATCCTTAGAGTGGCTTCCAAGATCCTGTGTGAATAGATTCTCTCTTCATTTTCTGATTTCATCACCTATCATTCTTCCCCTGAGCACTCCATTCCGATCACCCAGGCCTCCTCGCTGGTCCAAATCCAGCCTGTACACTTGCTATCCTTCTTATTAAAATGTCTTCCACAAGTTATCTACAACTTTTTTTTAAACAATTTGTCTAAATCTTTGCTCAAATATCACCACATCAAGAGGCCTAAAGTAGCACTTCTCCCTTGTTGCTCTTGCTTTGTCTTCGTGGTACATATTGTCCTACCTATATCCCTACATGTGTATTTATTGTTGCTTGTTTACTGTCTGTCATCTCCATACCCTTCATACGTGATTACAATCACTTTTCATTATTTTTTATTTGTTTTGTTGTTCTTGTTTTACTGTTTTATCCATTACGTGTAGGACAGTCTGGTATATGACAGTCATTCAATAAATATTTTTGAATGAATGAACAAATTGCCTTGGAAGAGGGCCCATGGATGGAATTTTTAAATCCCCTACCTTGGCTTTATTAATACTGTGCTTTAAACAACTGAGCTAACAGGCCCAGACAAGGTAAAAATATTTCTCAGAAAAAAAAAATTAAATTAAATAAAAAATTAAAAAGTAAATTAAATTAAAAATTAAAAAATCTCAGAATGCAGCGTGCCAAAGCTGCTCAGAGGACTCCTGGTTGTTATAGCAACTCTTAAAGTCAGGCAAGTTGGCAGGCAGTATGCTTTTACAAAAACATGTTTATAGAGCCTCCTAAACATTTTTCTAAATTGATTAGACATGCATTTTGTTTGTTGTCTCATATTAGAATTTATTCTTGTTGCATACACAGTAAAGTTAGGGTACCCTGCAATATACTCTGGAAAGGGATTTTATTAGTTATTCTAAATACTTACATCTCTGCATCATCCAACTAAAAACTGAATGGAAGTTAGGAGAAAATGTGCTGATTAAAAATTCTTGAAGATTCATGTAAAAAAATAAGAAAATTTCTCAGAGTTGTAACAAACTAAGCAAATTGAATAACCCCAACAAAATTTTATATTTTGTTTCTTAAGGAATTTCCTTCCATTTTTCCTGTATTGATTTTATTTTTTCAAAGACCTCTAGTTAACAGTCTTGATGAATATTTTGATGTAATTTCAAATATGGGAGGGAACTTACACATATTGTGTGTCTATTAAGTCTCATGCACTGAGTTTTCCATATATTATTTTATGAAGTTTTCACAACATTATCCCCATTTTGCCTAAGGCTTAATTAAAGAGACTATATAATTTTCTCAAGATCACAGAATAGTAGTAATGGCACTCAAACTCTGGTCTGTCTGACTCCAAAGAATATATGTTTTCACTGTTTCACACTACCTTGCAAGTCTTTAAATATTCCAGAAATCATCCTGGTTACTTATAGAACCTTGGGTGCCTTTGCTAGGATAGTCCTTACACCTTACCAACTCTTGGTCAAGTCTGAAAATGATATTAAGAACTACAAGATCAAAGTAACAATGCCTACCATCCATATCAGCTCAGCAGTGACCTCGGGAAGCAAATCACCAAGTAAACCTGTTAGTTACCCTTAGACTTCATAGTTCATTGAGTTTTAAGCACGCCTCATTTGTCAGCATCTCCATAAAGGGAATGAAGGGATAATTCTTTTCATTCACTTCTTGCCGGCCCTTAGCAACATGCTCCGTGAACAGCGCCATCCATCCTGTGGAGATGGTTGTTATTAACTTTCCTCTCAACTGCCAGGGTACAGCACTGCATGTCTCGCTGATCCTGCTTCCACAAAGTTCTTGTAAATAAACTGGGTCATGCCATACACCGAATTTTTCCTCATGACATGTCGCTTTTCTCTCTTTCCACATTTGGAGAAAATGCAAGACCTTTAATGCAGAAATAAACATTCAAAGATGTGTCTTTGATACCAATTTTATTTAGTACATTTGGGACATATTCCAGGACCTCATTACCTTTTATCCTACATCATCACATTAACCTTCCAACTAAACTCTTCACCTTCAGTCTTTTCTTTCCAGCATCCATCCTCACAATATCCTGGGTTCACCTTATAAAGTATAGGTATAACCCTATCATTTCCCTAATCAAAACACCTATTTATTACTTATGAAAAAAGTCTAAACTTTGAGTCTGGCATTTATGGCCATCCACATTGGAAAGACTTTTTAAGTTGATATATCAGACCCCTTTATCTCAAATGCATTTAGTTATCATTCCCTTCATAAGCCTGTACATGCTTTATGAGCCTGTACATTGAACACAATGTCCAGGGATAATCAGTTCCATCCCTAGGACTTAAATTACCAGTATCCAAATAATTCCCAAATCTATAACTCTGTACTGAATCTGTCTTCTTCACACCAGATCCATTTTTCCATGTGCATGTTCCTAGAGGTGCTTCAAATTCATCACTCTTCCAAAATCTGCTTCTCCTGCAGTTTCCATGTCAGTGAATGGCACCACTATTTTTTTCAGTTATCCAAGCCAGGAACCTGAGTGCCAACATTGTCTGCATTCTCTCCTCATGGTTTTTCCACACTCTGCTTTTTACTATTTGTGTGATATTATTTCTTTTTATCTCAGCAAGAATGTTAAGTGAGGCCAGGAAATGTGTCTTGTTTACCATTAAATCTCTAGGGCCTGGGTGGTTTAGTCAGTTAAGCACCCAACTCTTGATTTTGACCCAGGTCATGATCTCACTGTTGTGAAATCAAGCCCTGCATCAAGCCCTGCATCAGACTCTGCACCGGGCATGGAGCCTGCTTAAAGTTCTCTCTCTTCCTCTCCCTTGCCCCTCTCCCATTCATGGTCTCTCTCTCTCTCTCAAAAAAAAAAAAAAAAAAAAAAAAAAAAAAAAGTATCTCTAGGGCCTAAATCAAGCCTTACACATACAGGTTCTTACAATTTTGCTGGTAAAAAGAAACGATAAACCCATAAATCCATTTCTTATGTATTCTTATGCTTACAGACACTGCTATTTTTTAGATTATTAGTAGGTTAAAAATGTATGAGTGAATGAAATTTAAAGAATTAACAGTGAAATAACAGGATTTGTGATGCTACATTTAAGAAAATGTACTTAGGGAAAAAAACAAGGCATTTACGTCAGACTTTGACTCATTGTACCTCTGTGTCAATTCCAACTTATAAGTAGGTAGAGCTGACAATGGAAGAGATTTTACAAAAATGTCAGCAAGTGATGCTTAACATTGGAAGGATGCTTTAATAGCTCTATTCTCACCTGCAGCAGCCCCCACAGAACAAAAAAAAAAAAAAAAAAAAATCAAGAGTTTGGGAGTCTGGTGAAGGAATCTCAGCAGTATTCTGATATTAGTTCTATGGTTGGATCCTTAAAAATCTGTTTCTTGGGGCGCCTGGGTGGCTCAGTCGGTTAAGCGGCCGACTTCAGCTCAGGTCATGATCTCGCGGTCCGTGAGTTCGAGCCCCGCGTCAGGCTCTGTGCTGACAGCTCAGAGCCTGGAGCCTGTTTCAGATTCTGTGTCTCCCTCTCTCTGACCTCCCCCATTCATGCTCTGTCTCTCTCTGTCTCAAAAACAAAGAAACGTTAAAAAAAAAAAATTAAAAAAAAATCTGTTTCTTGTGGCTGCTGTAACAAATTACCACAAACTGGGGGCTGGTGATTAAAACAGAAACAATTTTTTCACTTAAAGTACTGGAATCCAGGAGTCTGAAACTAGTATCACTTGGCCAAAAATCAAGGCATGGACAGGGCTTCTCTCTTGCTGGAGGCTCTAGAGGAGGATCTGTTTCTTATCTCTTCTAGCTTCTGGTTACTGTTGTCATTTTTTTGATCTGTGGCTGCATCACTCCAATTTCTGTCTCTGTGGCCACATTGCCTCCTACTCTTCTGTTTGTCAAATATCCTTCTGCCTCTGTAAGGATATATGTGATTGTATGCAGGGCCCAACCAGATAATCCAGGATAATCTCCCCATTCCAAATTCTTAACTTGATCACATCTACAACTTTCTTTTTCCAAATAAGGTAGTATTTGTAGGCTCCAGGGATTAGGACCTGCTACTTTGGCAGCCATTATTCAGCCTACTGCAGAAGCTGAAGCCTTATATAAGTGCTGGCTTAAAGTCAATGCCCAGTGAATAGTGGTTGCTGTTATTTTTTTGGTGCTGCTACTGTTGTTATCCTGAGACCAAAAACTTTGATCCAACACTTCTGGACAAACATGAGAATTCCAGGAAATTCTTCACTCCTGCCAGCCCTTGAATCCTAATAGTAAGAGATTAGTTAATTCCAATTTGAGTATTTGTCCAAAATGCCTGATTTAATATTATTAAAGTTGACTGTAATCATTTTTAGCTGCTCATTCATTTTCTTCTACTCTTTCTTTGTGTGTATATGCCATCACTTTTGATAGTGAGCTAGAAATATGCATAGTACTTAATCTGAACATATGAATAACAGCTCATCAGCAGTCTGATAGGTGGGTGGGCACACAACATTGAAACACATAATATTATATTTTAATTTGCTAAGCAGAATATTAACTTCATTTCTGAAACCTCTTTATGAAAGTGAAAAGACTTGAGTTAGCTACTGAATTTAGCACTAGGCACTGTACAGTCACTCTTTCAGGGAAAGGTGCTATATAAAGCTGCATAATAAAAAAAAATTACTGCATTAAAATGTTCTCATATGCAGTATAACCAACTTCACTCCTTACTGAGATATGCCAACTTACAGAAGAAAATTCTCAAACTTTTTAATGTTAGAAAGTCATCTAAATACTCTTGATTCCTTTTTGGACAAGATAATAGAAATTTTATAATCTAAACCTGATATATTATAAGTTGTATGCATATTATATGCATTCATATTTTCCAGACCACCACCAGATCTATATTGTGTAATAATTAGAATAAATACTTTAAAAATGGCTTTTCCTAGAATTTAATGTTGTTCTTTTGAATCCTACTATATATCAACTTAGAATTTGGGGTTTTCTCTACAAAGATTAAGTTACATTTTTCTACTTAAGTCAAGTTTATTTAAAAGTCCCTGTACCTGAATATTTGGTTTTACTTTTAATTTTTTCTTAACATTTACTTATTTTTGAGAGATAGAGACAGAGCATGAGCTGGGGAGGGGTAGAGAGAGAGGGAGACACAGAATCCAAAGCAGGCTCCAGGCTCAGAGCTGTCAGCAGAAAGCCCAACGCGAGCCCCGAACTTACGGACTGTGAGATCATGACCTGGGCTCAAATCGGACGCTTAACTGACTGAGCCACCCATGTGCCCTTGAATGTTTAGTTTTAAAATTCCACTGCATAGGAAGAATTAAGATAGGAGTAAAGAAAACAACAAAAAAAGTCAGATTCTAACCAGAAGAAGTTCAAAATATTATGGGTGAGATATTTATATGAGCAATAGTTAATATTAGCTAAATTTTATTGAGCACTCGCTCTATTCCAATCACTGAGGGCCTTATGTGCACTAACAGTACAATTGCCATAACCCTTTTACATAAACACTATTGTTACCTTGGTGTTCCCACATGGTGAACTGTGACTGGTCCTAATAAGGAGTAGATATAAGCTCTCTGTGTTGATCCTGAGCTGATACCTTACAGCAGCTATAGTGTCCACTACAAAGAAGATACAAACAAGATGCTACTGAATCACCCATAAGGAAGCAATTAATTTTGCTTCTTAAGACCAGGGAACACTCTAAAAAAGAAATTCTTATGGTGTATATTTGAAGGGACCAACAATCATAACATTTAGGAATATTTGTTATGTATGAGATAATTCTAAGACCACATTTATTAAACTCATTCAACCCTTAGGGCAATTCTGTGCAATAGAGGCTATTGGTATCCCCAATATCATAATAAGTAAATTGAAGGACAAAGAGATCAAGTAACTCATCTAAGGCCACACAGCTAGGAAAGAGTAGAGCCAGGATTCGGTTTCAGAGCCATCACTGTTAGCCTCCATGATAAAGAGCCGAACAAATGTTGAACATTAACATTTTGAAGTCACAGTTGTTATTTTAAATATGTTGATTTAATTATTCTATTATTTAACCATTATCACAGACAAAAATATTTTCCAACCTAATTATTTTAAAGGTTATGATGAATCATTTAACCACTCTGATTTTTAATTTTCTAATCAGTGAAATGAAATGATATCTACCTACCATAGGGTTATTATGAAGTTTCAACATATACAGAAGTGAATTCTTTACAAATTGCAAAGCATGTGCAAAGTATTATAGAACTATTATCATTTCACTAACTAGGCATGACGGCAAAAACTTCAGAAGTCCAAAAGTGTGTTTAGGGAATTGAAAAGCTAAAAGTCTATGGAGGGAGATGATTATAAATGAAACAGAAGGTCACCTTTTGAAGGATCCCAATTGCCATGCTGAAAGATTTCTTAATTAGAATATATATGAGTATAAATCCAAAATTTCTGACCAGAAGAGATATACATTGTTATTTGTGCTTAAAAAATAACAGTTCAGGCAATAATATGGAATGGGAGAGCATGAAAAGAGAGAGGTTCAGTCAAGAACCTCCTACAAAAGTCTGGTTGAGAAAGGAGCTGAACAAAGCATGGCATTGGATGGAAAGAAAGGAACAAGTCCAAGACATTACAGAGGTAAAATACACCTGACTCCATGGTATGGAGATTGAGGAAAAAGAAGTAAAGATGTTCAGAATTTTTGTCTAGGCAATTGAGTACGTTGCAGGAAAGGAATCCAGTCACATTTATTTAGCCCACTCATATTTTAACAAATATTTATTGAGTACCTCCTAATGCTAGCACTATTCCAGGTATTAATATTATGTTTATCATTTTTCATCCGCATTGACAATGTTTTCACTAATCCGTTCACTTAGGAAATATTTTGAGCACTGTGTTTTGTGTCAGGTACAAATGAAGACATACGTGGAGAGTGTAAGTAACTAACCCAAGCTGACATGTCACACAGAGTCAGAAGAGTCAGGAGTCCAACCTATTTGTCTTCCTACATCTACCCTACTCCAGCTGTGTAGGGCAGATACTAGGTTTCATTTCAGACATATTAAGTTTGAGGATTCTGTGGTAAGTTGGAAATGGTGATTTCACACTCAAGAAAAAAATCAACAGACAGAATTATTACTTGATCCTATATTGGCAACAGCTCAAGCATGTCTGGTTCTAAAACCTTGTATTAAAGGGGGGAATTAAAATATACTCTGACGATATTTTTTAAAGGGCCAACTAAATTGGGAAATAATCTAATGCATACTCAGTGTTTCATATAAGATTTTATTTTACCTACTTATTCGGGCAGAAAATTACCTGTAATATCTGTGAGTCCCGTGATGGTGAGAACTGTGTCTTACTTATTTTTGTATCCAAGCATCTATAACAGTGCTTGGTATATAAAGTGCAACCAAGAAATGTTTCATGAATGGATGAAAGACTGAATAAAGAAATAAATGAAGGAATAAAGCAAACAGGATAATATGGAAAGAACACATGGCTGTGGTAGTAGAATTAAATTTCCTATCATTACATATGTGACCCCTATTTACTCATTCTTAAAATGGTTGATCATCATACCTGCTTTATCTACCTTCTGGGATTGTGTGAGAGTCAGATGAGTTAACTTTAACAAGCAACAAGCATTTACGGTTCATCTATTATGTACCAGGTAGTATGCCAGGAATGAGGACCTTCCAAGAATAAATATGATTCCTGCCTTCAAGGAACTCACAGTGGGAAAATACGTGCAACTAATAATAATTTTTAAAAAGCAAGGCTGTGGTCAGTGAGCAAAGGGAAGCAGAAGCATCTATTTATGTAAACAGTATCAGAGAAGCCTTAAGAGAGAAGGTTGCCATGGGAGATGTAAATAGTATGAAGCATCACCCAAATGTAAAATAGTTGTATTTTCAAACTACATGTAGTTGTTATCATACACACACTTTAACAGTTTTAATTCAGATGCTTCAGGGTCTAACCGGTGCACCTAAGAACATTTCCTAATACCCATCAATTTTCAACATGGGCATAAGGAAAATTGTGATTCTGATGCCAGAGGCCCCAGGTTGAAGTTTTAGCTCCATTGCAGAATTGCTTTGCTACTCTACACAAGCATATTGCATGAGCCTCTATTTCCTCCTCTATAAAATGGGGTTAATAATGTCTATCCTGCCTAATGAAAATCAAAGTAGATACACGATATGAAAGCACTTTACAAATTCTAGAATGCCATAAAATATAAGATGTCATTGTAGGGAAAAATACTAACCTTTGTGAACATGCTTTTATCACCAGTTTAGAGCTATAATTGCTCAATATTTCCAGTAAATCAATCAAATGCTAATAAATCCTAAATCTATAGCTAAACTTATTGTCAAAATTATCCTCAAGCATGATGATCTGATGCTATTGACACAAGGCACATGAGATCATATTACAGCCACCATCATCTTGTTGCCATGGTAACCATAGCAGGCTGGCAAGAAAGCTCCCTGACAGTTGAATTGGAAAGAACAAGAAAATTCAGCCCACTTCCTGCATTAAATGAATTACAAGTACGTGTAAAGAAAGAAAAGAAAATTGCTAACCCTTAATCAACTGCTTTTATTTTTTTATACTTATAAGGAATACAGAGCAAGTAGGGGACATCACTTTCCCACACACTGGGTTCCAGCACTTTCATAAGGTTGGAAGGTGGCATTTAGGTACTGGATAAAAAAAAAAAAAAAAAAAAAAAAAACCTTAAAATACACATTAGCTTATATAATAGTCTTCTCTCTCAAGCTTGTGCAGTATTAAGCGGCAGCTGAGTCAAGCCTCTTTCATGTCTCTGAATTCAGAGCCAAAATAGAAAGCTATGAGGACACTAGCAAAAGTATCCTTCCAGCCTGAGAAATAGAAATGATACTTTAAAGAAATACTTTTTAATATTATATAAGCCAAATAGTGAAGACCTGGAAAATAAGACTCACTTTTTTCTTTCTTTTTTTTTTCTTTTGATTAAAAAAAAATTATTATTGAAGTATAGCTGACATACAACTTACTTTTTTCTTTCATTTACAAGCCTTTGATTCCACTAGAAAATGGCATTTTTAATATACTCAATACACTTGAAATAATGAATTTTATGTGGGTGGAGGGAGTATTTCTATACTCAGGTTGTCATTTTAAAATTCAGTGTTTTTCGGTCAACATTTTCCTAGCTCTGGCTGTGAGCCAAGTGCTGATGATGCCAGGTGAATATAAGACATGATTCTTGTCCTGATCATCTTCTGAGGGCACAGATGTGCAGGCAGATAGCTTCTGTGTGGTGTGCTGTGGGCAGTGATGGATGGCAGTTTGTGCAGAGTGCTCCCGGAGCATAGAAGAAGGACATCTCAATTCTAATGCACAGTGAAAAAAAAGGCCACCTGGAGAAAGAGATGCCTGAGTCAAGTCTAGAAGGAAACATGATGTAGTAAGCAGTGCAGTGAGGTAATGGTTTTTATCATTTTTTCCCCTTCTTGAAATATTCAAGTTGCAGGAAGCTGCCCCCCAAAAAGCAAAATTTCATAACCTACTCAGGTAAATCTAGCATCTTTATTAATGACAAAATTCACATTTCTAAAAAAACATTTTAGAGTTCTAATATTTCTCAGAAATGCTATTATTTTTCAAACCAAAAACAGAGACACTTCCTTCTTTATATTAATGTATAAAAACAAAATAAATTTTTATTCTTGCTTTTAAGCTCGACCCAGTGGCACAAAAGAAATGAGCATTAAAAGGGTAAATGAATAAATGGCCTAGAATGATGATAAATATTTTAGAACTCTTCATAATATAATTCTGCAATCAGTGCTTCCACTTCTGTCTCTACAGCAGAAAATGTCAGTGTTCATCCAAGAAACTCTTGGCACAGTTTCTTGGCTGCCTTTGATATCAGGCAGGATGTATTTCTATGATAGAATTTATTTCCAACTGCAGTAGGCTTATCTGATTTTATAGTGGCAATTTTACACCTTCTTAAAAATCCAATTTGTTTTAACCTGGGCTGATAGCACCACTCAGTAAGAGATAATTGACCAGTATCCCTGTGGTAAGGAGTTCAAATCTACTCATGAACTCATGCTTTCACTTTCGGTTTCTCATCCATCTAAAGATACCTTGCCAAGCTTCAGCTTTGCTATCAGAGAACTTTAAAAGCAATGCAAAAAGACCTAGATAAACATGGATGATGTGGGTACCTATCCTGGACTCAGGGCTGGCTCTCTTTCTTACGTTTACATTCATGGTCATAAATGCTGCACGTAACTTCAGGTTCTGCCACTAATCTGTTATTTGGGTTTGGGCCAGTGAGTTACTTTCTCTGGGCTTAATTTTCCTCACCTAATGCTACCACAGGGTTGCTGTGAGGGTTAAATGAGATTAGTGAGTATCAAAGTGCTTCACTACTGTGAGGAGCTGTACAAATGGTCATAGTCATGTCACTGTAGGTGGAAGCATCTGTTCACCTGGATGATTAAGTGTGTTGGTTAAGAATATGAAGACAAGGGGCCCCTGGGTGGCTCAGTCGGTTAAGCATCCAACTTCAGCTCAGGTCATGATCCCGAAGTTCGTGAGTTCGAACCCCGTGTTGGGCTCTGTGCTGACAACTCAGAGCTTGGAGCCTGCTTCAGATTCTGTGTCTCCCTCTCTCTCTGCCCCTCCCCTACTCACGCTCTGTCTTTCTTTCTCTAAAAAAAAAAAAAAAAAAGAATATGAAGACTTAAATGTGGGGTCTGGAATTTCCCAATTGTATGAACTTAGTCATGCCACCTTACCTCTCTGTGCCTCAGCTTTCCCTTTTTAAAAGAGGGGGTACACAGATTAAGAAATGAATAAACAGTAAATAGCATTATTAACATTTATACATATTTTGAATCCTAAAGACAACCCTACAAAGTAGGCAACATTATCTCTGTTTCATGAAGGATAAAAATCATTTCCTTACAAATAATCAATCAGATAAAGAATTCAAGGTCCAGAGAGAAGAGGATAACTTCCGTAGGCACATAGGCAGGAAATTGTGGATTGGACCTCTGTCTTTGGTGTGTCTGTCTCCAAAGTCCGTGTGCTACCTTACCATATTTTGCTACATCTTAGCTTAGGGCCTGGCACACAAGGAATTCCATCTATTCATTTACTTTATGTTAATTCCACTGCACTAGGCAAGGTAAGCAGTAAGATAGCTAAGCCTGCAATAGGAATTACTTTACTTGAACCAGTTAGCTTCCTTTGCCTTTTTGTAGAAACAGGTATCCTGAGAGAATAAGATAGAGGCTGGGAAAATTCTGATGGTTGAAAACAAGTAAGGCCCAGAGCTTGGGAAAATTCCTGGCAGCCTGGCCAGTCAGGTTGCAGCCCTGAGAGCAGGTATCAAAGTAAAAGGAAAAAGCTGAAGACAGACCACTCATTCACAGTTGGCCTGGATTTCTGTGTTCATGACAGAAGGAATTTCTTGCTTGATGACAGGCATTTCTGTTTTGAGGCCATTTTCTTCCATTCTTATTCCCCTACAACTGATCATTGCCATACATCTCACATTCCCATCGCTTTTGTCCATTCCATGACTAATTTCTCCCCTCTGATCTCTCAACTTCTGAAATTCCCTAGAGTAGTGCCCACAGAATGCCCTCCTAAAAAATTATTCTTTTCTCCTTTCCCTGCCACATATCTTTTCAATTCCCTTCTTACCTTTTTTCCATGTTTTAAACACTGCTTCCTACTTTTTTTCATGAAAGATTCCTCTACTAACCTACCTTCTTACCTGTTCTCTTTTTAGCTCAAATCCTATTACAATGTTTGTATATAAAATTGTGGATTTTAGAAGCAAAAACAAACAAAACAAAATGAACATGACTTCTTTTTTTATTTATAATCTATCTTACGGTATCTGTTCTATTTCATTTTTTCCAGTATTAGTACTCAACTCAATGACCATGATCGTTCCACATTTTCTATCTTCTTTTGCATGCACCTCACTCTTTTTCTCAGAGCCCACTCCCCAAAAGCGAATTTTCCAGATTAGATCATGCTTTCAGTCACTCATTTATTCATTCTTCAATATTTATTGACTGTCGGCTATATGTTGGTTACTGTGCTAACCCCTGGAGATATTGGATAGACTAAGACAGTTTCTATCCCCAAGGCACACAGTCTAGTTGGAGAGCTAGAAACCTGGACCACTGGCTAAAATGCATTGTAGTAAGTGCATGGAAGCTTGCACAAAGTGCATTTTCTGTCATAGAGGGTTATCTTCACAAGCTATCTTCACTGAACCTACTGTAGCTATTTAAGAATTATCATCTACCATGATGGTACAATGAAAAAAATATTGGGGCATAAGTCATAGGGGCTATAAATGCTGCTCTTGCAGTTAATGGCTATGCAGTTAATGACCTTGCTGAGCCTCACATCTCATCTGTAGGGGAATGAATCAATTCTTTATTCTCTCTATTTTTCCTGGGAGGACTAAAGAAAGTGTCAATGAGACAGAGATATGGAGATAGAGATAGAGATATCCTGGATCTTAAAGGATGAATTAACTTTAATGTCTCTGTAGTTAATAAATATTTAAGTCTATTATATGTTTTCTTTCTTCTTCTTCTAGCTTCTGTGGTCTAGATATCTATGTTGTTTATCTACTCAGACCTCCCTGTGCCTTTCTGGAAGTACTTTCTTGCAGGAATTCATTTTTTATGGTGGACTCAGAAAGGAAGAAACTGAGTCCCAAGCAGATAATAGCTGGCCTGCAAGTGAGCCTGTGTTAGAACTCACTTAAGTGTTCTAGTCTACAAGCCAGGCCTGGCAGGCTCAGTCTTGATGCAAGGCAAATCCTATCTAGTCACTAGCTTCGGTTGAACCCTCTGAGTACAAAAAGTATTAACATTGCATAAGGCATTTCTGTTTTCATTATCCAATACTTTGGTCTAATACTACAAAGAGGAATGCCAGGTGTTCTTTCTATAGAAATAGATATCCCCAAAGACAGAGCTTGTAAAGTTAGGATATGCCAAGAACATCTAGCTAACGTTTTAATGTTTGCTCCATTTATAAGTCTAAAACAACTTGGTCAAGGTTCCTAACTTATCATCCAGTACTCCAATTGGCTTCTCTGTGCAGGAATATGCCAGTTTCCCATTCATATCACTTTTATAGGAAGTCATTACTCATATAGTTAGTGTGTAGCAACTACCCCTCAAAAATAAGAAATTGCTCCTGAGAAACATGTCTAAAAGTGGGAGATGGGGTTACTATTCATTATATTTTACAACATGTTAATTTATTTTAATATCTTGAGTTTAAATTTTTTAGCTACAGTCTCCATCATTATGATATAGTGGAGGTGGAAGCAACACTACAGCAAAAGCAGACATCTGGATCACTATCTTTGCTCTAATAGTTGTTCTTAAGATAATCAGGGCCAAGCCAGTTAACTTAATGGTCTTTGCTACCCAATGAAATAATACAACTGAAGTCTTAATTGAAAAATGCTCTACAGCATATAAGTTATGATTCTGATTATTATTGTCAATGAGTCATTGAGTTCTAACAATTAAAAGACACTTTAGAGGGGCGCCTGGGTGGCTCAGTCGGTTAAGCGTCCGACTTCGGCTCAAGTCATGATCTCACGGTCCGTGAGTTCGAGCCCCGCGTCGGGCTCTGTGCTGACAGCTCAGAGCCTGGAGCCTGCTTCAGATTCTGTGTCTCCCTCTCTCTCTGACCCTCCCCCGTTCATGCTCTGTCTCTCTCTGTCTCAAAAATAAACAAAACATTTAAAAAAATTAAAAAAAAAGACACTTTAGAAACTGGCAACAACTTTAAAGGCACTCTTAACCAGCCCTACCATATATACTATATCTATTGTCTAACTACGTAGGCTCAGCACTTTTAAAATATCATCTGTTAAGACATAATCCAAAATAGGATTTAGAAGCCTACACTGCTTTAGGCTACTTGATGTAGGAGGATGAGTACCCTTGTCCCAATCTTAGATTTTTAACAATGAACCAGTAACCTCTCAATCACTCTCACAATTAGACTTTGGTGCACATGGTGGCTTATAAGCTATAAATCCTTTTTTTTTTTTTAACTTAAGTTAGTTAACAGACAGTGCAATATTGGTTTCAGGAGTATAATTCAGTGATTCATCACTTACATACAACACCCAGTGCTCATCGCAACAAATACCCTCCTTAATAGCCATCACTTATCTAGCCCATCTCCCACCTACCTCCCTCCATCAACCTTCAGTGTGTTCTCTCTTGTTAGGAGTCTTTTGTGGTTTGTTTTCCTCCCTTCTTTTTTTCCCACCCTACTTTTAATCTAGTCCTTTTTAGCCATTCCAGGATGTATTTTCCATTACATCATGATGGTTGCTGATGATGCTAAAGAAGACATAGTAGACTTTTGAAGAAACTAGAATAAGGGAAATTTCTTTTTCTGGGAAATAAGGCTACCAGTAGTAATTGATCCCCTTGAAGTGCCTATTGGGAAAATAACAAAAAGTATCTGTATTGAAGTAAACATCTGAGTCTTACAGAGACTCCTGGTAATGGATCTGTTAGAGAGAATTCCTCACCCCAAGTCACAGCCTATCTCACAGCCCACCCCTGAGATAAGGATGAGTATGTTTGTACAGAGCTGTATTCTCAGAAACCACTCATCTTATTGGGGACCAGTTTCAAAACTGGGTCCTGATCTGAGCCAACCTCTTCAAATCAGGTCACCACCAATTCTTTCATTCCTAGACACTAAGTTCCACGAGAACAAGAGCCATGCCTGATTGTCTTAACACCTCTGTCTCCAGGGCCAAAAATGGTACCAGGCAGTAAAAAGTGAAATGTTATTGTATGACTAAAATAAATGCCCCAGAGCAAAGGATTGTATTGCCTGTGATCTTGAATTGTCTGCAGAACACTAAAGCTGCACCTCTGAGGCTTTCTAAAATGGAGTCTGGCTTTCTGATTTCTTTGTATTTTGCAGTCACATTTGTTTCCTAATGCTAAAATGATCTATACCCCCAGAGAAACTTACAAACTAAAAATGGTAGTGTGTATACGTGAGAAAATAGGCAACCAAACAGATATTTTGTATGTTCCTGGGGGGTAGTATAGAGAGGTGACCCTTGAGCTGTCTTAGTGTTTTCCCTCCAGAATTATAATTGCAAAAAGTGCTCAAAAATATAATAATGTCTAATTGATTTCTAACTTGATTTAAGAGCATAAAGAATAGGAGCGCCTTGGTGGATCAGTCAGTTAGTTAGGCGTCCGACCTGGCTCAGGTCGAGATCTCAGGGCTTGTGAGTTCAAACCACACTTGGGTCTGTGCTGAGAGCTCAGAGCCTGGAGTCTGCTTGGGATTCTGTGTCTCCCTCTCTCTCTCAAAATAAATAAACATTTAAAAAAATAAAAAAACAAAAAATAATTTTAAAAAGAGCATAAAGAAGAAAAATACTTTTCTAGATGATCTCTCCCAGCACTTTTTTGCATCATGAATCTTGGGCTTTGTATCCAAGTATTTAAAGATTAAAATATCAAAGTGTTCACGTTCACAAATAAAAACTACACAAAGCCATCTTTATTTAACAAATATTTACTGAGCCATCACTGTATATGCCAGGCACTGTGCTGAAGCTGGGGATAAAAGGATGAGCAAATTACTAAAGGATGGTCTGCCTTTATGGAGCTAACAGGGAGAAAAAGAAGTTAGTAGACAATGCTATTTCGCAAAAGTATTTAACCCAAAGGAAGCAAATCAATCAAGAAATCCTAGAGGAAGTGATGAAAAGGAACTAGTTAAGCAAAACTAGGTAAAGATAGTAGAGGGAGAGTGAAGAGAAAGAGAGAAAGGGTTCTAGGCACAGAGAGTAGCATTGCAGGGCCAAAGAGTGTGAGGACATCCAACTTTCAGTAAACCCCAGGGGATACCATTTAATTCAATATAACAACTATTTGTTTGGTCCACTATTTTCCTAACCTTCTTCCAAGTACTATGAAAAGTTAAAAGATGCATTCTTATATGTATCTTTCCCTGGAGGATATATGAGCTTATGGGGTGCTCAAAACTTAAGATCTGAAACATTAAGAGAAGAACACCAGGTTGTATTGGATAAATTGCCAAAATCAGGCCTAGGGGATAATATGTGGTGAAGGAGAAATATTGATATTGTCTGGTTCTAGAGAAATGTGTTACCAAATATCCAATAAATCATACTCATTATTACTGTTAGCCATTTAATATCTTTTAAAAAGTAATATCAACAAATGGTTTCTGGACACGTACTTAACCTTGCTCACTACCTCCTCCCATCAACACACACACACACACCATACACACACTCATATTTAATCTGTAACCAAGTTGCCCTTGTTTAACCTTTATCATCTCTCACCTAAACTATCACTTCCAGTTATAAAATAAAATGTCATGGGGATGTGAGGTTCCGCATGGTGACTATAGTTAATAATACTGTATTTGAAAATGCATATTTGAAAGTTGCTAAGAGTACATCTTAGAAGTTCTCATCACAAGAAAAAAATTTGAAACCACATACAGTGACTGATGTTAGCTAGACTCATGATGGTGATCATTTTGCAATATATGCAAATATCGAATCATTATGTTGTACACCTGACACTAATATGTTATTTGTCAGTTTTACCTCAAGAAAAAAAAGAACCTTTTCGTAGATCTACTGACCTCGAATCTTCTTTTCAAATTCGCCTTCCATCCTGCTGTCAGTAATCGTTTAAAAGTACATATTTAATATATTCTCTGCCTAAACACCTTTAAGAGCTGCCAGGTTTCCTATGGAGTAAATGTACTTTCATCGGTGTGCCATTTAAGCTCTCTCATTCTCTGATTCCAGACTGCATTTCTAGCTTTGCCCTCTGCCCATTTCACCCTTTCTTGAGGCCGTGGTCTGCCATAGACTTGTGCCTTCTTCCCATTAAAATTCTATTCACACTAAAAGCCCATTCCTAATATTTATCAGTGCTTATGTACTAGTGTTAATCACACACACACATATATATTAGAATGCCCTACTGGATTTTGCATCATTGGAAGACAGAGACAGTTTTATCTTCATAAAATTGCTTAATTGCTCACAAGTAAGTGTCTATTAGGTATTGGATGAAGTTGATGTACTCTAGAGGATATAAATATTATATACGTATATCTATCTATCTATCTATCATCTCTCTCTCTCTCTTTCCATCCTCCAGGAACTTATAATCCATTTATTGCAGTAGGTAGCTATTTACAGCGCATTGTTACTGCTAGAACAGATGCAAAAAAAAAAAAAAAGAAAAAGAAAAAGAAAAATTCACGTGCCCTTCACGGATTTAATAGCTTAGTAGAAGAATGATATTAATAAGTCAAAAAGATAAAGAAGGCAAAAATGAAGACAAGCTTTTTTAAAAAAGACATCAGGGCAATTGGTTGGATGATTGAATCCCTTTCTTGTTCTAAAAAGTATTTAAAATAGCTTATAAAATAACATAAAAGACACCAAATGACTTAAAAATGTATATGTAAGATGAAAGTAAAACAGAGATAAGGGATATCACATGAGCTGGACTTTGAAAGATCAATAGAACTTTGAATATTATAAGAAAAAATTTGAGATGAAGCTGAAGACATAAGAAATTGAGAAAGAAAGGAGAGATGCTGAAGGCATTCACGACAGATAACCTCAGACCATTTACGATAGATAGCAGGGCATCTTGTAAGACCGAAGGATGTAAAGGTAAGATTAGAGACTTGGAGGATCATCACCAAGGAATTTTTGTAGGAACTCCCAAGAGAAGAAGACTGCCATGCAAGTGCAGTCTATCAGCAGTTAAATGATGTGAATCTTTAGAAAATTCATTCAGCACAGTTTCCTAACTTTTCCCAACAGTTTTGAAGCTCAATTTGAGTAAGTAGTAAAAACAGCCTGGGGAATTGACATGGGTCAATGATGGCAGAAGTACCAGCAGCGTAGGCCCGCCGGATCCTCACGTGCCCTCACATCCCTTCCTGCAGGTGCCGAGGATGCACCATCTTACTCAAGGCCTACCCACCACCTTGAGTTTTCCTCCTCCTCTCCTGTATCTCAAACTTCCCCTCCCCACTAGTATTTTCTTCCTTCTGCCTGGAAACTTGCTTAAGTGTCTCCTATTCTTAGGAGAAAAAAGAAAGAAGAAAATAAAGCAACTCTCCCTTGATCTTGCTCCTTTCGCAGCCGTGCTCCAAATTTTCTCCTCCCTTACTCATTCAGACTTCTCAAAAGAGTAGTCTGTATTCACTGTCTCTACTTCTCTTACTTCACAATCCTCTCAGATCTGGTTTTGTTCCCATAGTTGTCCTGAAAAGACTCCTCCTATGATCCCTCACGAGCTGCTCTGTATTGCCAAATCAAAGGAAATTTTCCACTTTTTTTAGGATCTCTTTGCCATATTTAACAGCTGGTTCATGTCCTCATTTGTGACACTCTTTACCCTTTTGGTTTCTGTGGCAACATACTCTCCTTTTCCTCATTACCTTTGTCATGTCCTTCTCTCTTTCATGGTGTCTCCAATGCATGTTTTTGTCCATCGCATAGTTACCACCTAGACTCTGGTCATCTCCAAATCTACAACTCCAGTCCAAACCTCTCCCCAAACTTCAGCCGTGCCTAAATGTCTGTAAATGCCTCCACCTGTCAACTCCATAGCCCCTAACCACATCCAAACAGAACACACCCTTCTTCCCCACTCCACCTCCAAAGTCTGTCTCCTTCTGAAGTCATTCTTCTCTGAGCCCTTAATCATCACCCCAAGCAAGAGACGTGACAATCATCCTTGCTCCTACCTTCCACTCACTCCCATATTTAATCAATAATCAAGTCCAGCCACTTTTAACTCTCTAGTGTTTCTTTAATTCAGAACCAACCTTGCTACTACTACCCTAGTTCAGACCTTCATTGTCTCTTGTTTTATTGCTGTGAGAGCTTTTTAAACAGGCTTCGGCTTCTAATCTCTAATTTTATCCCTTTAAATCCACACTTCAAATAACCACTGGAGTATGCTTTCTAAATTGTAAATCCAACATCTCATTTCTAACTATAAAAGCATTCATTCACCAATTTCCCAGACCTGCAGGATGAAGCCCACTTAGTATCATAGTTTACAAAGGCCGCTACTTGGTCTTTCCTTGAATAACAGTAAGCTACTTGCTGGTTTTCACTCTCACTACACTGTTTGTTATCTCAGTGCCTTTGTTCATGCTGTAACCCATCCGTGCAATTCCCTCTCCTCCCTGCCTCTCCCATTTTTCTATATCCTGGCTAACTTTTATAAAATCGCTTAGTAGGTAACAGAGATGTCACCCGCCCCAAAATGTCTTTCTTGATTCATACCTATGTCCTTCAGAAATCTTTTCTTTGGTACAGCTGTAATTATTGCACTTCCTGTCACAGAAAATAATTACCTATGTGCTGTATTCCTCCCTGCCCCCACCCTCATTGGCTGTGCTCCTTTAGGAGAAACAGCATCTTAATCACTTTTGAATTCTCAGTGCCTAACAAAGTGTGTGCAACATGGTAAACATTCAGCACATATTGTGAAATGACAGCATAAATGAATGAGAGAATAAGTGAATGAATTAATTAATGAATGAGCCCCAGAAGACCAGGCAAATTACAATTATTTTCATAATTTTTAAGCCAATCCCCAGATCTATAAATGGAAATCTAGTTAATGTCTAGTGAAGCATCATTCTTAGTGAGGATAAATGACCTCCATAGTCTCAAAGGTAATAGTCCCCATTTCTCCTTTTCTGCCTTCTTGAAAAGGTAAAGATAAAGCCACAGATAACTGGATAGAGAGTGAACTGTTCATGGATCAGTCCAGCCATGTTCCCTAGAGACTACAGGTATGACTGTGGAATGATGCAGCAACCAGGTGATTATGTCGAGCTTGGGTAGGTTGAGTAGGAGATGCCCAACCACATAATTTGTGGGATCTAGTGCAAAATGAAAATGTAAGGCCCCTTATTTAAAAAGTGAGAGTAAAAGTGCCATTAAGGTACACAAAGGCTTTTTCCTTTCTTCCTTATGTTTTTTCTGGACTTACCATGGTGTTTTTTATTTACTATTTAATATTCTGAGTAAGGAAAAATTAAAATTTTATGTTATTAGCATGAATTTTGCCATTTGTTTTTATATTGTGACATGCCAATTTTAAACACAAATATCAAAGCATTTAATTCATACACAGAATCACCAAAATCACACAACTTCTGTTTCATAGCTTTAATCCAAAGAGCTTTTGAGCCGGCTAAAAGAGACAAACACAAGGCAAACCCGGGAAGGTTGAAGGTTGGAAGGAAAGAAGGAGAAGATTCCAGGCCTGAAACCAGCCAAGGGAGCACTTCCAGGCACAAGATACTGGCAGGGAGTGCAGACACTCATAAGCACCTAGGACCCTGCCTCCTAATGCAGACCAAAGTATCTCACTGCAGAGCCTGATACCTGCTGAGCCCCACCTTCCAACACCCTCTCACCAGTGCACAGCACCTTGAACTGTGCAGGGTCTGGAGAAGTCAAGCCAGACATCTTCCTTTCCTAGACCCCATCACTTGAGCCTATGGGAGACAGGGGACCCCCAAAGATTTTTAAATCTGTGTCAGAACATGCTTGGTACCTGGATCAAGGGTAAACCTTGGTTCACTGCCCACCAGACATGCCATGGTACTGCCCCTAGGTACCCCCTACCCTACCCCTAGGTGCTATAGAGTATGAATGACTAATCTTAACCCCGCTGTGGATGCCCACAACCATGCTGGGAATAGAGAGCAGAGCAGCGAGAGAGGGGGACAGGCAAGCAGGTCCCAGGGCCAGTGAGCCCAGGAAGCAGTGAAGAGGTTTTCAGTAGAACCCATCTCTGAGAAGTAGTGAGAAACCCCAACACATACTCCATTATTCCATCAGTTCTTCACTTAGAAAATACAAATTCAAAGAAAAAAATTTGAAGAATTTTAAGCAGAAACCACAGAGCATTAAAACCCCAAGCACAGGGCCCTTCTGAGCCTGGGGCCTGGTGGGATGCCCAATTAAGCGACTTGCCCGTGGCCACAAAGCTAAGTAAATGGCAGAGCTAGGAATAAAACCTACATTTTTTTTCCACCACACATGCTGCCTCTTTCAGAATAGACTATTTCTGGCAAAAACAACATGAAACTAGATTTATAGCTCTATGTTCTTAACGAAAAAAAAATGGGGGAAAAAGTAGTTCCTAGCAGGCATGCTTTATTTTTAGCAATATTACTTTATAGTTTATAAAGCAATTTCATAAACATTATGTACCACATCCCTAAAAGGGAGGCGTCATTGTTACCTCCATTTTACAGACAAAGAAAGGAAGCTAACTTGCCCAGAGTCACTCAGCTATTAAAAAGCAAAACGGCAATGTGAACCTAGGAGCTCCAAATTCCATTCTCTTTATTAATCTCCAATTCCTTAGTAGAGATTGCAGGAAAGAGGGTTAATGCAGACCACGGGGCTATTAAGAAGAGACTTTCCCCATCTGATCTCTGCGAGGTGATTCCATGGGGAAGACACTTGTCTGGACACTGTGGGATGTGGGGGCATCCAGTTACCTGTTTCCATCATCCCCTTTATTGCCACCTCAGTTGCCACAGCAACTCTACCACTTCCCGTGTGATCTCAGTCAAGTTTCCAGTTATCTCTGAACTTCAGCTTTGCCATCTGTAAAATGGAGATATTAATAGTAGTATCTATCTCATGGAATTTTTCTGAAGATTAAAGCAATGTCTGGCCCACGATCAATAGTCAAGGAATGTTGACAGTCATTGTTATTATTATTATTATTGCTGTTGTTATTATTACTAATTAAGCGGGTGCAATTGGCTGAGCCCAGTCGTCTCTGTCCTCTCTCATCATTTTATAAATGTACCTTAGTACTCAACACTCATTTAAAGAAAATGACTTCCCCCAAACAAGGAGAAATATGCTTCAAACAATATGGGTATATGAGTAGAGTTACTCTCATCTAGAACCTCCAGAGCAGATGCTGTGTTAAAAAGGAACATCTGGTCCAATTTTATCATTGTTCATCTGAGAAAACTAAGTCCCAAGGAAATTAAAAGACTTTTCCAGGTTTACACAACGAATTAGTGATAAGTCAGGACTCCTAATTCAGTGCTCATTTCCAATGAACGTTCCTTCCATACAACTAAACGTAACTCCATTGCTATCATTGCTTTGAAGTATACCTCTGCTTTTTCACAATGCAGCATGTGTATGAGAAATATATATTCTTCTTATTTTATTCACTGTAATTGACTCTGATGATCATTATAATGATTATTATGCCATCGACAATGATTTAAATTCATTTGTGCTCCTTGTACACAAACCAAAGGCTATACCAGTATTATTTTCACACTGTGTTCTCTTTTTCCTTGTCGGAGAGGAAATATTTTTAAGCCATATGGGATCCTAATTCTCTGAATGCTTTTAGATTATCAGATGTCTCAACTGACAGTCCTGGATGAAAGTCAAATCATAAGAATTTGCAAAACTGAAAAAAATTAAGAACATTTTGGTGTTATCGTGTACCGGAAATTCCATCTTTATCTTTTCTTCAATTAGGAAAAAAAAAATCAGACATTCTGAATATTAGAATTTTCAGCCCAAACTTTTCAACCCTTTTGCTACAAACTTAGTGATCTTTAGACTGTATATTTTTATAAATTTATGGTTCGTATTTCTACTTAGCATTCATTCTTTCAAGTTTTTGTTTTATTCAAAAGTTTGGCAGACTGTAGGTAATAGGGATGATGCAAAGATGCTTAAACCATGATCATATCTCCCCAAAATTTTGCTATTAAATGAGGAATACAGGACATGTAACACCAAATAGAAAGAAATAAGAAATTCTATGGCCTATTTAGCATCTGCTTTAACTTATACAAAATGGGTCCATTGTTAATAATGCTCAAATTAATATGAAGGAATTTGTAATGGTTGTGGTACCAACTGAATATTTTGGAAATAAAATTCCAAAGCTTCTCTCTTTAATTAGAAAAATTAGACAAGGGGACATTTAATAATATTCATCATGAGAAAGAGTGTCTCCCTTTTCTTTCTCCTATCTCTTGTTCTTATTGAGTAGTATTATTTAGTGAAGAAAATGGTGGGAGAAAATGAGGAAAGAGTATTCTTCATAGTATAGATGCCAAAGAAAGAGCAGAGGTGTTTGTGTCCCTTGCACAAATTTTCCCTTTGTATTTAACCCAAGGTGAAATGGTGGAGCTAGATAGCTCTGCAACAGCCCAAAGGACTCTTCTTAGTTGTGATCTTGCTCAGCTTTCTTTAGCCCCTTGGTTGGGTTAACCTCCTGCCTGTCTAACCCACAGTGACCATCTCCTCATACTTAATTCCAGTGTTGTTGCATGTCTTAGTCCATTCAGAGTGCTATAACAAAATACCATAGACTGCTTGGCTTATAAACAGCAGCAGTTTATTTCTCACAGTTCTGGAGGCTGGAAGTCCAAGATCAAGGCACCAGCAGATTTAGTGATTGATAGGGCCCATTTCCTAGTTCACAGAAGGCCATCTTTTCTCTGTGTCCTCACATGGCAGCAAGAGCAAGGATGCTCTCTGAAGCCTCTTTTATATGGCACTAATTCCGTTCAAAGGGGCTCCACCCTCAAGACCTGAGCACCTTCCAAAGGCCTTACCTACACGTACCATCACACTGGGAATTAAGTTTCAATATATGAATTTGGGGGATGGGGGACACAAACATTCAGTGAGTTTTCCCAACACCACATTTTTTATTTTAGTATTTTATTACTTTTTAAGTTTATTCATTTTGAGAAGACAGAAACAGAGCACATGAGTAGGGGAGGGGCAAAGAGAGAGGAAAGGAGAGAAAATCCCAAGCTGGCAGCACAGAGCTCGACATGGGGCTCAAACCATGTTTGAACCATGAGATCATGACCTGAGCCAAAGTCAAGAGCCAGACGCTCAACCGACAGCCACCCAGGCATCCCCACCATGCTTTTTTAAATAAAGCAAGCCAAAACAAAGTTTTCATGGGGGAAACAAATACTTTCTATTAAAACATTTCAAGAAAAATGTCTTCAAAACCAAGACTAAAACCAAAAATAAATGTGGAGAAAAGTCAGGATTATTCTGGTCAACTGTTTCAATAGGTAATCACCATTCACTGCCCACCAAAGGCACTCCAAGTTACAAAGGACCTGACCACAAACTTTGACATCTCAAGAGTTCAAGGAAAAGTCACACACTGAGGCCAGCCTAACATACCCCCAAATGTTCTCACTGTTTCTGCTCTGTTAAGATTATAATGTGTTCAAGTTTTAAGTGTAAAAATTCTTTCCTATAAAAAATCAAATTTATGTAAAAATGTGCTCCCTTTAGAATCACGATGACTATACAATCTCTAGATGCCTGTCATCTTCAATTAGAAGCTAAAAGCCACTCCCAGACTTAAAATCTGTCAACCCCATGAACACTTTGATAATTTCACATCCACTGAATGTTAACAGAAACCAAAATCCATAGGAAGAAAATCCCTTCAAGTAATTATTTCTGTGAGATTTCATAATTTTAAGTCAAAATTAGAACAGGCAGTTCTGTAGATTGACACACACACACACCCTCCCAATTTTGTTCTCATAACTTTCATTCTTTCTAATATCCTTCTCTGTTCTTCTCTGTGATTATCACACCAGGTCTGTCTAAAATAAATTGTGAATACCCTGCTGTCTCCACTATGACCTCTATTACATGCCATAGCCCACATCTTCATCATTATTTTCAAAACAACAGATCAACACTGGCCAGAGCAACTTGTATGCAAATTTGGAGATAGCTTTAAATAACCTTTCTTATTTAGGGACTAGCTTTCCCATAATTCATGCTTGCCCACTTACAGATATCAATAGGATTATTTGTTTTTGGTGGTTAACTGACTGTGAACCCATCTCTGTCACTTTATATGAACAATTGACTCCACTCGTTGGGAGAAAGTCCACAGCCAGTTTCTTATGGACACACTAGGATACCAGATGAATTTCTCCCTTCTAATCAGAAAAGCAACAGCTTTTCCAGAAGTTCCTAACTGGGCAAATTTTTTCACATGCCCACCCATCGCTTCAAGGGAGGCTGAAACATTTAATTTGTCCAAACTCCATGGTAGGAGATTGCAAAGGAGGGGATCAGCCTACCAACAATGTCTACCACAACCTAGTAATACAAATGCTGAGTCCATGGAGTATAGATGTTTACATTTGATTGGTATTATTCAATCTCTATCCATGGTTGTTTCAATTTGGACCCTATGTCAGAAGCAATTCTGACTTTTATCTTTACCATCTGGCTTTTCTTTTTGATTCAAATGAAAGATTGTATATAGTTTGGAAATTTGACTCTCCAGTGAGACCAGTTCCTGTGGTTCTCCAACAGATCATATTTTGTCACATTTTCCTCAGATTTCAGTGTCTCCAGGCTATTGATTATTTCAATACAGGCTGTTTACCTCAAGTTCCATGTCACCCAATTCCTCCATCCATTCTTCACACTGTAGCCAGAGTGTAGTAAAAAATGTAAGTCAGTTTATGTCCTTCAACATTTTCCATTGCACTTAGAATAAAATCAAAGCCCTTATCAGGGTCTGTGTTACCTATGCCCCTCCAATGTGTTATTTCCCCCTCCAATGTCCTCTTCACCCTCAATCACTAAATTTAGTCTTATTAGCCTTCTGTCTGTTCCTAGAATCTACCTGGCTCTTTTCCCACCTCAGTGCCTTTGCACCTGCTCTTCCTTCTACAATGCCTATCTAATGGCTCTTCTCACGGTTGGGTTGCTCCTTTTAATCACTCATGCGTCAATTTACATGTCACTTTCTCAGAGAGGCTTTCCTGACCATTCTTTCTAATATAAGTCTCCTTTGTAATTTTTTCTCTAACCGCAGCACTGTATTAATTTTCCTTAAGGCAGTTTTTACTAAGCATGTACACTTGGGCAAATTATTAGCTTCTCTGTGCCTTCAATTATTTATTTGTAAATAAGGGTAATAATTGTACCGACCACAGGGGTTGTTGTAAGCAATAAACAAAATAAAGCCCTTAATAGTTCGTGGCCTGTATAAAACTTGGCTAAATAATAATTACTTGTGGGTTTTTTTTTACTTTGTTGTTTTCCTGTTTTCGCCACTAGACTATAAGCTCTAAAAGCAAAGGGAGCCTATCTGCTCTGCTCTCGCTGTGTCTCAGGACCTAGCCCAGTGTCTGGCACATAGTAAGTGCTCACAACATATTAGGTGAACAAATATATGTTGAATAAACAAATTAAAGGCAGTCCTACATCAGTGGTTGTTTCAATTCTGGACTGCACTCCAGTAGCTCATTTCCAGTGTTCAGTAGCCTCCTCTCTGAGACTGCCGGATTAAGTAAATAAAAATATAAAATCCTAGATAAATTGGAATTTCTATGTTCTATCTGGCAACCCTACTTTCCTCACTACTACCCTCACCCTTAACAAGCAATACTTTTTCTCTTTCTCTCTCTCTCCGCCCCTGCCTTTCTCTTCCTCTTTGCTCTTCTCCTCCTAAGTTTACTTGACTGTTTCTGAATATAGCTCTCAGTATCAGGTGACCTCATCATCCTTAAATCTGGAGATATCTGCTCCTTGAGGACAACCATT
The DNA here is from genome assembly GCF_018350215.1 of Panthera leo. Lineage (NCBI taxonomy): Eukaryota > Metazoa > Chordata > Mammalia > Carnivora > Felidae > Panthera > Panthera leo. The sequence continues at coordinate 119,271,726 of NC_056685.1, read as the reverse complement.
TCTTTAATGGACTCATAAGTCGTCTTTATGATCAGTCTACCAGTTCCCAGAGGACTAAATTATCCACCTTCAGCATCCCAGCCTCCTTCAGCCTGGACAGGCTTCTCAGAAGACTACAACGGACTGTCTTTTCTCCAGATTCAGAACATGTTAAATTAGGGACACAAATGTCCTTTATCCATTCCCAGACATTTTCTACCTTACTGGTTGATTTTCAGAAATCCCCCTCCCTAAATCCTGGCTTCGAAAGAGACCTAAAGAAAAGAAATGCAAACATGGCCTTTCCCAGTTGACCAGCCAGATAGTTTGACAAGGCTCTACAGAAGAGCTGAGAAATGCCAAATTGATGTCATGATGTTATTTCCCACCTCCTAGCATAGTCCTGGCTCAGAACATGAGAAGTTACTTGGTGCTTTAGCCAGACTCTATCA